>NW_027362763.1:724708399-725908399 GCF_046119375.1 Phyllobates terribilis
GTCACAAATTGTGGCACGTTTCATTGTGAAAATAACGCTAATCTACATCAGTGGGGTCAGCTGCCTCTTTTTTTATTAAATGAGTTGATTGGTCTCTGATGTCAGATGTCAGAGCACACGTGTCAAACACCGGCCTGTGGGCCAAATGTGGGGCCCATTTATTCTGTATGGAGGGCTATGTGGGGCCATTATTCTGTATGGAGGACTATGTGGGGCCCATTATTCTGTATGGAGGACTATGTGGGGCCCATTATTCTGTATGGAGGACTATGTGGGGCCATTATTCTGTATGGAGGACTATGTGGGGCCATTATTCTGTATGGAGGACTATGTGGGGCCATTATTCTGTATGGAGGACTATGTGGGGCCCATTATTCTGTATGGAGGACTATGTGGGGCCCATTATTCTGGATGGAGGACTATGTGGGGCCCATTATTCTGGATGGAGGACTATGTGGGGCCCATTATTCTGGATGGAGGACTATGTGGGGCCCATTATTCTGGATGGAGGACTATGTGGGGCCCATTATTCTGGATGGAGGACTATGTGGGGCCCATTATTCTGGATGGAGGACTATGTGGGGCCCATTATTCTGGATGGAGGACTATGTGGGGCCCATTATTCTGGATGGAGGACTATGTGGGGCCCATTACGCTGTATACTGTTTGGCCTCCCTGGGTTAGAGGGAACCTGTCGCCTCTCCTGACATTTTAGTAAATACTTGTTCTCCTTCTAATAGAACGATTCTGAAGCTTCTTTTCTGAGAACTCCACATTGTTCTGCTCCTCTCTTACTCATTCGGGAAATTTGTACATACATGGGCAAATGGGTGGTCGGGTATGGATGAAGGACCCTACACCGTCTTCATGTGCACTACATGTCTCTGATAGGAGGGGTAACGCCCAGTTGCCAATGGATTAATATATTTCTTGGAGGTGTAACAGAGTGTGGAGTCGGTAAGCCAAACCCCTGACTTCTCAGTTTCCCTGACTTCCGACTCCCAACTCCACAGCCCTGCTTCACTACTGAGCGTGGACATAAAGTGCAGCACAGATTCATCTCAACTAAAAGCAGAGACCCTTATATCAGGAACAGAACAGACATTTATAGGTCATTTCATAACTTTCCCAAATTCTTCTGAAAACATTTACAGCACATCTTGCATTGTACTACTGTACCCCATTTATTATATAGTTTCGGAGTCTGGCTATTTTAGGCCTCTTTCACATGTCCGTGTCTTCAGTACGCGTGGTGACAGTTTTCACACGTAGAGGCAGTCAAATGAATGGGTCTGCGCACACGTCAGTGTGTTTCCACGGACCGTTTCCACGACATACTGACATGACCATTTTTTTTCACGCTGCACGGGTTGTAAAGCATCCACATAGATGACATCCGTGTGACACGTACCGGCGCCTGGGAATCAGCAGTACATTTAGTGCTGTTCCCAGACACCGGGTGCTGATGGCATCTGTCATCATTGTACCCTGCTGTCGCTGTGAACAGCACCAGCAGGGGACAATGTTGACAGTTGTATTGTGCCTCCGCTGTGTCCAGCAAGTTTAAAAATAAGACTAAAATAAAAAAACACTTATACTCGCCTGTCCAAAACACTGTCCCATCCTGTAATCCATCTGACCGACAATTCTGTATCAGCGTCTGCAGTGGCTTGATTCGACTGCAAATGCTGAGGAGCAGAGGAGAATGCCACTGCGCTGAGCTCACTGAGCGATGTCCTGTCACTCACTGAGCTCAGCGCAGGTCAGGTACCCGCTCGCTGCAGCGAGTCATTCTCCTCTGCTCCTCAGCGTGTGCGGTCGCATCAAGCCTCTGCAGACACTGATGCATAATTGCCGGTCAGATGGATTACGGCATGAGACAGTATATCGGACAGGAGAGTATGTGTTTTTTTATTTTTACAGTTGCTGGACACAGTGGGGGCAGAATACAACTGTCAACATTGTCCACTGCTGGTGCTGATTGCAGCGCAAGCAGGGGACAGATGAGAGATGCCTCCGTCACCTGGGAACAGCGCTGCCTATGCCGCTGATTCCCTGGCGCCGGTACGTTGATCCTGATGCGGCACATGGTTGCCACACAGGTGGACACTTATATCTCCTGTACTGTTTTTTCCAGTACCGGAAATATCAGGACGCTTGAAACAGACCTTATACTGACTCCGAATCCACCAAAATGTACATCAACTCTGACTCCACAGCCCTGGTAACAGAGGAGCAGCACTATGCAGTGTTGTGAGAACTGATGCTCCAGAATTGTTATATTACAGGGAATTAACTCTTTACTAAAGCCCCCATACACCTTATATACCTGTCAGACGATCATTGGTTTGACCGATCATTCATCTGGCAGCTGTCTCAGCTGTCTCTCCCAAACTCGGGAGCAAGCGGTCCTGTGTTCTGTGTGAGACATCTCTGTCGGTGGCTTACCTCGAGAACCAAAATCTCTGTAGTTTGAAATCAGACATGTTGGATCTTTATGTCTCCCGTCATCCTCTGTCAGGGGCCCCCATGCACATTAGACTGTCGGCCGAACCTGTCGATATTGGCAGTTTCGGACAACGTTAGTGTATGGGGGGCTGAACGCATGTCAGGAAATGTGAAATATCCTCTTTAATGAAGCTTTCTTTTGTTACTGATTTAACCTGATAACGACCAATTGGCGTAAATTTGCGGCTTACTTGGCTTTAGTCTCATTAGCCATGTGGGTGAAAAAAAAAGTTATGACTGTTGAAAAGTGGTGAAGCAGAAATGGTAAAAGAAAATAAAACGGTCTGGTTATTTCGCCCCTTTCAGGCCGCCTGCTCATTAAGGGGTTAATTAGGGAAAAATGATGATTAATGAGGACATGAATTTATAGTATTAAATATGACAATAAATAGAGTAACATTTCCATAATCTGCCATTGTGTGACTGAAAACCTGCCATCCTGTATGTACAGTGTGTACTGGAGCTCACACATAGTCATATCAATTGTCTGCCAGTACCTTGTTTCCTCACCCATTTTACTTAAATCCTCTGCATCATAACATATTGTGGACTTTTTATAACTGATTTCATCAAGACTGGCGACGTTCTTGTCAGTCTTACAGGAAACGTGCTGGAGTCGGAGGCGCCAGATTCATTAAGAGGAGCGTCTGACAAGTGATGTGCGCCTCCATCCACCTCACTGCAAATCTTACTCCAATCAGGTACCGGAGTAAGATTTCTGACTTAAGGTCTCTTACAGCTCGTCATGAATTGGACTGATTGTTCTTTCACCCGTTTCTCATGTTGGTGGTTATTATCACAATGATTTACTGATGTGATGTCTGTTTTACAGGTGAGAAGAAGCTGGGCACAGTAATCACCCCCGACACATGGAAGGCAGGGGCCAGGAATACCACTGGTAAATCACTTATGACATTTCATCTCACAGAGTGTCTTGTGTGTCCTTTTCTTACTTTGTGGACATTTTTTTTGTGTGTTTGAAGTGTGCCAACATCTAACAGTCTGAGAAATAGTAAGCGTAGGGAGTAGATGACACCTCTGCCACCATCTTCCCATCCTTTATAGTGTCTTGTCTGTTCTCTCCTTCAAGCAGGGATATTTCAGGGCGTCAGAGCTGCTCCTCTACCATTTATTTAATTTAGTTTCTTAAATGAAACCGGTCACCGGGATTTACCTCTATCAGGTCACTTGTTGACTAGATGGGCGCGGCCTTGCTCAATGCAAGTGAATTGAGCGAGGCCAAATGCTGCCGAAGTATGCAAATCGTATACCAGCAATCATATGACCACCCGCTCCCAGCACTGGAGAATCCTGACAGCACGCAGTGTGTGTGATGTGAGGATTCACCAGTCTGCAGACAGAGTTTCACTGCAGACTTGTAGACTAAGACCAGACAACCCCTTTAAACTCTGACTGTGAGTATTTAAAAATTAAGTTAAAAACGTCACTCCCCGCAGTCACCTGATTAGTCTAGGATCGCTGTCAATCAGTTCCACAGCGCAGACACTATGGGTCTCGGAAAATGGCGACTTTTTTTTTTTTGCCACTTAAATAAAATAAGAACCTATACATGTGTGGTGTCTACGAACTCGTAATGACCTGGAGAATCATAATAGCAAGTCAGTTTTAGCATTTATTGAATACAGTAAAAAAAGCAAACAATTGTAGAATTGCACTTTTCCAGTACACGACATGGTAAAACCAATGGTGCCATTCAAAAGTAAAACTCGTCTCGCAAAAAAAAAAAGCTATCACATGGCCATATTGACGGAAAAATAAAAAAGTTATGGCTCTGGGAAGAAGGGGAGCAAAAAAACGGAAAATCCTAAGGTTGCCAAGGGGTTAATGGTACCAGTGAACATAAATTCCCTTAAAAACTGATTTTATTATTTTGATTACAATACACCAACACTAAACCCTGTGTACAATTATTAAAAAAAGGTAGTTTTAAGAGACTAATCACAGCCAGGAAGGACCTATATATGACTCTAGTCTTCACCTACTGCTGTTCCTACCCACCGGCAGAGATTGGCACCCTAAGATACGAGAACTGTGCGCCCGCTCAACGGCGGCTTTCCCTAATGTCCCTGGTACAGTCCTATTTCTAATACAACCCTGCAGTAGAATGAAGACAGAAAAGGTATACAGGCATCATAGAAGTCTGTATCTGTGTTGTAATGAATTGACATAGTCCGATTCACACTTTTTGACATATGGTACCAGGACACCATAGCCATGTAGGTACACGATGATACTAAGACGTGCCTTGTTGACATTCATACTAGAACACTTTCCTTTAAGTTTCCCTCTCATTTTGAAAGCCTAAACATAGCATATGCTATTCTTTCCTGTAGCAGAAAAAAAAAGTAAAACCTGTAGGATAACTCTGGGATCTTTTCACATTTGTGCAGTCCTAACTCCAGTAGTAAAGGAGGATCAACTGTATGTGAAGTATTCTTCTTCTTTATAGGCATAGTGTACTGGTACATAGAAATCAGATATTGCTATATACCTGTACATTTCTTTACCTGCATATTGGGGGCAAAATAAAAGTCGGAGTTTGTTTTTGACATTTTTTAATGTACACTTTCTAAAAATGAATGTCACAAACCAGTAAATAACATGGACATATTTGGTGATTGGTAAATGGCAGAAATAATGGCGCAATTTTTTTTTTTATTTACAACTTTTTTTATAGGTAAAAAAATAAATAACACAGATGTAATAACACTTACATATGTATTTGGCAAAATGGTATTTAAAAAAAACGACAGGTCGTCCCTCTAAAGAAATAAACTTCAGAAAGCAAAGCTTTTGTAAAAATAAAAAAAAGTTATGGCTGTTACAGCTATGAATAAATGGAAAAAAAAAAATAGTCTGGACATCTGAGTACGTGCATCACAAAAATGTCATTCTGTATATTTTCTATATGCTTGTGTGTATGTGTGTGCTATGTATATCTGTGTAATGTGTAAATGCATGTAATGTGTTAGCAGGTGTATAATTTATATATGTCTGCCTAATATAAACCTGCATGTCAATGTGTATACGTTTTCCTATCTGTCCCTGGTACCCACTTACGCTGGTAGGTTAGTATGGAGGCTGAAAACAATAAGCGTGTATGCAAAATATCGCTCCCTCAGTTTTGCCTATGGTGTAATGCTCCATATTAAGACCTTATCAGGCTTCAGATACATAATGAATGTAGTCAGGATTTTTTGTGATTTCTTTGCTTTGTTTTTTTTTTTTTTTAAAGGACGTTTGAAAACTATAATTAATTTACTTTATCAATTAACTTGCAGAAAGCGGCGGCCGAAAACTGAATGAAAACAAAGCCCTGACATCAAAGAGGGCGAGGTTAGTGCCTGCGGAAGCGGTTACCATTGTGTCCATGTCCTCTCCCTATATTCTCCCGGGATACTGCGCTGTACTTGGTCGTTTGCTTTCTTGTTGTGTCTGGATGGCGGCTTACACATTGTTATATTATCTTGGCTCCTGATCTACAGATGTTGTTCTATGAGCTATTCTCATACCTGCAGCTCCCATACACTTTACCCACCATGCACTACAGTTATTTAGGGAAAAGTTGGACCTCACTCATTTTCAATTAATGCCGAACAACCAATTTTACTTTTATCATTTAATCATTTTAATTACAATCATTTTGTTACGGGAAAAGAAATTCAGAACTCGTGCAAAAATAGATTTGTCCTATGGCACCAAATGGACCACATTAACTATAATGGTGTCGCATTGGTCTCTGTTTGGGCGGATGTTATTTTAACAGAAAAAAATTGCCAGTTTGCTGCAATTTTTAGTTGCATTATAGTGCTAATACCAGTGATTGTCTGCAGTGGTCACACGGGGGAGCTGGGTACGTCATTGCTGCAGTCAGATTTATGGTTACTGAGTTGCGGCAGTGAAAATGTTGCATATCTTTTCACTATGCAGTGAGGAAGCTTTCCATCTGCAAAACCTCATTAAAGGGGTATTCCCATCTTCAAGATCGTATTCCAGTATTTAGTAGGTGTAATAATAGTAATATTAGCAAATACCTCCAATTAGAAATGAAGTATAGTTCTTCTGATTCGCTATGTCGCTTACCCCATGTGCCGGGCATTGCAGGACCTTAGGTATCTATGTTTAACAACCACTAGCAACCAGGGCTGTGAAGTTGGTAAGCCAAACCTCCGACTCCTCAATTTCCCTGACTCCAACTCCACAGCACTGGTCACTACTGAGCGGGTACATAAAGTGAAGCACAGATTCCTCTCCACTAAAAGCTCAGATCTTTGGATCAGGAACAGAACAGACATTTATAGGACATTTCATAACTTTCCAAATTCTTATGAAAACATTTACAGCACATCCTGCATTGTACTACTGTACCCAATTTATTATATATTTTAGGAGTCTGTCCATTTTATACCGACTCCAACTCCACCAAAATGGATACCGGCTCCATGACTCCGACTCCACAGCCCTCCTAGGAACTAATTAATTGTTACTAGGTGAGTGGTCGTAACTATAGATATCTAAGCTATTGCAATGCCCTGCACATGGGGTATGTGACATAGCGAATCTGAAGAACTATGCTACATTTCTAATTGGAGGTATTTGCTTATTGTTATTACACCCACTGCATATTGGAATAGGATCTTGGAGATGGGAATGCCACTTTAACCCCTTAATGACCTGTGACATACATTTTCGTTACAGGTCGCCATGGGGCGATGTATCGCAGGACGGCGCGGTGTTCAGGGAAGATCATACTGAGATGTGACCATGGTAACACAAAATAATTCATCTTCCAGGAAAGGTTACGGCCATTTCCAGCCTACAGAATAGGACAATCCTTCCTCCCTCCATTCATTTACATGAAATTAGCACTATTTAGAGATCGAGCAGGAACAAGAAATGTCATATCTGTCACCAACAATTAAAGGGGTTGTCTGACAATGTTTTGTTCCCAAAATGCAAGGATTGTTATATGGTGGTAACATTTTTACTGGCCGTAACCCTTCGATCGCCCCAGCGCAGGTGCGATGATATTTCAGACCACTGCAGACAATCACGTGCCCCAGCAGTCAGGTGACTGAAGAATGGGACATGGTTGATTCCCGTCCCTGCAGAGACCACTGGAGGGACCTGCGCTGGTGTTATACCTGTTGAGCATGTATTCTCTTTTATGTTATAACATTTTCTGCATTTTTTAATTTTTATGTAAGCTGGAAAAACCCTTTAATATTCCAGTCACTCTCCTTGGAGTTTGGCAGGAAGATTTCAGCTGATTGTTTTTACAACCCAAAATACCAGATTCACTGAGGAAGGGGGGGGGGGGTTGTATAGAAATCACTTAAAATAGTAAAAAAAAAAGCGTTAATCTATTTTCTTCCTACTACTGTGGACCACAGTTCTCTAATGTGTTGCACAGGCGGAGCACGAAGGATGGTTTAGCTTCACATTCACACATTCAGTATTTGGTCAGTATTTTACATCAGTATTTGTCAGCCAAAACCCGGAGTGGGTGATAAATACAGAAGTGGTGACGTGTTTCTATTATACTTTTCCTCTGATTGTTCCACCCCTGGTTTTGTCTACAAATACTGATGTAAAATACTGACCAAATACTGAACGTGCGAACGTGGCCTTAGGTGTTGTGTCCTACTTTAAAAGTTCTCATTTATGGGCCCAGGATGGTGGAAGACATAAAAAGAAGACCCTGGATCTTTAAGTTTTAAAGTAGTGGATGATCCTTTCAACTTTCCATAAAGTTTCTTTTCCTTTGCTATTCTTCTTGAAAATAAATTGTCAATTGGGTGTAACCATTTTCCAGGTCAGTGTATCATGTCTCGTAAAAATCGGATGTTATACTGTGGCTCCGTATGAAATGCAATTTATTTATTTTTTTTGCACCCATAGACTTGAATCGCTGAGTCTTATCTGATTTACTAGTACATGCTGCAGTCTTATGATCCTGCAGACAAAACCTTTCCATCTCTCCCATGTTGTTTGCCAATATATTTGTGATTAGTGTTTAAATCTTTTAAATCTTCATTCACACACACCAATCAAAAAAAAAAATATATATATATATATTATATATGTATATGTGTATGTATGTAATCATTTTTTTATTTCTGTCTTAGGTTTGACCCATATGGAAAAAATCGATTTGCGATCTGTCGTATCTGCAAAAGTTCTGTTCACCAGCCAGGATCACACTATTGCCAAGGATGTGCCTATAAGAAGGGTAAGCAATGGAAAACAAAACCGTAAAGCTGCAGAAGAATAATTCCAAGGATGCAGCAGCTGAAATCCCTGGCGATGAGCTGCGGCCATTAGTCACCACTGCTGGGAACATTTAGTATTTTATGACGTCCCTTCAAATAATAGGCATTTACCTGTAAAACAACCTGCGTTCCTTATTCATATCTGTGCTTGGGGTTCAGCTGCTGCAGGGCTGTCACTGACAGGGGCTGTGACCCAGCTTTTCTGAGAACCAGAATGGCCTATCTGCTCCTTTGCTCATTTATAAATGAGAAAGGGATATATTACATTTACCAGTTAGAAGTCTGGGAAAGCGGGGTGGCAGTAAGGCAGTGCCACTACATGGCAGATGTTTTCCATCTCTGATTTTGCTACGGATTTCACTTAATGCATTTTACGGCTTTTACGTTTGTTTTTGTACACATTTTTCTGCTACATGTGTATGTGGGTGTGAAAACCCTACTGGAACGAAATCCGTGCCGCACATCTGCAGCAATTCTGTCATGTCTGAATGTGCTCTGAGATCTTGATTGATTGCAGAGATTTTCTAGTAAACCTTTATGAGAAAAGTCTGGGGTCAGTATGCAAATTCTTGTTACTAGAGCTTCATAGGAGGAGATAGGGGGTCCCCAATTCAAGACACCCCTCTTTTTTGCTTAAAGAGCATATCTTGTTCTATAAGGCCCAACGCTTGCATCTATCAATTCTTGTAATGCTTCGTTTCCCCTGTGGTGGCGCTGCAGGAGACCTGGACTCTTACTGCTGGATTCTTCTTCAGGTTGCAGCTGATTTCTGGGAGTCTCCATCTTGTGATCGTAATGGAGGACCATTGTAATAAAAAGGGATTGTCCATAGAGTACGATCCTTTTAACCCCTTATCCACATCCGCAATACATTTCCGGCTGGTCTGCGCACTTACCGTTTGTGATATACCGCTGGCACTCGACTGACTGTTGCACTTGGAGCTCGCACTGACTGCAATGGTTGTGCCTCTTAGATTAATACAATAGATTGTAATACGTGACCAGCCGGTCGCAGGTTCTATTTACCTTAGAGCCAGGGGTGGGGAACCTCAGGCCCACGGGCTGTTTACGGCCTTCGGTAACCTTTTATTCAGCCCCCGGCAGCTGTGTTTTGATGGCTGCTAGCCCATTCATCTCATCTTGCCCTGTGCGCACGCAGTGTTCACTACTGAACCCTGACGCGCGTGCAGTGAAAAATTACATCCTGACCCCAGTGCCAGCGTCAGGACATACTTTGGGGGCAGAGTTAGCGCCTGATTAGTACGGCCCCTGAAGGGTGGTATAAATAGCCAAATGGCTCTTGGCAAAAAAAAAAAATGATTCCCCACCCCTGCCTTCAGGGATTAATAAAATATATATATATAGAACACCCAAAAATATATTGCTGCACCTCCAAGGGGCTAACACACTGTATAAATCAACGTAAGGTGATGGCAACATCTTCACTCCTTCATACTTTTATATTTTTATTGTTCTAGGGATCTGTGCCATGTGTGGGAAGAAAGTCCTGGACACAAAGAACTATAAGCAAACCTCCGTGTAAAGAGCTGTAAAACTGTAGTATAATCACATTTTCCCAGCCGGATGGACGGAGAATTTACCTCTGTATCATCCATGGAAATATTTCATGTCCCGACTTTATTTTACTAAGCAGACGAGTTATCTGAGATTTCCATTTCTGATATTAGTTAACGTATTCTCTGTCTGTGTTTTTTGGTGAATTTGGACTTTTTTTCCCCGCTTTAACTGTATTATGTTATTTTATTGCATTCAATTTGTCATTTTCACAGTGCAGGCGTGAACTTGAAGTTACAGGGTTAGGGTATCACATTACTGCCATTGCTTCCAATTAAATAAAAAAAAACTATAGTTCTTAAAGCATCATCAGAAAATAACCGATTTAAATAAATTTTTTGTCTTTAAAGTTATTTTTTTTTTTTTTTTAACATGTCACAATTTGTTTTGAAAATAACATTTGCAATTTTCACACTGGCCGCTGGGGCTTTTACTTTCTTATTGTTTCTGGAGAGAACACATGCACATTAGCAACAATGGTCGGATCCTGACCCTATCTTATGTATTGAAGCATCTAATGAGCGTGTGCAAAGGTTATCGTGAAAGGAGGGGGAGCTGTGACCACGCCTGTTTTGATTGGTGGATCCTGTGTTATCAGCTGTGTTTAGAGGCTTAACTTGTCATTTTAAGCACACCTCTGCTGATAAGGAGCCTGCTGAAAAGACAGGAAATAAGAGTCTAAAGAAAAAAGTCCCAGTGGCCTGTGTGAAAATTGCAAAATTACTAATTTTTTATTTTTATAAAAAACAAAAACCTTTTTCAAAAATACATGTAACATAAAAACCTGATTTAAACAATAAGTAATTTTCTGCTGATACTTCCTTTCCGAAAGCTTATTCAAACGATTTTCAGCCCATGTAAATAGGTCTTTTAGTTTTTTTTATTATTATTTTTCTTGATTAGAATAATAGAAATCTGGCACAACAGATGCTAAACACCAGTGTGAACAGCTCCTAGTCCACACTGAATAACATCTGTGATCTCCGTATCCTTGATCCAGAGTTATGAGTTTTGTAAATTAAAGAAGCTGAATGTTTTAAAATCTTATGTCTTGTGATGTTTGTTGTGTGTGCTTGGATATACCTTAGTTGTAAAATATCCCTGTACTACTTACACAAAAGTTAAAGGGGTTGTCTTACAAACAACATGTATATCCTATCCACTGGAAAGGTGATATCTGTATGATTCTACTTGGAATGCCACCGATTATAAGAATGGGAGATCCGAAGTTCTTTGACACCCACCCCATTCACTGCCCATAAATGTGGTGGTCTCACATGCTCACCACTGCTTTTTTTTCACAAGGAGATATTTGGCTCTTCATTTTCAGGATCTGTCGGGGCTCTGCAGCCTGACCCACAGTGATCATACAATTTTTGCCTGTCTTACAGATGATTGACCAAATTGAGAACTGGGGAACTTGGAGGTTAAAGGGGTATTTCCATCTCCAAGACCCTATCCAAATTTGTAGTAGGTGTAATAATATTAGCTAATACCTCCAGTTTGAAATGTAGTATAGTTCTTCAGATTTTCTATCAGGGCTGTGGAGTCGGAGTCGGTGTCCATTTTGGTGGAGGCGGAATCGGAGTCGGTATAAAATGGACCGACTCCAACTCCTAAAATATATAATAAATCGGGTACAGTAGTTCAATGCAGTTTATGGGGAATATTTTTTTCATAAGAATTTGGGAAAGTTATGAAATGTCCTATTCCTGATCTAAGGGTCTAGACCAGAGGTCTCAAAAACGCGGCCCACGGGCCACATGCAGCCCCTGAGGCTGCTTTATGTGGCCCGCAGGCTCATACCCCTTGACGATCCCGACCTGGTCCAGGAGGAGCCGCCGACATCAGCGCTGCATTCCCGGGCAGAGACCGTCTCCCAGCACAGCATTTCCAAAGCCAGCCGCCAGCCAATCAGAAGCCAGCAGCTGATATCTGCTTCCCAGCGGAGCGGCGTATGACGTCACTGCCATGCACAGATATCAGCTGCTGGCCTCTGATTGGCCGGCGGCTGGCTTTGGAAATGCTTTGCTGGGAGACGGTCTCTGCGCGGGAATGCAGCGCTGCTGTGGGCTCCTCCTGGACCAGGTCAGGATCGTCAAGGGGTCTGTGCCTGCGGGCTGCATGTGCACAAAGGACGCCAAGGGAACGGAGGACAGGTGAGAGGAATCTCTTTTTTTTTTTTTTTTTTTTCTTTTTTATGTGTGTGAAGAACAGCACAGGGGACAATTCTACAAGATGGGGACCACCAGGATGGGGCATATTACTACAAGATGGGAACCACCAGGATGGGGCATATTACTGCAAAATGGGAACCACCAGGATGGGGCATATTACTGCAAAATGGGAACCACCAGGATGGGGCATATTACTGCAAAATGGGAACCACCAGGATGGGGCATATTACTACAAGGTGGGGACTAGGATGGGGCATATTACTACAAGGTGGGGACCAGGATGGGGCACTTTACTACAAGATGGGGACCACCAGGATGGGGCATATTACTACAAGATGGGAACCACCAGGATGGGGCATATTACTGCAAAATGGGAACCACCAGGATGGGGCATATTACTACAAGGTGGGGACTAGGATGGGGCATATTACTACAAGGTGGGGACCAGGATGGGGCACTTTACTACAAGATGGGGACCACCAGGATGGGGCATATTACTACAAGATGGGGACCACCCGGATGGGGCATATTACTACAAGGTGGGGACTAGGATGGGGCATATTACTACAAGGTGGGGACCAGGATGGGGCACATTACTACAAGATGGGGACCACCAGGATGGGGCACTTTACTACAAGATGGGGACCACCAGGATGGGGCATATTACTACAAGATGGGAACCACCAGGATGGGGCACATTACTACAAGACGAGGACCAGGATGGGGCACATTACTACAAGATGGGGACCACCAGGATGGGTCAGATCACTACAAGATGGGGACCTGGATGGGGCACATTACTACAAGATGGGAACCACCAGGATGGGGCACATTACTACAAGATGGGAACCACCAGGATGGGGCACATTACTACAAGATGGGGACCACCAGGATGAGGCACATTACTGCAAAATGGGAACCACCAGGATGGGGCATATTACTACAAGATGGGAACCACCAGGATGGGGCATATTACTGCAAAATGGGAACCACCAGGATGGGGCATATTACTACAAGATGGGGACCACCCGGATGGGGCATATTACTACAAGATGGGGACCACCCGGATGGGGCATATTACTACAAGGTGGGGACCAGGATGGGGCACATTACTACAAGATGGGAACCACCAGGATGGGGCACATTACTGCAAAATGGGAACCACCAGGATGGGGCATATTACTACAAGATGGGAACCACCAGGATGGGGCATATTACTGCAAAATGGGAACCACCAGGATGGGGCATATTACTACAAGATGGGGACCACCAGGATGGGGCATATTACTACAAGATGGGGACCACCCGGATGGGGCATATTACTACAAGATGGGAACCATCAGGATGGGGCACATTACTACAAGATGGGAACCACCAGGATGGGGCACATTACTACAAGATGGGGACCACCAGGATGGGGCATATTACTACAAGATGGGAACCACCAGGATGGAGCACATTACTCCAAAACGAGGACCAGGAAGGGGCACATTACTGCAAGATGGGAACCACCAGGATGGGGCACATTACTGCAAGATGGGAACCACCAGGATGGGGCACATTACTACAAGATGGGAACCACCAGGATGGGGCACATTACTACAAGATGGGGACCTGGATGGGGCACATTACTACAAGATGGGGACCTGGATGGGGCACATTACTACAAGATGGGAACCACCAGGATGGGGCACATTACTGCAAGATGGGGACCACCAGGATGGGGCACATTACTGCAAGATGGGGACCACCAGGATGGGGCACATTACTGCAAGATGGGGACCACCAGAATGGGGCACGTTACTGCAAGATGGGGACCACCAGGATGGGGTACTTTACTGCAAGATGGGGACCACCAGGATGGGGTACTTTACTGCAAGATGGGGACCACCAGGATGGGGCACTTTACTGCAAGATTGGGACCACCTGGATGCGGCACGTTACTAGATGTTTGCCAGAATTACTATATGGTGCTAATTGTAATACAATATTACTGTATGTGGCCAATTGGAGGAAACAAAATTGTAAAAATTAAAAAAAAAAATAAAATTAAATATAAAGCATGAAAAAATATTTTGCCACCAAAAATGCTGTTTTATATATAAACTAAAGTAAACACAAAAAAGTGCACGTTTATTATCGCCAAATCCGTAATGACCCAAGCTATAAATAAAATAAACACAGCTAAAATGTTCAGACGGTGTATACAAAAAAAAATGCTATCAATAAAAATGTCACTTTGACCTGCAAAGAATGCGGCCCCCCAAATTCAAATTTTTTCCATGTGTGGCCCATATACCCAGCCGAGTTTGAGACCCCTGGTCTAGACTTTTAGCTGAGATGAATCTGTGCTACAGTAAATTTATCACTTAAACATGAGCCATGTATGAGGGAGTCGGAGTTGGAGTCGGTGTCATGGAAATTGAGGAGTTGGAGGTTTGGCTTACCGACTCCACTGCCCTGTTTGCTATGTCACTTACCCCATGTGCAGGGCATTGCAGTAGCTTAGGTATCCATGGTTACAACCACTTCTACAGTGACAGTTAGTTGCTATTGGTCGTAACCAGGGCCGGCTCCAGGTTTTTGTTGGCCCCAGGCGAGAGAGTCTGTGGCCCTTTTAACACGTACCACGACTCATGATGCACAGATACAGCAGAGAAATATAGATATATAGTACAAGGCCAAAGATTTCACTTCTTATGTTACATGAGTGATATCTATAGTAAATATTACAACAGCTCAGAAACCAGCGAATCCTCGCAGCTCACAGTGCAGACCGGACAGTATAGTCCTCCATACAGTATTATGGGCCCCATATATTGCTCCATACAGTATTATGGGCACCACATAGTCCTTCATACAGTATTATGGGCCCCCTATAGTCCTCCATACAGTATTATGGGCCCCCCATAGTCCTCTATACAGTATTATGGGCCCCCCATAGTCCTCCATACAGAATTATGGGCCCCCCATAGTCCTCCATACAGAATAATTGTCTCCTCATAGTCCTCCATACAGAATAATGGGCCTCACATAATCCTCCATACAGAATAATGGGCCTCTCATAGACCTCCATACCGAATAATGGGCCTCACATAGTCCTCCATACCGAATAATGGGCCTCACATAGTCCTCCATACCGAATAATGGGCCTCACATAGTCCTCCATACCAAATAATGGGCCTCACATAGTCCTCCATGCCGAATAATGGGCCTCACATAGTCCTCCATACCGAATAATGGGCCTCACATAGTGTTCCATACCGAATAATGGGCCTCACATAGTCCTCCATACAGAATAATGGGCCCCATGTATTTCTCCATAAAGCATAATGGACCCCATATAATGTTCCATACATCAAAAATAAATAATCAAACTCTCCTCACTCTCCCCTCCCCTTGTTCCCCGCCGGTCCTGTCTTTTCAGCGTCTACTGACTCTCTGTACTGCTCCGCACAGAGGACGTGCTGTAGTGACATCATTGTGCTGTGTGCCCTGACACGTCACAGAGTGAGAAGACACTGAAGAGACAGGACTGGCACTGGGTCCTCCCGACTCATGGGCCCCACAGTGTGCCCGTGTTCCCCACGGCGAGTGGGCCCCCACAGCTTGCTCAGGGCCCTTGCCCGGGTGCGCCGGGTTTTGACGCTGGTCCTGGTCGTAACCTTGGACACCTAAGCTCCTGTAATGACGTGCCCATGAGGTAGGTGACATGTTATCAGGAGAATTATGCTACTATTCTAATTGGAGGTATTTGCTAATATTATTATTATTATTACGCCTACTACATTTTAGGGTCTTGGAGATGTGAATACCCCTTTAATACCTAAAAGAAAAGACAACACATAAGGGCATTTTTTTTCTTACTTGAATTCTAAAAAATAACTTTTGCACTGTTTTGACTTTTACAAGCTCTTTGTATCCCTGCACATTACTGGCTACTGAATTAGTTAACGGAGAATCTGTCCGTGAGCGCCATCTGACAGGGCGTTTGTAACTCTTTTATTTGTCTTTAACTGAGCTCCTCACAACTGAGTTATCATCATAAAGTTCAACCCAATTTTCATGTGGCATTAAATGATCACAGAGAAGCTATAAAACAGAAAAAAAAGCATTCCAAGCTCTCCCATCAGAATGAGTTCTCTGATGGATCCTTAGTTAACTCATTCTGCAGCCAGTAATGTGCAAGGAAACAAAGAACTTGTAAAAGATATATAATGTACATGTATCTAAGTAAAAAAGGAAAAAACAATCTCAAAAGATGTCCTTATTCTTTTATGCCTTAGTGAATAGAGAAGGAAGTCTTCACTCAGAAGTAGATGCAAACACAACATATTATGATCTAATTACGCAACGTTTCGTGTACATTTGTACCTTTCTCGTGCGTCAAAAAGGTAATAAATACTGCAATTTCAACTGCAGGCACAAATAGTTCCTGCTTTATTACTGCCCAATCCTTCGTACTTTTTAAGTATTAAGTCTGAAGCAAGAAAGGTGTCACAATATACAGTGGGTACCGAAAGTATTCAGACCCCTTTAAATTTTTCACTCTTTGTTTCATTGCGCAAAATAATAAGCATCCAGCGCCTTTTTGGACGAATGATCCCAGGAAATCCAAGGTTTCTTAAAACATCCACTTATTTCTCCATATTAAAAACAGGTAACAAGAAGGTCAGGCAGTTTGGATACACTCATGATTGCAAACAAGGCATAGAAACCAACATGTTTCGACCCAAACAGGTCTTAATCATGGAGTTGTCCAAACTGCCTGACCGCTGGATGCTTATTATTTTGTGTGTATCGACTTTCACTCAGTGGATCCGTGCAGCCCGGAGGGCGTGGTAACCAAAGGAGGAGGTGAGCTGACAGTCTCATCTTATATATAGTCTTTGTTTCATTGCAGCCATTTGGTAAATTCTAAAAAGTTCATTTTTTTCTCATTAAAGTACACTCTGCACCCCATCTTGACTGAAAAAAACACATGTAGAAATTTTTGCAAATTTATTAAAGAAAAGCTGAAATATCACATGGTCATAAGTATTCAGACCCTTTGCTCAGACACTCATATTTAAGTCACATGCTGTCCATTTCCTTGTGATCCTCCTTGAGATTGTTCTACTACTTCATTATAGTCCAGCTGTGTTTAATTAAACTGATAGGACTTGATTTGGAAAGGCACACACCTGTCTATATAAGACCTCACAGCTCACAGTGCATGTCCGACCAAATGAGAATCATGAGCTCAAAGGAACTGCCCAAGGAGCTCAGAGACAGAATTGTGGCAAGGCACAGATCTGGCCAAGGTTACAAAAGAATTTCTGCATTACTCAAGATTCCTAAGAGCACAGTGGCCTCCATAATCCTTAAATGGAAGAAGTTTGGGACCACCAGAAGTCTTCCTAGACCTGGCCATCCAGCCAAACTGAGCAATCATGGGAGAAGAGCCTTGGTGAGAGAGATAAAGAACAACCCCAAGATCACTGTGGCTGAGCTCCAGAGATGCAGTAGGGAGATGGGAGAAAGTTCCACAAAGTCATCTATCACGGCAGGCCTCCACCAGTCGGGCCTTTATGACAGAGTGGCCCGACGGAAGCCTCTCCTCAGTGCAAGACATATGAAAACCTGCATAGAGTTTGCTCAAAAACACATGAAGGACTCCCAGACTATGAGAAATAATGATTCTCTGGTCCGATGAGATGAACGTAGAACTTTTTGGTGATAATTCTAAGCGGTATGTGTGGAGAAAACCAGGCGCTGCTCATCACCTGCCCAATACAATACCAACAGTGAAACATGGTGGTGGCAGCATCATGCTATGGAGGTGTTTTTCAGCTGCAGGGACAGGACGACTGGTTGCAATTGAATGAAACATGAATGCGGCCAAGTACAGAGATGTCATGGATGAAAACCTCTTCCAGAGTGCTCTGGACCTCAGACTTGGCCGAAGGTTCACCTTCCAACAAGACAATGACCCTAAGGACACAGCTAAAATCACAAAGGAGTGGCTTCAGAACAACTCTGTGACCATTCTTGACTGGCCCAGCCAGAGCCCTGACCTAAACCCAATTGAGCATCTCTGGAGAGACCTGTAAATGGCTGTCCACCAACGTTCACCATCCAACCTGACGGAACTGGAGAGGATCTGCAAGGAAGAATGGCAGAGGATCCCCAAATCCAGGTGTGAAAAACTTCTTGCATCATTCCCAAGAAGACTCATGGCTCAAAGGGGTGCTTCTACTCAATACCGAGCAAAGGGTCTGAATACTTATGACCATGTGATATTTCAGTTTTTCTTTTTTCATAAATTTGCAAAAATTTCTACATTTCTGTTTTTTTCAGTCAAGATGGGGCGCAGAGTGTACTTTAATAAGAAAAAAATTGAACTTTTTAGAATTTACCAAATGACTGCAATGAAACTAAGAGTGAAAAATGTAAAGGGGTCTGAATACTTTCCGTGCCCACTGTATGTAATTTTAATGAGTTTTTACCAGTGTTTCCCTTTTAATATTAAAAATCACTCCAGTAAAAAATGTTTGCACATATAATAGTAACTCTACTGCAATACTCTGGCCGTGTAACTGGTTCCATCCCAGCTCAGTTATATTCTTAAATTTGAAAGGGGGTTTCCACCTTTTGATAATGATTTTTTTTTACTTAAATGCATGAATTTTGTGGCTAAAAAAATCATATTTTGCAATTGGGTTGTAATAAAAATCTTTCACCGTTTGTCTTATGTAGCCACTGTTTGTTATACTGTTTTTTTGCTGGCTGTAAAATGAATAACTGAGAATCTGTCTGTCAGCTCACTGATAGTCTGACAGGAGTTTTATAACTTTTATCTGCCTTTTTCTAAGCTCCTCTCATCTGATATATGGCCACAGATCACATCAAATATTACTCTGCAGGAAAAAAAGCCTGTAAAAGCCAAATAGTGCAACATTTTTAATCAAACTCAATTGCAAAAGATTGTTTTACCTACAAATACATGCATTTAAGTAAAAACAAAATATCCCCAATGTTGGACATTCCCCTTTAAAGGGATCTTGTCATGTGATTTGAATCAATCCTGGCTAAATTTTTGCACTCAGGTCTACCAGGGACCATATCTAGAGATGACTAGTTCAGTGTCGCCTTTGCCCATCTTTTCCCAGCGTGATTGACCGGTCTCTTGCTATGATAGTCACGCTGCTCATGATTTCAACAGCATGAATCGTGTGACAGGTTATCTTTAAACCTTTCATTATGGACAGGTGTGTCATATGTTCTCCAGTCTGATCACCCGCCAGTACACACTCTCCTGAGTACACATGACCTAGTTCTCTGACTTCCTGTGAACTAAAGAATGACTTTTTTGTTGTTGTTAATTTGTCTTCTGGTATCTTTCACACACCTCCCCACTTAGCCCCGCCTCTTTGTTCCTCCATATGTCATCTGTGCAGCTGAAGATATCATTTTTTATTTACAGTTATATGAAAAAGTTTGGGCACCCCTATTAATCTTAAGCTTAATGTTTTATAAAAATTGGTGTTTTTGCAACAGCTATTTCAGTTTGATATATGTAATAACTGTTGGACACAGTAATGTTTCTGCCTTGAAATGAGGTTTATTGTACTAACAGAAAATGTGCAATCTGCATTCAAACAAAATTTGACAGGTGCATAAGTATGGGCACCCTTATCATTTTCTTGTTTTAAATACTCCTACCTACTTTTTACTGACTTACTAAAGCACTTTTTTTGGTTTTGTAACCTCATTGAGCTTTGAACTTCATAGCCAGGTGTATGCAATCATGAGAAAAGCTACTTAAAGTGGCCACTTGCAAGTTGTTCTCCTGTTTGAATCTCCTCTGAAGAGTGGCATCATGGGCTCCTCAAAACAACTGTCAAATGATCTGAAAACAACGATTATTCAACATAGTTGTTCAGGGGAAGGATACAAAAAGCTGTCTGAGATTTAACCTGTCAGTTTCCACTGTGAGGAACATAGTAAGGAAGTGGAAGAACACAGGGACAGTTCTTGTTAAGGCCAGAAGTGGCAGGCCAAGAAAAACATCAGAAAGGCAGAGAAGAAGAATGGTGAGATCAGTCAAGGACAATCCTCAGACCACCTCCAGAGAGCTGCAGCATCAACTTGCTGCAGATGGTGTCACTGTGCATCGGTCAACTATACAACGCACTTTGCACAAGGAGAAGCTGTATGGGAGAGTGATGCGAAAGAAGCCGTTTCTGCAAGCACGCCACAAACAGAGTCGGCTGAGGTATGCAAAAGCACATTTGGAGAAGCCAATTTCTTTTTGGAAGAAGGTCCTGTGGACTGATGAAACCAAGATTGAGTTGTTTGGTCATACAAAAAGGCATTATGCATGGCGGCAAAAAAACACAGCATTCCAAGAAAAACACTTGCTACCCACAGTAAAATTTGGTGGAGGTTCCATCATGCTTTGGGGCTGTGTGGCCAATGCCGACACCGGGAATCTTGTTAAAGTTGAGGGACGCATGGATTCCACTCAGTATCAGCAGATTCTTGACAATAATGTTGAAGAATCAGTGATAAAGTTGAAGTTACGCAGGGGATGGATCTACTCAGGTATTCATGCAGAGGAACAATTACAATGTTCTGGAATGGCCATCCCAGTCTCCAGACCTGAATATCATTGAACATCTGTGGGATCATTTGAAGAGGGCTGTCCATGCTCGGCGACCATCAAACTTAACTGAACTGGAATTGTTTTGTAAAGAGCAATGGTCAAAAATACCTTCATCCAGGATCCAGGAACTCATTAAAAGCTACAGGAATCGACTAGAGGCTGTTATTTTTGCAAAAGGAGGATCTACTAAATATTAATGTCACTTTTCTGGTAAGGTGCCCATACTTATGCACCTGTCAAATTTTGTTTGAATGCAGATTGCACATTTTCTGTTAGTACAATAAACCTCATTTCAAGGCAGAAACATTACTGTGTCCAACAGTTATTACATCTATCAAACTGAAATAGCTGTTGCAAAATCACCAATTTTTATAAAACAATAAGCTTAAGATTAATAGGGGTGCCAAACATTTTCATATAACTGTATATAAAAACAGTAATGTAGAGAAGGCCCATGCAATGGTTAACTCCTAATGGTAAGTGCAAAGTGCTGTTTTCAGAATCTTCAGTGTATCCATTGGGATGCTGATTCAGCCTGTTTCCCCTGCCTCCTGCTTGCAATGGGGGGCAACCTCTTGCAAGCAGGAGTCAGGGAAAACAAGCTGAAGCTGCATCACAAAGGATATACAAACTCAGGAGTGTGTTATAAAGGGGGTAGCAGCTCCATGACACAGATCTACAAGTATCTCTGCTACCATTAGGTGGGACTTAGAATAGAATAAGTGCATTGTGATAAGACTCTGCATTCTGTGCAAAGTCAAAGAAATAATGGGAAATATAGCTTGAATTAAGAGAACCATCGTGAAGAAAAAGAAGGAGCTAAAAAAGATACATCAACTAAAATGGGCATACACAATAGCGTTATTTCTCATCGATACACTGAATATATCAATAGTGAAAAAATTTTTATTAACTTTTTTTCAAATAAACAAAAAAAAAATCTATTAAGGTTGAGCACCATTGGTGAATGAATCTCAAATATTACAGTTTGATTGTGTGAATATAATACTTTGAATTTTTTTACACGAGTGCTGGTAAATCATTGTTTGATCAGTGAGAGGAATTCTTCTCTCGTCTTAGGATCGTCTCTGAAGATGCCGTGCATTGTGCTAGTGACCGTTCTGCTGTTCATCTTCTGTACTCCTCGCATTACCATACACATGTGCCTGTAACCAAGAACACAAACCTTCCTCAATATATGAGCCCTGGAAGTGGTGCTATTAAAGTATTCAGAACCTCGTAATGGCACATTATAATTCCTGCTGATTTCTGGTGTAAACTATAAAAAAAATCTGTTGGGCCTTTTTTTTTTTTTTACTAAAACTCAATTGCAGAAATTATTTTTAGCCAGAAATATGTGCATTTTAGTAAAAGAAAAAATATTATCCCAATTGTGTTCATAATATACTAAAGAAAAAGAAAACAATACAAGGAAGATGCTACTTACGAAGCCTCCATAACAACTGCTACTCCCATTGGCTGGAGGGCCTCATTGATTGCAAGGGCGATTTGCTTCGTAAGTCGTTCTTGAACTGTAAAATATATAATAGTATTATAAATGAGGATCACAGATGATTGCTAGTCCAGTAATAAGAGGTATGAATGTTTCACAAAGTTGTTTCATTTCTTCTGTGGATTTTATTATTTGAAAATGATACTCTGCCTTACAATCTAAATCCATCTAATCTCTAGTACAAATACAAAATATTATAAGTTTGTATATTCACTTTACCTTGTAATCTCCGGCTGAAAATTTCAACAATTCTGAAACAAGAAAAAAAGTTATAAAATGTCTAATTAATTCTAGGGGAACAGCAAAAAAAAATGATTGGGCATAGATCTTTAGTTATGTCATATATATATTGACTCTGAGATGGTGAGAGGAGACCAGCTGCTATGATATTACGTCTCCAATACATGGCACAGAGAGATCGTTTCCTGTTCTTCATTGCTTACTTAGCACACAAAAAGAAGCAGCAGCAGCATGGAGAATATTTTTCTGTAATACTGAGCAGTGCAGATGTGAATCTGGCTTTGGGGGAGGTTAAAGACTTGTTAGAAAGCTCAGCACAATCTTTCTATGCCTCCCTGTACCTGTTTTATCATTCCTCCTCTTCATAGAGTGAGATACGCTGTGTAACCTGACATTTCATTGAGCTGGCTGTCCATCTTGTCTTGAGCAAGTGATGATGATTCAAAGTGGATGATAGTTCATGAGACAGGGAACGGAGGAGGATTGACTCGTAAATGGAAGCAGTAAGGCATAGTGATGAAAAGGTCCAAGGTCAAAAGCCAGGAAAAATACAGAGGGATAAAACAAATAGATAGTCAGGGGCAACGTCTGGGGTCTGGTAATTAAAGTCAGAATACGTCAAAGGCAAAAGGAGTTATACAAATGGGTAGTTGAAAGGCAAATCCAAGGTCAGGCAACAAAAGATCAAAGTATCAAAATACAGAGCACATAATAAGCACACCACTGAGTTGAAGCTACAGTTGGCAATGATCTAACATTGCCAGCCAGTTAAATAGCCTGACAATTATCTGGAAAGGAAAACAGCTGGAGAAAACCCAAACACAACATGAACAGCCCAACACGCCCCTGCTATCCATAGGGTGGCTGAGCTGTCACAACACTGACAGCCCGACACCTTTCTGCCATCCATAAGACAGCTGAGCTGTCACTCAGCCTGACACGCCCTGCTATCCATAGGGCGGCTGAGCTGTCACTCACAGCAATGGCAGCCTGACACGCCCCTGCTATCCATAGGGCGGCTGAGCTGTCACTCTCGGCACTGACAGCCCAACACGCCTCTGCTATCCATAGGGCGGCTGAGCTGTCACTCACAGCATTGGCAGCCTGACACGCCTCTGCTATCCATAGAGCGGCTGAGCTGTCACTCACCCTGACACGCCTCTGCTATCCATAGGGCGGCTGAGCTGTCACTCACAGCACTAGCAGCCTGACACGCCCCTGCTATCCATAGGGTGGCTGAGCTGTCACTCACAGCACTGGCAGCATGACACGCCCCTGCTATCCATAGGGCGGCTGAGCTGTCACAGCACTGGCAGCCTGACACGCCCCTGCTATCCAAAACCAGGCGAGGAGTCCTGAGGAGATAATTTGCATATTCCCACTGCATTTTGGGGTAAGTGAAGAGTCTCCGCGAGCTCAAAGAACACTGGATTTTGGCTGTTGGAGCTGAAAAGAGGACATCGGTAAACCAGGGGAGGAGTCCTGAGGAGATAATTTGCATATTCCCACTGCATTTTGGGGTAAGTGAAGAGTCTCCGCGAGCTCAAAGAACACTGGATTTTGGCTGTTGGAGCTGAAAAGAGGACATCGGTAAACCAGGGGAGGAGTCCTGAGGAGATAATTTGCATATTCCCACTGCATTTTGGGGTAAGTGAAGAGTCTCCGCGAGCTCAAAGAACACTGGATTTTGGCTGTTGGAGCTGAAAAGAGGACATCGGTAAACCAGGGGAGGAGTCCTGAGGAGATAATTTGCATATTCCCACTGCATTTTGGGGTAAGTGAAGAGTCTCCGCGAGCTCAAAGAACACTGGATTTTAGCTGTTGGAGCTGAAAAGAGGACATCGGTAAACCGCGCGCCGGCAGGCGCGCGCATTTTGAAGCTTTTTTTTTTAAGCTTTTTCCACTGTTTTCAGAACATTAACAATAAGAACATGGAAGAGTCCAGGAGCCATTTGGTGAGCTGCATATCCTGCTACATGTTCACAGACTTGCCAGTGGAAAAGCCAAACTTCACATGCCAGAAATGCAAGCTTGTGTCCCTGTTGGAGGAAAAGTTGCGAAATCTAGAAGAGAGGTTGACTACCTTGAAAATCATTAAGGAAGGTGAAGAGTTCTTAGACAGAGCAGAATTATCTCTTCATGATTCAGAAAGAGAAGAAATTCGAACTGCACCTGACGAAACAGAGGAATGGAAGCATGTGACCCACAGAAGCAGGAGGATCGAGAGGCAGTCAGCACCCATACTGCTCAGGAACCAGTACCAGGCTCTCACGCAGGAGAACCATGAAGAAATACAGCAAAATAAGACTTTGCCAGCAATGAATAACCTTGTAAGCCCTCAGAATCCTCCTGGATGGAGAAAGAAGAATGTTGTGAAGAAAAAACGGAGAGTGGTGGTCATGGGGGATTCCCTGTTAAGAGGAACAGAGGCCGCTCTCTGCAGACCAGACATAACCTCAAGAGAAATGTGCTGTCTTCCAGGAGCAAAAATTAAAGATGTGTCTGACAGGATATCAAGACTCTTCAGACCTACAGATCACTACCCATTCCTGCTAATACATGTGGGGACAAATGACACCGCAAGAAAGGACCTGGAAACCATCTGCAGTGACTTTGAAGACTTAGGCAAGAAAGTGAAAGAATTGGGAGCGCAGGTGGTCTTCTCATCCATCCTCCCAGTGGATGGCCATGGAACAATGAGGTGGAATAAGATTCTACAGGTGAACAACTGGCTACGTCGATGGTGCCGTCAACAAGGATTTGGATTTCTGGATCACGGGATGAATTACCTATACGATGGACTACTTGCTAGAGATGGGGTGCACCTTACGAAGACTGGAAAACATGTATTTGGAAGTCGCCTTGCTACACTCATCAGAAGAGCTTTAAACTAGAACAATGTGGGAAGGGAAGCAAAAGGCCAGAAAAAGCCATACAGCTGACAAATACTATTGAGATCTCTGCTACTGGAAGTGGAAAGGAAGAACAAAGACAAAACAATGTAAATAATAAAAGTATGGGAGGAAGAGAAACCAATCGCAAACTAAAATGTTTTTATACAAATGCACAAAGCATGGGCAACAAACAAGGAGAATTGGAACTACTAATGCAGGAAAAGGAATATGATGTCATTGGAATCACTGAAACTTGGTGGGACGATACACATGATTGGAATAAAAGGCTAAAAGGATACAACTTATTTGCAAGAAACAGACTTGATAAACGAGGAGGAGGTGTCGCATTGTATGTTAGAAAAGCGTATATCTGCACAGAGATTGAAGCTTCAGAGACTGGGAGTTCTGTGGAAACTGTTTGGGTAAGAATACAAGGAGAGAACAACGGAAAGGACACCATTGTAGGCATTTACTACAGGCCACCTGGGCAAGCTGAAGATATGGATGAACTCTTTATGTATCAAATGACCAAGTTCTCCAAAAAATATGACGTAGTGGTCATGGGAGATTTCAACTATCCAGACATTTGTTGGGAATCTCTCTCAAGTAAAACTAACAGGTCAAGCAAATTCTTATCCTCTCTTGCTGACAACTTTATCTGCCAAAAGGTAGGGGAGAAAACAAGGGGATCTGCTACTTTGGATCTAATCCTTATAAACAGGGAGGAAATGGTTGAGGAGGTAAAGGTGGCTGGGACCCTAGGAGGCAGCGATCATGCTATTATAGAATTTTGGATAACTAGAGGAGGAAGACATGTAAAGACTCAAACTTCAAGGTTAGATTTTAGAAAGGCAGATTTTAAGAGACTCAGAAAGAGAATAGGAGGGATCCAATGGCTGGATGTCCTTAAGGACAAAAATGTCCAGGAAGGATGGGAAATTTTTAAAAATGAGATTCTCAAAGCACAATCGTTAACAATCCCGAAAAGTAGGAAGAATGGGAAGCATTTAAGGAAACCAGGATGGATGAACACAGAACTTAAACACATGCTAAAAAGAAAGAAAGAAATGTTTATTAAATGGAAAGAGGGAGGCATATCTAAAGAAGATTATAATGCAGTCTGCAGATCCTGCAGGGCACGTATCAGGTTAGCTAAAGCTGACAATGAATTAAGGCTTGCAAGAGATGTCAAAAGCAATAAAAAAGGATTTTGGGGGTATGTCAAAAGTAAAAGAAAAGTCAAAGATGCTATAGGATTTTTACAGGATGAAAATGGAGAAATGGTAAGAGAGGATGTTGAGAAGGCCGAACTTTTTAATTCCTATTTTGCATCTGTTTTCTCTCAGAAAGAAAATGATCTTCACTGTCCTTTTAAAGGAATAGAGGAATCCAAGTTATCTGTAGACAGAAAGATTGTGAGGGAATATTTAGCTAACATAAATGAGTTCAAGTCTCCAGGTCCAGATGAATTACACCCCAGAGTACTGAAGGAGATCGTAGAAGAAATTTTAGAACCACTCTCCATAATCTTTGAAAATTCTTGGAGAACAGGAGAAGTCCCAGAAGACTGGAGAAGAGCAAATGTTGTTCCTATCTTCAAAAAGGGGAAGAAGGTGGACCCAGGGAACTATAGGCTGGTGAGTCTGACTTCTATACCAGGAAAGATCTTTGAACAAATTATTAAACAACATGTATGTAAGTATATGGATAAGAATGAAGTGATTAACCAGAGTCAGCATGGGTTTGTAACTAACAAGTCATGTCAGACTAACTTAATTTCCTTCTATGACAGAATCACTGACTGGGTGGATCAGGGAAATGCTGTAGATATAGTATATCTTGACTTCAGCAAAGCATTTGACAAAGTATCTCACACCATCCTTATTGAAAAAATGACCAAGTATGCAATGGACCAGGCAACTGTTAAGTGGATTCATAACTGGCTTAGTGATCGGACTCAAAGGGTGGTTGTAAATGGCTTCACATCCAGCTGGATGAATGTCTCAAGTGGGGTACCACAGGGCTCCGTCCTGGGACCTGTATTGTTCAACATCTTTATCAATGATTTAGATGAAGGAATTGAGGGTAAACTGATTAAATTTGCTGATGACACAAAGCTAGGAGGGATAGCTAATACTAGAGAAGAGAGAGAGAGGATTCAAAAAGACCTAAATAAACTGGAGCAGTGGGCAGCAACCAACAGAATGGTTTTTAACAGGGAAAAATGCAAAGTACTACATCTGGGCAATAAAAATGAAAAAAGCATATACAGAATGGGAGGAATAGAGCTAAGCAACAGTACATGTGAAAAAGACTTAGGTATACTAATAGATCATAGACTGAACATGAGTCAACAGTGTGATGCAGCAGCAAAAAAGGCAAATACAATTCTGGGATGTATTAACAGAAGCATACAGTCTAGATCACGTGAAGTCATTATCGGTCTTTACTCCTCTTTGGTCAGACCTCATCTGGAATACTGTGTACAGTTTTGGGCACCACATTTTAAAAAAGACATAGACAAACTGGAGCAAGTTCAGAGAAGAGCGACCAGAATGGTGACTAGTCTGCAAACCATGTCCTATGAGGAACGGTTGCAGGATTTGGGAATGTTTAGCTTGCAAAAAAGAAGACTGAGAGGAGACTTAATAGCTGTCTACAAATATGTCAAGGGCTGTCACATTGTAGAAGGATCATCTTTATTCTCATTTGCACAAGGAAAGACTAGAAGCAATGGGATGAAACTAAATGGGAGGAGACACAGATTAGATATTAGAAAAAACTTTTTGACAGTTAGGGTGATTAATGAGTGGAACAGGCTGCCACGAGAGGTGGTGAGTTCCCCTTCAATGGACGTCTTCAAACAGAGGCTGGACAGACATCTGTCTGAGATGATCTAGTGAATCCTGCTTTGAGCAGGGGGTTGGACCAGATGACCCAGGAGGTCCCTTCCAACTCTACCATTCTATGATTCTATGATTCTATCCATAGGGCGGCTGAGCTGTCACTCACCCTGACACGCCTCAGCTATCCATAGGGTGGCTGAGCTGTCACTCACAGCACTGGCAGCATGACACGCCCCTGCTATCCATAGGGCAGCTGAGCTGTCACTCACAGCACTGGCAGCCTGACACGCCCCTGCTATCCATAGGGCGGCTGAGCTGTCACTCACCCTGACACGCCTCTGCTATCCATAGAGCGGCTGAGCTGTCACTCACAGCACTGGCAGCCTGACACGCCCCTGCTATCCATAGGGCAGCTGAGCTGTCACTCACAGCACTGGCAGCCTGACACGCCCCTGCTATCCATAGGGCGGCTGAGCTGTCACTCACCCTGACACGCCTCAGCTATCCATAGGGTGGCTGAGCTGTCACTCACAGCACTGGCAGCATGACACGCCCCTGCTATCCATAGGGCGGCTGAGCTGTCACAGCACTGGCAGCCTGACACGCCCCTGCTATCCATAGGTCGGCTGAGCTGTCACAGCACTGGCAGCCTGACACGCCCCTGCTATCCATAGGGCGGCTGAGCTGTCACAGCACTGGCAGCCTGACACGCCCCTGCTATCCATAGGGCGGCTGAGCTGTCACAGCACTGGCAGCCTGACACGCCCCTGCTATCCATAGGGCGGCTGAGCTGTCACCCTGACACGCCCCTGCTATCCATAGAGCGGCTGAGCTGTCACTCACAGCACTGGCAACCTGACACGCCCCTGCTATCCATAGGGCGGCTGAGCTGTCACTCACCCTGACACGCCTCTGCTATCCATAGAGCGGCTGAGCTGTCACTCACAGCACTGGCAGCCTGACACGCCCCTGCTATCCATAGGGCGGCTGAGCTGTCACTCACCCTGACACGCCTCTGCTATCCATAGGGCGGCTGAGCTGCCACTCACAGCACTGGCAGCCTGACACGCCCCTGCTATCCATAGGGCGGCTGAGCTGTCACAGCACTGGCAGCCTGACACGCCCCTGCTATCCATAGGGCGGCTGAGCTGTCACAGCACTGGCAGCCTGACACGCCCCTGCTATCCATAGGGCGGCTGAGCTGTCACCCTGACACGCCCCTGCTATCCATAGAGCGGCTGAGCTGTCACTCACAGCACTGGCAGCCTGACACGCCCCTGCTATCCATAGGGCGGCTGAGCTGTCACTCACCCTGACACGCCTCTGCTATCCATAGAGCGGCTGAGCTGTCACTCACAGCACTGGCAGCCTGACACGCCCCTGCTATCCATAGGGCGGCTGAGCTGTCACTCACCCTGACACGCCTCTGCTATCCATAGGGCGGCTGAGCTGTCACTCACAGCACTGGCAGCCTGACACGCCCCTGCTATCCATAGAGCGGCAGAGCTGTCACAGCACTGGCAGCCTGACACGTCTCTGCTATCCATAGGTCGGCTGAGCTGTCACAGCACTGGCAGCCTGACACGCCCCTGCTATCCATAGGGCGGCTGAGCTGTCACAGCACTGGCAGCCTGACACGCCCCCGCTATCCATAGAGCGGCTGAGCTGTCACTCACAGCACTGGCAGCCTGACACGCCCCTGCTATCCATAGGTCGGCTGAGCTGTCACTCACAGCACTGGCAGCCTGACACGCCTCTGCTATCCATAGGTCGGCTGAGCTGTCACAGCACTGGCAGCCTGACACGCCCCTGCTATCCATAGGTCGGCTGAGCTGTCACTCACAGCACTGGCAGCCTGACACGCCCCTGCTATCCATAGGGCGGCTGAGCTGTCACAGCACTGGCAGCCTGACACGCCCCTGCTATCCATAGGTCGGCTGAGCTGTCACTCACAGCACTGGCAGCCTGACACGCCCCTGCTATCCATAGGGCGGCTGAGCTGTCACAGCACTGGCAGCCTGACACGCCCCTGCTATCCATAGGTCGGCTGAGCTGTCACTCACAGCACTGGCAGCCTGACACGCCCCTGCTATCCATAGGGCGGCTGAGCTGTCACAGCACTGGCAGCATGACACGCCCCTGCTATCCATAGGTCGGCTGAGCTGTCACAGCACTGGCAGCATGACACGCCCCTGCTATCCATAGGTCGGCTGAGCTGTCACAGCACTGGCAGCATGACACGCCCCTGCTATCCATAGGTCGGCTGAGCTGTCACAGCACTGGCAGCATGACACGCCCCTGCTATCCATAGGTCGGCTGAGCTGTCACAGCACTGGCAGCATGACACGCCCCTGCTATCCATAGGTCGGCTGAGCTGTCACAGCACTGGCAGCATGACACGCCCCTGCTATCCATAGGTCGGCTGAGCTGTCACAGCACTGGCAGCATGACACGCCCCTGCTATCCATAGGGCGGCTGAGCTGTCACAGCACTGGCAGCATGACACGCCCCTGCTATCCATAGGTCGGCTGAGCTGTCACAGCACTGGCAGCATGACACGCCCCTGCTATCCATAGGTCGGCTGAGCTGTCACAGCACTGGCAGCCTGACACGCCCCTGCTATCCATAGGGCGGCTGAGCTGTCACAGCTTCCCTAGGACACAGCGAGTGGTGGAATTGTGACAATATGATTCTTTTGTTTTCAGAGAAGACAAGCTGCTGCTGGAAGTGTCTTACCTTGCCAGTTTGCTCAGGCCAACAACTTTTTTATTTGGTAAATAGCCGATATGCACCTAGAAATAAAAAAAAAAATAATAATTACAGTGAGACCCGCACTACCGTACATGTCACATCTCACTGCACAGAGTGAGCAAGAGAGATGCTGTACAAAGCAGTGAAGATATGAGACTATTAGGGGATGTAACAAGGAACAATCAGGTAACACATTTTTATAAAAAAAAAACAACTTGACCCTTTTTAATTAATTAGTCGCTGACAATGTTGCTGTCAGACTTAAAAAAGTTTAAACTTTATACCCAATGTATTGACCTTGTTGGTTTTGGTACATACCCTGCCAAAAAACGGTACCAAGTGATGTTCACAGAGCGAAAAAACATCAATGTCCTTCACAATGACAATTTCATCATGGTTTTCATCGAATATGGCATTGTTGAGTATATCTGTAATACAGAAATCATTTGATCAGTATCCTGACAATTCTAACAAATATATCCAGATATCGTTACTGTAACTGTTTCTGGTTTGTTTGTTTTTTTATTCCAATTTTAACTAGAAATTGCACCTTCTCATTCTTCCCCCTTGAGTTGCACATCATTTTTTGTTTTTGAACTGTTCCTCCGTTATTTTTCAGCGAGGCGGTCTGAGGAAAATATTGCAGCGTGCCTGAGTTGCATCTTATTATTGGATCGCACTCAACCATGCGAGTCAGTGAGTCTGTGGAGAACATCAGACTGCACTCGGATGACATCTGAGTGCAGTCCAATGGAGAAAATGGAGATGTTCTCATCAGTAAATCGGATCCTGCTCTGATCAACCTCTGATCAGAGTGCGCTTTGCATAATCAGCCCGATTCTCTAGGAGGAGAGAAACTACGGTCGTCTGCACCTCTCTGACAATATGGAGTGTCACTAATCGGTGTAGACAGTGCAATCGTATCACCCAGTTCATATATTTCCAGGAGGAATTACATGGGAATTACAGAACGCAAAATTCTTTAAAAAAAAAATGCATCATCAATGTTATTTCTAAGATTTTCAAGAATATAAGCTTCATTTAGTCTTCTGAATGTGGTTGATTTGCCTTCTCTTTTCTTTCAGTATATTGAGACTGTAGAATTGGGGATCCCCACACTTCAGACATTTTACATATGATTGTCATTGTCTAAGATTAGGAAACCCCTTTAACACCTGTGGATTGATCTGCAAAGTGACAATCTGCATTAATCATATTTGAGGTGTAATTTCTCCTAAATTTCCCTCTTGCTGCACCCACACCCTGCTCTGCAGTCTGCTCCCTTCCGGTATGTAGCATGATGTAACCAGCACATGTGCCTATGAGAAGTCGGTGGGTGTCATTTGGAAATACCTGTTTTGTGGATTCTTCAGAAAATAGCGTTTTTAGCTTCAAGGGTTTGTCTGGTGAAAAGAAATGATCACTTATCCAGATGATACCTTGCTGATCAGCGGGTATACGACCGCTGGGACCAGCACCGCTCTGCAGAACAGGGCACTGTTATTCCCATTAGAACGGAACATCCGTGCACGTGTGACCTGAGCTCCACTTGTTGCATAGGGCGCTGCACTCACCCAAAGAGTATGAACAGAGCGTCCGACCTGCTGATCCATTTTGTAACGGTGATAAAAGATAAAAATTCCTAGTTCTGCTGATCGATGTGGATTCCAGTGATGGGGGACCCAGCCATCAGTAAGTCATCATCCATCCTCTACATGCGTGATAACTGGTTCTCACTGGACAACCCCTTTAGTCACTCGTTTCGCCTCTTATCCAAATCATACTGAGAATCCCACCTGACAATGTCCCGCTCTCACATTAATATGAATGGGCTCAACATTGCCTTTAGTGGCATTAATTGTTCTATGTTCGAAAGAAGGAGAAGAAGAGACCGACCCCCTATTGTCAGGACCTCAGATAAGTAATATTTGGGGCTCAGAGATTACTCCTTACTTTTGGATAAAGGCATAGAAGCATTTTGAAGGCACTATTACTACCCATAGTTTAGGGCAGATCATGGAAGCCAGTCTTCATATAATTTCCATATATTTCCTGTTTATTTTATATATTAATGTTACTGGTAGAGAACCGCATTGTGGATGACAGATAAAGTCACACGACTGTAAACAAGATTCAGGTTTACTTTGGGAGTGAATTGTATCACGGGTGTGCAGAGGTGACAGTTTCCCTGCAGTTGGTTGCAGGAGATCTCTACATTTGGCATTACAGACATCTTCTTAGAGGCTGGCTGTCTCTAGGACCCAGCGGCTACCTTCCTCTGGCTAATTAGCTCCCTGGCCTGGCTGTATAAATACCTGGTGTGTCTGAGAGGGAGGTGCCGGCGCTATTCATTACTACTTGTGAGTCTTTAGCAAGAGCAGTACCTCTCTGGAACTCAAGGCCATGTGCGCATTTGTCTGGAGTCGTCTAAAGCTAAGCAATCCCCCCTGTTTGTCTACCCTTGTTGTCTATAGAGTTTAGTGGAGATCGACTAGTGCTCATCTCCTCCCTTCCCTAGCCTTAGCCATTCGCCAGGGAAAGTCAGGGCGAGGCATGCGTGCGGCGATTGGTGAAGAGCCAATATAGGGACAATAGTTGACACAGGGTGACTCTCTACCAGACTAGGAGGTCTCCACTCTCCCCTTTCCGTAGAGTCTGGGCTCCCTTTCCCTCTTCCCTCTGTGTTGCACTAAGTCTTTCTCACACCTTGCGTGACAAATTGTGAATAAAATATATAATTAGTGCAAAATGAAAAGAAAGTATTTACAAGTTATTCAACTTTTTATGTAGATATCAAATGTGTTTTTTTTAACCAAAACCATAAGGAAAAGGGATAACTTGCTGATCACTGAGGGTCTGACCGCTGGGACTCCCCAGTGATCTTGAGTAGTGGATTCGGCAGCACGGTCTTGAATGGGGTAGAGATGCGCATGCTTGACCTCCGCTCCATTCTCTGTCAGTAATAGACGAGCGCTGTACTCTGCTTCCTCCCGTAGACAAAGAATGGCACGGAAATCGAACATGCACACCACCACTCCATTCAAGATCACTGGGGGATCCCAGCAGTCTGACCTCCAGCAATCAGCAAGTTATCCCCTATCCTGTAAATAGGGAATAACCTGCGATTTTTGGAAAACATCTTTAACGATGAAGTTTCTTATGTATCAATCTATCAAAAGATCTCTGCTTGCAGTCACTGAACGGAAACGTTCACTTCTTCTTGCTCATGTGATGGCCACTAACTGCTTGTTACAGTGCAATATCTAAAGCTGTGCTTACTAAGGAGCAATGCACCGGTGTGATCATCACACGACCGGGACAGATTTTCATCCTCTGTATAGAATGATGGTTCCCATTCAGTGTCTGCCATCAGAGATACAGAAGCATAGCAAAAAAATGGCATGTCTGTTCAGCAAAATTCCGGCTTCATTTGATAAAAGTGGAATCTCCCCTTGTGCATTGTTGCCTTGCAGCGCAGTAACCCTAGGGTAACTTGTCCGACAACTTTTATTCTAGAATTGCGGAAGTAAACCACCAGTAATAATAATAATAATAATCTTTATTTTTATATAGCGCTAACTTATTCCGCAGCGCTTTACATACATTATCGTCGCTGTCCCCATCGGGGCTCACAATCTAGATTCCCTATCAGTATGTCTTTGGAGTGTGGGAGGAAACCGGAGAACCCGGAGGAAACCCACGCAAACACGGGGAGAACATACAAACTCCTTGCAGATGTTGTCCTTGGTGGGATTTGAACCCAGGACCCCAGCGCTGCAAGGCTGCAGTGCTAACCACTGCACCACCGTGCCGCCCGGTGATCTTGCACTAGCAATGTCTATGTGATCGTATCAGCTTGTAAAGTCTATCAGAGGTGTAATGTAAAGGGTTAAAAGTTAATAAAATATTCGATAACCAATACTCACCTGCAGTTCAAACATTGTTGTCCCTTCAGCCTTTGATTACCTAACTGCAGAAAAGACATCATGTACTGCCACATGACCACTGCAGCCAATCATTGGCCTCAGCAGAATGAATGCCCTGTGATTGACTGCAGCGGTTACATGGATGTACGTGATGTCATCGCTCCAGGAAAGTAAACAATGACCGGCACTGCAGAGGATTGAGCATGTTTTTATGTGCAATTTTGTTGATCATCTATATCTGGGCCCCCGACCTACTGTCCACCCCTGCAATGTGCAGGTGAACTCACCATGGATGTTCTCCTGATATCCCTTGGTGAAGTACTGCATGGCTTTGGCAGCTCTAAGAGGGGTCTTCAGTAAGCCTTCCCTTTCAGGATTCTCCCCCAGTTCTTTTAGGATGGTGGTGTAGGCATTTTCTATAACCGACAGCGTCTTGTCTTCTTGGTGCTCCTTATTGCACTGGTTCACACTTTGCTGCACCAAAGTCTTTTTCACGTCCATGGTTCCATTGTAACTGGTGAGATAGTTGCAGTTGACTTCTCCGTTCATGTGGTTGTTCATGGCGGATGGTATTGATCACAAGGACCGTGCGATGGCAGCTCTGATGGATCAGTCAGACTCATTCAGGGAATCCTCCGTATTTATACATCGCCAGAGCACCAAGGCCAATCTCCGATGACAATCTGTGACGTTATTACTTTCCAGTGGCATGGCCTCTTCTCCCTCAGGCTCAATTGCATATGACTGATGCACATGAATGGAAGTAAGGGGGGATGTCTGATAAACAGGTTAGCTATGCTGCTCTTCCAGATGAGCTGGCCATTTGCCCTCCCATTCATTACGCTTTCACACATTTTGCAATTACCATACTATTAATGTAACATATCGCAGAACACGATCAAGTTGTAATACTGGGTGTAGACACAAATATGCAAGTAATAGACGGAGTTTTAATTATGGAAGTAACATTGAGTTTCATGTATGAAACGCGGAAGGTGAGAAAGGAAAATGTCAAACACGTCGTTTTAAGGGTTAATTTTCCTAGCTGATTCATTTTAGTATATATGTTTGCAGCATTTGGGATTCTGATTTTTTCAGATCTAGAGCCCGAATCCCTAGCGAGACATAGCGCTATAATTGCCTAAAGTGGCCACTTAGAAGCTTAAAGGGGTATTCCCATCTCCAAGATACTATCCCAATATGTATTAGGTGTAATAATAATTATATTAGAAAATACCTACAATTATAAATGTTGTATAGTTCTTCTGATTAACTATGTTGCTTACCCCATGTGCTGGGCATTGCAGTAGCTTAAGCATCCATGGTTACGACCACTCATATAGTGACAGTCAGTTAGCTGTTAGTGGATGTACCCATGGATACCTAAGGTCCTGCAATGCCCTGCACATGGGGTAAGTGACATAGCAAATTAGAAAAACTATACTTCATTTCTAATTGGAAGTATTTGCTAATATCATTATTATTTCACATTCTACATATTGGGATAGGATTTTGGAGATGGGAATACCCCGTTAATGTTTTATTATCGCTTTTCAATAATTTCAGCTCATTTGCTCCCCCTAGTGGTGGCCACAGGAAGCCTAATTTGTTTATGTATTGCCCATGAAATAAGACTGTTCACTTTGTCAAAGTGTGTAGAGACAAGCCCATTTTACAAGGGCAATGCAATGGTAACAGACAGTTGTCAATTTTAAATAAATGTTTAGGAGGAATAACAGAAGAACAATGCAGCCTTCTAAGAAGAGATGTCCGCTAGTAATTTCCCACAACATAAATTTTTGGCGGGGTCCTCTTAAACTCTGCCTATGTGTAGAATTTGGAGGTCTGACTGCTTATTTAGAAAAAAAAAGTGAATCAGCACAGAAATTTTAAACCTTTTAAAAAACAAAAAAAAAAAAAAACACATGATTTATATAGTTTTAAAGTGCAGCTATCACTATATATGTTTTTGTATATGACAGGTGCTGCAGTGTGCTTCTGATTGGTCCTGAGACCCCGCTACTCAGCCCTGAGACCCCACCGATCAGTCAAAATACCGCTTTGAAATCCTCAGTTCCTGCATGAGCCATGCACACAGAACAGTCTACAGATGCCATAGTGATATATACATAATATATATTTCTACAGTAGAACAGCTAACACAAATCAAGAATGATAAAAGATAATTAAACAATTATATATTTTGTGGCTCAGTGGTTAGCACTGTTTCTTTGCAGCGCTGGGGACCTGGGTTCAAACCCCACCAAGGACGACATCTGCAAGGAGTTTGTATGTTTTCCCCGTGTTTGCGCTGGTTTCCTCTGGGCTCTCTGGTTTCCTCCCACATTCCAAAGACATACTGATAGGGAATCTACATTGTGTGCCCCAATAGGGACAGTGATGATAATGTCTGTAGCTGTGGAATATGATGAGTACAAAGGTAAGTGAATGTAGGAAATCCAGCAAAAAGTAAAGCACAATATAATAATAATAATAATACCATTAGGTACTGTAGCAAGTGCAAGCTGTCCAGGATGGTGTCAACCCCTGACGTGTGTTTTGGCAACTCCTTCACGAATCCCCTGACGAAGGAGTTACTAAAGTGCATATTGAATACTCACTTTGACTCTGACCCTCCCCCCACCCTACACCAAATCCATGAAAACCCAAGTCATCCTAATATATAATGCACCTCTATAGTCATCCATAGTAGTATAATGCACCCTAGTCATCCATAGTAGTATAATGCGCCCCCATAGTCATGCTATAAAGTATAATGCACTCCATAGTCATCCTATAAAGTATAATGCACCCCATAGTCATCCATAGTAGTATGGCGGTGCATTATACTACTATGGATGACAATGGGGTGCATTATACTGGTATGGATGTCTATGGGGGTGCATTATACTATTATATATGACAATGGGGGTGCATTATACTACTATGGATGATTATGGGGTGCATTATATGATGGATGACAATGGGGTGCATTATACTACTATGGATGACTGTGGCGGTGCATTATACTACTATGGATGACAATGGAGTGCATTATACTACTATGGATGATTATGGGGTGCATTATACTACTATGGATGATTATGGGGGTGCATTATACTACTATGGATGACTATGGGGATGCATTATACTACTATGGATGTCTATGGGGGTGCATTATACTACTATGGATGATTATGTGGGTGAATTATACTTTATAGGATGACTGGGGCGCATTATACTACTATAGATGACAATGGGGTGCATTATCCTACTATGGATGATTATGGGGTGCATTATACTACTATGAATGACTGTAGGGTGCATTATACTTTATAGTATGACTATGTGGGTGCATTATACTTTATAGCATGACTATGGGGGTGCCTTATACTTTATAGGATGACTATGGGGGTGCATTATACTACTATGGATGACTATGGGGTGCTTTATACATTCACAGATGCCTCCATCTTGTGCCAGTCATTACACTGGTTACCCATTCATTACAGGGTCCAATATAAACTCATTGCTCTCACCCACAAAGCTCTCCATAGTTCTGCACCGCCTTATATCTCCTCTCTCATCTCTATCGCCCTACAGATGCCCTCCGTTCTACAAATGACCTAAAACTAACATCCCCCATAATCCAAACCTCGCACCTCCATCTCCAAGACTTCTCTCGTGCTGCGCCAGTTCTCTGGAATGCTCTAACCCAGACGATCCAACTGATGCCTAGCCACCACGTCTTCAAGCGCGCTTTTAAAAACTATCTCTTTAAACAAGCCTACCACCTCAACTACTCAGTATACTAACTTTCCCCTATTCCCTCCTCCTAGATTCAGAATCTGTTCCCTACTATTAATCTGTCTCCACACACTCCATGCACATGATAACTGCACTCGATACTTGATTATTGCACTTAAACATATGGGCTGATGACTGGATCATGCGCCTTTACATGAAAATCCCTATTTATTATAATTGCCAGACCTGAAATAACAAGCACTTTTCACCTATTGTGCCCCCCATTTCTTTGTAGATTGTAAGCTTGCGAGCAGGGACCTCACTCCTAATGAAACTGTTTAAACTGTCTTACCTGGTATTGAATTTATTGTTTGTACGTGTCCCCGCTTAATTCTAAAGTGCTACGGAATATGTTGGCGCTATATAAATAAAAATTATTATACTTTATAGAATGACTGAGTGCATTATACTACTATATAAGACTTTGGGGGTGCATTATACTACTATGGATGACTATTGGGGTGCATTATACTTTATAGGGTGACTGGGGTGCATTATACTACTATGGATGACTATGGAGGTGAATTATACCACTATGGATGACTATTGAGGTGCATTATACTTTAGGATAACTAGGGTGCATTATACTACTATACATGACTATGGGGGTCCATTATACTACTATGGATGACTATGGTGTGCATTATACTTTATAGGTTCACTGGGGTGCTTTATACTATTATATATGACTATGGGCTGTGCATTATACTATATGGAGGACTATGGACTGTGCATTATACTTTATGGAGGATTATGGGCTGTGCTTTATACTACATGGATGACTTTGAGCTGTGCAGTATATTATATGGAGGACTATAGGGTGCATTATACTATATGAAGGACTTTAGGGGTGCGTTATACTATATGAAGGACTATGGGGGGTGCATTATACTATAGGGAGGACTATGAGCTGTGCATTTGGAGGACTATGGGGGGTGCATTATGTTACTTCTATGAAGCCCCATGACTTCTATTTTCTTCTATATATTAAAGAACAGCGGCAGAACAGGGGACATATATACCAGGATGGGGCCTAGGATAAGAGACATATAGCAGATATACACTGCTCAAAAAAATAAAGGGAACACTCAAATAACACATCCTAGATCGGAATGAATGAAATATTCTCATTGAATACTTTGTTCTGTACAAAGTTGAATGCGCTGACGACAAAATCAAACAAAAATCATCAATGGAAATGAAATTTATTAACCAATGGAGGCCTGGATTTGGAGTCACCCCCAAAATTAAAGTGGAAAAACACACTACAGGCTGATCCAACTTTGATGTAATGTCCTTAAAACAAGTCAAAATGAGGCTCAGTATTGTGTGTGGCCTCCACGTGCCTGTATGACCTCCCTACAACGCCTGGGCATGCTCCTGATGAGGTTGCGGATGATCTCCTGTGGGATCTTCTCCCAGACCTGGATTAAAGCATCTGCCAACTCCTGGACAGACTGTGATGCAACGTGACGTTGGTGGATGGAGCGAGACATGATGTCCCAGATGTGCTCAATCGGATTCGGGTCTGGGGAATGGGCAGGCCAGTCCATAGCTTCAATGCTTTCATCTTGCAGAAACTGCTGACAGACTCCAGCCACATGAGGTCTGGCATTGTCCTGCATTAGGAGGAACCCAGGGCCAACCGCACCAGCATATGGTCTCAGAAGGGGTCTGAGGATCTCATCTTGGTACCTAATGGCAGTCAGGCTACCTCTAGCGAGCACATGGAGGGCTGTGCGGCCCTCCAAAGAAATGCCACCCCACACCATTACTGACCCACTGCCAAACCGGTCATGCTGAAGGATGTTGCAGGCAGCAGATCGCTCTCCACGGCGTCTCCAGACTCTGTCACGTCTGTCACATATGAATATTTCATTCATTCAGATCTAGGATGTGTTATTTGAGTGTTCCCTTTATTTTTTTGAGCAGTGTATTTATTCAGGATGGGGGGAGCCCGGTACAAATCTTGCACCGGGGCCCAACAGGCTCTAGTCACGCCACTGGATGCCAAATTCCATCTAGGACTGATGGCAATGTCCATTGCACTCTGCACTCTGTACTTATTACGTGGGATATAAAGATACCAACTTCTGTAAGCAATAAAAGCCACAGAATACGTCTCCTATAATCAGCTCTCGTATTCAGCCGACTTATGTTCAGCCCAATAGGGCTATTACCATCTTGGAGTCAATAATTGGAATATATTAGAAAATTACTGTTCAAGATATTATTTAACCCCTTCACGACATGGCCAATTTCCATTTTTGCATTTTTGTTTTTTCCTCCCTGTCTTCCAAGAGCTATAAAAAAAAATTAATTTCACAGTCGACATGGCCGCAATGAGGGCTTGTTTTATGCGGGAGAAGTTGCAGTTTTGAATGATACCATTCATTTTATCACACAATGTACTTGAAAACCAGGAGCTGAATTTTTCATGTGATGAACCTTTCATAATAACTGCTAAATGCACATTTTTTTAGTGAATTTCATGCAGAGCTCCGTTGGCCGGATAGCGGTATCACATGGGTGGATTGGTAATGCACCTTTACATCACATGAATATCGTAAGGCATTCTCTTTAACACATTTTTTCTGCATTAAGAATTTTATCAAAACCAACTCTTTCATCTGATATTTATACAGTAGTTGTCCCTAAAGATGTTTTCTGGGAGTCGGTCGAAGATTTCTCTGAAGTGGCAAGACAAACCCAATAAAAGCTGGAAAATGTAATTCTAAAATATATCGATTAAAATTCTCCTACCGGCACGAGACAGTGCTTGTCAGACCCCAGTGACATTGGGCCACTAGTGGAGCAACTTCACGTGGCATCACTCGTTGCTGTTGCAGGATATTAGATGGACACATGGTCACTGAGGTTTTTAGGGACAGAATGGGGCAATTGTATGGGGTGTGTATGGGGTGCACCTGTGTCGGATGCATTTCTTGACAATACTGAAAAGGGCATCACTGGCCTTGACGACCTGGACTCCCAGAGCTTGCATTGCTTACCCTACACTTCAGATACATTTATTAGGACTGGCGTTTCATATGTCAGCTTTGATATCTAGCTAACCAGATCAAGATTCACTTAATTTAGGAAGAGGTGAAAGCGTAAGAAAGTCAAATCTACACCGTCCTGATGGCTCGTGAGTGTCCAAAACCTCGGCACCTTGGCGGAGAGCTCTCTCTCCAAAATCCCCTATATAATTTAGCGCTCAGCTCGGCTGAGTGTTTTCAACACAGAGAGAGGATGAGAGTTATCTCTGTCACCGTAGCCAACAGTTCCGCCTGTCCAGCTGAAATCGATAGGTTCAGTAGACTTTCATGTAATGTGTAGAGGGAACCTTAGGCTGTGTTATTTAGGAACCTGTCTGGCATTATCTGGATACAGTATGACTAATATTTGGGCACAATATGGTACACCATAAGGGGCACTCTCAATAGATAGTATTGCACTGCGTACCAACCAATTTCATGCCTTTTCTGGCTATTTTCAAGGTTTATTATAAAGATACTTTTCCCCTATCTTCAGGTTTTTGTCATTTTGGAAATATGTTCCCTTCTTGGACAAACACATTTTGGGCTAAAATAAATAAAAGGACACAACCAGGACGTCAACATAGTTAAGGAAGGGCCTTCTACTCCATATACAAATTTAAGCCAAAAAATAATGAGTACATAATGGCCCAAATAAGAACACCAAGAATGTCCATGCTAGTGCTCAAAATGCAATTCCGTTCATTAATCGGATACATTGTGGACAGCTTATACAAATCTTGTAAGCAATAACGGGATAAACAAAAGACTGAGCAGAGAGGCAAGGTACGGGAAAAGAATAACACAAAGGCAACAGAGGGAAGATAAAGTGCATCTGGTACAGTTAAGGGTCCTTGTGCAAAGTAGCAAAATTGGGTCCCAGTATTATGACAAGGGATATGACAAGGGTAGAAGAATCCGTCCCTATATCCCTCGCTAAAGTGCTAACAGGTCCCCAAATGTAAATTATTGCTCACCCATACTGTATCCAGGAGTCGTGCGTCCCTCCTTGTCAACGTGTCAAAGTGCAGCCACAACACGTTTCGCTAGATGCGCTTCCTGGGGCATGTCATTTTGGGCTAAACTTTTTCTTAAATTTAGCAGCCACCTTTTCCACATCTATGCTTCCCCTAGGAGGTGGGCTGGTGGGCTGCTTTCCACAACTTTGACAACTGTTGGATAAAAGTTGCACAGTTCAGCATCTGTCACAATGAGCATGCTCACAGTAATGTGAGTACAGTCCAGGCTAATGTGGCATCAGGCCAAATGGAGAAAGGGGCAGAGAGTACAACATGGAAGGACACTGGAGTCACTTCTACTTCACCAAATGGATGCTCGATATTTCACATGTAGAGTTTGAACTAAACTAGTGCTGAATAATTATGGAAATCTGATTCTTGTAGTCCCCAGAGTATGGCTGTTGTGCTAACAATGGCTTGAGAGGCAGTTTTACAAACCTTAGCGCTAATCAAAGGAGATTCACAAGGGCAGAAATCTTTGGCAGCCATGACCCTTTTGCCGATTCACCAGATGTTCTTCCTTGGATGACTTTTGTTGGTGGTCAACACCCATGAAGATATGCTGTTTTGGAGATGTTCTTACCCAATCATCCCAACATCACAATTTGGCCCTTATCAGAGTCACTGATATCCTAATGGTTGACCATTTTCCCTGCAATTTCAATTACATAATCAATAAAGTTGAGCAAAAAGATTTGCAGGAGCCTGTTCCAGCAGCCACGTTGGTGGTCCGGGAGCACCAGATCAGAGCCCAGTGAACCCTCTCCTACCTGCCGGCACCCACGGTGCTTCTTCTGATAAGTGGTTCCAGCATGACATCATGCATGTGTCACATTATTATTATTATTATACTTTGCTTATATAGCGTCATTAATTCCACAGCGCTTTACAGACATCATATCACTGTCCCCATTGGGGCTCAAAATATAAATTCCCCATTAATATATCTTTGGAGTGTGGGAGGAAACTAGAGGACGCAGAGCCACTGTGTCACAGAGCAATAATGACATCGCTCTGGACCTACAAATCACAGAAGCACCCGCGATATCAGCAGCTAGGAGCAGGGACGTAACGTTCGCGGTCGCAGAGTTCGCGACTGGGCCCGTGCAGGTGAGGGAACTGCTGATGCCAGCGCAAACTTCAACTGGATGTGTGTCCGTGAGCTGCAATACACACTGCCGGCCAATGAGAGGCGGAGGGAAGGTGAATATAATCATTTATTTTTTCTCTACGCATTAAAGAATAGCGGCAGAATGGGAGGCATATACCAGGATGGGGAATATATATACACCAGGATACGGCCCAGGATAAGGGACATATACCAGGATGGGGAACATACATACCAGTATGGGGGATATATATACCAGGATAAGGGACATATACCAGGATTGGGGATATATATACCAGGATGGAGAATATATATATCAGGATACGGCCCAGGATAAGGGACATATACCAGGATGGGGAACATATCTACCAGGATGGGGAACATACATACCAGTATGGGGGATACATATACCAGGATAAGGGACATATACCAGGATGGGGGATATATATACCAGGATGGGGAATATATGTGGCACCCCAGGGGTCTGGTCTCCACAGTAATAGCAATGTTATGTCTGAGAGCAGGTGGGAGGTCTCTTGGTCAGGAATCCTATGCATGCCACACCTCCTGCCCAGTCCTGGGAGGGGAAGAACTTCCCCTATATAAAGCTGGGGCTGAGGCAGGGTTAGAGAGAAGAGTAGAGAGAAGAAGAGGAGCAGCATAGGAAAGAAAGATCAGGAGCTCTGTGGGAGCAGTGCTAAAAGGAATCAGGGGCTGGCAGCTGAAGAGCTCGCCCTGATTGAAGAGTTACCACCGGACCCGGAGTCCGAGGCTGTGGGGATTAACCCAGACCCAGCAGCAGAAACCGCCCGGCAGGGGATTTCAGGTCCTCTGGCCAAGAAACCCGAAGGCACGGTCACACGCGTGGGACCAGCACCCCCGTCGTGGAGCGGAAGCCACTAGAAGGCCCCGAGTCACCGGCCATACGGGTGAGCACCACACGGTACACTCAGGGACGTGGGCTACTTTTACCCGCCTCTAGCAAGGTAGCCAGAAGAGTACAATTAGTTGGGGAGGCCTACAACTCCGCCTGGCCAGGGGAGATCCCATCTGCTCAAAGACTGACCAGGCCCCGATCGCTAGCCAGTACTCCGGGAGGGTCTATCTTTATCACCAGTAAAGACCCTGAACTACACCGCATCGTCTCTGAGTGGTTCCTACTACCCCCATCATCCACGTCGGCTGCCCTGAGGCCATACCCCTCCCGTTGGGGGTTATACCATCCACGCTGCACCATCCTTCCACCGGCCTCAGCGGTCTGCCCTGCAGCGGCAGCTCCATAGCTGCATTCAACGGGTGGCGTAGTCGTCCTACATCTACTGCTAATATACTGCCACTCAGCTTGACTCCCTGGGCACGGACTGGGTCACCGCCACGAGACTACTACCCCTATCAGATCCGGCTCCGGGTAGGCTCCCGCGTGCGCAACGCTACTCAGCACAGGCCCAGGGGCGCGTCATATATATACCAGGATGGGGAATATATATACCAGGATAAGGGACATATACCAGGATGGGGGATATATATACCAGGATAAGGGACATATACCAGGATGGGGGATATATAGTGCCTTGTGAAAGTATTTGGCCCCCTTGAACTTTTCTAACTTTTGCCGCATTTCTGGCTTCAAACATAAAGATATAAAATTCTAATTTTTGGGGGAAGAATCAACAACAAGTGGGACACAATCGTGAAGTGGAATGAAATTTATTGGATATTTTAAACTTTTTAAAAAAATTAAAAACTGAAAAGTGGGGCGTGCAATATTATTCGGCTCCATTACTTTCAGTGCAGCAAACTCACTCCAGAAGTTCAGTGAGGATCTCTGAATGATCCAATGTTGTCCTAAATGACTGATAATGATAAATAGAATCCACCTGTGTGTTATCAAGTCTCCGCATAAATGCACCTGCTCTGTGATAGTCTCAGGGTTCTGTTTCAAGTGCAGAGAACATCATGAAGACCAAGGAACACACCAGGCAGGTCCGAGATACTGTTGTGGCGAAGTTTAAAGCCGGATTTGGATACAAAAAGTATGTGCAAGCGATCATATTGAAATGGAAGGAGTATCGGACCACTGCAAATCTACCAAGACCCAGCCGTCCCTCTAAACTTTCATCTCAAACAAGGAGAAGACTGATAAGAGATGCAGCCAAAAGGCCCATGACCACTCTGGATGAACTGCAAAGATATACAGCTGAGGTGGGAGAGTCTGTCCATAGGACAACAATCAGTCGTACACTGCACAAATCTGGCCTTTATGGAAGAGTGGCAAGAAGAAAGCCATTTCTCAAAGATATCCATAAAAAGTCTCATTTGAAGTTTGCCACAAGCCACCTGGGAGACACACCAAACATGTGGAATAAGGTGCTCTGGTCAGATGAAATAAAAATCAAACTTTTTGGCCACAATGCGAAACGATATGTTTGGCGTAAAAGCAACACAGCTCATCACCCTCAAAACACCATCCCCACTGTCAAACATGGTGGTGGCAGCATCATGGTTTGGGCCTGCTTTTCTTCAGCAGGGACAGGGAAGATGGTTAAAATTGATGGGAAGTTGGACGGAGCCAAATACAGGACTATTCTGGAAGAAAACCTGTTGGAGTCTGCAAAACACCTGAGACTGGGATGGAGATTTATCTTCTAACAAGACAATGATCCCAAACATAAAGCAAAATCTACAATGGAATGGTTCAAAAATAAACGTATCCAGGTGTTAGAATGGTCAAGTCAAAGTCCAGACCTGAATCCAATCGAGAATCTGTGGAAAGAGCTGAAAACTGCTGTTCACAAACGCCCTCCATCCAACCTCAATGAGCTCGAGCTGTTTTGCAAGGAAGAATGGGCAAGAATTTCAGCCTCTCGATGTGCAAAACTGATAGAGACATACCCCAAGCGACTTGCAGCTGTAATCGCAGCAAAAGGTGGCGCTACAAAGTATTAACTCAAGGGGGCCTAATAATACTGCACGCCCCACTTTTCAGTTTTTAATTTTTTTAAAAAAGTTTAAAATATCCAATAAATTTCGTTCCACTTCACGATTGTGTCCCACTTGTAGTTGATTCTTCCCCCAAAAATTAGAATTTTATATCTTTATGTTTGAAGACTGAAATGTGGCAAAAGGTAGAAAAGTTCAAGGGGGCCAAATACTTTCACAAGGCACTGTATATACCAGGATAAGGGACATATATACCAGGATGGGGAATATATATACCAGGATAAGGACATATACCAGGATGGGGAATATATATACAATGATAAGGGACATATACCAGGATGGGGGATATATATACCAGGATGGGGAATATATATACTAGGATAAGTGACATATACCAGGATGGGGAAAATATATACCATGATAAGGGACATATACCAGGATGGGGGATATATATACCAGGATGAAAGTCATATATACCAGGATGGAGCACATTTTATCTATCTATCTATCTATCTATCTATCTATCTATCCATACACCAGGCTGAGGGATATACATACCAAGAAGGAGCCGAAGATGGGGGACATTACTACATAATGGGGGAGACGGTGCAACTTGTATGTCCTTATAGGATTTAGAATGCTGCAAAGGCCCATATATCTGACCAACATGGGGAAGGCCAGGTCCAAATTTTGCACCAGGGCCCTTCTAGTTATACCACTCACTAGGGGGCAGTTTGAAGGGCTCTGATTCAGTGGCCATGGACTACCAACGTGATCACTGGACTAGAGTCCTGCAGATTTTTTTTTGCTCAATTGTCATTCATTTCATATGCCATTGGTATTTAATGTTATAGCTGACAAGTGTATTTTATTATCGGAAATATTGATACATGTATCCTTATCTACAATGAGAATTACACAGAAAAGAGATAGAGAATTTTAAAGGAAACCTGTCAGCCCACCTCACTGTTCCCATCCTCTACTACAAGGTATACAATCCTTCATTATATTCTCCATAGTAGCGGTTGGGAACAGTGGGGGATCTGACGGGTTCCCTGTAATGCGAGCAGCACCAGAGCTTTTTGTTCACATTGATAACACGTATTAATGGCAGACAGCGTGCACCAGATATCTATCACGTCGGTCGGTGCTAACACAATTAATGGCTGCCTACGTTATGGAAGCGACAGTCAGCAGCACTGACTCACCGAGAAGCAGAAAGTGCATTAGCTAAATGGTAGCTCGGAGGCAATGAATTATGTGAAGGTGACGGCGTCTCCATCACACTCTATTTCATATAATGGCTGTTCACACAACGCTTGTATGTGAGACATGTCAGGGAGCCTTGTGTCTCCGATTACAGCTGTGTCTCTGATGGGCTGTGTCATCATATTTCTGTATATCAGGCCCTATAGATAGGACTATCTCTCGTCACAGGCATGCTATTTTGTTCCTCTTTAACGTGTTATCGAAGACTGTGATATTGATAGATCATCAATATCAGACTGGTGGAGGTCCGACCCCGGGGTCCCCACTGATCAGCTGCTATCGGCTCTGGTGGCGGCCGGATGTACAGAGAGGAACAACACAACGTCACTCACTGTGGCCGTTCTTGGGTATTACAGTTCAGCTCCTACTCATTTTAATAGGAGCTGAGCTCCAGTACTGGGGAAAGGCCAAAATTAGTGGAGCTGTGCTGTGCTGCACACTGTGTTCATTCGGCTCCTGAAGCTGATAACAGCTGGTCAGTGGTGGTCCTGGGTGTCGGACCACCACGAGTCTTATATTGATGACCTATGTCACTGATAGATCATCAGTATCATACTCCTGGACACTAATATATAAAGTATTCAGACCCCTTTACATTTTTTACTCTTTGTTTCATTGCAGCCATTTGGTAAATTCTAAAAAGTTCATTTTTTTTTTCTCATTAAAGTACACTCTGCGCCCCATCCTGACTGAAAAAACCCCCCAGAAATGTAGAAATTTTTGCAAATGTATTAAAAAAGTAAAACTGAAATATCACATGGTCATAAGTATTCAGACCCTTTGCTCGGTATTGAGTAGAAGCACCCTTTTGAGCCATGAGTCTTCTTGGGAATGATGCAACAAGTTTTTCACACCTGGATTTGGGGATCCTCAGCCATTCTTCCTTGCAGATCCTCTCCAGTTCCATCAGGTTGGATGGTGAATGTTGGTGGACAGCCATTTACAGGTCTCTCCAGAGATGCTCAATTGGGTTTAGGTCAGGGCTCTTTTGTACTTAAGTGGTGAAAAAATAATCCAAAGTTTGCTAAAAAATAAAAGAACAGCGCCTTTTCGGAGTATAATAGCGTCTCCATTTTTCGTGATCTACGGCTTGGTGAGGACTTATTTTTTGAGCGCCGGGCTGATGTTTTTATTGACTCCATTTTGGGGTAGATACGATTATTGCATGTTATTACAATGTTGCGGCGACCAAAAAAAAACGTAATTCTGGCGATTAGAATTTTATTCTCGTTATGCCATTTACCGATTGGATAAATTATTTTTTTATATTTATAGATCAGGCGATTCTGAACGCGGCGATAATTACAGGATATGCAGCCAAAAACATGTATATTGTGTGAGGAGGTACTATCATATTAATGATTGTTCTGTCTCCAAAAAAATTGTTGGCTTGTGTGAATGGGACCATATACAAATGCTGATCTACTTGTATATAGTCGATCAGTGGAAGTGTCCACATTTTTTATATGGTCACATGATCACATCACCTTTGCATGAGGACAATGTGAAAGGAGACAAAGCCGCAACATTTTGAATGAAACCAATGACAAAGTATTTTGGGCAAAAATTACATGCAATTTAAATAAAAAGCTCCCAAAGGTGGACAACCCCTTTAAAGGGGATGTCTACAATCATGTTATTTTCAGGTTCAATATTCTATACTCTCCTCTCACATGGATGTAATTGACATACAGAGGAAGTGAGAGCTGCGGCTGTTTTCTCACTTCTTCCAGATGTCTTGATTGATTCGCCTAAAGGAGGGGAGAGTAGAGCCAGCGCTGATTGACCTCAGGGATCATATGACATAAAATGTCACGCAATCCCCTGGAGAACCAGTGCTGACATTGCTGCAATGGTATGGGTATAGGTGTTATTATTTTAATATGGGGAAATGTAGGGATTCAGAAAGAATTTATTTATTATGCTTATTTATAAAGCTCCATCATGTTAAGCTCCACAGCACTTTACAGACATCATCATCACTGTCTGCATTGGTGCTCACAATCTAAGTGCTCTATCATTATGTCTAAGGAAACTGGGGAACTCAGAGAAAGCCCACACAAACACAGGGAGAACATACAAACTCCTTGCATGTGTTGTCCTTGGTGGGATTTGATCCATTGTACCCAGTGCTGCAAAGTAGCAGTGCTAACCACTGAGCCACCGTGCTGCCCAGCTGTCTGATTATTGGACAGCCCCTTTAAAAATCATCATTCTCAGCAAATCTTCATGAATATATAAAGTCATTAAAACTTAGTTTTTCTAATACAGAGCTCCAAATCCGCTGCATACACAATTTGCCTATGTGCACAGGTCCTTTTCAGGCAGATTACACCATGCAAACCATCAGAAAATGCAGAAAAAAATGGACATGCACATTTTTATGTAAAAACAACTTGCTGTTCATATGTTCAGGTTTTTGGACGTCTTTTAACTGCTTCAGGTTTCTAAAAATGCTATGTGGATGATAGAGGTGACCTGACCATTCTTCTGGCGTTTTCTGATCAGAAGGCACTCTGTACTTTACAATACAAGTCAATGGGAAAGCTCAGAAGAAGGTCGCTTTGACATTATTATTATTATTATTATTTTTTAAAGTTAGCGATTTCTTCATTATTCAATGGAGTGAAAAAAAATTACTGGAAAATGGCAGTAAAAAGACGTCACAAAAACTATGGGAATACCCTCCAAAAAAAACCTCTGTATCTATAACTATAGGGTAAATGCTCAGGAAATGACAGAAAAAACGACACAAAAGACGCTTCAGGAAGAAAAACGCCAGAATTTTCGGAAACATCTTATGCTTGAAAAACTCGGCAGGTACAACTTAGTTTAAAAGAGACCATGTACACATAGCATAACATGGCCTTCATTTCCCGATGGCCATTTATGATCTGACAGAGCAGGTTGGAGATTTCCAGCACCTGAGATGAGTAAAACAGCCAGCTGTCATTCAAATTAGGGAGGGAGGAGCTAGGAATGTAAATTAACCGGGTGTGACTTCTCATGGACAAATCTTGAGCCAGGTAACCTATCAGAGACCAAGAGAGAGTCAATACATCTTCAAAATTTTATAAAATATGCAAATTGCCTCTTCAGAGAGAAAGAAGACTTAAACTCTGGAGCTTCATTTATTGGAAGCAGCAATCCTACAAGTCACTTTGGACCCTTTAACGAGTCGTGCAATATGACTTAGGATAATAGCCAAATCAGAATCTCAATTTGCAGACACAGTGTTTTGGGCTATTGGCCCTCATCAGTGCAATGTATGAGATCTGATTTGGCTAGGTGAGAGAAGTGACCCAACCATTCCTCAGACAGCTGATGTCAGAAAAGATGACCGAAAAGAAGCAAAAAATTAGCTTTAGCACAAAAGACGCTGGTGTGTCCTAAAGAGTCTTCTGCCTGAAAAACTCATTAAATTTACAGAAGTCTAAAAGACTTCTGCGCCCATGCCCTTTAGATAGTAGTTAAGCCCTCCCATATTCAGACTAAAATTGTCGAATCCGCCAATAGCGATAGGTTCTGCTGAAAGTCTAATGTGTATGGGTGCTCCTGACTGATGTCAGGGGAGATAAGGATCCAGCATATTTGATTTAAAGCTGAAAATCCTTATGTTCTCTAAATGATAAGCCTCCAGAGATGTCTGGCAGCGGCTCTCTTAGGCTATATTCCAACAATGAGTTTTTAGTGAGTTTTTTTACGCTGTTTATTTTCAAAAAATGCAAATAACCTATTTTACGTAATGGGTGCAGAAAATCTGAAACTTCCAAATCTCAAAAAAATCCCATCATGGGAACATAGCCTTATAAAGAACACAAAAACACTTGGCAAAGTGAGCACTCCTGTATATGAAAGAGTTGGGGCGAGATAGCTGCCGGCAGAGTGATCAGACAGCTGTCTATAATGTATGGGGCATTAAACACTTGTTCAGCTGACAAATACAATATAATTCAGACGGTTGTATCAGTCCCGCACACTGAACCTGTAATGATCAAGTATCATTTCTAACAAATTAAAGATTACAACATCTACATTGATAATTCACCAGAACCACCACCAGTACACAACTACATTACCAGAACCATTATCAGCACCTAAATACAATCACCAGAACCTCCGTCAGTAAATAACTACATAACTAAGATTAGAATAGCAATCACTTGCAATGTCAGGTTAGCCACCAGTTATGCACCATTGTCAGCACATGAACACATAATTTTTATTTCTATAGCGGATAGGGGAGACACAAAAGGTGAATAGTAAAAAATGCTTGTATTGTACGGTGCAGCCATCAATAAAATATATAGCAGGATTCAAATAATTCTGCATGAACTGGTCGCCAGCCAATATCAGTACAAGTACAGAGGACTAATACATCACCAGAACCACCGTCAGTACATGACTACATCACCAAAACAATCATTAGTACAGAAATAGAGAACCAGAACCACCGTCAGTAGATAAATACATCACCAAGATTAATACAGCAATCACAAACTCAGATTAGCTTCCAGTTATACACTTGTATCACATGAAACTGCAACTCCCAGTATGTCCTTAACAATGGCAAGAAGATTATTGGAGTTGTTACCAACCATCATCAAACTACGGACCACACAGGAACCACAGTACTGATTAGATGCAGGCTGAAGCACTAGTAAACATTTAAAGAGTAACTTAAAGGCATGGTCCGAAGGTAAAGTAATTTTCATTCTAAATCCTTAGCTATTTAGTGTCATAATCTAAACTATTTTCAAATATACTTGTATTAAAAATTCCCTATCCTTCCCTAACTATACTATCTGCTTTTCTTTCTTTTTTTATAATGATGCTTTGAGAATCCCAGTGCATGCTGGGATACTAAAACAAAGCGTCATCAGGGGGCAGAGGCTGGAGTCACTGCCGCAGCCTCTCCCCCTCCCTGAAATGAAGTGTCATCAGTGACGCTCATATCAGGGGTTGGGCTAGTCCCTGCGTGCTGTGAAATGTGCACAATGACAGCGTGCCTCTGTAGCAGTCATTTAAAACCTCCATTTAGCTAATGTATTTAGCCACTCTTAGGCTGTGTGCCCACGATGCGTTTTTGGTGTGGATTTTCAGCGCGGAAACGCTCCAGAAACGCATTGCATACCTTATCCCATGACTTCCTATGACATTCTGCAAGTTCTGTGCACATGGTCAGGATTTTTTATGCGCGGATTTTACTCGCAGAAAAAATATGGACATGACCAATTCTTATGCGTTTCTGCATGCGTATTTGCCTATACAATGCATTGGAAAAACGCATGGCAAATACGCGTCAAAAACGCATGTAAAAACCGCATGCGTTTTTCTGCCAAGGAGATGCAGAAATGCTCAGGAAAATTTCTGCTTCTTTTCTGCATCGTGGGCACTAAGCCTTAGATCTAGGTACCTCACAGGTCCTGGTGCCATGATGACTTTTCCCATCCACAGCTCATCTCTGCAAATCTCCATCTTCTCCGGTCTTGTGGAGCACATCCCGGCTCGGTGACTTTAAAAATAAAAGTGTCATTATAATGCTCCTGAATAAAAAAGAATCACATGCTGTGCCTTAAATAAGCCTAACGCTGTGCCTCCAAATAAATAACTTCCCTTAGTTGTGATCCCTGCACAAAAAAAGTGACCCCACACTATCGCTCTGATAGTACATTCCCACCACTCCGTTCCCCCTTCTACATTATGAGCACAACGCCACCCCCCCTCTACACTATGAGCACTACCCCGTCCCCCCTTCTACACTATGAGCACCATGCCATCCCCTGTTATACACTATGAGCACCACGCCGTCCTCCCTTCTACACTATTGTAGCGCCGGCGTCTCTGCCTTCTGCCTCTCTCCCCTGGCAGAGACACCGACCCCCTTACCGCCGCGGCCCCTGTCCGGCAAATGCTGCTCCTCCTTCTGGCTCCCACACAGACTCTGCCCGGGGTGCGTGCGCCGTGCGCAGATCCTCGGGCGCTGTGCTTAGGATGCGTGCGCTCGCTCCCAAGATGTCCCTGGCCAATGGCCGGATGGCATATACTATATAAGGCACCTCCTCCAACATGGAGGTGCCTGAGCAATGTTGTCAGTTTCTGTTTAACACGCTCGTCAACCCTTAGGTCCCAGTGCTGCCCGCCAGCCTGTCTATCAGCCATGCCCTCCAGCCTGTCTACAAGTCGGGCCCGCCAGCCTGTCTACCAATGGGTCCCGCCAGCCTGCCCACCAACCATACCTATCTGCCGTGCCAGTCAGCGCCTGTCACCAGTCCCGTGGGAGTCACCTGCTCTCACACGAGATCGGTCCCGGAGTAGCACCTGGTCCACCTTTCGGTTCTTCTTTGGTTCAGGGAGTCGACTAAGCCGCCGTATGCCCAAGGTCAGTCCAGGATGAGGTCCATAGTTATGCCTCTCCGGTCCTTCCTTGTACCACGGCACAGTAGTTCCACCATCCGGACCTGTAACAGTTTGCTCAGGTCATGGAATCTGGTGGCTCCCAGGCTTCTTTGGTCTCAGACCTATACCAAGAGGTCTCCCGCCAGAGATCGCACTCCTACCTGGATGCACTGTCTACCTCGGCTGTGCCCGCTTCTACCCAAGCGGTAGCCGCTCCAGCGGCGTCTCAATCCACTGGTGATGTCGTACCCGGCTTCGGACACCGACTTTCTGCTCTTTCACGCTTTGGCGGTGATCCTGCCCTATGTCGGGGCTTTGTCAAACAGTGCACGCTGCACTTCAAGCTCCTGGCTCATCAGTTTTCTTCTGATCTCGCTAAAGTGGCCTTCATTATGTCTCATCTCACAGGAGAGGCATTGGAGTGGCTCAGTCCCCTGTGGGAAAGAGGGAACCCTCTGGTGTCTGATTTCCAGTCTTTCCTTGCAGCCTTCCGGAGGGTTTTCAATTAGCCCGGCTGCACGTCCTCAACTGCCTTTTCTGTCTTCTGTCTGCGCCAGAGGAACCTCACAGTAGGCCAGTACGCTTTATGTTTCCGCACCCTGTCATCTGAACTGGCCTAGAATAACGAGGCTCTGGTGGCTACCTTTTGGGAAGGCCTTTCTGGGCAGATCAAAGGCGAACTGGCCGGTCGTAACATACCCACCTCTCTGGATGACCTAGTGTCTTTGGCCACGCAGATTGACATCAGGTTCCAGGAGCATTCCAAGGAGGTGGCCCATAAGAAAAGACCTCTAAGCCTTGCACCCACCTTCCAAAGGCCGGTGCCGTAACAAGCCTCTGCCGCAGCATCCACCCCTGAATATATGCAGGTAGACCAGGTGACGATGGTCAAGACTCGTCAGGAGATCCGCCGCACTGAGGGAAGATGTTTTATTATGGCAGTTCGGAGCATGTAATCCGCTCCTTTACCTAGAGACTGGGAAACTCCCTGACTCTGTCTGTATCGGATTCCTGTAGCAACATCCGTTTTTTCGAGACTGCTTATTTGGATTCCGGTGCTGCTGGGAATCTCATCCAACAAGCCATTGTGGAACAGTACCAGATCCCTATCCAACGTCTTCCGTATCCGTTGGCGTTTTCCTTAGTGGATGGGAGGCCCCTTTCCGAGTCCATCTTGTTTGTCATCGAGCCTGTAGTTCTTCAGATTGGAATGCTATACTCTGAGAAAATCTCCTTCTACGTGCTGTCTGGCCTCTTTCATTCCTTGCTGCTAGGACTGCTTTGGCTTCAGAGACACGAGCCAGTCTTGAATTTAGTTCGGGAGAGGTGCTCCGCTGGGGCCAGGAGTGTCACAAAACCTGCCTGGTTTCTGTTCGCCCTGCTCGACCTCCATCCACTCCAGCTAATCTAGCTGGCTTGCTGGCAACCTACTGGTCATTAGCCGACGTCTTTGACAAGAAAGTGGCTGAGACACTACCTCCTCATAGGCCGTATGATTGTCCCATCGACCTCATTCCTGGTGCCTTCCCTCCCTGTGGTCGAATGTACCCTCTGCCCTTGGCAGAGACCCACTGCCATGTCCGAATACATTGAGAGAATCTTGCTAGGGGATTTATCCAGAAATCCACCTCTCCGCCTGGAGCAGGATTCTTCTTTGTCAAGAAGGACGGTTCTCTTCGCCCCTGTATCGACTATAGGGGATTAAATCAAATAATAATAAAAAATAAGTATCCTCTGCCTCTCATCTCTAAGTTGTTTGATCGCCTCAAAGACACAAAAATCTTCACTAAGCTTGATCTCCGTGGCGCATACAATCTGATCCGGATTTGCCAGGGTGACGAGTGGAAGACGGCATTCAATACTTGAGATGGTCACTACGAGTACTGCGTGATGCCCTTCGGACTCTGCAACGCTCCAGCAGTCTTTCAAGAGCTGGTGAATGACATCTTCCGAGATCTTCTATACTCATGCGTGGTAGTGTACCTGGACGATATACTGATGGTCTCTCCTGATCCGCCCTCACATTGGAGAGACGTTCGACAGGTGTTGCAGAGGCTCGGGAAGAATAGTCTGTATGTCAAATTCGAGAAATGCATTTTTGAGCAGATTTTTCTTCTATTCCTGGGATACGTAATCTCGGAGACCGGTCTCAAGATGGACCCCGAAAAGGTATCTGCCATCCTACAGTGGCTCCGACCTGAGGGACTGAAAGCTATTCAGCGATTTCTGGGATTTGCTAGTTATTACTGCCTGTTCATACCTCACATCTCTTCCTGGACTGCTCCCATCTCAGCCCTGACACACAAAAGTGGTTAATCCCAAGGAATGGACTCCCGAGGCGGAAGTGCCATAGTATCCTTGAAACAAGCTTTCTCTTCTGCTCCGGTACTACAACATTCTGACTGTAACAAGCAGTTCTTCCTGGAGGTTGATGCGTCTTCCTCAGGGGCCGGAGAAGTTCTCACCCAGAAATCCTCGTTCGGGCGAATGGTGACCTGCAGCTTCTTTTCCAATTTCTTCTCTCCTTCGGAGTGCCATTACTCCATTGGAGATCGGGAACTGCTTGCCATCAAACTGGCGCTGGAGGAGTGGCGGTTCTTGCTAGAAGGGGTCCTGCATCCAGTGGTCATCTACACGGACCATAAGAATCTTGCCTACTTGCAGTCCGCTCAAAGACTTAATCCTCGTCAGGCCAGATGGTCTCTGTTCTTTACCCGCTTCAATTTCACTCTACACTTCCGGCCGGCAGATAAAAATATCAAGGCAGACGCTCATATCTGACTAACGAACAAAAAAAGGGGCCTCAAAACATCATCGAGCCCTCCAGAATAATTACTGTTGCCCCATTTGATCTGTCTCATCTTTCTCCTGGTAAAACTTTTGTGGCTGCTTCGGACAACCCTGCTGCGGAGTCTCTCATTAAGAGCTTTTCTGAGATCTCGGAGGACACAAAGTCTGCGTTGCTTCAGTCCTCTGAGCGGATGAAGAAACATGCAGACAAAAGATGTCTGGATCCGCCTCTATTCCGTCCGAGGGACAAGGTCTGGTTGTCATCCAAGTACGTTCGTCTCAAAATACCTTCATACAAGTTGGGTCTGTGCTTTATTGGTCCTTTCGAGCTTTTGAGACAAATTAATTCTGTGGCGTACAAACTGAGACTCCCTGCCTCGGTACGAATCCCCAATTTCTTTCACGTGTCTCTCCTCAATTCTTTCTCTGATGATCCAGGTACCACTCCAGCACCAGTTTCCGCAGAGGACGTTTTTTGAGGTAGAGAACATTCTGGCTACCAAGAGGGTAAGAGGAAAAACTTTTTTTCTTGTGGATTGGAAGGGGTTTACTCCTGAGGAGAGGTCCTGGGAGCCCAAGGAGAATATTCATAGTTCTCTTCTGGGAAAATTTTTTGCGTGCTTGAAGAAGAGGGGGCATAAAGGGGAAGGGGGGTACAGTGGCGCCGGCATCTCTGCCTTCTGCCGTTCTCCCCCGGCAGAGACGCCAACCCCCTTACTGCCACGGCCCCTGTCCGGCACACGCCGCTCCTCCTTCTGGCTCCCACACTGACTCTGCCCAGGGTGCACGCTCCCTGTCTCTTAAAGGGGCCAAGCGCGCCATCCAAAGATGTGCCCGGCCAATGGCTGGAGTGCATCTACTGTATAAGGCACCTCCTCCAACATGGAGGTGCCTGAGCAATGTTGTTAGTTTGTGTTTAAAATGCTTGTCAGCCCTTAGGTCCCAGTACTGCCCGCCAGCCTGTCTACAAGCCGTGCCCGCCAGCCTGTCTACAAGCTGTACACGCCTACCAGCCGTGCCCGCCTGCCTGCCCATCAACCGTGCCTATCTGCCGCGCCAGTCAGTGCCTGTCACCAGTCCCGTGGGAGTCGCCTGCTCTCACACGAGGTCGGTCCCAGGGTAGCACCTGGTCCACCTTCCCAGTCCTTCCTTGGTTTACGGAGTCGACTAATCTGCCGTATGGCCATGGTCGGTCTAGGATGAGGTCCCTAGTTACGACCCTCCGGTCCCTCCATGTACCACAGCATAGTGGTTCCACCATCCGGACCTGTAACAACTATGACAACCATGCTGTCCCCTCTTATATACTATGACTACCACACCATTGACCCTTATATACTATGACCACCACACCGTCCTCCTTATGAATTCTATCACTCACACCCTCCTCGCTTATGAACTACAGTTTCCACACTGTCCCCACCCCATGCTGCCCCCTCTTTGAACTGTCTCACATTAGCCTTCTCCATACTGAGCCCATTTCCCTATACTGAACCCCCAACGATACTCCTGCATAATGAGTCCATTTTTTCCATAGACATCCCACCCCATCCCCCCTTCTCCATAGTGATGCCACGCTGCCCCTTCTCCATTGCGATCCCACCCGACACTGCCCTTCTACATTGCGATCCCACTCCATGTTGCCCCTTCTCCATAGCGATCCCACCCCATGTTGCCCCATCTCCATAGCGATCTCACACCAGGCTGCCCCTTCTCCATAGCAATCCCACCCCAGAGACATCCCCCCCATGCGTCCCCCTTTTTCAGAGACATCCCTCCATGCAGCCCCCTTTTTTAGAAACATCCCCCCATGCGGCCCCCTTTTTTAGTAATATCCCCCCCATGCGGCCCCTTTTTCACAGACAACCCCCCCATGCAGCCCTCTTTTTCACAGACAACCCCCCTTCCCATGCAGCCCCCTTTTTCACAGACAACCCCCCTTCCCATGCAGCCTCCTTTTTCACAGACAACCCCCCCTCCCATGCAGCCTCCTTTTCACAGACAACCCCCCTTTCTCCTTCCATCCCATGCAGCCCCCGTATCTTTGGCTCAATGAGTGCTTACCTGGCTGCTTCTGGCTCAGGAGCATGCGCTCACTGCCGCACGCTAGGTCAGGGAGCTGATTAAAGCTTTATTGACGCTGGAAGTGCCGGAGCGCATAGACTTTAATTTGTATTAGCATCTTAAAGACGCTAATACAAATGAATACAGGGACCCCCTCAACCGCAAATACTCTGATTTACTTATGGAGTCTGGGAAGGGGAGATTAAAAAAAAAATTTTTCTTTTTCTTTTTAAAATCCTGAGCCTGGCGCCACCCCCCTAGGCGCTGGACCTCCGGTGCCTAGTGGCAAATACAGGCCTGCCCGCCCTGATGCCCCAACGCATGTTTCGGAATGACCTTCTTCTAATTTAGCCTGATCGGTGTGTGTAGCCTACCTTGTGACAATTGTCACACATATTGTTATCTATTTATTGAACTTGTACCTTCTATAGGCCTTTGCTACACACATGGTCATTGCTGTGAACAATACGCATCATCCCTCTGATATACAGAGATACAATTGCTTTGGTGCTAGTTCTGTTTTGTTACTTTTTCCCTTTACGCCCCATGTACCAGGCTCTGTCTCCCTGTTTTGCTTTGAGCTCATTCTGCTAACCTCAATTGATATAATCATGGAAAATATTTCTGATATGGCGGTGCTATTTGGCATCAGCCTTTTTTAGTGTTTGTACATGTTGATCTAACAAAAATTCTATTTTATCTTATCAATTTTTGAAGATGAATTGACTCTTTCTTGGTCTCTGATAAGTTATCTATATTGTTGAGTCTTCTTCATTTACTATGATATACTGTATATTGTCCTGAAACCCCTTTTTTCGATAAAATCGTGAGTCAGGGTAGTCGGAGGTCAAGAGCCAAGAGGGTACGTCATAAGCAGAGGGAAGAGATAAAGGCGTAGTTAGGTCACAGTCCAGAGTTAGAATTCCAAGGTCAGAGTGCGTCAAGGCAAAAGGGGTAAAACAAACGGGTAGACAATAGGCAAATCCAGGGTCCAGCAACAGAAGATCAGAATGTTTGAATTCAGAGCACAAAGCACAGAGAACATATCACACTGAGCTGAAAACTACGACTGGCAACTATATAGGACTGACAGCTCAGTTAAGTAGCTGGTAATTACTGGGAACAGGGAACACCTCAAGGAAGCACAGCACCTCCCTGTCTCAGATTGGAGGACTGAGCTGTCAATCAAAACACCAACAGCTCAGCCCGCCCCTGCATTAGACTGGACAACTGAGCTGTCAGTCACTGCATCCAAGGCACACTGAGCGGTGGAATCTCGTGACACCTGGAGGAAGATTTTCGTTAGGTGCTCTCGGTAGGTATCAATGCATTTATCTTTTAGTGACCTACATGAACATATAAATGAGTAAAGGAGATTACATTTTCTGACAGATTCCCCTTAATAAAAGTTTATCAGGAGTATGGAGAGTTTGTGCCTCATGTGACGGAGGCATGTGCTTTCCACAAGCCACAATATGAAGAGGCCGACTTACTACTCTCGTAGTAAAGTTTTATTCTGTTAAATGCACATATTGTCTTCAATGAGAGACGCTTCATTTGTTCTGCAAATGTTTTCCTTATCTGCTGTGACTTCTAAGTGAATGGAGCTCTCCGCTCATAATCAATGTTCAGCTCATCTTCTACCATCTTCTATTAATACTTGCAAAAGTACTTGCAAAATCACACATAATCGATGCAAGGAAGCCGAGAACTGAATGACTGAAGGAGGGTGATGCAGACTGGAGATCATGTGGAGATGATCTTGGTGAATTACAGCCTAAGATGAGCGTGGGCGAGAAGGGTCACCACCAAATAGTGGTAGAGACTTAAGAAATCCGTTGTCTTGGCAGGGAATGAATGGTGGGGTCACTGATCTAGTCTCCTAAGCCCTAAAGCCAGAATTGCCTTATTAATTCCTCATATGAAATTCTTAAATTGTGTTTATTTTAGGATTTTGGTTGTATACAAGGAGACATTAAGGGCATAATGAAGCTGAAGGGCCCCCTGCCCCAAGGCAGAGACAACCATTGACTTCAAAGTAAAGTATAGTGATTCCAGTTTATTGTTATAGTTTCCACAAGTATAAACACCCCAGAATGAGATCGTCATTAAAGGGTTATTCCCCAAAAATCTGCTGAGGTACTTGCCCAAACCACATAAAAAAATGGAAATAACTGGAGATCTCAAACATGACTGGCAATGGGATTTTCCCAGTTTGTGGGTATTATTGGCCTGATAATTAAAATAAGTCCTCAGAAAAGATCTGGAGGAGGGAATCTCGTAGAATTTGTTTATCATGAAATATATATATATATATACAGTACAGACCAAAAGTTTGGACACACCTTCTCATTTAAAGATTTTTCTGTAGTTTCATGACTATGAAAATTGTACATTCACACTGAAGGCATCAAAACTATGAATTAACACACGTGGAATTATATACTTAACAAAAAAGTGTGAAACAACTGAAAATATGTTTTATATTCTAGGTTCTTCAAAGTAGCCACCTTTTGCTTTGATGACTGCTTTGCACACTCTTGGCATTCTCTGGATGAGCTTCAAGAGGTAGTCACCGGAAATGGTCTTCCAACAATCTTGAAGGAGTTCCCAGAGATGCTTAGCACTTGTTGGCCCTTTTGCCTTCACTCTGCGGTCCAGCTCACCCCAAACCATCTCGATTGGGTTCAGGTCTGGTGACTGTGGAGCCCAGGTCATCTGGCGTAGCACCCCATCACTCTAGTGCTTGGTCAAATAGCCCTTACACAGCCTGGAGGTGTGTTTTGGGTCATTGTCCTGTTGAAAAATAAATGATGGTCCAACCAAACGCAAACCGGATATAATAGCATGCCGCTACAAGATGCTGTGGTAGCTATGCTGGTTCAGTATGCCTTCAATTTTGAATAAATCCCCAACAGTGTCACCAGCAAAGCACCCCCACACCATCACACCTCCTCCTCCATGCTTCATGGTGGGAACCAGGCATGTAGAGTCCATCCGTTCACCTTTTCTGCGTCGCACAAAGACACGGTGGTTGGAACCAAAGATCTCAAATTTGGACTCATCAGACCAAAGCACAGATTTCCACTGGTCTAATGTCCATTCCTTGTGTTCTTTAGCCCAAACAAGTCTCTTCTGCTTGTTGCCTGTCCTTAGCAGTGGTTTCCTAGCAGCTATTTTACCATGAAGGCCTGCTGCACAAAGTCTCCTCTTAACAGTTGTTGAAGAGATGTGTCTGCTGCTAGAACTCTGTGTGGCATTGACCTGGTCTCTAATCTGAGCTGCTGTTAACCTGCGATTTCGGAGGCTGGTGACTCGGATAAACTTATCCTCAGAAGCAGAGGTGACTCTTGGTCTTCCTTTCCTGGGGCGGTCCTCATGTGACCCAGTTTCTTTATAGCGCTTGATGGTTTTTGCAACTGCACTTGGGGACACTTTCAAAGTTTTCCCAATTTTTCGCACTGACTGACCTTCATTTCTTAAAGTAATGATGGCCACTCCTTTTTCTTTACTTAGCTGCTTTTTTCAGTTTTTCAGTTGTTTCACACTTTTTTGATAAGTATATATATGCTTAGCACTTGTTGGCCCTTTTGCCTTCACTCTGCGGTCCAGCTCACCCCAAACCATCTCGATTGGGTTCAGGTCTGGTAACTGTGGAGGCCAGGTCATCTGGCATAGCACCCCATCACTCTAGTGCTTGGTCAAATAGCCCTTACACAGCCTGGAGGTGTGTTTGGGGTCATTGTCCTGTTGAAAAATAAATGATGGTCCAACCAAACGCAAACCGGATATAATAGCATGCCGCTACAAGATGCTGTGGTAGCTATGCTGGTTCAGTATGCCTTCAATTTTGAATAAATCCCCAACAGTGTCACCAGCAAAGCACCCCCACACCATCACACCTCCTCCTCCATGCTTCATGGTGGGAACCAGGCATGTAGAGTCTGCTGCTAGAACTCTGTGTGGCATTGACCTGGTCTCTAATCTGAGCTGCTGTTAACCTGCGATTTCTGAGGCTGGTGACTCGGATAAACTTATCCTCAGAAGCAGAGGTGACTCTTGGTCTTCCTTTCCTGGGGCGGTCCTCATGTGACCCAGTTTCTTTATAGCGCTTGATGGTTTTTGAAACTGCACTTGGGGACACTTTCAAAGTTTTCCCAATTTTTCGCACTGACTGACCTTCATTTCTTAAAGTAATGATGGCCACTCCTTTTTCTTTACTTAGCTGCTTTTTTCTTGCCATAATACAAATTCTAACAGTCTATTCAGTAGGACTATCAGCTGTGTATCCACCTGACTTCTGCACAACACAACTGATGGTCTCAACCCCATTTATAAGGCAAGAAATCCCACTTATTAAACCTGACAGGGCACACCTGTGAAGTGAAAACCATTTCCAGTGACTACCACTTGAAGCTCATCAAGAGAATGCCAAGAGTGTGCAAAGCAGTCATCAAAGCAAAAGGTGGCTACTTTGAAGAACCTAGAATATAAGACATATTTTCAGTTGTTTCACACTTTTTTGATAAGTATATAATTCCACATGTGTTAATTCATAGTTTTGGTGCCTTCAGTGTGAATGTACAATTTTCATAGTCATGAAAATACAGAAAAATCTTTAAATGAGAAGGTGTGTCCAAACTTTTGGTCTGTACTGTATATATAAAAAGAAGCTGAAGCTCCAAAACTACCAAATGCAGTGGCCATGTATGTAGGGCTGGGACATGGTATTTTGGTACCCTAGGCAGATGAAGCTGATGGCGCCCCACCCGATGAACCCTCATCCCCCAAGTAAAAGAATGGGTAAGACACTAAAGTAAAAGGAGCCCTAACAACCCCCCTCCCCCTCAGATGGGTTAGGTAACAAGCTCTGACGATCACTTCCACTAGAATTGTTACCTTTTTCAACAAATAAAACAATCAAAAGTAAAAAAAGGGATTTACTTTAGGGTGAGGCTCAACAGAGAGTGTAGTTTCAAAGTTAGATACAGAATCATAGTTTGAGAACCATTTACACAATACCAGGAACAAATAGTGATATTCATGCCTGACATCCTATATTCAAATGTCAGGCTCAAGGACGGTCATGGAAACTAATATGACTTGACTATAATGGTGGCCAATTGGTTTCAATTAAAGTGTCCAGCATTTGGCGGATACCTTAATGGAAATTCTACAGATCCCATTATTGATAAAGGGATACTTATGGTTGTTACTTCCGCCATGCAACAAATACAGTTTGCAATAAAACTCATGGTGGTTCTGGTGCCATATTACTGTACTGATGGTGGTTTTGATGCTGTATTCCTGTTCTGATGGTGGTTCTGGTGATGTATTCATGTAGTAATGGTTTTTCTGGTGCTGTATTCATATACTACTGATGGCTCTCGTGATGTATTCATGTAATGTACTGATCACCAGAACCATCATCAGTACATAAATAGAACACAAGAGCCATTGTCACACTTGTGGATTGTAGACCCATTGCGCCATGGGCCTGGGAGAGCCTGGAGGGGAATAACTACTGTATGTGACCACCTGAGTTTTCGGTAGAGCTCCAAGGTGGAGTTAGAATTGAGCCCAGGTGGACGCCAGGTGCTACTCCAGGACAGATCCTGGTATAGCAGCAGCTGACCCCAAGGGTCAGGACAACAGACAAGGACTCAGAGTCGTAGGCAGGCCAGGATACAGATGGTACAGATGTAGCCGCTGGATCAGACGGGACACATACTGGAGCTGGTACTGTCAGAGAGGGTTTCAGGCACAGGTACCGCTGTAGCGATTATAGGGTTCAGGTATTGCGGGTATTGTTACAGGCACAGGTACCGCGGAGTGGTTTAGTGATTCAGGTACTGCCGGAGCACTTTCAGGATCACGTACTGGCGGAGCACTTTCAGGATCACGTACCGACGGAGCGTTTTCTGGTTCAGTTACCGCCGGAGTGGTTTCAGATTCAGTTACCGCTATAGTGGCTTCGGGTTCAGGCTCGGGTATCGTCTCTGATAAGACAGGAACATGAAAGCAAAACTGGTACTGGTACAGGTTTAACTGGACTGGTACAAGGACCTGATCACTATCTAGCAGCTTGTAAACTGACAAGCTACAATTGTTGCTCAGGCACCTCCTTACAGGTGGAGGTGCTTTAAGTACTAACTGTCTCCCAGCTATTGGCTGATGACACATAGGATTAAGCGGGCTGTCTCTTTAGGAGCCAAGGGAGCAGCACAGAGCGTGCCATGGCTGAGATATGGTAGCCAGAGCAGGGGACAAGACAGGACGGCCAGGGCAATGAGCAAGTCATTGTCCCTGCCAGGAGGTAGGTGCGGAGGAATGCAGGATGCCGGCGTTACAGCCATGGATAGTTCATAAATACAGCACCAGAACTATAATCAGTAAATAAATAGGTCACTAGAATCACCATCAGTACATGAATACATCACCAGAACCACCATCAGTACATTAATGAGTCACCAGAACCTCAATCAGTACATGAATACATCACGAGAACCACCTTCAGTAAATAAAGACAACACCAGCACATGTATATGTCACCAGAATCACCATGAGTACATGAATACATCACCAAGCTTAGTACATCAATCAATTGTAATGTCAAGTCAGGCCCATATACATTTGTATCTCATGAATCCACAACTCCCAGTATGTCCTTAACAATTCTCTCCAGATTCCCTCTTCTCCAGTCTTTTAAAGCACATCACCATGCAGTGCCCTTAAAAATAAGTGTCATTATAATGCCCTCTACATAAATATATCTGTCCATACTGTGCCTTAAATAAGCCTCCAATGGTATATGGCCTCCACACTCTCCGCCTTAATGATCTATAGCCACCCCACTGTCTGCCATTACCAGATATAACCGCCACACCGTCCAAACTTATGAACCACTTCCTATAACATGGCTGTACCCTCTCCAATATTTTCCTTTACACTCTCTATATCACCACACTGTCTCCCCGCCAGGCTAACCTCTCTCCATACTGTGCCCCATTTCACACTGCCACCTCTCTATATTCATTCTGTGCTCCTTTTTCACATTATGTCCTTATACTGCCCACCATGCTGTTCTCTCCAAACTGTAAACCCCTCCTCACACTGTCCCCCTACACAGTATGATGGTCACCACAGCAGCCTAAACAGTATGATATCCACAACAGCCCCCTAATATACACCATGATGTACACTACAGTCCTCCATGCAGTATAATGTCCACCGCAGACCCCCAATATACAGCAAGATGTCCACCACAGCCCCTTATAAATTATGGTCGCCATAGTCTCCAATATAGTCTGGCCACCACAGCCTCCTTTACAGTATGATGTCTCCACAAGCTTCAGTATAATGTCCCCCACAATCCCCTATACATTATGATGTCCTCCACAATCCCCTATGTAGTATGATGACACCACAGCCCCTATAGAGTATGATGCCCTCCACAACCCCTATACAATATGATTCCCTCCACATATTGTATATAGTATGATGTCCCCACAGCCCAGGTATAATTTCCCCCACAGCCCTCAGTTTAATGTTCTCCACAGTCTCTCCAATAGTATGATGTCCCACTTGTTATGTCTCCACAGCCAGCCTCTCTTATAATGCCCCCACAGCCAGCCCCACAACCAGCTCCTCTTATGTTCCCAAAGCCAGCCCCTCTTATTTCCCCACTGCCAGACCCACAGCCAGCACTATGTATGTCTCCATTGTTGCTTGTATGTCCCCACAGCCAACAGCTCGTATGTCCCCACAGCCAGCCGCTCGTATGTCCCCACAGCCAGCCGCTCGTATGTCCCCACAGCCAGCCGCTCGTATGTCCCCACAGCCAGCCGCTCGTATGTCCCCACAGCCAACCGCTCGTATGTCCCCACAGCCAGCCGCTCGTATGTAACCCACAGCCAGCCGCTCGTATGTCCCCACAGCCAGCCGCTCGTATGTCCCCACAGCCAGCCGCTCGTATGTCCCCACAGCCAGCCGCTCGTATGTCCCCACAGCCAGCCGCTCGTATGTCTCCACAGCCAGCCGCTCGTATGTCCCCACAGCCAGCCGCTCGTATGTAACCCACAGTCAGCCGCTCGTATGTCCCCACAGCCAGCCCCATGTATATATGTCCCCACACGCCCCCATTCATTGGCTAACAAATATAAAATAAAGTAAGCAAAGCTTATACTCACCTAATCCAGGCTCCCTGTCCAGTGCAGCTCCATCTCTTCTTCTTTCCTGTAAAGCAGTGGGCGCTGGATGGCGTGATAACATCACTGCATCGTGCTATCCGAAGTCCCCTGAGTGCACCTCCTCCAACAGGGCGCAGACTGGAAGAGGCCTGCATTCTGCTGAAGTTCCTGGTGGAGCAGGGAGCCGATTACAGCTCCTCTGCTCTTGTGCCTGCGGTGCTGCTCACATCAATTGTATTCATGTCTGACAGACGTGAATACTGTTGAGTGCGGGGAGAGAGCGAAGGCCGGAGCACGGGCAGAGAGAGGTGTGAGCGATGTCAGTGACTTACACTGCTCCCCTGTGTGCCCAAACACCCTGGCCGTCACTGTGCTGAATGCCTGCGGCTGGAGGAAGATGTCAGGCGGCCTCAGGAATTCAGAAATGTCATTCTTTTTCCCGATAGTGCGCTCCCCTCGGGGAGGCAAGAAGTAGAGCCCTACACAGGTGCCCACCCTGCCTACCCCTTGTCCCGGACCTCCAAGTATTTATAAACTGGTCATCGTTAAGTCAGGGTGCACAGATTACCAATAGTAAAAAATTTTACAGCCGAATTCGTAAGCCAAATTCAGCAGTGGAACAATTAGAGGAAAAGTATAACAGAAACACGTCACAGCTTCTGCATTTTTCACCCACTCCTGGTTTTGGCTTACAAATACTGATGCGAAATACTGATCAAATACTGAATGTGTGAACTTGGTCTAAGGCTATGTTCCCACAATGAGCTTTAGGTGAGTTTTTGAAGTTGCAGATATTCTGCACCATTTTTGCATCCATTAAGTAAAATAGGTTACTTGCATTTTTAAAAACAAAGTGTGTGTGAATACAGCCTAAAGCTTTAAAGGGATATTCCCAAATTTAAATGATGATATAACCACAGGATGTGCCTTAAAAAGTCTAATAGATGCATGTCCCACCGCTGTCACATACTGTTGGGAATGGAGGAATGTCTGAGCATAGGTGGCTATTTCCATTAATTTTTATGTTAAAACAATGAGGATCCTGGAGCCGAAACAATTACTAAAATACGCATAAACGAGCAAACATCTAGACATTTAAGACATCTGCTGGTTGCATGTAAAACGCAGCCCAATCTTGAAACCATCCATGGTGCTCGCAGCCAACACCCTTCTCTTTCTGTACATAGTACAGCAACCAGTAGATAATATGTCGAGATTGATCAATTCCAGCAAATGAAAATTTACCAGAATGTAATAGTTATCATGTCCGTGATGGTTGGACAGCTGCATAGTCTTCTTACCACTTTTGTCTTCTCTCTCTGCAAGGGTATTACACCTACAGCACACATGCTTTTCTCTACCACAAAGCTACAATAGCCCACATCTGGCCAAATTTCCAGTCTTTCATTGGAGCTTCTATTATAGGGTCCCTATCAGTGGGAAATTACAGGAAAAGGAAGGCACACTGCGTGGAGTCTGTTTAGAAACACAATTTCCTAGCACATGTATTATATTTATAAAGAATCAAAGATTAAAAAAAAAGCAGGTATGTAATGAAGCAGCATATAGATGACAGAGGGTGGACACTTGATGAAGCTAAAAGAGCGAAACCAGTTAGGAACTTCTGAATGCTGTCTTATTACATGACTGCTCTTATTTTTGATCCAGCAAGTACTTGAAAAAAATAAATGTGCAGGGCACTCCTGTTTCTAAAAAAAATTAACACAGTATGTGTGACGCTCGCAGCCCTGCCCTGGGAAGATGGGGGGTTACTCGGAGCCGGGTCCTATGTTCTGGTGGGGTGCAGCCGTGGCCTGGACCCGTTCCGTGCCCAGGGCCGTCACATTAAAAAGTATGTAAGGGCTATCAGGGTTGAGTGGTTGCTATCGACTACGCCACCTGTGGTACCTGGTGAAGGCCACCAGCACTGCTGCTAGTCCTCCGAGGCGGGATGTTGTGGCAGCCGTCGTTGATACTACTCCCCACAGGCGGAGCAGGGCCTCGAGGCAGAGACAAGGATGGAGGGAGTTGTAGTGTAGGAGGTCTGGTGCTACGTGGTGCGGTGCCGTGCAGAAATAAAGAGTCCGGAGGCCATAGGGGTTGACTTCCAGGGTTTTTACTCACGGTGGAGAGTGCAGCTGCAAGGCTTCTCCCTGCTCCTCACGGAGTTCTGCGGTCACCAGGAACGGGGGTCCGACAACCTCCGGGTAGTTCCAGTGCTAAATCAGGACCCCGCACCAGAGTGTTCCTAAACTTCAGACTGAGTCCTCTCCTGTCTGTATGTGTAGATAGGCCGGGTCTCGATCTGGACTAAGCTCAGAAACTGGGTACGGGTGGCAGCTCCGCTCCGTCCGTTACCCGGTGGGATCCTCTGGGCCTGCCGGGCTTCCCTGACTAGGACGTGGAGTAGCAAAGTCAGGTGTTGGGGGCCGGTACCCCTCTTGCAGCCGGAATCCCTCTGAATAGATCAGAACCGCGAGGACAGGTGGCATATACCGCTCCGTCTGCATCCTCCCGGGATCCTTTTGCGGTGGAGCTACACTCCTAAGCTCTGGGCCTTCTTGGTCATGGTCCTTGACCGGGTTGAGACATATGTTAACTTGAACCTGCCCCTCGACCTAAGGCCAGGGTACGAGGGCCGTGTCTCCATCCGCTGCAGGTTCACCCAGAAGCCACGTTCAGGGATGGAGATCACAATCAAAGAACCATGAGCTCAAGATAGCTGTGTATTAAATATGAAATATTAAGTGTGAACTAAATGTGAGTCCTCCACCTTCACCCACTACATGGTTCCCCCTAACTTTTGGTTCCCCAGTCTCCCATTATCCCAGCAGGGGCAGCACCTAGTGCCTAGTAGCCCCCACTGGTGGGAGAAGTGTGGTGTTGGCTGTGGAGGTGAGGTCTTGATAATTGCACCGTTCTTACCTCGAAGGAGGGATACTACACCCCATTAGAGAGGTGCAGCATCCCTGTGGCAGTCAAACCCTCAGGGGCGCCACATACGTCTTTCTCTTCCTGTAATTTCCCGTTCACAATGACCCTATAACCAGCGCTACAATTGAAAGAGACCCCAAGACTGACAGCAGGAGGCTTGCACTGTATAACAGTTAGAAAAGCCATGCAGACAGAGGAGCCAAGAGTGGTGAGCAAGCTAAGAGGACATCTCACCTGCATCTGACGCGCCCCCTGGGCCTGTGTTGTGCAGGGGAATACCCGGAGCCGGATCGCTGGGGGTTGTAGTCTCCGTGGCTGTGACCTGGTCCGTGCCCAGGGCGGTCAAACCAGTGGCAGTCTGAATGTGATAACAAATGTCCGACTACGCCACCCGTGGATTGCGGTCAGTGGGGACCGCCACTGCGCTGCAGACCGCTGAGGCTGATGTTGTAAGCGCAGCCAAGTATGGGATAACTCCCCACGGGAGAAGTATTGCCTCAGGGCAGCTAGTATGGATGATGGGAGTGATGGTGTGAGCGTCCCAGTACTAATGGTGCTGGTGCGGCGATGAAACACAGAGACGTGTGGTTGCAGTTTCCAATGCTTTACTCACAGTTGTTATTCGTTTCAATCCTGCAGGCGATGACTGCCCAAGCCGTGCTGCGTCCACCAGGCAAGGGGCTCGACCAACTCCCAGGCAATTCCAGAGCGCGGAACAGGGCTCCCTTCTCTTCCCTTCTCTGGCCGTCCTCACCAGTGACCCACCTTTGTCCAGCTCCCTCGGGCCTTCTCTTGGCGAAACCTATCTCCGGTTTCCCTGACCCTATGTGGTATGCTTTCCTGGTGGATGTAGTGAGGGGTCGCACCAAGATGTGGTCACAGCCTCCGGTCTTTGGCTGAGGAATCTGTTGCCTCCACCAATTTGGGTTCCAGTACCCTGCTCTGCCAACCCTTCACCCGCAATCTCCTGGGACTATGGGGTTCCTTCTGTCCTCGTGTCTCTGGGCCTTTCTCTGTGTTCCTGTTCCCTTCTTTCCTTTCTTTCTTCCTTTGCTGTTCCTTCTCCTCTCTGCTGTTTCTGGCCTCCACTCCAGGCCCGCCTCATGGAGCTGGGCCCAGACTGAGCCACAGCTCCCTGTCAGCCCTCTCTGGCTGAACTCCTTCTCTCACTGAACTGGACCCTGTCCTAAGATGGTGCCCACCTTATATACCTCCCTTATGTGTGAGCCCAGGTGACTAGCAACCAATGGGCTCCTACCTATGCCCAGAGACCCACCCCTATCTGCTCCTACACCACTGGGTTTTCCTTCCCCTCCCCACTCCAGACAGGGACAGATGCTGTCGTGCCTGCACTCCTGTCTAGTGGGAGCACCGTTGACCTGTCCCTCGGAAATTGGGTGTGTGTGGTGCATGCAGCCTAGCGAGCCCTAGTCCACACTCCATCCTTACCCGGGAGTGGAATATCATACCTCTGGTTTGAGGTGCAATACCCCTGTAGCAGCCGAGCCCTCGGGGTGCTACACATCCATGGAAAAAATTTACATTTTGGTCTATTGTCATACGCAGGAGCTTATTGTTCTTTATATATTGGAGCATATTTATTAAAACCTGTCTAATTTTCAGACTACGAAAACTTATATTAGACAGTCTAGCAATGTGCCAAATATATCAAAGTGTTTCATGCTATTTGATGAATTAAATTTTAAGACCGCCTATTCATTGGCTTACTTTGTGCCAGAATTGTGCAGCACATTTTTTTGGGCACGTTGTGTGGCATGTTAAGTCATGCCTCTTCCAACAAGATCATGCCCCATAAAAAGTGCATTAAACATGTCAGAAATATTGTGCAAGTCACCAAAAAAAGTTTTCTGGCGCAAGTTACGACAGAGTTCTGCCGCATTTAGCTGGACAAATTTGCCCCATTGCCTACTGGTTGCAGACGAAGACGCAGGGAGATTGGAGACGGTTTTGAGATCACACAAGCTTTGTAGGCTGTGACTGGAATGGTGGTGGAATCACTGTGCCGTGGACTAAGGAGAGCCTGCATAGCCGTGACTAGGCGACCCCCAGCTGGTATACTGGTAGGCATGGCAGATACAGCATGTGCTAGTGTGTCGCCTGTCGCCCTCCCTGAGCGGTGGGGTACTCGGAGCTCGGTCAATGTAGATGTTGCGGGGATGCAGTCGTGGCCTGGACCCGTTCCGTGCCCAGGGCTCTCACATGAAAAATAATGGGCTTTTTAGGATGAGTGGTTGTTTGACTACGCCACCTGTGGTCTCTGGTGAAGGCCACCAGCGCTGCAACAGTCCACTGAGGCTGGTGTTAGGGGCAGCTAGGATGGGACGGCTCCCCACAGGCGGAGCAGGCCTCAGGGCAGTGTGAGAAGTAATGGTGGGTGCAGTGCCGCGCAGGAAGTAACAGGCTGAGGCGGTGTGTGAAGTCATCCGGGTCTTTACTCACTTTATATGAACTTTCAGCCGCAAAGCTTCTCTCTGCTACACACGGCGTACTGCGGCCACCGTGAAGGGGGTTCAGCACTTCCCAGGCAGATCAGGAGCACCTGTCGAGACCCCGCTGGTGTGTGTTCCTCTCCTTGGTACGTTCTCCCACTGAGTCTTCTCCTGACTGTGTGCAAAACAAACGTGGTGTAAGGCCGGGTCCCACTGGATAAACGCAGTTTAAGAGATACAGGTGGCGACTCCGCTCCGTCCGTATCACCCTGGGATCCACTAAGCCTCCGGGCTTTTCTGACTGAGACGTGAAGTGATAAAGTCAGATATCGGGGGCTGGTTACCCCTCTTGCAGCAGGAATCCCTCTGGCTAGGCCAGAATAAAGAATACAGGTGGCGACTCCGCTCCGTCCGTATCCTCCTGGGATCCTTTTGCCTGTGGAGCCTATCTCCTCTGCTCCCCTCCAAGGCCTTCTTAGGTCAGGACCTTGACCGGGTAGAGACAGTGGTTAACTCTGACCCGCTCCTCGTCTCAAGGCCAGAGTACGAGGACCGTGTATCTTCAGCCAGCTACAGCCTCTTGCTGGACCCCGACAGAAGACCACAATCAAAGACCTTGAACCTAAGATGGCCGTAGTTTAAATATGAATCAATAAGTGTTTCCTAAAAGTGTGTCCTCCACCCTCACCCACAACATGGTTCCCCCTATCTTTGGTTCCCCCCATCTCCTCTATCCCGGACCGGGGCAGCACCCTGGTGCATTTAGGCCCCCTACAGGACAGGAGTGGTGTAGTGTTGAGTGGTAAAGTGGGGTCCTGTGAGATGCTCCATCCTTACCTGGAAGAGGAGATACCACACCTCAGGCTGAGGTGCAGTACCCCTGTGGCGACTGAACCCTCAGGGGCGCTACATTCCCCCCCGGTGAAACACAGCACGTCCGCGGGCTGCAATAGAGTAAAGAATAGGTACAGAGATTCAAATTTTTAAATGCTTTTGTAAACAGTAAAACATCTTCCCTTTATGGGAGGGTTAGACACTTTTAACGTTGCATAATATATATATATATATATATATATATATATATATATAAATATATAATAAATATATATAAATATAGAAAACATCAAAGAGACATTATGCATGTATGGAAAACATCAAAGAGACATTATGCATGTAGACAGTACTGTAGAAAATATGGTAGAAAGTGTCAGTTCAGCAGCATGAGGGACCTGTCCCAAACCCTCAACGTAGGCCCTGGGGTGGCTGCAGGGCATGGAGATCCCGAGCTGGACCTCCAGGAGAGCCACACCAGACAGGTTTTGCTTATGAGGTCTGAGGTAGAAGGGGTTTTGCATAAAACCAATAGGGAGCACCTTAATAGGTGCAAACTATTTACAAAGTTAGTCTGTCTCCTACTCAGCGTCCGCAGGGACAAATGTCTCTTTCAACTCAATCCGGGTGAAGCAAAACTTGAAAACAAATAACTGTTCACACAAAAGGGGAGACGCATCTCCCGGGGCTGCTCAAAAGTGGTATCCCCACCAGGGAAATGGCTCATCTTTCCCGACGGAGCCTGACCGGTCCTCTGTAGGTAGGTGGGTGGGGGTATCCTCCTTAAATACCCTGTGGACGTTCAGGGCATACCACCTACGCTCCCCGTGGTGGCGGGTGTAGGACACCAAATCACCCGGGTAGAGGTTCCAGCCAGGGTGGTCCTGCTCCAGCCGCGGCTCGGCGTCCCGCCGGTTGACGAGCACATCCCGGTCGGACTGTGGGCTGCGGATGAAGCCCCATCCTGCCACCTGGTGGAAGCGCACGATAACTCCTTCTTCCCGGGGGCTTGGACGGGTGGCCTCCGCCTGACGGGCCTGTGTTTTGGCAGCCTTGGCACGCACCTCCAGATGCTCACAGCGGACCCTCGTGTCGCGCCGCTCCTTGTCGAACTGGAGGAGCTCTTTCCTGCAAGTGTCCTCCCGCCTACGCGCTTCGGCCTGGGTCTCCCAGGGGAAGCCCATCAGGTCCCCCCCCTGGTTGTCACAGGCAAACTCCTCGGCCGCTTGACATGAGACCGGAGGTGCAGGTAACGGCAGTAACAGGGGCCGCTGCGGGTCCTCTGTTGGCGCGGACCAGTCCGAGTTGGGGCAGGTGTTCACCCAGGTAAGCGCAGGGTCCCCCGTATCGGGAGCCGGGAGGCATAGCAGGTCTCCGACTGTGGCGGTGGCTTGGGTCTCGGCCTCCGGAGCCAGGAGCTGCTCCCATACGATGGCGCCCGGGGATAGGGGTGCCGGCAGGATACTTAGGAGGGCTTCGGTGCGTCCCGCGCCTGGGATAGGGGTTTCAGTCTGTAACATACCTGGTGGCGGGCTTGCATGGTGCACCATCTCTCACTATGCAAGATCGCAAACTTGATCTTCAGTCCAGTCTGTTAGCCTGGCTTCTATTCATGCTGTTTGTCTCTGTTCTGACTGCTTAGGGCGGCGGCCCGGTTACTTCCTGTTTTTTGTAGCTGCTGTCGGCACACCCCTAATGCGTCCTCAGCCTATTGCTGTCTGTCACTGGATATTTAAACCAGCTCCACCTTGAAGCTGGTGCCTGAGCAACTCTTATCCTCAGAGGGCTTCTTGCCTCTGAGGTGCCAGGTCCTGTTCTGTTTTTCCTGCCTGTCCACCTTCCTGAAGGCTGTATTCCCAGGCCTGTCTGAACACGCTCCTAGCCTGTTCGTCCTGCCTTCTGGGGGCCGCATACCCAGACTCACTCCTGTATCTCGCTGCAGTGTCAATTCCTGTCTTAACACTCAGATCCTGTCTGAACACTCTCCTAGCCTGTTACCTGTTTTTCTTTATGTCTGGACTTTTCCTTTTTCTGCAGAGTCTGAACCTGCACCTAACTCCTACTCGTTGTCGCTGTACTTCAGTTTGTGAGTTTGGAGTCCACTCGCTACTTCTTTGCAAGTACCTCGTGTGTATCTGGTTCTGCCTTTCCCTTCCAGTCTGTTCCGTGTGAACAGAGCCCTGTCCCCTCTGCTCTGTCTTTGCTCACCGCTTTGGCGGTTTCCCCCTTGCTCTGCCTTGCTTACCGCCCTGGCGGTTTATCTCTGCTCTACCTTACTTACCGCTCCGGCGGTTTCTGCCCGCTCTGCCTTGTCCACCGCACCTGCGGTTTCGCTCTGCTCAGCCTTGTCCACGCATCTGCGGTTTTGCTCTGCTCAGCCTTGTCCACCGCATCTGCGGTTTCGCTCTGCTCAGCCTGGTCCACCGCACCTGCGGTTTCGCTTTGCTCAGCCCTGTCCACCGCACCTGCAGTTTCGCTCTGCTCAGCCTTGTCTACGCACCTGCGGTTTCGCTCTGCTCAGCCTTGTCCACCGCACTTGCGGTTTCGCTCTGCTCAGCCTTGTCCACCACACCTGCGGTTTCGCTCTGCTCAGCCTTGTCCACCGCACCTGCGGTTTCGCTCTGCTCAGCCTTGTCCACCGCACTTGCGGTTTCGGTCTGCTCAGCCTTGTCCACCGCACCTGCGGTTTCGCTCTGCTCAGCCTTGTCCACCGCACCTGCGGTTTCGCTCTGCTCAGCCTTGTCCACCGCACCTGCGGTTTCGCTTTACTCTGCTTGATTACCGCATCTGCGGCTCTGAACCCGTCTCCCAGTCTGTACTGGACCCTACCCAGCCTGTGCTCTAACCTGCCTGTTCCTGTATTCCCCGGTGTGAGTCAACAGCCGTGTCCGGGGTCTGACCTGGAGTGGCACCTGGTCCCTCTGCTCGGTTCCTCCCTGGTGCACGTTATATCGTAGCCGTCGTGCGACCTGGGTCGGATCGGGTTGATACTTAGTTACGCCCCTCCAGGCACTCTCCGGTTCATGGCACAGTGGGATCACTAATCACGCATACGCCAGTCAGTCCGGGCGTGTGCATAACACAGTCTTACCCGCACTTGGGCTGCACGGGGCCTCCTGGGATTCCTCCACCTGGGCAGGAGCCTCACTTGTCAGGCGCGACGAGCTCTGGCGGCGGTCCTTGATCCTCCGCAACACCTCCTCTCTCCACTCTGCGGCGGCCAGTCGCTGGGTCTCTTCGACCCTCCGGGTCAATTCCCGCGTTTCACCACGGAGGAATTCGGCCTCCTCCGCGGTCAGGTGGATTCCCTCCATAGTGAGGGAGGTAGCAGCTGGTGGGCCAGCGACGGAGGACATCTCCTTTGCTGCTTCCATCTTTGCTGCTGGGTGCGGTCTGTCTCTCCTCCTTCTTTTGGGGCGGCTCCAGGGCGGCTGGCTGACGGGCACTTCTTGGGACGTCCCATCCGTCTTGATGGACACTACTATGCGGACTGACTCTGCTGAAGGGGGCGGTCTGCACTTTTGGCGCCATTGGGGAGCCAGGCCTACGATGGGAGGACTTTGGTTGCTGTTTTTGCACATAATGGCGTCCGTTCTTCTTGGGCGGCGCCACATTAAGTGTGTAACGACAGTCTTTTGTGAAAAAGGCGCACAGTACCCGACGGCAATGGGGATCAACCTTTTCCGTTGCTGCGGTCACGCAATCCTGCCGACTACGCCTTAGTTTGTGACGCCTGCCGCCCTCCCTGAGCGGTGGGGTACTCTGAGCCGGGTCAATGTAGATGTTGCGTTGATGCAGTCGTGGCCTGGACTCGTTCCATGCCCAGGGCTGTCACATGAAAAATAATGGGCTTTTTAGGATGAGTGGTTGTTCGACTACGCCACCTGTGGTCTCTGGTGAAGGCCACCAGCGCTGCAACAGTCCACTGAGGCTGGTGTTAAGGGCAGCTAGGATGGGACGGCTCCCCACAGGTGGAGCAGGCCTCAGGGCAGCATGTGGAGGAATGGTGGGTGCAGTGCCGCGCAGGAATAAACAAGTGGAGGCGGTGAATGAAGTCATCCGGGTCTTTACTCACTTTAGATGAACTTTCAGCCGCAAAGCTTCTCTCTGCTACACACGGCGTACTGCGGCCACCGGGAAGGGGGTTCAGCACTTCCCAGGCAGATCAGGAGCACCTGTCGAGACCTCGCTGGTGTGTGTTCCTCTCCTTGGTAAGTTCTCCCACTGAGTCTCCTCCTGACTGTGTGTGGTACGAACGTGGTGTAGTGGGACCCGATAAACGCAGTTTAAGAGATACAGGTGGCGACTCCGCTCCGTCCGTATCCCCCTGGGATCCACTAAGCCTCCGGGCTTTTCTGACTGAGACGTGAAGTGACAAAGTCAGATATCGGGGGCCGGTTACCCCTCTTGCAGCAGGAATCCCTCTGGCTAGGCCAGAATAAAGAATACAGGTGGCGACTCCGCTCCGTCCGTATCCTCCTGGGATCCTTTTGCCTGTGGAGCCTATCTCCTCTGCTCCCCTCCAAGGCCTTCTTAGGTCAGGACCTTGACCGGGTAGAGACAGTGGTTAACTCTGACCCGCTCCTCGTCTCAAGGCCAGAGTACGAGGACCGTGTATCTTCAGCCAGCTACAGCCTCTTGCTGGACCCCGACAGAAGACCACAATCAAAGACCTTGAATCTAAGATGGCCGTAGTTTAAATATGAATCAATAAGTGTTTCCTAAAAGTGTGTCCTCCACCCTCACCCACTACATGGTTCCCCCTATCTTTGGTTCCCCCCATCTCCTCTATCCCGGACCGGAAGAGGAGATACCACACCTCAATCTGAGGTGCAGTACCCCTGTGGTGACTGAACCCTCAGGGGCGCCACACTGGCAGGTATGGCTGGTATACAGGCAGGCAACACAGGTGCTGGCAGGTACAGCTGGTATACAGGCACGGCAGTTACAGACAGGGATAGGCAGGGACAGACAGGTACTGGCAGGTATTGGCAGGTACAGGGGACTTGAGAACTAGCAAGCATGATGAAAACTTACTAAACATGTTGCTCAGTCACCTCCCAATGGACGGAGGTGCCTTAAATAATAAGTGTCTCCCAGGAATTGGCTGGGGATACTTTAGGACGGTGAGCACTGTCTCTTTAAGAGACAGGGAGCCAAAGGCTGCGTGCCCACGTTGCGTATTACAAGCGTATATGCTGCGGAATTTCCGCAGCGTAAACGCTTGAAAAACGCATGTATATCCGCACCCCATGGTCCCCAATGGCATTCCGCAATGTCAATGCCCATGCTGCGGATTTTTCCGCAGCGTATATGCTGCGGTCAAAAATCCGCAGCATGTTCATTAAATTTGCGTTTCCGCATGCGGATGGTACCCAAGTCTGGAGGAGAGGAGACTCTCATCCAGACCTGGGTACCAAAGAACCTGTAAAAAAAAGAATAAAATAAAGTTTATACTTATCTTCTGATGTCTTCCCGGTGTTTTCCCGCCGTCACGAGGTGTGTGAAGGACCTGCCACGTCATTAAGTCATGTGACCCATCACATGACTCAATGACGTCACCGAAGGTCCTGCACACAACAGCGTGAGCCGCTCAAGACTCCGGACGGGGCACAGAAGCATCGGTAGGTGAGTATAAACTTTATTTTTTTATTTTTTACCATTCTGATTCTTTTTTTTTAACTATTACTTGGTCACACTATATAAATCCATGCCGGTTGCATGGATTTATATAGTGTGAACAAGCTGTCAAGCACTTTTCCAAGTGATGCTTGAATCACTTGGAGAAGTGCTTGATAACCCGCATGCGGAAATGCATGCAAAGACGCTGCAAAGGCGCCTCACATACGCTTCTACCTGGCGGGAAAACCGCATGTAAAATCCGCATGCGATTTTCCCGCCAGAGAGAAGCGTAAAAAATATGCTTCATTTCCGCAACTTGGGCACTTAGCCTTAAGCGCAGTGCCCGGGGATTTGCCAGGCGTGCGCAGACCCCAGGAAGCAGCAGGAGGAGGAGGAAGGGTGGGACGAGGGCCAGGGCGGTGAATGAGTCTGCATCCCTGCTGGAGGAGAAGAGGATGGGAAGCATGCAGGGATACCGAAGCTACATAGCCATTATGTGTACAGAAAGTTAATTGAGGCTGCTCCTAAGACACATGTGAACTTCAAGGGACAGTGGAGGGTATTTCCGTGTAATAAGAAATTTGTACCAATAAATCTAAGTCATGACCACGAGAGGCTTTAGATCATGTAGTAGGATGAACTGCTGTTCTGGGGTATTATAGGAGTATTATACTGTAGTTATAGCAAATAACTTTGTATAAGCTATTATATATCATGTTTGTTCACCACCTCTGCTTGCTGTGATTTACTGGAAACCTTCATTGTTTATTTCCAGTGGATTAATAAACTATACCAGCCATGTATTGAACAAAGGGCCGGGTCAAGTGGTAGACAGGGTAGGCAAAGTTATAACTATATACAATGACTGATCAAATTTGAAAAATGGGGACTCGGTCAGGACGGCCAAAGAAGGCTGTTCAGTGTGGGGGTCATCAACAGATGGTAAAGTGCCTAAGAGGTTTTCCCATTATTGTCAGAAAGGAGTTGCAGTCCCTGTCACAGGTACGGACAGCATCAGTGCACACAGCTGTTACATGGTTCAGAGTATCCTATAAGGAACCATAACGCAAACATACCTATAGCAGTCGATAACGCCTTAAATGAGTTGTCAACCTTTGGGGAATTTGTGTTTTTTTTACTTAATGAGGTTGTCCGGCCTTAGGCTACAAGTCTGTAGTCATTCTATGTAACTGCAGACTTGTGAATCCTCACAGCACCATGTTAGGATTCCCCAGTGCCGGTGTCACGAGCAGGTGGGTGTTTGACAGCAAGTATGTGATTTTCAAACTTATGGCCACACTCCAACTAGACTGTTTCCGGGCTCACTCAAAATACTTGCATTGAGCGAGGCCACGCAAGTCTAGTCAGTATGTGACCGCATGTATGCAAATCACATACTTGCAGTCACATGTCCGGTGCCGTCACATGTCCGGTGCCAACACCAGAGTATTCTCAGTGCGCACAATGTGAGGATTCACAAGTCTATAGTCAAATAGAGTAACTGCAGACTTGTATCCTAAGGGTGGACAACCCCTTTAAATGTATGTATTCGGGGTTAAAATAAAAAAATAAATTTTGCAATTGGGTTTCATTAAACATTTTACTCTGTTTAGCTTTTACGGGGACATTCATCTTAGATGTGGTATCTAGTCATAAATCAGCTGAGAGGAGCTCCGAAAAAGGCAGATAAAAGAGTTACAAACTCCCCATCAGACAGTCATTGCGAGCTCTCTGATGGACTCTGTTGACTCTATTTTAACCCAACAATACTCAGTGTAAGGCCACGGCCCCACTATCAGTATTTGGTCAGTATTCGGTCAGTATTTTTTCTCAGGTGAGGAACAATCAGAGAAAAGGTATAATAGAAACAAGTCACCAATTCTGCATTTATCACCCACTCCTGGTTTTGGTTCCACTCCTGAGAAAAAATACTGACCAAATACTGATAGTGGGGCCATGGAGTAAGGCTGCAGTCAGACTATCAGTATTTTCTATCAGTATTTGTAAGCCAGAACCAGGTGAGGAACAATAGAAATATGTCACCACATTTTTCACCTGTTTTTGGCTTACAAATACTGATGTAAAATACTGACCAAATACTGATACTGTGACCGTAGCCTAACACAGCGGCTATAGAAGGCAAACGGTGCAACATTTTTAATGAAAGCCAATAGAAAAAAAATATTTTTAACCCCAAATAGATGCATTTAAAGCACCACTCCAGCATTTTTTTTATTGCACCGCTGGAGTGGTGCTTTAAATGTAATTCCCCTGCCCCCGGTCTCATACTCACCTGCCGCCACCTTCATCCTTTTTCAGCGTTGCTCCCGTCGGTCTCCGGCGAAAAGTGACCTCTAGTCTTTCACAGAGTGGGCGGAGGTCACGTCTTAATACATCTATATGAGAGACTTGTTCTGGCCTTGTTCTGGCTCTTACAGACTTGCATTGAGCTGTTGTGACTTCCAGCCAGTTAGAAGTTCCGGGCACAAGATGGCGCCGCGCGTCTGGAGCGACGTCGATAAAAGGTGAAGACGCCAGAAGAACGGGGACAGGGGGCTTACATTTACAGCTGTGCGGGCATGGTGGTGACACCGCCAAACTTGTGGTCAGTACCAGCCTCTGTCACTTAGAGGGATCCTGTTAATGGAGCTTAAGTGTTATATTATATGGCAGATTTTGTCCAAGAATTTGAGAAACATAGATACAAATAGAAGTAGCTTCCCCTATCACCCCCGTGCTCTCTACATGGCCTTCGTTTTCCTTTAGACATACTATGAGCTATAGAATAAAATATCATCCTCTCTACTCCACTTTTAAAATTTTATGGTTTTATTGCCTGAAAGTATAATTTTATGCCGATCTCAGGACAATATATAAAAGTAGCTAAATAATAAGCAATGCACAAGGGCGAGAGCTCCATCTGGTGGTAGATTTTAGGCATGGTATGTAAGGTTCACGCATAAAAATAGAAAACTGTGACAATTTGGGTATGTGCGCACGTTCAGAATTTGAAGCAAAAATTTGAAGCAAAAATTTCTGCAGTGTTTCTGCATCTCCTTGGCAGGAAAAACGCTGCTGGAAAAAAAACGCATGTTTTGATGCGATTTTGATGCGTTTTTGTACATCAATGAATGCTTTTTTGGAGCTAAATAAAGTTATTTGAAAAGTAACGTGGGACATTGCTTTATTAACCCTTGGATTACCGTCAGAACTGGGGTGAGTATATTGATTAATTTAAGAATGTGTCTGTTGTATTTCAAATAAAGTGTTTGCTCTGTGTCTGTGTGTTTATTTAACTCTTTAATTAGGTTTGGTGATGAAAGGGTCTGATTGACACCTTGTCATCACCAAATAAAAGAGCTAGGTGTCAGCTAATCCCATAAACCCTATCTTCATGAGCATTCCCATTCATGTAATTTCTGGGGCAGCTGTGAGCTGCTATTTTTAGCCTAGGAAGGTGCCACTAGGCAAACATGGTCCCTGGATATCATTAACAGCTTACAGCTGTTTCGTTAGCCACTACGTCCCCACGAACAGCAACAAGCAGCGCTTTGGAAGCAGCGTATTTTTGCTGCATCCAAAACGCTGTGTTCTAATGCCGCACTTTTGTTGTCGGTACATGTGAATCCACCGCATATAATGACACTTCAATAGGTCAAAATCTGCAGCGGAGACTAGCGTGTCTGCTACAGAAATTGACATGCTGTGGGTGAGTTTGGGTACGTGGCCACGATCAGGAGCTGCTGCAGGTTTGACGCTGCGCGTTTAAACAGCGTAAAACCCGCAGCGTCCAGATGTTATAGCATAGTGGATGGGATTTCTAGAAATCCCAAGTCCACTATTTGTGCATCAGAGGCTGTGAATCACCCGTGGACACTGACATGCAGTGCGTCTTTCAGGACTGCAGCATGTTAAAATCTTTTGCAGAGTCACTAGTCTTTGCAACAGAAATTTGACCACTAGAAAGTATTGAATCTGATAAATCCGCATGGTTCAGTGAACACATGCGGATTTACCTGCGTTCAATAGAATGCAATGTTTTAGACGCAGCAAAAATATGCGTCCAAAGAGCTGCTACATCGGGATCATGGGCACAGAGCCTACAATTTAAAAAAAATGGCGTGGGCTCCCACATAATTTTTATAACCAGCAGAGGGAAAGCCGACCGCTGGGGGCTGATATTAGTAGCCGGGAAAATGGCCATTAGCCAACAATGTTCCCTGGCTATTAATATCAGCCCACAGCTGTTTGTTTAGCCTTTACTAGCTAGATTACAGGGGGGCCCCAGAATAAAATTGACATACGGTCCTCCTATAAAATCTAACCAGAAAAGGCTGAACAGACAGCTGCGAGCTGATATTAATAGCCAGGGAAGGGGCCATGGAAACTAGTCCCCTCTGCGGCTAACAATATCACCCCTCAGCAGTCCCAGAAATGGCGCATCCATAAGATGCGCCAAATCTGGCACTTAGCCTCCGCTCTTTCCACTACCCTGTAGCGGTGGCGAGTGGGGTACTGGGGTTGAGGTTCACGTCAGCCTTGTATTGGCGGCTGACGTGAAGCCCAGCTTAGTAATGGAGGGAGTCTATAAGAAGCCCCCATTACTAACCGCATAGTAAAGTTTACGCCACTTTTTCAATAAAAGACATGGCCAGAATAAAGTATTTTAATGAAATAAAAATACATACAGTTTTAATAATTGTTTCTATTATACGCTCAGGCCCCGAATCCCTTGCCTACTGAAAAAATAAAAAACACCTGTCGGACGTCACGATGTAGTCCACGATTACCGCCATCACGATTGTCCCTCGGCAATCTGGGTCACTTCTACAGCAGTGACATAAGCAATCACTAAGCAATGTACACTGACAGGGGTGTAAAATGACTCCTGTCAGTGTACATTGCTGCTGCAGGAGTGAGGTCACTGGGGTTCATCAGCTGAAGATCAGCTGATCAGCCCCGGTGACCTCAGCATCAGTACTGGTGGGAACATTCTTGACAATGTTCCCACACAGCACTGGTGCCGTAAAGTGAGGTCACGTGAGCTCTCAGCTGATCTTCAGCTCAGTCCCGGCTCGGCTGAGGAGACTACTACTCCCCTCAGCCGTGCTGCTATCGCTGTTATCAGCGGGAGCGGCGGTTGGATGAGGGGAGTAGTAGTCCTCCTCAGCCGACCCTAGTACCACTCGCAGCGTTTCTGCAGCCTTTCTGCGACCCATTGACTTTAATTGAACCCCAGCAAATCCGTAGATCTAAATATTATACCTACAGATTTGCTGCGGTTAAATTAAAGTCAATGGCTGTGGAAACGCTGCATAGAAAGGACATGCTGCGTTTTAAAAAGCAATGGTAATCCTGAGCGGAAATTTCTGCATCATGTGCACAGCACATCAGGATTACTAGCTGGCAGACCGATTACCAAGCGTTTTCACGCAGAAAAACCACGGCGAAAACGCATCAAAACACTACGTGTGCACTTAACCTCAAATTTGCACAAAACGTGCAGCAGAAATGCAATGTGTGAACATAGCCGTAAGGTGCAATCACCTATCATATATCAATTTACATGTCATCATGTCACATTATTGTAAGTGTGAATAGCAAACACACTAAAAGCACAAATTATTGGAGAATAAAGGTAACTCTGGGAATAAAGTGGCATAGCAGTTGCAGGAGTCGGAGTTGCACATGATTAAAACTATAAACTCACCGATATTCGCCATCCCTAGGTTTAGCTCTGCCTCTCAGCCACTGCTGATCTTTGTTTACTGCCTGTAGTAGTGACATCACCGCTGCAGTCAATCACTGAGCTCAGTAATGGGCTCCAGTCAGTAAATAAAGACTGGAACAGCTGGCCCTGAACCTTTCTCTCTAGGAGTCTTCTTAAGGACCACGCCAAGTTGTCTAAAAAGACTAGGAGAGAGGAGGATATATGTCAGGAATGTGGAGGCACTGGAGAAAAAAATATATAAATAACACTAGATCCAAGAGAACAGCGACATATAGACCATATAAAACAATTACATGTGATTGACAGGTGTCTAGTTCTCTTCAAATCAATGTGGCCATGGGACACAGCTACTCTTTACAGTAGCTGTCCACAGATTTACAGTGCCGCAAAAGGGAAAATTGCAGAACTTCAGTTCCAGAAAAAAAAACCTCCACTGAGAAATACCAGTTTTAGTAATAAGAATCTATGCTGCCATCTAGTGTGATTTTTAAGAACTGCAATTCCACAATAAATGACTTTAAAAATCAAAATCTGAAAATAATTTGTCACTAAGACCCGTTCAATGTGGTTTTTCAATGTAATGGATATAAATCATCATCATGGTACAACAGTCAGAAGGTTATAATTTACTAACAGTAACCACTTTAGTCTACCCAGACCTATTATGCCTTATCCTGGGAACTCACTTCCCTGCAGATCGTCATAGTGGAGTGGGAGGCAACATCACTGTACACAACATGTATTGCTCCCTCCTAAGGTGACTGAACTGCACAACTCTTTTTTTTATTTGGCTTAGTTTAGGATATGTTCACACTCATTTTTATTTTGCATGGATTATGGAACTGATTCATCAATATTGTTTCATCAATAATGAGTTTATAAACCACAAGAATTAGCAGAGATGATTGCAGCGTAATGTGAACAGTCTCTAGATAGCAGTTCGCAATGCTTACTTAAGTTATAGGGTTAACCAGCAGGTCTGAGGAACAGTAGATGCAGAAACTACAAAAGGTTGTAGAGAATATTACAGCAGGAGAAACTGAACAGTGACAAGGTCCAATCAAACAGGAACTGAACACTATACTTACTGAATACTCAGACACACATGTCTGCCTATGTCGATCTTAAAAGGCCTTGGATGTTGATGTCAGTGAGGTATGCCAGGCAAGTAGTGGAACCCAATGTGGGGCACAGCAAAAGGGGGCAGCCATAGAGGAATGGAGCGGAACCCGACCCTGGACTCAAGGTAGTGACGCGCCCCCTGGGGCCGTGGGGTACTCGGTAGCCGGGCTGGTCCTTTTCGGGGTAGTCACGGTGGCAGTGACCCGGTCTGTGGCCTTGGGCGGTCAAATAAAAAAAAGGGAAAGTCAATTTGGGGAATAAAGTTTGTGACGCCACCCGTGGTATGCGGCTATATGTGGCCGGAGCTGCGATGCAGATCCACTGGGGCTGATGGTGACGCAGCAGAGATAGTGCAGCTTTCCACAGGCAGAGCTTAGCTCCAGGGCAGTATATGGTGACTGATGAGGTAGATGTTGCTGGTGTAGTGCAAGGCAGGTGGCGCAGCAATTAGTCAAGGACACAGTGGGGTGCAGTCTTCAAGTATTTACTCACAGTTGTCAAGATGCTCCAGGTTACAACCGCCGGATTATAATTGTCCACGTCGTCCTGTGTCCTCCGGGGAAGTGATCCAGCCAACTCTCAGATAACTTGGGTGCACTTGATCGGGAACCCTTTTTGTGTACCTCTCCAGGTCGTCTCTCTGCGCTGGCTCTCTCCCTCCTGCCCTGCGCCTCACACACAGTGTCCCGAGCCAGTGGCCGCGGGCACAGTGGGCGACGTCCGGTCTGTTCCCTTTGTCCTATATGGCCACTTTTTCAGCGATTGTGTGTGGACTGTGGCTACAGCACATGAAGATACCGCAACCTCCGGTTTGCTAGCTGAGCCTTAAAGTACTCCACTAGTCTGAGGCCGGTCCCCTCCTGCTGCCTTGATCCCTCCACGGTCAGCGTGAACTTGGGCGCACGGGTGGACCCCTCATTCGCCGTGCCCCTGGGATCCCTTCTGTCTCTGGAGCCCTCCTCACTGCTCCGGTCTTCTCTTCTCACTCTCTGAACTCCTCCACGGTCCTCACTCACTGAACCGAACTGAACTCCTGCTCCAAGCACTGGAACAGGAGAATGGACCCTTCTAGATGTTTTTACCCTTCTTTTATAATCTTCCTTCAGTGCTCCCCTAAACTACTTCCTCTAGTTCCACCTTCCTAACAGGGACCAGGCCTGTGCTCTCCCTTACGAGCTATCTGGACCTTCCCTTATGAAGTGGTGTAGTGTTTGATGTGAGCGTTTGGGACCCAGGTAGTGCTCCCTCCTTACCTGAGAATGGGGTACCACACCTCTGGCTGAGATGCAGTACCTCTGTGGCAACTGGACCCGCAGGGGTGCCACAGTAGGTCTTCACAACAGCTGACACTGACCGTGGGGCCAGCCCTTTTAAGACCCAGAATTTTTGTGCTAAAGGATTAAACAGTTAATCAGGGTACATCACTTTATCGTGAGATACAGCTGAAAATTTTTCTGTTCGAGATGTCGGATTTGGGACCAACTAGTGTTGCAAAATTTGTGGATTTACAGTAGGTTTCAGAGAAAATGGTGCAAATTATTCCAAAATGGCTCATGGTGTCACTCGCTATGCAGATCTCTTCAGTGCCTCATTGTTGCTGTTCATGCAGCGGTGTAGTGTAGGTTGCCAGTGCTCAAGACATGGCAGGTATGATGCGCACCCCAACCCATTGATCGTTAGCAGATGCACACTCACCACCACTCCTGTATTACACCCTTATCCCCCAAGCACTTGTATTTTAAGAAAATACTGATGAAATTATAGTTTTAGCTTTAGTTCTCTAAATTTTTCAGTTTTTTTTGCTGAAATCCACTTAAAATGTAAAAAATTAAAAATCATACATTGTTCTAATATATAAGATCATACTTTTCTATCTTGTATTATATTTTTTGTGTTTTTTTCATGTATTTTATTGCTCTAGCCATGCTTTTACACCTAGCACTAACCCTGGTTAGGTTTTGTCTCTGTCTCTCACAAAGTTACACGTGAGAGGAGAAACAGAAAGCTGTGGGAGAGCACAGTGCGTCATATGTTTCAATACTGTAATAATTCATTAGCTGCTCGGATTATGTCATCTCGGTCACTGCCTATGCAGAGCGCTGCAATCAAGATTGTCATCAGCTGCTGCATTCTGCAGACAGAGATAACAAGGCTAAATTCATTATACTGAGAGCATTTTACTGAGTGCAGTAGTCAATGACAAACTCATCTCATTTGCTGAACTATGCATAGGAATTAGTGGGATGACAAAGCAGCCACTTGATGCTTTACTTATTCAGCTTGCCAGCCACGGGCCACTCTGTGCTACCAGAATCATTTGATAGTGCCGATGAGAGGAAAGCAAAATTTACCACCCCCATAGAACTTGATGCCCAGGACAACTGCCTCTGGGGCCCTCTGATGTTACATCACTACATATACAGTAGTATATATACTGTGGGTGTTCAGATCACAAGTAGCCACTAATTTCAGCACAGGCACTGGTCTCGGTGCAAACACAAAGTAACATTTATTGCTTTTTTCCTCTCTTCAACTGAAATTGCTTTCTTCAACACAATAAGATACAAAGAATAAGTAGTTTCTTCGGGCAAGGCAAAACAAAGTAAATGTAATGGTATCACCAAGCTCAGTGCCACATGCTTTAAGCGCTTTCCACAAGAAACACAACTGTTCACCTCCAGCACAGAACATACTCTGAGCTGTCTCAGGTGCCTTTAATTATGGGCTGAAGCATGGGAACGACCTTTCCCACCCAGGCTCTCTGGTCACTCCTAAATCCTGGACCCGGAATCTACTCAAAACAAACTACTCAGTAAACTAGTGTTACTGGTACAGACTTCACCTCAGTGATGCATGCATGCTGTCAACAACTTTACCTGATGCCTTCTTACTATACACCAATATGCACATATTTGTCACATTTCATGACTACATTCCAACTGGTAAAAAATGTCCAAAACACAAAGCTAATTTAGCTTAACTGGCATATTTTGCTTAATAAATCCCTCTGGGGATCCCTAGGGAACAATAATCAAATGCTAACATAGCAACATTTGTATGTGGCACCCTTGGGGAATCCAATGTAAAGTAATAGTAAAGGTAATAAGCAGAATATCTGCAGTTGCAATGTCATTAAAAGAAATTAAAATTCATATTAATGAAAGTGATTCGACGCTGGGCTCCATTTCAATCACTCCACGACAATGATGAGAGTTTTACAACTGGTGTGTTCATCCCTGTTATATTCATTATACTCAGAAATGCAAATTTGCTGTCAAGTGCACACATAAGGGATCTTACAGCTCTTTGTTAATGTCTGGAGTCCCTTTTGGATTCATATCGCATTTGCATTCATTACATGTGCTTGCAAAATATTCCTCTGATGGCAATTACAATCCCATTGTGCATTTACTCCGTGCAGCGGGGGCTTATGTAATACCGCAGTGCTCCGATATGTTGTAATCCTTAGCAAGCACTTGTCATTGGGCCTCGGTTAGTATAGATAAAGTGGTGAGACGTTATCAGATCGGCCGCTCATGTGTGAGCACTTCAGGTAATGACAGTGTAATCTGATTTGAAGGATGGTTGTCAGTCATCGCTCGGAGCCGTGTCATTGGCATCACTTTACCGGTGTGATCATGCCGGCGTATGATTAACTGCTCCCAGCTTGTTGCAGAACCTGTATAATTAGGTGGTGTCTACACGTGCACCCAATATATTCTATTTTAGGGCGCTTTATATACACTTACAAGACAAGCTGTGCAACTACCCTATAAATAGCCAGCAAATATCTATGGATGTTGAACCTACAGAATTCAGTGTTAGGCTATGTTCACATGTTGCGTTTTTACAGCATTTTTTTTATGCCTTTTTTATGGAATTTTTCAGCAGCGTTTTACAGTAGCAGCAAAGTCTGAGATTTCAGAAATCTCATGTGCACACCTTGGTTTTTTTTCTCTGACTGCTTTGTCAAAGAGCTGCGTTTTTGCAAAATGCAGCATGTCACTTCTTTCAGCATTTTTCACCCATAGAAAGCAATGGGTAACCCTGACGAAAAAGCAGTAAAAAAAAACGCAGCAAAAAATGCAGTAAAAACCCAGCAAAACCTGTTTTTTCTAGGTTGTTTTTTTTTTTTACTGCCAAAAGAGCAGGTTCTGCCTGCAGAAAAAAAAACGCAACAAAAAGCAACGTGTGAACATAGCCTTAGACTAGGGTCACACAAGCGTATTTCCTCTTATCCGAGAAAATCGGACCAATAATGCTAATCACAGAGTATGATCAGAGTTGGACGTGGAGAAGATGGGAGAAAAAATTATCTCTCTGTCTTCTCGATTCTGTCAATCCATAAAATTTCCACGCACTCATTGACTTGCATGGCCGAGAGCGATCCGAATATCGGATGCAAATTGTACATGCTGCGATTATTTTTCTCCTTGGATAGACTCAGTCCAAGGAAAAAAATTGGACATATTTACGGCCCCATAGAATAATATTGGTCTGAGTGCGATCTGATGTTATGTCGGATCCCATGTGGACCAAAAATATGGACGTGTGCACGAGCCCTAAAACTGATCTTTGGGTACATCATTGAAAATTATTCTGAAAGTGCACCCTCCATCTACAAAGAACATGTAGGGTACATCCACATGAGACTTATCTGCTGTGGATTTTGCTGTGAAAATTGCACTGACAAAATTTGTATCAACTATTTGGTTATTACCTGCATAAATCCGGCACTACTTGGACAACTGCTTATCATCCCCCACGATTGGCCCCTATAAAATAAAAAAGCCAATACTCACCTCCCTGGCTGGCGCCATCCCAGCGGTGTCGGCACTCGTGGTCCCGGGGCTCCCGTGCGGTTGTTGTGACACATGACCCTGGCGCCCAATCAGCACTGGCGTCACTGGCCCCACCTTCGTACGAATTGAACATGAAGAGGAAGTCAGAGATCAGCCGCAGCCTGGACTTCCTCTTTATGTTCAATTCGACAGAAGGCGGGGACAGTGACGCCAGCCCGGGCTTACAACAACCGCATGAGAGTCCCGGTACCGTGAGTGCCGACACTGCTGGAACGGCGCCAGTACAGGAGGTGAGTATAGGCTTTTTTTTTTAAAGGGGCCAAACAACCCCTTTATCCAACTACAAAGTAGCACTCCAGCCCATCCACCCTCCAAATGCAACTAATTAAGAACACAGTATGGTAGCCATATTTTTACCAATCCAGGAACAGGAAGGTTGGTGGGGATCATAATTGTAAACTCCCCACCCACTTGGGCCCAACATTATCCCATAATAAAGATGTCACGAAACTGTATCTACAATGAATTAAAGAGGTGACACTCAGAAAGAGAAAGGGAGAAAACTTAAAAACACCTATTGTTGTCTTATACAAAACAAGATGGACTCAAAATACTGGATCTTATTAACCTTCAACCCCAGCAATATAGCCGCCTGACATGCAGAGCAGTCAGTGTGTATGTATACTGTACAGGCATTACCTTTCTCAGGAGAAAGCAGACATAACAATCATTGTACAGTAGCGAGCAAGCAGACAAGTCCACACATGTACCTCCTGCCTGGTCACAGTCAAAGGGCAAAGCATTAAATACTTTTTTGGCATATTTAAGCCTATACGACTGTATGTTGAGTACTGAGGGGTTTTTTTTTGCATCCGAGGTAAAAAAGTGGGATGACCTTTAAAAATGGACAACTAGGTAATTGCCCACATAATATCCAAAGGAGAAAACCCACGTATGGCGGTATTATTTGAGAACTGATGTGTGCTATTATCCATGCAACCGCGTGTAATGAATTCATCTTCTTACCCCACTTCATATACCTTTGTCTGACTTGCGCTCTACATGTAGACAGTACAGTTTGGATGTTGCATATTTGGTCATATACGGTGGTATTACATGTGCTGTGTATGGCAGTATTATCTTGGCTTCATGGTGGTATTTGAGCTAATAATACAGTATCTGAGAAAACAAAGGGTCACTTACCTTAAGAAATTTTTCTTATATAGTTCTTTTAGGCTTTATAAATTACTTTAGACTTACAATGGCCACCTCATTTGTTTTCATGGTAGATAAGCTGCTGAGCGGGCATATATTTTGTGATACTCACCTGTCCTGGCTCTAAAGCCGAGTAATGCATCCTACTTCTGGTCAGGCCGGCTCCCTCTGTTGTTCTGTGAATCAGGATGACAAGGCAACTCAGCACCCTCCTATAAGAATGCAAAATCTAATAGACTGACTCAGGTGGCCAAACACCCCCTGAGTATTTAGGTGGTGGGTGAACCCACCACTACAATGCACTTCACTCTCTTTAGCTTGCTGACAAACCGAGCTCTGCTATAACACTGGATACTCTGCATTGGACTTTGTCACGATACCAGCGCGGCCATACTGCTATTTAAATCTGCTGTTCCACTGGCCACTCTGGATTAGGGCGCAGTCAGACAGCCATATAACAACAGGCGACGATCGCATTGCAATGCTCGGACTGGCCGTCAGCTCTCCTGACCCGTGCGTGACAGCATGTATCTCTATGTTCGGGTCGGAGAGCCGATGGCCAATCCGAGCACTGCAATGCGATCGTCGTCCGTGTTATGTGGCCGTCTGACTGCGCCCTTATACCCACAAAACCAGATCTGCTATACCACTTAATAATTCTGCTATGCTTCCGGGTAATCTGCATTTGACAAACCCAACTGTACTATTCCACTGTGCTAGTTCTGCAATGGACTGTGTGATCGGGCCAGTTCTGCTATACCACTGGTTCCCATACTGCTGTGCTAGTATTGCACTGAACACTGTTACAAATTCAGCTCTGCTTTATTGAACCACACAGCAAACATAGCTCTGCTTCTCCAGCCTGCAAGTGTTCCAGTTTTGCCATTGTTGTTCTAGCTCGTCTGTTCTGCTCAATTGCACGACCACCTGTCTGTGCTGCATTATAACTGCACTTCTACACAAAGGGCTTTGATGATCCTCCTCACCAGGTGAGACATAACAGCGTAACACACTTCTTCTTCATAGGATGCTGTTATGCATAGGAAAATGATCATTGCTAGATAAGGCAGCATCCTAATATATGTGACAGGGAGATCAGAGGTTGTCCACATTTGCGGCCATTTTTTTTAATTAAATGCATGTGCTAAAAAAACAAACAAAAACATTTTTTTTACAATGTGTGATGAACCTGTAGCCGCCATCTTGGTAATGATAAATCATATCCAGGGATGGCCACACTTCAGCAGCCCCCACCCTTGGGACCTTCTGTTAAAACGTCAACTAGATAGTTTCCCCCCATCCAGGCTCCTGTAAGATAAGAAGCCTACTTAACACTTGAATGCTAGGAGCTTCAAAGACTTCGAGAGGAAACACAGCCAGCAGGGGGGGGTGCTTCGTCTATCTGTACCTGACCATTTGTCCCATAGGACTAGTTTCTTTGTCTGTCACAAGCATGGAGGCATAAGATATAGAAACATGAAAAGTACACGCATGTTGCATGGGATGGGCCAATAAAAAAATATCACGGCGTCCCGGAGCCATTGCGCACACCAGCCTCCGCGGTAGACGTTTGTACGTGCTCTGGAAGCCAAGATATAGCGCGGAGCCATTCCTGAGGACCGTATGGTATCATAATTGATATCAAAAGGTCGGTTACGGCGGCCCGAATCCATGGGAACCCCTGGGGGTATCATGAGACCATCCCAGAAGAAGTTATTGGGTTCCATAGAATTTGGGCTTCTGATCGAAGTTAGACCTGAGGGTGGAGACTGAGCCAGCTGACCTCACCAGCAGTGGGCGGGACAGGGCAGGTAAGATAGCAGGACAGACAAGAGACAAGTCAGTCTTGACCCAAGAGTGGTGTGCTGAACATCTGAGCACCAGCTGAGGCCACCAAGGGGAGGAGCAGTTTGACCATGCGGTGGTAGGCCTCAGCCTGTAACAAAGAACCGTGCCTGCGATCGCAGAATCCTCTCCCTGCGTCACAAGAAAATCAAGAAACCGGTAACTGATATGCTGTGGTGATTCTGTGTGTTGTATTCCATTGTTGTATAGTTTAGCCTGACCTTATACCTGTGTATATTTAGTTGTATATCGTGTATCTAGTGTATTATTATAATCAATTACCTCAAGTAATTGTGGGCCTGCCTTTTATTCTGCATAACGAACGCACGTCCGTGTGAGCTCGGCTCAAGCCAAAAACGCTACCCAGGGTTGGTTCCTGACCCGATATAGGCCCATTCACGGACTGGGCGTATATCTAAAATAGGGACTGGTGGCAGCATACCAACTGGGGATTGGGGAAGGCTGGTAGTGACGGTCGGAGGTTCAGATATATATATTCCTGGCGCGGCCAAGGAAGATATATATACCGCCCTCACTACAGAGGGCCCCGATACCCAGTAGGTTACAGGACAGTCTCCCTGGCGACCGCTTATCCTAGGTGCAGTTCCTTGACTGACCTGAGGCTAAGAGGGCGCTAGCGAGTTGTGCTGTGTAGTGACGTTACGGTTTAGTGACGTTGAAGGGATAACACACTACCGTGTTCCCTGCGCTGGTTGCAGCTACCTGGCACTACTTTCTCTAGGTGCAGTACCTTGACTGACCTGAGAGGTAAGGGGGCGCCAGAGAGCTGCACCCACCGGCCGGCTTTCATCACATTGGTGGCAGAGCGGTGGGATTGCAGAATAATAGTGTTGTGGGACCCCTACTCCCAGGCACTAAAGACTGCCAGTGGTAACTTCCACTGCTGGAGTCTTAAGGTCAGCCCAACGTTAGACGGTCAGGCTAAAAGTATAACAAGGTGTGTGCAAACTCAGGGTTGCAGCGGTGTCGGTTACCAAGATGGCAGACGGCACCAGGAGCAAGACCCTGCAAGAGGCTAATGCTACGGTCCGTGTGGCAGGAGGGGAGGACATTGTTACTCATGGCGAGGAGGAGTCCAGCCCGGGCACCTCAGGGAGCCAGTCCCCAGTATACGGTCCCGCAGTGGGCTGCCCACCACCTACCCAGCCCAGCCTGTCCAGATCACAAGCCCTTTTACAAGCGGCTATGGCAAGTCTCCAGTCTCATGGCGATGCCGTCTACAAAACCCTCCTGGCAGCATCAGAGAAGGCAGCGGAGGAGGAGCGCGAAGCTGCAGAGCGCCGGGAGGCTGCGGAGCGTGAAGCTGCAGAGCGCCGGGAGGCTGCGGAGCGTGCAGAGCGAGCTGCGGAGCGCCAGCACCAACTGGACCTGGCCCAGCGGGGGCTTCCGCTAGAGCAACCAACCCATCAGGAGACCAAGTCGTCCAAAGTCCGAGCTGAGGACTTCCCTCTACTGGAGAAGGATGGGGACCTGGACTCCTTTCTGGTGGCATTTGAACGGACCTGTCTTCAGCACCATCTGGCCCGGGATCAGTGGGCCAGATACCTGACCCCCCGTTTGAGGGGTAAGTCCCTGGATGCCTTGGGGGACTTACCTGCCGGGGAGGTACAGAACTACGACTGCATCAAGCGGGCCCTGATCCGGCAGTACAACCTCACTCCCGAGTCGTACCGCCAGAAGTTCCGGAGCCTGCTGCGTGGCCCCAAGGACACCTGGACCGATCATATGCGGGCGCTGTTGAGAGCCGCAGAGCACTGGACCTCGGGTCTAGCGCTTACTACCCGCCAGGAGGTCCAGGAACTGTTCGTCACGGAGCAGTTCTTGTGGAACTGCCCAGAGGACCTCCGACAGTTCCTCCGTGACCGAAAACCAACAGGGGCTTCTGCTACAGCCGCCCTGGCAGACGAGTATGCCAATAACAGGGCGCCTGAGCTGAAGAAGTCTGCCAGCAGCACCTGGAGAGGGGGTAAGCCCAGTCATGCCCCTGTTTCCCCGGCCCCTAGAACACAAGGGGTGTATCCCCCTGTTGCCCTCTCCAGGCAAGGACCAGACGTAAGACGTTGTCATCTATGCAACAAACCAGGACACTTTAGGGCTGAGTGTCCCCAGCGCCAAAAGACCCCATCCCAGTCCCAGAGAGCGCCCAATGTTTTGTGTGTGGGAGGGGGTGGTGGTAGGTCCCTGGACAACATCCAACCCGTCACCATAGGCCGTTCTGCGGTCATGGGACTGCGGGACACGGGCGCTGAACGAACACTGGTACGGCCTGAGGTGGTGTCCCCCCAGGACTTGGTACCAGGAAAGACTCTTTCCGTCTCCGGGGTTGGAGGCGTGGAGCCGGCACTTCCCGTTGCCATGGTGTATTTGGACTGGGGTGCCGGGAGGGGGATGCGGGAGGTGGGAGTAACGCCAAATATTCCCGCAAATGTTTTATTAGGGACCGACTTGGGGCGTCTAGTATCGCAGTATGTACCCTCTGAACCCCCAAGTTCGGCCCCCCAAGAGTGTATTGATTTGTCTGCTGCTAATGCCAACCATGTTGTATGTAGTGTGTGTCCTGCTGAGGAGGAGGGAGTGAAACCTGAGGGTAACACCTGCACAGACACAACACAAACAGGGTTAGTGAAAGCAGGTGGGGAGTGTGGGGATGCCCGCAGAGGTGCTCAGCCGGCGTGCCGTGACCTCTTGTCCTCCGGTGAGGGAGGGGGCGGGCAGGATTCTGTAGAGGGAAGCTCAGGGATGGAGAGGGGGGCAGCTACCGGCAGTGTAGGGCTCCCAGGGGTATCCAGGCTGCTGAGTATAGGCCCACTGCAGGGGGAGGAACAGGCCATGGGAGGTGGGGGTGTCCCAAGAGAGGAGCCGCCAGGTAAGACCCCAGGGCAGGAGTTCCCCACATCCGAGATGTCCAAAGGCCTAGGAAGCCTGCCTGATCGGGCGGCTTGGTCAGAAACAGAGGGGAAGCAGGCACTACCCACGGTCACAGCGGTCATAGCCGCTGTCACCAGGAGTGGGAGCGCCGGAGCCCAAGGAGCCTTGCAGAGGTCCGACGGCTTCCCCACTTCTGACCAAGTGTCTGCCGGGTCAGACAGCGGCCAGGTGACATGCCCGGAGGGGCTGACAGAGGATGTGGCAGTTTCGTCGATTCTGGCCACATCAAGTCAGGAATTTCAGGCTGCGTTGGAAGCAGACGACAGCCTGAAAGCTCTCAAGGAACAGGCGGCACAGCCTCCCATGGAGTCAGACTGCGAGCGGGTGGTCTGGGACCAGGGACGGCTGTACCGGGTAACGGTCCAGCAGGGTTCACCGGAGGCGTGGCCCAGGGACCGACAGTTAGTGGTACCCTATCCGTTCAGGGCGGAATTGTTGCGGATCGCACACGAGATTCCGATGGCCGGACACCTAGGGATCGCTAAAACCAAGGCCAGGATAGCTCAGCATTTCTACTGGCCTGGGATGGGAGCCGCGGTGGGTGCCTACTGCCGTTCGTGTGACACCTGTCAGAGGGTGGGGAAGGCGGGGCCGCGCCCCAAAGCCCCACTGGTAACTCTGCCAATCATCGAAGAGCCTTTCTCGAGGGTTGCTGTGGATCTTATTGGACCTCTGTCCACTCCCAGCCACTCCAGGAAATGCTTCATACTCACGGTAGTGGACTATGCCACCCGGTACCCGGAAGCGGTAGCTTTGTCGTCCATTCGGGCCGACAAGGTGGCTACCGCCTTACTGGAGATCTTCTCCAGAGTGGGTTTCCCCCAAGAAATGCTCACCGACCGAGGGACCCAGTTCATGTCGCGGCTGATGGAGTCCCTCTGTAAGCAAATGCAGGTGCAACATCTGGTGGCCAGCCCGTATCACCCACAGACTAATGGCCTGTGTGAGCGGTTCAATGGCACCTTAAAGCAGATGCTTAAGATGTTGGTCGACTCCCACGGGAGAGACTGGGAGCGTTACCTCCCACACCTCCTATTTGCTTACCGGGAGGTTCCGCAGGCCTCAACGGGGTTCTCCCCCTTTGAGCTCCTGTACGGGCGACGGGTACGGGGCCCCCTGGCTCTGGTGAAGGAAGCATGGGAAGGGGATTTGGCCACCCCCGAGGTGTCGGTCATCGAGTATGTCGTGCGCCACCGGGACAGGATGATGGCCTTGGCAAAGCTGGTGCAGGACAATATGGCCCAGGCCCAGGCCGACCAGAAGCGGTGGTACGACCAGAATGCTTGTGAGAGGACCTACCAGGTGGGTCAAAAGGTGTGGGTACTGGTCCCCGTACCACAGAACAAGCTTCAGGCAGCCTGGGAAGGTCCCTACTTCGTGCACCAGAAACTCAATGCCGTCACCTATCTGGTCACCCTGGATCACGCCCGTGGAAGGAGGAAGGCCTTCCACGTGAACATGATGAAGGCTCATCATGAGCGGGAAGCGACTGCCCACCCAGTGTGCAACCTTCCCGAGGAAGGAGAGGTAGAAACCCTCCTGGATCTGCTCACCCAAGCCAAGGCGGGTGGGTCCATCGAGGATGTGGGGGTTGGCCACCAGCTCACGGAGGACCAACGGTCCCAGCTGGGGACCACCCTGCACCCCTTCCGGGGGCTGTTCAGCAGCCTGCCCGGAAGGACTGAGATGGCTGTCCACGACGTGGACACTGGCGATCACCCGCCGATCCGGCGTTCAGCATATCGGGTCTCTTTCGAGGTGCAGGGAAACATGCGCCAAGAGATAGACGAGATGCTGAAGCTGGGGGTGATCCAGGCATCCAGCAGCGCGTGGGCCTCGCCTGTAGTCCTCGTACCAAAGAAGGACCGAACTACACGGTTCTGCGTGGACTACCGGGGGCTCAACGCTGTAACGGCCACCGATGCGTTCCCCATACCACGCATCGATGACCTGCTCGATCGGATGGCCGGGGCTAAGTACCTGACCATCATGGATCTGAGCCGGGGGTACTGGCAGATTCCTCTGACCCCCGCGGCAAGGGAACGCTCTGCCTTTATCACCCCTTTTGGACTGTACGAGTCCACAGTGATGCCATTCGGCATGAAGAATGCCCCTGCCACTTTTCAGCGGATGGTCAATACGCTGCTTGAGGGACTTGAAGGGTACGCGGCTGCGTACTTGGACGATATTGCAGTCTTCAGTCCCACTTGGGAGGATCACCTAGAGCACCTGCGGCAGGTGCTCGGTCGGATCCACCGGGCAGGCTTGACCATCAAGCCGGAAAAGTGCCAGCTGGGCATGAGTGAGGTCCTCTACCTGGGTCACCGGGTAGGCGGGGGGGTTCTGAAGCCAGAACCGGGGAAAGTGGATGCCATCGCATCCTGGCCCACTCCTAGGACCAAAAAGCAGGTGATGTCCTTCTTGGGGACCGCCGGGTACTATAGGAGGTTCGTCCCACACTATAGCATCCTGGCCAAGCCCCTGACGGACCTCACCAAGAAGAAGCTGCCCGTCGCAGTCGACTGGACAGTCGCCTGCGAGACAGCTTTCGGGGCACTCAAGGCCGCCCTAAGTAGCTCCCCTGTACTGCAAGCTGCCGACTTCGACCGGCCGTTTGTGGTACAGACCGACGCCAGTGACTTTGGCCTCGGTGCTGTGCTAAGTCAGGTCAACACGACAGGCCAGGAACATCCTGTCTTGTACCTGAGCAGGAAGCTACTGCCCCGGGAGGTGGCTTACTCCACGGTGGAAAAAGAATGCCTGGCAATTGTATGGGCCCTGCAGCGTCTGCAGCCCTACTTGTACGGGAGCCATTTCACCGTGGAGACGGACCACAACCCCCTCAGCTGGTTACACACGGTCTCTGGGTCGAATGGCAGGTTGCTACGCTGGAGCCTCGCTCTCCAGCAGTACCACTTCTCCATTCGCCACAGAAGAGGCCGTGACCACGGTAACGCTGACGGGTTATCCCGGCAAGGGGAGGGTGCAGAAGGACGCACGGGGGAACACAGGAATGTGCTACCCCCTCGCGCCCTCGTATAGGGGGAGGTGTGATGAACCTGTAGCCGCCATCTTGGTAATGATAAATCATATCCAGGGATGGCCACACTTCAGCAGCCCCCACCCTTGGGACCTTCTGTTAAAACGTCAACTAGATAGTTTCCCCCCATCCAGGCTCCTGTAAGATAAGAAGCCTACTTAACACTTGAATGCTAGGAGCTTCAAAGACTTCGAGAGGAAACACAGCCAGCAGGGGGGGGTGCTTCGTCTATCTGTACCTGACCATTTGTCCCATAGGACTAGTTTCTTTGTCTGTCACAAGCATGGAGGCATAAGATATAGAAACATGAAAAGTACACGCATGTTGCATGGGATGGGCCAATAAAAAAATATCACGGCGTCCCGGAGCCATTGCGCACACCAGCCTCCGCGGTAGACGTTTGTACGTGCTCTGGAAGCCAAGATATAGCGCGGAGCCATTCCTGAGGACCGTATGGTATCATAATTGATATCAAAAGGTCGGTTACGGCGGCCCGAATCCATGGGAACCCCTGGGGGTATCATGAGACCATCCCAGAAGAAGTTATTGGGTTCCATAGAATTTGGGCTTCTGATCGAAGTTAGACCTGAGGGTGGAGACTGAGCCAGCTGACCTCACCAGCAGTGGGCGGGACAGGGCAGGTAAGATAGCAGGACAGACAAGAGACAAGTCAGTCTTGACCCAAGAGTGGTGTGCTGAACATCTGAGCACCAGCTGAGGCCACCAAGGGGAGGAGCAGTTTGACCATGCGGTGGTAGGCCTCAGCCTGTAACAAAGAACCGTGCCTGCGATCGCAGAATCCTCTCCCTGCGTCACAAGAAAATCAAGAAACCGGTAACTGATATGCTGTGGTGATTCTGTGTGTTGTATTCCATTGTTGTATAGTTTAGCCTGACCTTATACCTGTGTATATTTAGTTGTATATCGTGTATCTAGTGTATTATTATAATCAATTACCTCAAGTAATTGTGGGCCTGCCTTTTATTCTGCATAACGAACGCACGTCTGTGTGAGCTCGGCTCAAGCCAAAAACGCTACCCAGGGTTGGTTCCTGACCCGATATAGGCCCATTCACGGACTGGGCGTATATCTAAAATAGGGACTGGTGGCAGCATACCAACTGGGGATTGGGGAAGGCTGGTAGTGACGGTCGGAGGTTCAGATATATATATTCCTGGCGCGGCCAAGGAAGATATATATACCGCCCTCACTACAGAGGGCCCCGATACCCAGTAGGTTACAGGACAGTCTCCCTGGCGACCGCTTATCCTAGGTGCAGTTCCTTGACTGACCTGAGGCTAAGAGGGCGCTAGCGAGTTGTGCTGTGTAGTGACGTTACGGTTTAGTGACGTTGAAGGGATAACACACTACCGTGTTCCCTGCGCTGGTTGCAGCTACCTGGCACTACTTTCTCTAGGTGCAGTACCTTGACTGACCTGAGAGGTAAGGGGGCGCCAGAGAGCTGCACCCACCGGCCGGCTTTCATCACACAATGGTTTTAATTAAAAATGTTACATAATTTGTCTTGTAATTTGCTTTTTTGTTTCAAGTTTGATGAGGCCTGTGGTCATAAATCAGCTGAGAGAAGCGAAGAAAAAAGATAGATGAAAGAGGTACAAACTCTCCAATCAGACCATCAGAATGAGCTCACTAATGGATGCTCAGTTAGCTCATTCTGCAGCAATAGAAACTGCAACACATGAGGCTATAAAAGGAAAACATTTTTAATGGAACCCAATTGCAAAAAATTTTTTTTTTTAACCCAAATATATCCATCATAAGTAAAAAAATAATATTGTCCTAAATGGTGGACAACCCCTGAGGATCATCGCTTGTAGTTCAATGGTAAATCCTCTGAAGTCTTTTCTTAAAGCGTATAGCATCTGCTGTTTCTTTAATTTGAGAGGCAAATGACCCTTGACTCAAACTCTGCTGCGTGATCCGAGTGGCATTTTACTGTGATCTGATTCTCTCGCATGCGAGAATTAGATCAGAGGTGCGGAGAAGATGGAGAACTAAATTTCTCCATCTTCTCCATTGTGTGAGTCGGCATATATCGGACTGTACTCGGATGACATCTGAGTGCAGTCCGATGTTTTGCACACACCCATAGACCTGTATGGGTGCGTGCCGTCCGATATACGCTGCCAATCGCAACGGGGTTTTTTTGTCTTTTTTTTCATGGAGTGAATCCTATCCGATGAAACATCAGATAGCGCTCGTCCGAGTTATACGTTGGCTACTTGCCAGTATAAACTAAAACCTATTATTTATTTACCCGTAGCCAATATAGACTATTGTGTTGGATTCTTCCAATCAGACCTGGACTAACAAAATGCGTTTGTACCCCGTAGACGTCATAAATCTTCAGTGATGTTTACAGTAAAAATACAATAGGTTTAATAGAGCTAAGCAGTAATTAGCCCAGATGAATAGAACAAAGGCACAAGACATAGGAATGCTGTATTGTACATGGAAGACTTGGTGCTTATTAGCTGTCACCCAGCGTGAGGATTTATACAAATGACCGTCAATCAGGCCACTGTAGATTTCCATAGAGTTTCCTCTTAATCCCTTTTATTTGGGTTTTCAATAATATTACATGTATAGTTATTGGCTTCTCATTGACATCAGGTTACAAAAAAAAAGTAAAATAAAATAACCAAGACCCATCTGTCTGTCCACAGAAAGGCACTTGAGGGTCTGGCCGCACCTATAGTAGGAATTAGACTATGTTACTTTATGGAGTTATTCAAGCATCCTTATATGCATACATATATATTTTAATTTTGCATTTTTAAGCTAATACCACATCCTTAATCCTTTAAGGACCATGAGATTTTTCATGTTTGCGCTTTACTTTTTTCATCTTCTGTATTTTAACCCTTCTGAAGTCTGCATTGCATCGTCATGCCTGTATTGCTCTGCAACTGATTGGTATACACTTCCCATTCATCTACATTTTTTAAGCCATGATGCTTTAGGTCATCACACTTACTTGACAAAGTTTTATGATCCATGTAGATCTGCTAGTCTATTTATTTTTGTTTTTTTTCTGAAGTTTTATTGTCTCCTGTTGTCTTAAACTAGTTGATTGATTGCTAACAAGTTAAATCTGTGTCAGATCTAATCCCATACTTCCCTATATATTGAGACATAGATAAGCGGTAGCATTTATGCTGGGGCATTTATGCATATAGCATTTATGCATAGTTTTTCGAAGTTCTATTGGTTTTCAAAGTCCCTCCACAATAAGACATGGCAGTTGAACAGGGCAGGAGACAGGTAAGACATGAAAGACAATTAAACAAACTTGCTTCCAGGTCATCTGTTTTGCAAACAGTGTTCACCATTTGTATTTGTGCCATTTATATTCTGGTTGCTACAATCATCCACATTCAACGTTCTTCCACATATTCGGCACACTTCATCCATATTAACGCCTCTCTCCTCTCTTCTCCTATGTACAGCTGCCATGCTCTCTTCACAATGTTATACCACACAGATCCATTCATTCCCACCATACAACACAAGAAACGCTCTCACAAATCACTCAACCATCTTGTAATAATAACAATAACTCTTTCCCTGCTACATTCAGAAACCCTGACAATCTCATTAATATTCTCTGCATATCTTCTGTCTCATTCAATTGTGCCCTTTTGGAACGTGCAGACATCATGTAATAAACTCTCCTATATCCATAATTTCTTCCTCTCAAATTCCCTTAACCTTCTGGCTCTCAGTGAAACCTGGATCCAGCATTCGGACACCACCTCCACTGCTGCTCTCTCATAAGGTGGCCTACACTTCTCTCATACCCTGAGACCTGACAACAGATCAGGTGGAGGTGTTGGTCTGCTCCTTTCAACAAAATGTACTTTTCAGGTTATCCCCCCAGTTCCCTCTCTTATATTCTCTTCTTTTGAGGCCCACACAGTCAGACTCTTCCGGCCCTTCTCCCTGCGAGTGGAAGTTGTGTATCGCCCTCCGGGCCCCTCCCGTCAGTTTCTGGATCACTTTGTCACTTGGCTTCCAAACTTTCTATCCTGTGACATCCCCACTTTTATCATGGGGGACTTTAACATCCCAATTGGCGATCCCCTCTCCCCATCTGCAGCTCAACTTTTATCACTAACTTCCTCCTTTGGCCTCTCACAGCTTACTAACTCTCCTACACATGAAGATGGAAATACTCTTGACCTGATCTTTGCCCGGCTCTGTTCAATACATGACTTTACTAACTCTCCTCTTCCTCTCTCTGACGACAACCTTGTTTCTTTCTCTGTCAAGAACTGTCTCCCTGCTCAAGACACCCCCATTTTCCATACCTATCGAAATATACGTGCCATTAACACCCAGAAATTTATGAAAAAGTTGCAATCAACATTGGCCCCGATCTCCTCCCTCTCATGTCCTGACTCTACAATGAAGCTTTAGAATGAAACATTGCAATGCGCCCTGGATGAAGCCGCATCTCCTGCACAGAGAAGAACTCGGCAAAGACGGCGATAACCCTGGCACACGCTTCAAACACGTTTTCTCCAGCGGTGCTCCAGGTATGCCGAACGGCTGTGGAGAAAATCTAATCTGGCCGAAGATTTCCTCCCTTATAAAATTATACTTAAAATCTATAACTCTGCCCTTCACCTCTCCAAACAAACCTACTTTAACAACCTCATCATCTCACTTTCCAATAATCCTAAATGCCTCTTCGACACTTTTCACTCTCTCCTTAGTCAAACAGCACAGGCCCCGACCAACGACCTCAGCGCTTATTTCAAATAAAAAATTGACCATATCCAACAGGAAATTTTCTCCCAATCCCCAAATGTTATGCATGCAACTCCCTCCTACAGTGCATCTTGCTCACTTTCTGACTTCGAAACAGTCACGGAAGAAGAAGTGTCAAGGCTCCTTACTTCCTCTCGCCCTACCACCTGCACCAGTGACCCTATTCCCTCACATCTCTTTCAGTCCCTTTCTCCAGCTGTTACCACTCACCTAACTAAAATATTCAACCTTTCCCTCTCATCTGGTATCTTTCCCTCCTCTTTTAAACATGCCAGCATACATCCATTACTTAAAAAAACATCCCTTGACCAGAACTGTGCTGCTAACTACAGATCTGTCTCAAATCTTCCCTTTATCTCTAAACTCCTGGAACACCTGGTCCATTCCAGTCTAATCCGCTATCTCTTAGACAACTCTCTTCTTGACCCTTTACAATCTGGTTTCCACTCTACAGATTCTACTGAAACTGCCCTCACTAAAGTCTCTAATGATCTACTAACAGCTAAATCTAATGGTCACTGCTCCCAGCTGATTCTCCTGGATCTCTCTGCAGCATTCAACACTGTGGATCACCAGCTCCTCCTCACTATGCTCCGCACTATTGGCCTCAAGGACACTGTTCTCTCCTGGTTCTCCTCCTATCTCTCTGACCGCTCCTTCTTTGTGTCTTTCGCCGGCTCCTCCTCCTCTCTCCTTCCCCTTACTGTCGGGGTCCCTCAAGGATCAGTCCTAGGCCCCCTTCTTTTCTCCTTATGCACCGCTCCTATTGGACAAACAATCGGAAGATTCACTTGCCAGTACCATCTCTATGCTGATGACACCCAATTATACACCTCTTCTCCAGACATCACCCATGCATTACTACAAAAGACCAGTGATTGTCTTTCTGCTGTGTCTACATTATGTCCTCCCTCTATCTAAAATTGAATCTGTCAAAAACTGAACTACTCATATTTCCTCCCTCCACTAACCTACCTGTGCCCGATATTGCCATTCCCATTTGTGGCTCCACCATTACTCCCCAGCAACAAGCCCGCTGTCTTGGGGTTATACTCGATTCAGATCTTTCCTTCACTCCTCACATCAAATGACTCACTCACTCGTGTCATCTACACCTCAAAAACATCTCTAGAATCAGAAGTTTTCTTACCTTTGACTCGGCAAAAACTCTTACTGTAGCTCTTATTCATTCTCGTCTGGACTATTGCAACTCTTTACTAATCGGGCTCCCTCTTGTTAAACTTTCCCCTCTCCAATCCATCCTGAATGCAGCAGCCAGAATCATATTCCTCTCCAACCGGTAAACGGATTCCTCTTCCCTGTGCCAGTCATTGCACTGGTTGCCCATCCAATACAGAGTTCAATATAAACTTATCACTCTTACCCACAAAGCTCTCCACTCTTCAGCACCACTCTACATCTCCTCCCTCATCTCAGTCTACCACCCTTCCCGTGCCCTCCGTTCTGCTAATGACTTCAAACTAAAATCCTCCTTAATCCGAACCTCACACTCACATCTCTAAGATTTCTCACGTGCTGCGCCAATTCTTTGGAATGCACTACCCAGGACAATTCGATTAATTCCCAATACCCACAGCTTTAAGCGTGCCCTAAAAACTAATTTCTTTAGACTGGCCTATCGCCTTAACACACTTATCTAACTGTCCCAGTTTGGCCCGTATCAAAATTTTCTTCAAAATCATGTTCATACCATCCATGCACTGAATAGCCTCTGTCTGTACTGTACATATACTGGTTGGCGCCAGTTCATGTAGTGCTATGTACTTACCCTATTTAGCATATTATGACTATAATATAATATTATATATTACATATATTATAATATTTCTACATTTTACCTTTTGTGTCCCCCCCTATTTCCTCATAGACTGTAAGCTTGCGAGCAGGGCTCTCACTCCTTTTAATATCTGAGTTATGCTTATTTGGTAATGTCTTTTCAAGCCCCCCCCCCTAAAATTGTAAAGTGCTGCGGAATATGTTGGCGCTATAAAAATAAAAATTATTATTATATTATTATTATTATTATTATTTCCTCTCCTTATTCCAATTCTATGGTTATTTGGAGTTTTGTTTTCACACTTCACTTTGCGGAAAAAAACTGACCTGGAAACTTTGTTCTAGAAGAACTTCAGTTACGGTGATACCAAATTTAAATTGAATTTTTTTTCTGCTTAGAAAGAAAATTTAAAAAGCCCTTTGCTTTAGTCACTATATTCTAAGAGCCATAAGTTTTTTTTTTATTTTATTTTTCTGTCTATGGAGTTGTAGTGGGGGGGGTCTTGTTTTTTCAGGGGGCAGATTGTAGTTTTTACAGGAACAATTTTGCTCTCCAATTTTATCTTCAGAGGCGGAGTGAGTAAGATACAGCGATTCTGCTATTTCAATTTTTTTAAATTTTTCGTTCTGGCGTTATCTAGAAGATACATATTTAGTTATTTTATTAATTTTCCCAATTACACATGCAGAAAAACCAAATATGTTCTTTTTTTTTGTTTTACATTTTGCTATATTTGGGAAGAAAGAGGGGGTGGTGTTAACCCTTTATAGTTTATGATTTTTTTTAATATATTTTTTAAAATAATTTCAATTTTGACCTCTTAGGTGACTTGGCCTTGAGATCACTTGATGGCCTGTAGAATACACTGCAATGCCACAGTAGTGCAGTGTATTGTGAAATTGACTGTAGATGCGCTTCATAGGAGTTCTAACATGGAGGACACGGGAGCCTTCAATACACCCTCAGATGCCATTGCAACTCATTAGAGCCTTGTGATTGTGATGCACAGGGCGCCGATGGCTGTCAAAATTGATGGCCGCCATGTTGAACCCCAATAAATGCCGCAGTCATGCTTGATTTAAGGGGGTAAGAGCTAGCACCGATTGTTGCAGGTACTTTCGGGTGTATAATACAGCCGCCAACCGCTCTGTATAGATACCAGCAGTGAGCACCATCACAGTCTATGCATGGTGGATAAAAGCAAGGAGGTTACGGCCTAACGTATTCCAAGACTATATAAAATTGACACCCTATAAACTTCCAGCCCGCATTACAATGGCTGACACTATCACTAAGATAGTAGGCCAGTTTAGAACATTCAGTGTAAGTGTCCAGTAAATGTAATGTTGTCAGACAAAGCCGTTGTCGTAGCAACCGTCCGCCATGTCATTTATGGCCCTATGGCTCTGTGTACCTCTTTGTTTGGTTTGCGAATTATCTGACACCACAAACTCCAGTACTAGAAGGTTCACATTCCACACATTCTGACTAGGCCTCAATTATATGATAAGGAACTTGTTCACTTTAATTCTGAGTCCAACTGGTTGAATGAGGAAAGATTTGGTAAATTCACATAAAGCGCAAGGATGAGCTGGTTATAGCTATCCCCCCGGGTCACAAAAGAAGAAGGCCAGGTGGGAAATATGTAATCGTACAACATGGGATAAATGTGCTTGTTTTTTTTTTATAATATCTTCCATTGAATATTACGGCATATGTTGTGGTTACAGTTTCTAATCATACATTAATTAAAAAAACTAAAATAAAAAATTCCTGCTTGGGAATGTCTGAAGAGACAATTTGCATATTTACTTTCCCAGAGGAGCATGCAAGGCGTTTAAGTCTCCTCATACTGGAGTGCCAGACTTGGCATGTCACTCTCCACAAAGAGATACTTTATTCCTTAGATTCTTGTCTGGGAATGAAAATCAATGGTAATTTACTTTGGTAGTTCCATGTACACAAGTACATTGCACATGGACAAACAACTTGCCAACCGAGGATGGGTCAGGTTTGCCAATCCTATAGGGGAGCTTCATCGAGACTGTGGCTTTATATGCTAGTCGTGATCCAGGTTGGATCTACTAGAGTAAGATGCGCCAAATTCATTAAGAGGTGCACAGGATTATAAGGAGGGATCCACATGGGTTAACACTGTTCTACAGCCATGCTGGTTCAGGGCCGAAAACAGCTGAACTCAACTAATTTTGAGGTGCTGGAAACTAATATCATGCTTAAATATGTTGATTGGTGCTAATTTTCACGATCCATAGTAGGTTGTAAATACTTTTGACACCTTTCATGCAGGCTTATAGAACATTTGCGTCTTTTTTATTTCATCATCATTATTGCATTGTTAGTAGCTCGTCTATTACATCATCTATTTAGTCTTTTGAGCCTTCGGTATTCTATCATCTTATGGTGACAAATCAAAAACAACCAACTCAGTTCCGATGACGTAATTACAGTTGTATCACCTACTTTTATAAATGCTCTCTGTAAGGTATACAGTTTTAGGATTTCCTAGTTTAGCTTCTTAGCATATTGATATGTTCTTTTCAGATATGTTTCATTCTTGATTACAAAGTGGATAGTTTTTGATCCATATGCAGAGAAGTCAATTTTACGTCACAAAGGCGAAACTTGACTATCATGATAAGGAAAGCCTATAACCTGTATATTGGCTGCACAATAGGAGATCACGACGATGGGCTCCACACATACGTATGCTGCAGTAGGTGTGCATCACATCTTACCCAGTGGTTGCATGGGAAAAGGCAATCTATTTATTTATTTATTTATTTATTTATTTTACTCACTTATATAGCGCCATTAATTCCATAGCGCTTTACAGATATTATCAGTACTGTCCCCATCAGGGCTCACAATCTAAATTCCCTATCAGTATGTCTTTGGAGTGTGGGAGGAAACTGGAGAACCCAGAGGAAACCCACGCAAACACGGGGAGAACATACAAACTCCTTGCAGATGTTGTCGTTGGTGGGATTTTATCCCAGGACCCCAGTGCTGCAAGGCTGCAGTGCTAACCGCTGAGCCACCTTGCTGCCCATATATGCTTTTGGCAGTCTCAATCAATGCTTGCAGATTACTGTTGGGCAATTGTAAGAGATGATCCGATGCAGGAGTACAAGAGATAAGCAAAAAAGAGTTGTCACTGTATGAGGATCAAATTTTGTAGTGCAATTTCTGTTTATAACTCGCAATAGTGTTTAGACATGTTTTAGTTATTTGAATTGTTGCTAAGTTTCTTCTAAATAAATATAAAAAAATTGACATTAACAAAATATTCTGCATCTTTATATTTGCAAAAATAATAATGTTTCAATATACTGAAACTTTTCTGTATTAATCATATGTAGCGGTAAAAGGAAAACTCTTTGATATCATAGAAACAAGAGCTAACTAAAATTTTTCATTGTCAGATTTGAATTCTGGAGATCAAAATCATTGAGAAATGGCTCATTTCATAACGGAACCTGACAACTTTTGAAAATATGTAGAACAGTGTTATTGATCACCTAGGTGAATCCTGTTATCTCCTCGGGACAGTTTTACTGGGACATTTATCTCATTGTGCACATGGACAGTAAATGGTTAAACTGACTGTCAGTTTGAGGCTTTGACGAAAACTTTATCTACTGGTGATTACTCTTAGTTGATATCATTTTTTAAGTAAAGTATTTGTTAAAGTTGTAAATTTTAATCTGACCTTTAATAATGTTGACCGTGACCAACTCTTCCACTGTTAACTAGTGTGATATTGTAATGTACAGAGAGCATTTATAGCAGAGAGCTTGGTTTGCACCATATAATTCCATGAATTTGGTGCATTTTTCAGCTGTCGTGCACCTGAGTCCAGTAACATGTCTGCTATAATTTATGCCGCTTTGGTAGCGTAAATTATAATCAATCTGTCTGGCCACTCTGTTGTGCCCCTCCTGATAAACTTCACCTATTTTTTAAAAAAATTGCAGGAGCTAGCAAAAAATTTCCCAAAGTCACAAAATTTTTGCACAACTACATGTTGTGCAAAAATCTGTGACTTTCCTACGAAAACGGCTTAATCAATCGTCTTCTATGTTTTCGTTTTCTGAACAACTTGTGGCTCCTATACACATTACACTAATGTTGGCCGAACCCGCCGATATCGATAGGTTCGGCCAACAGTCTAAGGGCGAATTCAGGTATTCGTGCAAATTAGTCCACAATGCACAGACTGGTCGCGGGTCTCTCGACCTAAGGGTGACAGCTTCATATATTTCTAGTGATGAATGAGACACCATAAACGCGTCAGTGAATTTTCAGACCATGACATCTTTTTCTATTTCTTATGGATAAACAATAAGGAAGTAAGATTTTTTAAATGAAGTTTGTGGATGTGCAATTTTTTTTTTAGTCCTCAAAAAAATGTGCCAAGTTAGAAGTGGACAACAGCAACAGGACTGTCACCCACAGATATGGAAAAGACATGTGTGAAAATACAGACATAATGTGACGCTAGTCACTACTTATGGACACACCATGAGATGGGGAAGTCAGGTAGTCCGAGGTCAAAAGCCAGGAGGGCATGTCATAAACAGAGGGGTAAGGCAAAGGCGCAGTCACGTCACAGTTCTGGGCCACAATTCCAAGAAGGTAGCGGATCAAGACAAAGGGGCTAGGCAAAGGGATGGTCAAAGGCAAATCCAAGGTCAGTCAACTAAGATCAAAATACTAGAACTCAAAGCACAGAGCAAAAATACACATCAAACTGAGCAGAGCTACAACTGGCAGATATAAGAGGCAGACAGCCAGCTCAATAACCTGAGAATCATTCCAAACAGGAGACACCTGTAGGAAACCCAGCACATCCCAGCCCTGATTGGGTGACTGGACTGTCACTCACCACACTGACAGCTCAGTACGCCTAAGCCTTAGATTGGATGGCTGAGCTGTCTATCACGATACTGACAGCTCTGTACACCCCTGACCCAGATTGGATGGCTGAGCTGCCACTCACCAAACTGAGAGGAGGAATCATGACTCATTATAAGTAGATATATTACTTTTTATGATTCAATATTTGTTTGTTTTTTTTTGCTCCTCCTCTATCATCTTGGTTGCTGCCTGTGCAGTGCGCAGCATGGGGATGAGTTTGTCATTAGCTGCTACACTCTGCATAGGCAGCAACCAAGATGACAAATCTCACTTCATTATACTGAAAAATTGTTAATCTCGGTTGCTGCTTATGCGGAGTCCAGCAGCCGATGATGACAGAACAATTTTGGCAGCTGCGCTCTGCATAGGAACTAGTAGCAGCGACCAAGATTACATAACTACTTTACCTACACAGCTCACCGGCTGCCAGGCAGAAACTCATTGCTCCGCTTTGCTAGTACTGGTACTCCCAGATCTTTTGACAGTGGGAGCAATGACAGAGAAAAATTTTGTACCCCTCTTGACTTTGGCACCCAGGATAACTGGTGTTGTGGCACCCTGAATTCTGCATATGAAACAGTAGGTACAGACTGATGTTGAAATGTAGGGACCTGATATACCAAACGTGAACCTATAATTTTTCATGTTTTGAAACACTTTTAGATACAAAACTGAGCAGATAATTATGTATATAAGTATTGACATAACATAGACCCATGTAAAAAAAAAAGTCAGTGAAACAATGGAGACTTGTTGAGTGTAGCAATGTATAGGTATAACAATCACGTTTACATCGCAGAACTTGTCTGATGAGTTCAGTACTTGTGTTTCCATTATAAATGTCAGTGTAATTGTGAGCTGGAAATATCTGGCTCTTTAAAAACTAGATTTATCTAGAAAAGCTGATGACATTGACATGTATTATTACACAGATTTACACAAACAGATACGTTTTTATATATACAGTATCGTTAAATGTTTCCACTAAATGTAAAAAAAAGAAAAATTATCTGTAAAAATATTCTTTTCAAATGTTCAAGTCAAGTCACGCCTGGTACCGCAGCTCCGGTCCGCTGTCACTGATGGGCTGAGCTGCAGAACCAGGAACAGTCACACTCCTCTGGATGGTACGGCACCATCATTCTGCTGAGTCTCCACCGCTGTTCCTGGTGTCCGTTTTTGTCTGCAGCGGTGATGGTTACATCAAAAGCACTGCAACCAATCATAGTGCTCAGCCGTTTATACTGTCTACCCAGGCAGAGCCGCTGATCTCACTGATTGGCTGCAGTGCTGATGATGACATGATGGCAGCGCTGCAGACAATACCAGACACTGGGATCAGCAGTGGAGACTTGGTGCTGGGTCTGGGGAGAGTGAACAAAGCACAGTCTGTATTTGCTTTTTAAACAAACTTCATCTGGGGACAGAGGATTTCTGAAACCGGAAAAGCCTTTTAAAGACGACCTTCCACCAAATTTTTTTATGTTGAACTCAATATAATTGTGGCTGCCGAGCGGAATAAGTTTTTGAATTTTTTTATTTCAACTCTCCGTTGCAGAGATATTAGCAATCAAAGTATTTGGCACCTAATCAGTTAACTTTCGTTACTTCCAAGAGGGTGTTAACTCATACAAGGAATGAAAACGCCCACTTGGACGTAACTAAAGTTAACTCACTATGTGCCAATACTTTGATTGCTAATATCTTTGCAACGGGGAGGCAAAATTAAAAACAAACATAAATGTTTCATTCCGCTCTGCAGCCGCTATTGCATCGTGTGTCCAGCTCAACATGAAACATTTGTTGAAAGGTTCTCTTTAAGGCCCTTGTACACATTAGAGAAATGTCATGTGAAACTGTGAAGTCAACAGGATTGGATGACAAACTAATGTGTATGGGGGATACCAATTGTCCTCCTCTGTTTGGATAGAGAAGAATTTGACATTTTGAGTCTCAACACCCAATACTTTTGTTGTTTTCAGCAGTGGGCAGCACGGTGGCTCAGTGGGTAGCACTGCAGTCTTGCAGCTCTGGGGTCCTGGGTTCAAATCCCACCAAGGACAACATCTGCAAGGAGTTTGTATGTTCTCCCCGTGGTTGTGTGGGTTTCCTCCAGGTTCTCTGATTTCCTCCCACACTCCAAAGACATACTGATAGGGAATCTAGATTGTGAGCCCCAATGGGGACAGTGATGATAATGTCTGTAAAGCGCTGTGGAATTAATGGTGCTATATAAGTGAGTAAAATAAATAAAAACAGGGAGAATGGAGTGAACTGCTACCAGACTCCTCTGGTAGAGGCTGATCTACCCTAAAAAACAAAAGGATTAGCAGTTGGAATCATCTGTTGGGGGAGAGTTGGTAAGCCCCCATACACATCTGGTCATCTGGTCCTGCCAAAATCTGTGCATTTGACCAACTTTCATCTAAGGTGTATAGGGGCCTTTACTACTCTCTCCACCGCTGAAAAAAAATACATAATTGTCAGAACTGAGAAGGTGTATGCATAAGGAAATCAAAAGAAATAGATATCGAAAAAATACTTGGGTCCTGGATTCATCAAGACCGGCATTGTCCATCAAGACTAGCGTGATTCAGAGGTGCATGCCTTTTAATGAATCCAGTGCGTCTCAAAAGTGGTGTGCCCCTCACAACAAACCTTACTCCAGTCAGCGACTGGAGTAAGATTTCAGGCATAAGGCATGCCACAACTCACCCTGAATTAGACGATTTGAGGCGTCACACCCCTTGTCCTGCCCCAGTTCAAGTTGCCCCAAACTTTTGCGAATTCTTCAGATTTCTAGCGAAACCACTTTGATGAAGCAGGGCTTTGCTATGCAAGGTGACACTTTGACAATTTGATGTTCTCCAATTACGTTAACATTTTTACTCTGAAAAATTGAGCATCTGAACATGCTGGTAAACCGTTTTTGCAGGAGTCTGACTTTGACGTAGACTTTGGCTGAACCTTTGTTCATTATAAAGTGATTATGGAGGGAACACCAGATCAATTTTGGTTTATCTGACTGGTTTGCAAAATCTAATCTTTATACCATCTCAAATCTAGAATAAATTACACCATGTACAAGTATCTTAAAGAAGCACTCCCAGCAAAAATGTTATAGGCTAATCCTTTCTAAATATATGCATCTACAAATCAAAGACTAGCACAAGGAAAATGTACAAAAATATATATATACATTATATACGGTATATATACAGTATATATACTTTAATGGAAAGATAAAGGTTTTTAAAATGAGTCAAAAAAAATGAGAACATCACTGGAGAGACAAAGAGAAATACATAAATGTATAAATATAATGAGCAATTATATATTCAGAGACCATTAGATGTTCTTATAGTAAAAAGACAAGGACTGAAGAATATCCTTAACTTGTAATATGTAGTAATCAGTCATTTATTAGGTGCAGATTAGAGGAAAAAATGGCCAAAATAATAGCACTTAAATAAATAACATATGTGTGGGTTGCCAAGCATAATATAGTTAATGGGGTTGTCCGGTCTCAAGCTACAAGTCTGCAGTCACTTCATGTGACTGCAGACTTTCGAATCCTCACATTGTACGCTCTGTGCGCTGTGAGGATTCATTGGTACCAGTGCCAGGAGTGGACAGTCATGTGACCACAAGTATGTGATTTGCATACTTCCAGCCACATTCAGACTAGACATGTCCGGCCTTGCTAAATACACTTGCATTGAGCGAGGCCGTGCACGTCTAGTCGGCATGTGACCATATGTATGCAAATCACATATTTGCAGTCACGTACCCGCCGCTCCCAACAGCGGCAACGGAGAATCCTCACAGCACGCAGGGCGTACAATGTAAGGATTCACAAGTCTGCAGTCTGGGATGTCGCCTTCTAAATACACATGCAATGTATATACCGATCGGCATCTTCTATGGTTTCCAGTGGCGCTGCATTCCACTTCTGGACCTAAAACTAACTATACTAAACAGATCACACCGGATTTATGTGTAGACTGGAAGTTGCTTTCAGAATGTAAGTCTATGGAGCCTTGTTCTGAGGTCTCTGAGCGCTCACTTCATCCAGAAGAGGACCAGAGTGGTGCTGGAATCCAGGGAAGACGGCGATTGGTAAGCATTTTAGTGCACCGACACTGCATTACAGACATACTGTATTTAGAAGAGATTAGGCGATACAAATTTTTCTGAGAGGGATTCTGTAACAATTGAAGACCTGTCCATCCAGACTGCTATTGGTTATGCCCTCCAGTCAGCATCTGAATTGGGTTCCTATGTAAAAGTCTGCAGCACAGGTGAAGTAAACTCTACTCAATACATAGGTAATGACAAAGCCCCATACTCCTCAACATTATGTGATAATTACACATTGTGCACAATAAATAATACCGCACCAATACATGTTTTCAATATACACATTGAATTTTGTGTTTTAGAATAAAATATCCTTTGCTGTCTGGTGTGTGTATACTGTACTCAGGTAAGAAACTGGTTCTATCAAGAGTCATTTCAGAGTGTTTTTTTAAGAAGAGTGTACAGTTTGTTATCTGTTTTTGTATGTATCTAGAATAGATATCCGTCAAGTAAAAGCCCCACAAGCCAAGCTGTAAAGCTGGCCATACACATGAGATAAATCTGGGCTGAACAGTAGTGATGATCGTGCACTAAAATGCTCAAGTGCTCAGTACTGGAATCGAGCAAGTAGGACACTTGGACCGGCTTGATTCGAGTAACGAGTATAATGGAAGTCAATGGGAAACTCGAGTATTTTTCCAGAAGACCCTAACAGAAGGGCTGTGAGAGGGGGCAGGAAAATCACTGAAATAGATGGAAACAGCGCTCAAACGGAATGGGAACAGCATGGGGAAGATGCCTGGATGCATCTATGATTCCCAGTTCACTGCTGTGAGCCAAATAAATAATTAAAAAAAATTATGTTGGGTCCCCATCATTTTTGATAACCAGTCAAGGTAAAGCAGACAGCTGGGCGCTTATATTATCAGGCTCTGAAGGTCCATGGTTATTTGGCCCTTCCCATCCTAAAAATATTCTCCCCAGCAGCTGCCTCAGAATTGGCACGCCGCATAGGATGCGCCAATACTGGCGCTTTGCCCAACTCTTCCCGATTGCCCTGCTGCGGTGGCAATCGGGGTAATATTTTTTGGGGTTGATGTCAGCTGTGTAATGTCAGATGGCATCAAGCCCAGGGGTTAGTAATGGAGAGGTGTCTATTAGACACCCAATTATTAACCCAGTAATTAAAAAAAAACACACAAACACAAAAAATTCTTTAGTTGAATAAAGACTCCTCCCCATTATCTCTCGTTCACCAATTTATTATCAAAAATGAAGCTCCTGCGATGCAGTCCACGTTCCTCGATGTCTCCGGTGTCTGGGAATAGAAGTAAAGCTCCGGCTAGTCACAGGCGTGGGATAGTGATGGCAACTCTCATCAGAGCCGCTGGGACCCCATGTCATTTTTTTAGATTATTTATTTAATAGGTTTAAAAAAGGTTAAAAAACACACTTTAGTGCCACATGAAAGGCATTAAAGGGTGCAGCGTTATAATATTTATGCGGGGGCGGACATTAATCTAAGCTCACCCTCGTAAAACAACTGTCCTTGAACTGCTTCCTGAGGACAGTGTACCGAACATCGCGTCACCGGGTCTTATATAAGATCTGATGACAAGATGAGGCCAGCCAATCACGTTAATGCCAGTAGCCAACATGTATGGAGGACTATGTGGGGTGATTATTCTGTATGGAGGACTATGTGAGGCCCATTATTCTGCATGGAGGACTATGTGGGGTGATTATTCTGTATGGAACACTATGTGGGGCCCATTATTCTGTATGGAGGACTATGTGGGGCCCATTATTCTGTATGGAGGACTATGTGGGGCCCATTATTCTGCACGGAGGACTATGTGGGGCCCATTATTCTGCACGGAGGACTATGTGGGGCCCATTATTCTGCATGGAGGACTATGTGGGGCCCATTATTCTGCATGGAGGACTATGTGGGGCCATTATTCTGTATGGAGGACTGTGTGGGGTCCATTATACTATATACTGGTTGGCCCGGACTTTGTTCAAGTTTTCAATTTTGGCCCTCTGTGTGTTTGAGTTTGACATCCCTGGTGTAAAGGAAGAGTATGAGAAACATCACCAAAATAATTTCATATTCTGGTGATTGTCCAGCTGGTGTGAAGCGCATCTTCTTTGTCCTAGTGCAGACAGGCCAGAGGGGAGAGGCTTCTGCTGCAGGTGGTTGTCTTACAGTCACACAGGAGAGTGAGAAGAAAGAGGAGAAGGACATGGCTGAGGTATGCATATTTTTAAATTCTGTATATTAACAGGACTATTGCTGGGATTTTTTGTGCATTTTCTGTTTTTAGTGTTCTTTTAACTTTAGAGACCAGTGCCTCTGTCTCTAGAAATTACTAATCAGACCACATATGGAATACCATGCACACATTTGGGCACTAGTGTATGAGTACATAGCTGAACTAAAGCAAAAAAAGCACGCAAAGTAATTGATGTATTTAGTGGATTGCTGTATTAAAGGCGTAGTCCAGGCGTGGGGTACAAGTCTGCAGTCACTTTATGTTAGGATTCTCCTCTGCCAACATTACATTGAGTGACTGCAGACTTGTAGCCCAAGCCTGGACAACAAATTTAACATTATTAAACTTTGAGTTATTCAATTTGAAAAAACTATATCTTATGGACAGTCTAAATCTAGGGTCAAATATATTAATGGGCAGTACAGACATCTTCTTCTTCCTAGGTCTGTAGCTATATCAGACGGGCGTCATCTATGACTTTTGGAAAGGAGTTTTCACCATAATCACAGATGGGGATTCTTCACTGTAAGAGCTGGGAGACTTTGAGAATCTCTTCCACGCCATATTGTGATGGTTCGTTCTTTATACAAGTTTAAGACAGTCCTAAATTCCTTCCATGAAATATCTAATATTACGAGTTATTGGTATTAGATTTCTAGAGAGGAGACGTTTATCCCGAGATTCATTCTACCTCCTGTTTTTGGTGTCTGGGAGATTTTTTTGCCTTTAATATGGGGCAGGTGGCATCTACTACATCGTTTTTTTTTTTTTGCATTCTTTTGAATCAATAAAGTAAAATTATAGATTGGACTTGATGGAGTGAATGTGTTTTTAACTTACCCTTTTACACGAGTCAGCCTTTAAGAAGACTCAGTATAATTAGGAATATTGGGTTTCACAGTTTGCAAAAGTGTTCCAATAAATCATTTGTGACATTGGTCCATGTTTGCCCTAAGCTTCAAACTTTTGTAAGCTAAAACTGAGTATGAGCTATCGAGCTCACATTTTCATTTTATTAGCCTCAGGTATTTTCTCCTTTCACATATAAGTTTTCAGACTGCGCAAGAAAATAAAAATAGTTGAAATCATTGATGGCCACAATGGGGATGTGAATTCTTGACTGTGGGTTACATGGTCTTTTTTACCACGGCATCTCAGTGTATTAATATCTGGAAGACTTGTCTCATGAATAGCTCAGATTCCTAGAAAGCATTTAACACGCTGCCCAATTTCTGAGAAAGTGCAGCTCCTTCCAGGTGTGTTCATCTCAGTCAGATGTTGATAGTATCTTCTCATTTGGATACAAAGCGCAGGCATAGACACATCACATTCTGGACAGAATTCTTTATTTATTACTATATCTCCATTCTCACCTATGTTAGCAAATTAGTTACTTTCCTTCAGGAATCCACAATGTATCTTAATATAATTCATTATATTCAATCAGTCGTGTGATACATGCTGCCCAAACCGTGATCACCATGTATCAGCCCCTGGCTGTGCGATCCCAGCCATGTATGTTATACTCTGAAATGCTGCGGCGTACATACTTTTAATAGCTGCCGAGCTGCACGATTCGCTAGTCTCACAGGCGGGTCCAAGGCGGCTTCTCTCCTCCCGCTGGCATTGACTGACAAGCTACTGCCTAGGTGCACATATGGGCTCAGATCTGCCAGTCACTATCAAGGGCGGGGAGAAGCCGCCTTGGACCCGCCTGTGCAACTAGTCACCTGTGCAGCTCGGTCCTGGCGAATATTAAAAGTATATTTTTCTCTGAAACGCTGAAGAGTTTCAGAGTATAACATACATGGCTGGGATCGCACAGCCAGGGGCTGATACATGGTGACTACAGTTTGGGCAGCATTTATCATCTGACAGGTTCCCTTTAAGCTTTTTATAGTATTTACTGTTTTGGATCCATTTCTCTTGGTCTCTAAATTGATTTATTTAATACCTTATATAGTGGAAAAGGCGCATCTTTATCTTAAAGGGGATATCCGAGAAAAAAAAAAAGCCTACGTACTAACAGGCTACCTACCTGCCGGTTGTTTCCAATGCCGTTCTTCGCCGGCAAAGAGCAGTCAGCGACCCTTCCTGCCGCCAATTCAGCTGCATCTGCTGACGTCACGTCGACAGAGCGGCGGCTTCTTTTCTGCTCCGTTGACAGGATGTGACTGCTGACGGCATGCTGATTGACAGCCGGCACCTCCAGTTAGGCAGCAGGAAACAGTCTGTCAATCAGCATGAGGTCAGTAGTCACGTCCTGTCAACAGAGCAGAGCAGAAAAGAAGACGCTACTCTGTCGACATGACGTCAGCAAAAGCAACTGAATCGTCGGCAGGAGCGGTCTGTGATCGGCATCGGGCACACAGGCAGGTAGTCAGAAACTACCTGCCTGTTAGTGTGTAGGCACATTTTTTTTAAATTTTTTTTACAAAGGCCTGGATATCCCCTTTAACAAGGTTAGTGTAGCGCCCCAAGGGTTTGGCCGCTACAGGGGTATTGCACCTCTGCCAGAGGTGTGATATTCCAGTCCCGGGTAAGGATGGAGTGTGGACCAGGGCTCGTTTAGCTGCATGCATCACACACACCCCATTTCCGGGGGACAGCTCAACGGTGCTCCCATTAAGATAGTAATGCAGGCACGACAGAATCTGTCCCCGGCTGGAGTGGGGAGGGGGGAGGAAAACCCAGTGATGTAGGAGCAGGAGGGGACGGTTTCTGGGCATAGGTAGGAGCCCATTGGTTGCAAGTCACCTGGGCTCATACACAGAGAGGGAAGTATATAAGGTGGGCACCATCTTAGAACAGTGTTCAGTCTGAGAGAGGAAGTGACAGAGCAGGGCCTCTGTGGAGCTCTGCTCCGGAGGCGGGCCTAGCCTGTGAGGCCCAGCCAGCACTAGAAGAGAAGAGGAGTTCAGCCAGAGAGGGCTGACAGGGAGCTGTGGCTCAGTCTGGGCCTGGAGTGGAGGCCAGAGCCAGAGGAGAGGAACGGAAACAGAAAGGAACAGAACACCAAGAGAGGCCCAGAGACACGAAGGCAGAAGGAACCCTAAGGACCCAGGAGATTGCGGGTGATGGGTTGGCAGAACAGGGTACCGGATCCCAAGTTGCTGGAGGTGACTAATCCTCAGCCAAGGACCGGCGGTCGTGATCATATCTTGGTGCGACCCCTCGCTACACCTACTAGAAAGGCACACCACATAGGGTCAGGGAGGTGAGCACGAAGCCCTCCCAAGAGAAGGCCCGCGGGAGCTGGACAGACGTAGTGTCACTGGTGGGGCACGGCCAGAGAAAGGAATAGAAGGGAGTCCTGTGACACACTCTGGAATTGCCTGGGGGTTGACCGAGCCCCGCATCTGGTGGACGCAGCACGGCTGGGGCAGTCATTGTCGGCGGAGTGACTTGGAATATAAAGAACTGTGAGTAAAGAACTTGAACTGCAACCCCACGTCTCTGTGCTTCATCGCCGCACCAGCACTACTAGTGCTGGGACTCCTGTGCACTATCACCCTCACCATCAACTACACGGCCCTGGGGCTTCCCTCTTCCCGTGGGGAGTCACACTACCTCAGCTGCACACACCATCAGCCCCAGCGGTCGGCCTTGCAGCGGCGGTCCACACTGACCGCAATCCACGGGTGGCATAGTCGGACATTAACCATAAAAACCCCCACAAAATACCGCCATCGGCTTGACCACCCTGAGCCACGGGACCGGGTCACCGCCACGGATTCTACAACCCCCAGAGACCCGGCTCCGGGTATCCCACACACGTCCACACTAGGCCCAGGGGGCGAGTCATTAGCACCCATCAGGTAAGTTTCCCAATCCATGTTATGGCCCCTTCTCCTACCCTTTTCTTTCTCCTTACCCAACACTGCTCAGTAGTTTTATATGATGTCTTTATGCTGCTGCTTCTTCTGAACTTGTCCTAGACAGAGAAAGAAGAACAGGAATCCTTCATGCTTCTAAGAACTGTGTATAAGACTCATCATAGCAGTAGTTTCCACCCATTGGGTAAAAGTGAACTGAAAATTATAGAGGGTAAAACCGGTGTAGATGCAGGATACAAGACATTTAATTGCTAAAAATATTGTTACTCCCCATATACATACAAAGGACAGCTTATTCTGAAAAGTTATTGTGACGACACAGCATTTATTCTTAACTATGCCAGATGTATTGTTTAGTAGGTCAAGGGACATGAGCCATTGTTCATATGAGCCTGTAAGTTGACTCTTGTTGTATGTTAATCTGTGGAATGCCTGCTGATTATGTATTGTATTAGCCCCCTGCGGTTTACTAGTCTACAAACCTTGGAGGACAAATATGCAGGTTAATTGAATAATCAATGTTTTTTAATTTGTGGAATACCTGCTGATTACATATTGTATCAGCCCCTGCGGTTTACTAGTATTCACAACTTAGGATAAATATGCAGGTTAATTGAACAATCGAATAATGAGGGATTACCTCCCCCAAGCTTCCCCCAATCCTGTGGGAGAACTGAATGAGAGCTGTGGAATAAGAAAAAGTGGGGCAGTTTCTATCTCCAGAAAGACTCTCCAGTACATGAGCCCAAGGAACCACGGCTCCAGTTGGTGAAATACAGATTTGCTCCACTGCCCATCACTGAACCCAAGAAGACATTTGGAGAACCCAGGTTGGGACTGTACTGTATGTTGTTGCCCTCTGGAGCTGGATATATGCGCTACGGTCATGGTATCCATCGTCTGGAGGAGCATGGGCTGTGACTGTAGACTATACCAGCGAGAGATACAAAAGCTGTGGGCCAACCAAAAGTTGGGAGACAGTGGGTATCTCTGGTGCGGGGGGAGTAAAACTACCAGCCCCGAGTCGGGATCTTGTGGACGGGGGCATTGCATTGTGGCCATCTACCCGGAGTTGCTGTAAGACCATGGACATAAGGAATAAAAATAGTTACAGTTGTGCTCAAAAGTTTACATACCCCAGCAGAATTTTTCCTTACTTGGCCTTGTTTCAGAGAATATGAATGATAACAAAAAAACTTTTTCTCCACACATGGTTATTGGTTGGGTGAAGCCATTTATTGTCAAACTACTGTGTTTTCTCTTTTTAAATCTTAATGACAACCAAAAACATCCAAATGACCCTGATCAAAAATTCACATACCCTGTTGATTTTGGCCTGATAACATGCACAGAATTTTACACAAATGGGTTTGAATGGCTACTAAAGGTAACATCCTCATCTACGACCTGTTTGCTTGTAATCAGTCTGTGTGCATAAAAGCTGAGTGAGTTTCTGGGATCCAGACAGACTCTTGCATCTTTCATCCAGCCACTGACGTTTCTGGATTGTGAGTCATGGGGAAAGTAAAAGAATTGTCAACGGATCTACGGGAAATGGTAGATGAATTGTATAACACAGGAAAGGGATACAAAAAAATATCCAAGGAATTGATAATGCCAGTCAGCAGCATTCAAACTATGATTAACAAATGGAAAATGAGGGGTCTGTAAAAACCAAACCACAGTTAGGTAGACAAACAAAAATTTCAGCCACAACTGCCAGGAAAATAGTTTGGGATGCAAAGAAAAACCCACAAATAACATCAGCTAAAATTCAGGACTCCCTGAAAACTAGCGGTGTGGCTTTTTCAAGATGCACAATAAGGAGGCACTTGAAGAAAAATGGGCTGCATGGTCGAGTCGCCAGAAGAAAGCCATTACTGTGCAAATGCCACAAAGTATTTCGCCTACAATATGCCAAACAGCACAGACACAAGCCTCAAAACTTCTGGTACAAGGTAATTTGGAGTGATGAGACTAAAATTAAATTTTTTGGCCACAACCATAAATGTTACGTTTGGAGAGAGGTCAACAAGGCCTATGATGAAAGGAACACCATTCCTACAGTAAAGCATGAAGGTGGATCGCTGACGTTTTGGGGATGTGTGAGCTACAAAGGCACAGGAAACTTGGTAAAAGTTGAAGGAAAGATGAATGCAGCACGTTATCAGCAAATACTGGAGGTAAATTTGCACTCATCAGCCTGGAAGCTGCGCATGGGACGTACTTGGATGTTCCAACATGACAACGATCCAAAACACAAGGCCAAGTTGACCTGTCATTGGCTACAGCAGAACAAAGTGAAGGTTCTGGAGTGGCCATCTCAGTCTCATGACCTCAATATCATTGAGCCACTCTGGGGAGATCTCAAGAACGCAGTTCATGCTAGACAGCCCAGGAATTTACAGGAACTGGAGGCTTTTTGCCAAGAAGAATGGGCAGCTTTACCATCTGAGAAAATAAAGAACCTCATCCACAACTACCACAAAAGACTTCAAGCTGTCATTGATGTTAGAGGGGGAAATACACGGCATTAAGAAATGGGGTATGTGAACTTTTGATCAGGGTCATTTGGATGTTTTTGGTTGTCATTAAGATTTAAAAAGAGAACACACAGTAGTTTGACAATAAATGGCTTCACACAACCAATAACCATGAGTGGAGAAAAAGTTTTTTTATCATTCATATTCTCTGAAACAAGGCCAAGAAAGCAAAACTTCTGCCGGGGTATGTAAACTTTTGAGCACAACTGTATATCGTTAACCTTCCTAGATGATTATTACAACTTACAACCTCAGATCTTCAGTTACCTAAAGGTATATTTTAACATTAACATTTCAAAACTTTTCTAAATTCTTCTGAAAATTAATAAATGCATTATCTAATAATAATACCATATATTTTTAATGAATGAAGACAGTATTGAATCAAGTTGGTACATTTCATCCGACTCCAACCAAAGCCACCACTGACTCTAATTCCACAGCGCTGATTACCATTATCACTTTCACAACTGTAGACCAATTGGGATGTTATCATTAAAGCAACATCGCCATTCTTAACCATGGGTTGTGCCTGGTATTGCAGCTCAACTCCATTCACTTCAAAGGGGCTGAGTTGTAATACCAGACAAAGCTCATAGTCATGGTGGCGCTGTTTCTGAAAGAGAGCACTCACATTTTTTCTAATCGTGGACGAGCCCTTTAAACTTTTACTACCATGAACAACCGGGGAATGTTACGGATCCGGGTGGTGGAACCTCTGTGCTGCGATGCAAGGAGGGACCAGAGCGGCGTGACTAAGTATCTACTCGGCCTGACCAGGGTCGCTCGGCGGCTCAGTTGACTCCGTGAACCAGGGAGGGACCGAACAGAGGGACCAGGTGCCACTCTGGGACCGACCTTGTATGAGAGCAGGTGACTCCCACGGGTCTGAAGGCAGGAACTGACCGGTACAGCGGAAGAGCATGGCAGGCAGGCTGACGGGTGGTCCAGGTAGTCAGGCAGGCTGATTCGGCTGATAGCCAGACAGGTGCTCCGGGTAGGCAAGCAGGCGGGCACAACAGATAACAGGCAGGTGCTTCCAGGTAAAGGCAGGCAAGCGGGCACGGCAGGTAACAGGTAGGTGCTTCCAGGTAAGCAGGCTGGCAGGCACGACAGGTAACAGGCAGGTGCTTCCAGGTAAGCAGGCTGGCAGGCACGGCAGGTAACAGGCAGGTGCTTCCAGGTAAGCAGACAGGCAGAGCTCATAGACAGACTGGCGGACTGGACTGAAGATCAGACTGGCGGACAAGACTGACTTGCAGAGGACCTGAGGGCTGAAGCAAAGTAAGTATCACAAAGCAACAACCTTGCACGGGCACCTCCATATTGGAGGAGGTGCTTTAAATAGGGAGAGTCCTCCGGCCATTGGCCGGGGACTTTTTAGGACGGCGCGCGCAGCCCCTTTAAGAGGGAGGGAGCGCGCCCTAAGCACAGTGCCTGGGAAGCTGCGTGCACCAGCAGCAGCAGCAGGGAGGCCGGAAGACGCCGGAGTAGGACCGCGGCGGTAAGGGGGGACGGCGTCTCTGCCCAGCAGAGGGCAGAGACGCCGATGCTACAGGGAAAAAGGTATTAATCTGTAAATTACCAAAGATCACTGGAAACTACCACGCTCGATAACCAGGGACATTAAAAGTAACCACTCAATACCACTAGCCACAAAGGATAACATCTAAATCCACCATAGACAACCATAAATACTATAATTAATGCCTACAGATACATTTTCTTTTACTTTGCTGACAAAGTGTAAAAAGCCAGCTATGTCAGCCAACAACAATGGAGGTTGTGATGAATTAATGAAAGGGGATTTTTAAAAAAAAATTTTCAGGAGTTTTTTAAACACAACCAAAAAAGCCAAAATTAGTTTCTCCCCTACTGCATCAGTTGTTAAAAGGCTGCCATGCTAGCCACAAAAATACAGGGGAGAAAAATGGCCAGAATTGTGATGCTGAGTCACTTCTCATGGACAAGCCGTGAGGTAGGGAAGTCAACGATTCCAAGGTCAAAAGCCAGGAGGGTACGTCAAAGACAAAGGGACAAGACAAGCGGATAGTCAGAGACAAAGTCCGGGGTCAGGTAACTAAGGTCAGAGTGTGTCAAAGACAAAAGAGGTAATACAAATGAGTAGTCAAAAGGTAAATCCAAGGTCCAGCAACAAAGATCAGAAAATCAGAACACAGAGCAAACACACCGCAGAGCAAGGCTACAACTGGCAATTTCCAACCAGCTAAATAGACTGGTAATCACCCTGAATGGGTGACACCTGGAGAAAACTCAACAGGCCAAGCCAAATTGACCAGCTGGGCTGTCATTCACAATACTGACAGCCGTGCACACCCCTGCCTCAGATTGGACGACTGGGCTGTCACTCACAAGACTGACAGCCCAGCACGCCCTTGATCCTATAGGTCGGCTGAGCTGTCACTCACAGCGTCCTTAGGACACGTGAGTGGTGGAATCGTGACAAGAATATAGTTTCTGCTACCTTTCCACTCTTACACTTCCAGCTCGACATCTTAATGTTTTTACATCTGCTCACGTCTTCTCAAAAACAGCTGCCTCAGCATAGGCAGCAAATGCATTTTATCTCCAAGGAGCCTGTTAAAATATTTTTCACCCTCACCCTACCATTTCCTTTTACCCACCCCTTTTGTTATGTCACTCAGCATGCATCACCCGGTTGATGCCCTCAATCTGGTGGCTTTCCACAAATCTCCAGTCGATCGCGATCGACATTTGCCTAAAATGTGAAAACCAGGAAATCTCAAAGGCTAGGTGCACATGGAGTTTGTTGAGGCATTTAAAAATGATGAGTTTTTCAAGTAGAAACCTCCTTCTTTGGGGAATTTTTGAAGGAGGTTTTTATTTCTTGAAACGGTTGTGAAGCTTTTTGGAAGATATTTTTGCAGCCTTCTGATTGGACAGTGCTTAGTTTGGAGTGGATTCCGCCAGTCCAAGCACTGCGTTCCGCTATTGGTCCAATTTATATGGTCGCCTGAGTTCAATCTTTAAAGGGGTTGTTTAATCTTCCTTCCTCTGGAGTGCACAGCTCCTCTGCTTCCCGACCTCCTCATTGCTCATGAAAATTGAAAGTTCGGACCAACGGCATGGTTGCACCACTTGTTTGATCTGTGTGCTCTCCTGCGCTGCAAGCAGAGGCAGCATCGAAGGTGTGCAAAGGCACTGAAGCTCGCCAGGTCCAGAGATCCAGCCAGTTTCAGAGCTGCGCTTGCATGCTTTATAGTAAAAAAAAATTTGGCAGTGGTAAACAAAAAATTCAGCTATTGACAACCCAATGGCCTGATTTTCTCTCCCGTGACATCATCTGGTGAGAATCAGGAGGCACCCATATACATCAGATGGGTAGTTGGTTCTACCTAAATTGGCGAGTTTCTGACTTTCATCTATAGTGTATGGGCGCCTTTATTTCAGCCTAAAATTAATTCTGTTGAATCCCAGGGATCCACATCTTCCCTGATTGGTATTGGAGATTAATTTTTTTTTTTAAATGGGAATAATTAAAAAATATTAACCTTTAATCACATTAAAATTAATCACAGTTATGCTTTTGTAATTGAGGCATACAGTACCATAATTATTTCACATTACATTTATTGTATTCTTTAAATACTTAGTTGATCCATCTGTCCTCTTAAAAAATAGAAAAAACCTTCGCTTTCTCCCATATGATGAATCACATCTATGTGTATGAATCACGCTGAAGCCCGCAGTCAGGTCTTTGCATAGCTTTTGCCACATGCCAATTAGCCCAATGTAGCCTATAATCACCCGATCAGCCAAAGATTTCAGGCTGTGAGTCACCAAAGGAGAATCGTGATGATATGCACAAAATGTGACTCGGATGGACAAAAGTTTCCCAAATTTAATATGAAAACCAAGGGTTCGATTTATTATGGCTGTTAGTTTGCATCCCAGTATTAAAGGGTTTGTCCAGGTTTGGGATTAAGGTCTGCAGTCAGTTTGTGTGACTATGAAAAGCACACGCACCACGCGCTGTCAGAATTTTCTGTGTCACGATACTGTAACTGGATTTCCCGGGGCAATGGGCTCCTTATCTATTTCTAAAGCTAGGGGGCGCCCTAGCTATTCCTGCTCCCCTGATTTACCTGTAATGGTGAGGACGCCGGGGCCATGTACCTTACTGAGCTCCTAAATGCACATTAAACTATTCCTTGCCCCACCCAGGGATGTATGGGACAGACGTGAATTGGATAGCACAAACCAGACAGACAGAGGAAATAGACTAGGAACAAAGAAAACTGCAATCCTACAAATATGCTCACGAACAACAAATTGGAAAACAAGGGAACAGAAGGAGGGCCAAACCAAATTGGAGAGGATAAGGAAATACACACAATATCAAAACCACGCAGATAACTCCTACAGATAACACCAAGAGAAAGGTACAAATATGGACTACTCCTTCAACACCAAAGTAGTTATAAGCCATCACCAGCAGGGAACAGAGGCGGCAGTGAGGTTTAAATAGAAGCGCCTGTAGAGTGATAGGAAAGGCCAAATAGAAACCCCTGCTGTAAGAAAGGAGTGGACGAAAGGCAAAGGGTAATCAGCACCCAGTCAGAGTCAGGATCTCCTGTGGCTCAGCAGATAGAGACGTCGGTAGACAAATACACAGTTATGCTTTTGTAATTGAGGCATACAGTACCATAATTACTTCACATTACATTTATTGTATTCTTTAAATACTTAGTTGATCGAATCCTGAGTAATGACAGTACCCCCCCTTCTACGAGGGACCACTGAACCCAAAGAAATCTCCAACTGCTGATGCCACTGACAGAGCTCCCTCGCTAGGCAGCCCGCATGCCAATCTTTTGCATCAACCCTGGCAATATCCTACGGACCGAAACCTTTCTGTTTAAAGTGATGTTGCAGTCGACGTCTGACACGTCCGAAGCCCAACACCCGCTCACCCTCACTCTTCTTTTCAAGCAAATTCTCCGCCCCAACATTCTTAGTATCAGGGAGATATGTCACCAAAAAATCAACATCAGTTTGACTGAGGTTAGGGCTTCAGAAAAAGCTGTTTTGAGGGCAGCAAAAGTATCAAACGCCTCAGTGGACAAAGAGGAAAGATCAGTATCCTCCTTGGTCATATCAGTAAGACTTATGACTATAACCGAAAAGTCCTTAATGAACTTACGATAGCAATTAGCAACTCCTAACAACCTCTGTAAAGCTTTACGGTTAGTTGGTTGTACACAATCAAGGACGGCCTGTACCTTGTCCATCTGAGCACCATCAAAAGACCTATGCGAGGGAAGAATTTCACCCTCAGTCACCGAATCCTGAACCAAAATGGAAGGAGGAGGAGATCTCATAGATGACAGGGATTTAGATAAACAATTGGAAAAACAGTTATTCCCCCAAGACTTAACCTCGAGAGTCTCCCAATTGATAGTAGGATTGTGTTTTAGCAACCAGGGCATATCCAACACAATTTTAGCTGGCAAGGAAGGTAAAACCATAAGTGAAATAGATTCTGTGTGTAGCACACCCACATTCATGCATACATTCTCAACCTTAGAAGTAACATGAGTCTGGACCAGGACAGCGTCAGGATCTCCTGTGACTCAACGGAGAGAAAGAAAGAATTCCATAGCACATCACTCAATTTAAGATTCCTGTTTAGAAGAGGGGATTCAGTGCAAAGAAAATTCAGTACCAGCCCAAAGCAACCAACCCTGCACCCCGCTTCACCCGCATACCTGCTCCACTGACTGAGTTAGTCTTGGTCTCTTCTGCCCAAACATGTGACCTGAAGGTTATAGCATGGCCATCAGTCTCTACATAGACTGAATGATGGAGTAGGGATCTGATGGTTCCCTGCTCCACCGTAATATAAAACTGTATCTACGTCCTGAAGACACCCATATCCCCGATCTCTGAGGACAGTGGGACAGCTTCCCAAGTTTATGAGTACACCACTGGATCACAGATGGTTGGAAGCAGTGTCAGACTGAAGAACATTATGCCTACCAGAGAATTTGATTCTGAGGGCCCACCTTTCTCCCCCACTCAAGAGCCCCATAGCCGCTGCAGGTTTGCACTATGAACTCTCCTGAAGGAGAAGCCAGGACCCACCGAGGATTCTCTGGTTCTCTGGTGGGCCAGTCCAACCCTGGTTGGAAGCAATGATCAGATGTGATATGCAACCTTGTGAACTTCATGACACATGACCAAAGTTGTCATGTAGCATTACAAGCAATGTAAGGGATGGATATTTTCTAGGCACCAAAAATTCATAGAATTTCACCAACCCAATCTGGAGATCAGGACAGCGCTGTCAGGACGAAAAGGTTTTTGTGATATTTTTTATTTGGGATATAACAAAGTATCTGTTCAGAGCGTCTGTATATTGTTGCGTCTGTATGGCCTTTTTATATATACAGGGTGGTCCAAAAGTAGGTGGACAGAAAGTGTAATAAGGTTATGAAGGGGGAGATTTATCAAACACTAAATTGCAGCCGCCTGTCTGGATCATCCTCCAATAAACCATGAATTAGACGTGGACGATAAGCTTTCCACCCAATAGATTTCAGGATTCGCATGATAGAAGCTCGTGAAATTCCCAATTCCAAAGAGGCTCTTCTGGTGGACTCTTTTGGACTCTGAACAAATGTTTCAGCAACAAGTTGTTTATTATCTTCTGTACAGACTGTATTGGGTCGACCAGTTTTTGGAGCATTAAGGATTGAGCCAGTGGCATTGAATTTGTCACGAATGCAGTAAATGGTTTGTCTCTTTGGGGCTTGAGTACCAAATGTTTCAACCCAATTTTCTCTAACGGTTTCAGTATTTTGAGATTTCCAATACTCTGTTAAAATCCATTTTCTTCGAACTGTATTTAAATTATTTGCCATTATGTGTTATCTGAAAAGAAAACAGATTTGGGGGAGATCTATCTGTGAAAACTAGATCTGTGAAACTGGCTCAGTTGCCCTTAGCAACCAATCATATTCCACCTTTCATTTTCCAAAGAGTCTGTGAGGAATGAAAAGTGGAATCTGGTTGGTTGCTAAGGGCAACTGAGACAGTTTCACTTTACACCATGTTTGATAAATCTCCCCCTTCATAACCTTATTACACTTTCTGTCCACCTACTTTTGGACCACCCTGTATATGTATGTATGTGTATATATATATATATATATATATATATATATATATATATATATAGTACAGACCAAAAGTTTGGACACACCTTCTCATTCAAAGATTTTTCTGTATTTTCATGACTATGAAAATTGTACATTCACACTGAAGGCATCAAAACTATGAATTAACACATGTGGAATTATATACTTAACAAACAAGTGTGAAACAACTGAAAATATGTCTTATATTCTAGGTTCTTCAAAGTAGCCACCTGTTGCTTTGATGACTGCTTTGCACACTCTTGGCATTCTCTTGATGAGCTTCAAGAGGTAGTCACCGGAAATGGTTTTCCAACAATCTTGAAGAAGTTCCCAGAGATACTTAGCACTTGTTGGCCCTTTTGCCTTCACTCTGCGGTCCAGCTCACCCCAAACCATCTTGATTGGGTTCAGGTTGTTATGCACATGCCCGGACTGACTGGCGTGTGCGTGATTAGTGATCCCACTGTGCCATGAACCGGAGAGTGCCTGGAGGGGAGTAACTAAGTATCAACCCGATCCGACCCAGGTCGCACGCCGGCTACGACGCCGTGTACCAGGGAGGAACCGAGCAGAGGGACCAGGTGCCACTCCAGGTCAGACTCCGGACACGGCTGTTGACCCACACCGGGGAATACAGGAACAGGCAGGTTAGAGCACAAGCTGGGTAGGGTACAGTACAGACTGGGAGACGGGTCCAGAGCCGCAGATGCGGTAATCAAGCAGAGTAAAGCGAAACCGCAGGAGCGGTGGACAAGGCTGAGCATAGCGAAACCGCAGGTGCGGTGGACAGGGCTGAGCAGAGCGAAACCGCAGGTGCGGTGGACAGGGCTGAGCAGAGCGAAACCGCAGGTGCGGTGGACAGGGCTGAGCAGAGCGAAACCGCAGGTGCGGTGGACAGGGCTGAGCAGAGCAAAACCGCAGGTGCGGTGGACAGGGCTGAGCAGAGCAAAACCGCAGGTGCGGTGGACAGGGCTGAGCAGAGCGAAACCGCAGGTGCCGTGGACAAGGCAGAGCAGAGCGAAACCGCAGATGCGGTGGACAAGGCAGAGCAGAGCGAAACCGCAGATGCGGTGGACAAGGCAGAGCAGAGCGAAACCGCAGATGCGGTGGACAAGGCAGAGCAGAGCAAAACCGCAGATGCGGTGGACAAGGCAGAGCAGAGCGAAACCGCAGATGCGGTGGACAAGGCAGAGCAGAGCGAAACCGCAGATGCGGTGGACAAGGCAGAGCAGAGCGAAACCGCAGATGCGGTGGACAAGGCAGAGCAGAGCGAAACCGCAGATGCGGTGGACAAGGCTGAGCAGAGTGAAACCGCAGATGCGGTGGACAAGGCTGAGCAGAGCGAAACCGCAGATGCGGTGGACAAGGCTGAGCAGAGCGAAACCGCAGATGAGGTGGACAAGGCTGAGCAGAGCGAAACCGCAGATGCGGTGGACAAGGCAGAGCGGGCAGGAACCGCCGCAGCGGTAAGCAAGGCAGAGCAGAGATAAACCGCAAAAGCGGTGAGCAAAGACAGAGCAGAGGGGACAGGGCTCTGTTCACACGGAACAGACTGGAAGGGAAAGGCAGAACCAGATACACACAAGGTACTTGCAAAGAAGTAGCGAGTGGACTCCAAACTCACAAACGGAAGTACAGCGACAACGAGTAGGAGTTAGGTGCAGGTTCAGACTCTGCAGAAAAAGAGAGGAAACGAACATAGAGACAAAACAGGTAACAGGTTAGGAGACAGTTCAGACAGGAACTGTTACTGCAACGAAATACAGGAACGAGCCTAGGTATAGCCAAGTGCTGGTTCAGAAACTGCAGCAAAAGGGAGGAAACGGACATAGAGACAAAACAGGTAACAGATTAGGAAACAGTTCAGACAGCAACTGTTACTGCAACGAAATACAGGAACGAGCCTAGGTATAGCCAAGTGCTGGTTCAGAAACTGCAGCAAAAGGGAGGAAACGGACACAGAGACAAAACAGGTAAGAGGCTAGGAGACAGTTCAGACAGGAACTGTTACTGCAACGAAATACAGGAACGAGCCTGGGTATACGGCCCCCAGAGGCAGAAACGAACAGGCAAGGAGCGTGTTCAGACAGGCTTGGAAATACAGCCTCCAGGAAGGCGGACAGGCAAGAAAAAACAGAACAGGACCTGGCACCTCAGAGGCAAAAAGCCCTCTGAGGATAAACGTTGCTCAGGCACCAGCTTCCAGGTGAAGCTGGTTTAAATATCCAGTGAAAGACAGCAATAGGCTGAGGACGCATCAGGGGTGTGCCCACAGCAGCTACAAGAAACAGGAAGTAACCAGGCCGCCGCCCTAAGCAGTCAGAACAGAGACAAACAGACGGCATGAATAGAAGCCAGGCTAGCAGACTGGACTGAAGATCAAGTTTGCGATCTTGCATAGTGAGAGATGGTGCACCATGCAAGCCCGCCACCAGGTATGTTACACAGGTCTGGTGACTTTGGAGGCCAGGTCATCTGGCGTAGCACCCCATCACTCTCCTTCTTGGTCAAATAGCCCTTACACAGCCTGGAGGTGTATCTGGGGTTATTGTCCTGTTGAAAAATAAATGATGGTCCAACTAAACGCAAACCGGATGGAATAGCATGCCGCTGAAAGATGCTGTGGTAGCCATGCTGGTTCAGTATGCCTTCAATTTTGAATAAATCCCCCACCAGTGTCACCAGCAAAGCACCCCGACACCATCACACCTCCTCCTCCATGCTTCATGGTGGGAACCAAGCATGTAGAGTCCATCCGTTCACCTTTTCTGCGTCGCACAAAGACACGGTGGTTGGAACCAAAGATCTCAAATTTGGACTCATCAGACCAAAGCACAGATTTCCACTGGTCTAATGTCCATTCCTCGTGTTCTTTAGCCCAAACAAGTCTCTTCTGCTTGTTGCCTGTCCTTAGCAGTGGTTTCCTAGCAGCTATTTTACCATGAAGGCCTGCTGCACAAAGTCTCCTCTTAACAGTTGTTGTAGAGATGTGTCTGCTGCTAGAACTCTGTGTGACATTGACCTGGTCTCTAATCTGAGCTGCTGTTAACCTGTGATTTCTGAGGCTGGTGACTCAGATAAACTTATCCTCAGAAGCAGAGGTGACTCTTGGTCTTCCTTTCCTGGAGCGGTCCTCATGTGAGCCAGTTTCTTTGTAGCGCTTGATGGTTTTTGCAACTGCACTTGGGGACACTTTCAAAGTTTTCCCAATTTTTCGCACTGACTGACTTTCATTTCTTAAAGTAATGATGGCCACTCGTTTGTCTTTACTTAGCTGCTTTTTTCTTGCCATAATACAAATTCTAACAGTCTATTCAGTAGGACTATCAGCTGTGTATCCACCAGACTTCTGCACAACACAACTGATGGTCCCAATCCCATTTATAAGGCAAGAAATCCCACTTATTAAACCTGACAGGGCACACCTGTGAAGTGAAAACCATTTCCGGTGACTACCTCTTGAAGCTCATCAAGAGAATGCCAAGAGTGTGCAAAGCAGTCATCAAAGCAAAAGGCGGCTACTTTGAAGAACCTAGAATATAAGACATATTTTCAGTCGTTTCACACTTTTTTGTTAAGTATATAATTCCACATGTGTTAATTCATAGTTTTGATGCCTTCAGTGTGAATGTACAATTTTCAAAGTCATGAAAATACAGAAAAATCTTTAAATGAGAAGGTGTGTCCAAACTTTTGGTCTGTACTGTATAAAAAAAAAAGATGAAGTAACAAATGCACAGTCAGTTTCCCATTATGCTCTTCATTCCGGATAAACTGATATAAGGTTCACAGATCTTATTGTATTAATTGTCTCACCCTTTTCCTCTGGTCTCTGTACAAAAGCCATTTGCAGATCATATGTTGAAGACAGAGACCAACCATACAAAATCTTAGCCATAATCTTAAAGGGGACATAAAACAGCTTAGGAAAGTGGCTATATATTATATAAGTTATAATGCTACTGTCAAGCTTTAAGGGGAATCCGTCAGCAGGTTTTTTTGTTCTGTATTCTGAGAGCAGCATGATATAGAGACAGAGAGCCTGATTCAAGCGATGTGATACTTACTGAGCTAGATGCTGTCATTTTGGTGCAATCACTGTTTTCTCTGCTGTAGATCTCAGAATGCTGATCCCTGTATAACCCCGCCCACACCACTGATTGGCAGCTTTCTGGGTACACTGTATATTAACAGAAAACTGCCAATCAGTGGTGGGGGTGGGGTTTCACAAAGAAATTGACCAGGAGGCATGAGGCACCTAGTCCTGTAGTGATAATCTCCTGCTGATAAAACAGTGATTTTATTGAAACAGCAACACACAGCCTAGTAAGTGACAAATCGCTGGAATCAGGGTCTCTGCCCCTAAAGCATGCTGTTCTCAGATTACATCTCAGTAGCACATCGTCTTGTGTACACTGAATATATGCTGCCGAGAACAATGATATATTATGCACACAGAACGATTGTATAAACAATCATTATATGTACATGGAAGTGCAATCCGCCTGTTTAAACAAAATATGAAATGATTCCCGATCGGCACACAGTCAGGCCTCATTCACACGTTCGTGTTTTGAGTACGTGTGGTGTCCGTTTCCACATGTATTGGAGACACTGACACAAGTAGACCTATTCAAATGAATGGGTCTGCACACTTGTGTGTTTCCACGGACCGTGGGCAAAAAACGGTGACATGTCAGTTTTTACTGGCAACACGGGCCACAAAACGTCCCACACACGTACACACTGATAACACACGGATGACATCCGTGTGTCATCAGTGTGACACATATTGGTGCCGCCTGGGAATTAGCGGTACAGTTAGCGCTGTTCCCAAGCGCTGGGTGCTGAACGCTGCTCTCATCATTGTCCCCAGCTTGAGCTGCGATCAGCACCAGCAGGGGACAATGTTGAGAGTAGTATTCTGCTCCAATGTCTCCAAGTGTAAAAATAGGAATAAAATAAAAAAAATCCTTATACTCACCTGTCCGAAGATGAAATAAGTGTCCTACGCTGTAATCCATCTGATCGCACACGTTGGGGAGCAGAAAATGACTCAATGCATTTTGCGTGGCAAAAAGGTGTTGAAAAATGCTGGAAAAAAGCAGCAAAAACGTGACGTGTGAGCATACCCAAGGGGGCATTCACACATCTGTGTGAAATATCTGAGAGCTGCTGATATTTTATCGGACAATACTACAATGTAGGTGCACATTCACACTGTGGTCATGTAACTGACAAAACCTAGGACAAAAACAAAATGACCAACTACCCTGCAGTAAGTAAATAGTAATAGTAATAGTAAATAACACTGGGTACTTAGCTGACACTATTTTGATCAAAAGAGTGTAAAAGCCATGCCACCACGACAAGGTGCAGCCAATCAGGATGGACGCTAGCTATTGGCATCCACTTCGCTATGAACCAGCCGGCCTCCATAGACAGGGGCAGAGCAGGACCCAGACCTGACTGTGTAAACATCTGCCCTTGGAAAGCTATATAGACAAGATGCACAGCCCAAAAAGGGGCAGCCATGCCTCTGTATGAACAAGGCACAAAGAACTAAAGCAGAACTGAAGAATTGGGTCGGCACATGTGTTGGTATGTGTAGGTGCAATTCACACTGATGCCAGTTAACAGACAGAATCAAGAATCAAAACAAAATGATCAAATACCCTGCAGTAAGTAAATAGTATTAGTACATGTAAATAACATGGGTGCACCTTGCCATGGTGGGATGGCTTTTACGCTCTTTTGATCAAAATAATATCAACTAAGTCTCCTGTTATTTACATGCACTATTACTATTTACTTACTGCAGGGTATTTGCTCATGTTGTTTTTATCTCAGGTTCTGTCTGTTAAATGGTGTCAATGTGAATACACACCTATACATTGCACTTATACCAACGCTTCCTAAATGCATTTTTTTCCCCTTATAATTATGAATCTAATGAGATTAACCAGGTTTTTCAGTGCGTCAGAAAAAAAAGGCAAAAACTGCCAGGACAGAGACGCCAATGTCCAAAATGACTCCATCGGCTTAATCCAAGTGAATGGTTGCGTCAAGGTTCCCATCGGAATAGTTTTTTGTGGTTTCAATGGATTTCCACAGCATGGACGGAGTGGTGGGGGTGAGGGGAAGTAGCTTAGGGAGGGCAGCGAAACCATGTCTAAGGTTTTTAAATGATTTTAATAGTGTGCTTATGTTCAATAAACGTTTTGCTATTTTTCTATTGGCGGTGTGCACGTCCTTAGGTAGTAGTGCCTTTTTTCCTTTACATGATCAGGATAGAAGCTGTGCTGATATAGGACCAGTGAAGACAGCAGCACCCTGGATCTGACATCCAGCCTATATTACTGAGAGGGGCACTCCCACAAGAGAAAAATCTGAAGTTGGGATCAGTTTGATACCTGTCTATCAGTAGCTGTGAAACCGAGTAAAGGAATGAAACCTAGTGCAATTATATTAACGACAGGTGATCACTAACTTACGTAAAAACTATTTTCCTCCATGTCAGGGGTGGACAAGCCCTTTAAATCCAATCCGGAAGTAAAAATCCACAATAAACCCTCATTGCTATTGATTACCTGATGGAAAAGGATAAGGTCACATGTACAAGGAGAGGGGGACAGAAAAAAAAATATTTTGGGGACAGAAAAAAAATATTTTGCTGCATTGCCTCAAATTCTGCGTCAAAATTAACCCATTTTGTTTGCGGATTATGTTAAAGATTTTGGGGGCAGATTTCTTTCTGCAGAGAGTGGAATTTTCTGCAACAAAATTGCTGAGTGTGACTGATCCCTATAAATAAACGCAACCTGCAGATATAGGAGCCATATGGCCAAAGCCATGGACTGGTGTTAGTGGCCACACTGCGGTACCAGGTCAGCAGGGAGCACAGCCGCCGGGGTCTCACCCACTGACTGCCCACCTCTAACGCTACCGGGTTATACAGCGCCCCGTCTCTACCTAACTTACTGCTCGCCCCGCCCATTATACGCATGGTTGGCAGCCAACAGCGCTCTGATTGGCTAACCGCACCGACCCGAGCCACGCTGTCTTGACCATTTCGGCTTTTGATTGGCTAAAGAATCCATTCTGTGTTGTGATTGGCTGCGCGTTGCTGTCCGTCATCTGTGTCTAGTCCCCTTCGTTATTTTCCGTCGCGGTCAGAGCTGGAGGTGGGGATGCTCCGCTGCCACCGCTGACTGACACGGCTGCTTACGCCTCGGTAACTGGAAGCAGGCTTCTGGGAACGGATAGGCCTGGGAGGAATCCCCGGGGTGGTGGTGGAAAGGAATCCGGAATTCACTGCCGAGGGCGGGGAAAAGATTGGAATTGGAGGCCGGGGTCTGGGCCGCGCGCTGTTGCCTGGGGGTCTCAGCTCCGCTTGGATACTGGTAACATCTAGTACATCAACGGTGAGTGATAGAGACCGTAACGACCTGAATTGTCTTGAACTCAAACTTGTGCCGCACTGACTTCATTGTGCGTCTTCATCGCCAGAGACGGAACGAGCCCTTGTAATGGAGATAGAGCGATCAGATTGGATGATCTGGAGTCGTTATGAGATAGTATCAGTTTGGTGGTATCGTGACATGGTTACAGAAACAAATCTGCTGAGATCTGATAGGTTTCTTTATGTTCTGTGTATGGAGATCTCACTATCAACTAAACGATCTCCTGTACGATCTGATTGTACAATCACAGCAAAACCTCGGGCTCTGTGACTTAACTTGTGATCTCAGCTCGATCTGTTGGCAGATTTATAGGTTGGGAATGAACAATCCTGGGAGAATATGACTGTTCATCCCCGAACTATAAATCTGCCAACAGATCGAGCTGATCTGCCAGATAATGATTGGGAGGATGATGGAAATGTAACAGGTCTAGAAAAGTGCTTCTTCTAATCATCCAATACCCCCTGTGTATGAGGGTGTGGCCTCTTATTATTGGGGGGCGGCGGCACTGGCTGGACACTTATTATTATTATGGGGCGGCCGCACTGGCTGGACACTTATTATTATTATGGGGCGGCCGCACTGGCTGGACACTTATCACTTGCAATGTCTGTATCCGCTTCACCCTTCAAATCTTAAAGGGCTTGTCCACCTGTTTGGGGACAATTCTAATGCTCGTATTTGTGGCTAAAATTACAATTTGCCATTGGGTTTGATTACAAAGTCTGCCCGGTTCGCCTTCTACAGCCTCTACATTGTGCTGTCTATTACTGGCTTCCGAGTGAGCTGAGGATCTGTCAGTGAGCTCCTTCTGTCTGACATAGTCTGTAACTCCCTTTTTTTTTTTTTCTCTCAACTCCTCTCAGCTGATTTGTGATCATAGACCACATCAAAGTAGAATCTGCAGGAAAACAAAGAGCCTGTAAAAGCCAAATGGTGCAAAATGTGTCATTAAATCCAAATGCTATAATGATTTTTAACCAAAAATTAAAAGCAAACAAGTCCCAAAGGTGGACAGCCCCTCTAATATCTGGGTCAGTGGAATGATTTATGCCCCCTGCTCCCCCATTCTTCTGCAACACAGACTGTTTTTTTGCCTGAATTCCACAGCAAGTCGTATTTCTAGATTTCAGCTCAGAATTCCGTTGCAGATTGTACAAGTGTTCGGGCAGGTGGGGCCGTGGAAATATAATTGTTAGAACCAGAAATATTTACCCCGTTCCCCCTGTATCTCCTGTGTGTAGACTTTCCTAATGGGGGCATATATATTATTTGTAATAGTTACATTATTATTGGGGGATCTTCCTGATTACTTATCTCTTGCATAGTTTGTATCACAGTCCCTCACCTTTTTAATAGCTGCTTTATTAGGGAATTGCGGCCCCCGATTTTCCCTTGGCACAGGCTTGTATCTCTAGGTGGCCCCTGATGTGATGCTTTCCCTGTGCTGACACCATTCTTGCAGCCTTTCTTCTGCCTGAACCCCACTATGTCACCTCTCCCTATAGAATTCCTCCTTGGCCTCTGTCTTCTTGCTTCCAGCACTAGATGTGTAGATGGAGGGTGCTGCGCTCTCCCTGCACCCTCCTTTCCCCTTCACATTTTCTTTTCTTCGCTTTCCCTATCATCTTTCTGTTCTCTGCTCCTTGATCAGATCGGTTTTGACACCACTCCCTTCTCTGCTCGCTGAATTTGTGGGTAATCTGACTTTTGCCAATTGTCTTGTGGTTGCCCTGGTTAAGTGGGGTGCTATCCATGCCTTTCTTTATAAATGAGGTCTGCGCCCTTTCTTTCCTCTGCAGCGTACAGAGGAGGCTGATATGATTGGCATAGTGCTGCACGCTGGCTGCGCAGGTGATCAGTGATACTCTCGTCTTTGTGTGTTGTGCCCAGGTTTAGTTTGGCTTTGGTGTCACAGTATAATTTTGGCATCGTACCCAAATCTGCCCATTTGTTTCAGTTCAGTTTTAGACCTGATGTAAAGCCTGGCATCGCCCCAGCGGTTCTGCATTGTTAAGCACTAGTAATACGCCACCATTTTCCCCTTCCATGCATAGTGTAGCGCCATAGTATTCACCCACATTGGCCTGCATGTGGTTCATTCACTTTCCCCTGATTGTATCCAGTCACATAAACATGACTCTCGACCCAGCAGTGATACCGGAGGGTCTCGCTGCTTTTAATGAGGAGGAACTGTACAACTACCCATATGGCAAGTGCTTCTGTTCACCCCCTGATCTGGGCAATGCTGCAGTTCTTCTGTTACTGTTCCTAGAAATGTACGAGTAAATTGACGACTGGGTGTTACCGTTCACGTTGTCAAAGAGGCTGTAACTAAAGAGTCCATTACTGACAGCGCTGATTGGTCAGTGACAGGGCGCAGTCAGACGGCCATATACAGTACAGACCAAAAATTTGGACACACCTCATTTAAAAATTTTGCTGTATTTTCATGACTATGAAAATTGTACATTCACACTGAAGGCATCAAAACTATGAATTAACACATGTGGAATTATATACTTAACAAAAAAGTGTGAAACAACTGAAAATATGTCTTATATTCTAGGTTCTTCAAAGTAGCCACCTTTTGCTTTGATGACTGCTTTGCACACTCTTGGCATTCTCTTGATGAGCTTCAAGAGGTAGTCACCCGAAATGGTCTTCCAACAATCTTGAAGGCGTTCCCAGAGATGCTTAGCACTTGTTGGCCCTTTTGCCTTCACTCTGCGGTCCAGCTCACCCCAAACCAACTCGATTGGGTTCAGGTCTGGTGACTGTGGAGGCCAGGTCATCTGGCGTAGCACCCCATCACTCTCCTTCTTGGTCAAATAGCCCTTACACAGCCTGGAGGTGTGTTTGGGGTCATTGTCCTGTTGAAAAATAAATGATGGTCCAACTAAGCGCAAACCGGATGGAATAGCATGCCGCTGCAAGATGCTGTGGTAGCCATGCTGGTTCAGTATGCCTTCAATTTTGAATAAATCCCCAACAGTGTCACCAGCAAAGCACCCCCACACCATCACACCTCCTCCTCCATGCTTCACTGTGGGTACCAGGCATGTAGAGTCCATCCGTTCACCTTTTCTGCGTCGCACAAAGACACGGTGGTTGGAACCAAAGATCTCAAATTTGGACTCATCAGACCAAAGCACAGATTTCCACTGGTCTAATGTCCATTCCTTGTGTTCTTTAGCCCAAACAAGTCTCTTCTGCTTGTTGCCTGTCCTTAGCAGTGGTTTCCTAGCAGCTATTTTACCATGAAGGCCTGCTGCACAAAGTCTCCTCTTAACAGTTGTTGAAGAGATGTGTCTGCTGCTTGAACTCTGTGTGGCATTGACCTGGTCTCTAATCTGAGCTGCTGTTAACCTGCGATTTCTGAGGCTGGTGACTCGGATAAACTTATCCTCAGAAGCAGAGGTGACTCTTGGTCTTCCTTTGCTGGGGCGGTTCTCATGTGAGCCAGTTTCTTTGTAGCACTTGATGGTTTTTGCAACTGCACTTGGGGACACTTTCAAAGTTTTCCCAATTTTTCGCACTGACTGACCTTCATTTCTTAAAGTAATGATGGCCACTCGTTTTTCTTTACTTAGCTGCTTTTATCTTGCCATATTACAAATTCTAACAGTCTATTCAGTAGGACTATCAGCTGTGTATTCCCCAGACTTCTGCACAACACAACTGATGGTCCCAACCCCATTTATAAGGCAAGAAATCCCACTTATTAAACCTGACAGGGCACACCTGTGAAGTGAAAACCATTTCCGGTGACTACCCCTGGAAGCTCATCAAGAGAATGCCAAGAGTGTGCAAAGCAGTCATCAAAGCAAAAGGTGGCTACTTTGAAGAACCTAGAATATAAGACATATTTTCAGTTGTTTCACACTTTTTTGTTAAATATATAATTCCACATGTGTTAATTCATAGTTTTGATGCCTTCAGTGTGAAAGTACAATTTTCATAGTCATGAAAATACAGAAAATTCTTTAAATGAGAAGGCGTGTCCAAACTTTTGGTCTGTACTGTAAATCGGAGCTGGATCAGACCGCAGTGCACGGACTGGCCGACGGCCCTCCCAATCCATGCGTTACATCTTCATGTATTTCTATGCAGCTGTCACACTCGGGTCGGGAGAGCCACTGGCCAGTCCGTGCACTGCAGTCCGATCCCGCTCCGATTTTATATGGCCGTCTGACTTTTCCCATACTTCTACAGCTTTACCAAGAACGTGGCGTCATGCTGTTCCTGTGTTACACCTCCGAGAAATTTTTCATCGACAGCTGGCTGTTTCCAGCTGAAGTATTTACAAGGGCAGACGTGTCTGGAGAGCGGATCGATCCTCTTTTTAGGGGTTGTCCTGGGATAGGAGAAAGCTCCTCCCTCACAAACGGTGCTGACTGATGGGGGCGCTCATGGGTTATGTCCGATATTGCATTTCACTGATGCTGTTTTAGGGCTTGAAGTAGCTGACCCGATTTTCTTAATCGGCATAATTTCTGTATAGCAGATGTTGGCACCATATAAACAGTGCGGGATTGAGCGTTTTTCACACTATACTTGCATTTTTAGGTCCTTTTGTTTCATTCTTTACCCCAAATGAATTGAGCTCTGGTCCCCCCCCCCCCATAGACTTCTCTACCTAAACATCACCAGAAAAAAAGCTACTAAAGCCCTAAATTCTAACTACAGGGGAGATGACCCCAACAAGTTGGTTGGCAGGGGGTTAGCACTGTCTTCGGGGGCGGCACTGTGCGCAGCCTCATGCTATAGCTGCGCACTTTTGCTTGGTGGCCTGAACAATCATTGGGAGCGTGAGTTTAGGACCCCCACTGATCAACTTTGCATCAGAGGGCTATGTAAATACTTTGGGTCTGTTCCCCTGTAGGTCTCGGACGCTGTAGCTTTAAAGTAATTAAACTCACTGAGGTTATTTGTACAGATAATAGATTTAGAAGATCATTCGTAACTTCTCATAAAAATCTGTTTTGGAAACACTTTAGGAGAACAGTGACCTGAGCCAAGTAGTCGTTCAAAGCTCTAGTGGACGAGATGAGGAACAGCGGTGGATGGCGATATCCTACTATGAAGGGGGCTGGCCTGGTTTAGAAACACATGGCTGCTCTTTTCCTAACACCGCGCCCCACCGATCTATGTGATGTGTCTAGAGTTACTGCTCAGCCCCCTTTGAAATGAATGGAGCTTGGCTGTGAAGCCATAACTTCTGTAAGCAGGTGACGCTATTTCTGGAAGAGAGCAGCTTTTTTTTTTTTTTTTTAATACCTAAAGGGGTTGTCCATAGGATAGGTGATAACTTGTAGATAGGCGGAGGTCAGTGCGCTCACATTCCCACCGATCGTCAGAAAGGGAAACTTTTATCCCCGTTACAAAGTGACGCGGCAGTGTTCAGGCTCGGCTCTGCTCCATTCATTTTCCATGCGGATGCTGAGCGCTGCACTTGGCTTTTTTTTTGGCAGCCACATAGGGAATGACTGGAGCAACGGTCGGGCGTTCAACCTAGTAACTTTTTTTTCACTGGACAACCCCTCTAAACACCCCCTCCTCATCAGAGAACAGCAACTTTTGGCATTCTAGTTTTTGTGAAACCACAACTCTCAGCATTTCCTATCAAACATAGACTTGTCAGTACATATTAAGAGTTGTAATTGTACAACTAGCGTGCCGCTGGTTAATGACTGACCCATGTTACCGCACATTCAATTCTTGCATGAGGTTTTCAATATCGTCAGTTTTGCCCCATATAATCAATGTTGGGGGGTCGCACCTGTTCCTGCCGCTGTCTGCAGGAGCTCAGTAATTCCTCTATACACGAAAGGAGAGTGCCTCTGCTCTGGAAACATACAGAAGCCTCCAAAATACGCTCCCCGTCCTCTGTAGCCAAAAGTATGGTCAACACAGCAGTGGGACACAAGCGTGGCTTAGGGGCTAATGTCCTGCCGAGTCTCCTTACCCTCTCTGTGCCTCTAGTCCAGTGGTAAAACAATGACCTTATCCAACCATTAAATTTTGTTTTTGTTAGTAACTGTTGCAAAAAAAGTTTTAAAACTTCAAAAGAAAAAGTTCACTGCTCTTATACTCCAGCGATCCAGTGTCCCCCCCCCCCCTCCCACTCCAAATGTCTGTCTCCACAGCCAATCAGTGGCCTCAGCTGTGACTCCTTGTTCTATTGGCATCACCGCTCAGCCAAGAGGCCACTGATTGACTGCAGTGGTCACGTACAGCCCACACAGGAGAACCACTGGATCAATGGGTGTAATAAAGGTGAGTATTTTTTCTTTTGCTGTTTTAAGGAATTTGAAGCTTCATTTTAATTTTTTGTGATGTTACAACTGATGCAAGGACACTTACTGAATACAAGGCGGGGGTGACTGGAGCTTTATACTGGACACCGGCTGCAAGATGAATGGATAGCTAAAAAAAACACCAACTTATAAAAAGTGGAATCATCTGATTGGCTGCTAAGGGCAACTGAGTGAGTTTCACTTTACACCATGTTTGATAACTCTCGCCCTTCATAACCTTATTACACTTTCTGTCCACCTACTTTTGGACCACTATATATATATATTAGTACAGACCAAAAGTTTGGACACACCTTCTCATTTAAAGATTTTTCTGTATTTTCAAGACTATGACAATTGTACATTCACACTGAAGGCATCAAAACTATGAATTAACACATGTGGCATTATATACTTAACAAAAAAGTGTGAAACAACTGAAAATATGTCTTATATTCTAGGTTCTTCAAAGTAGCCACCTTTTGCTTTGATGACTGCTTTGCACACTCTTGGCATTCTCTTGATGAGCTTCAAGAGGTAGTCACCAGAAATGGTCTTCCAACAATCTTGAAGGAGTTCCCAGAGATGCTTAGCACTTGTTGGCCCTTTTGCCTTCACTCTGCGGTCCAGCTCACCCCAAACCATCTCGATTGGGTTCAGGTCTGGTGACTGTGGAGGCCAGGTCATCTGGCGTAGCACCCCATCACTCTCCTTCTTGGTCAAATAGCCCTTACACAGCCTGGAGGTGTGTTTGGGGTCATTGTCCTGTTGAAAAATAAATGATGGTCCAACTAAACGCAAACCGGATAGAATAGCATGCCGCTGCAAGATGCTGTGGTAGCCATGCTGGTTCAGTATGCCTTCAATTTTAAATAAAGCACCCCCACACCATCACACCTCCTCCTCCATGCTTCACAGTGGGAACCAGGCATGTAGAGTCCATCCGTTCACCTTTTCTGCGTCGCACAAAGACACGGTGGTTGGAACCAAAGATCTCAAATTTGGACTCATCAGACCAAAGCACAGATTTCCACTGGTCTAATGTCCATTCCTTGTGTTCTTTAGCCCAAACAAGTCTCTTCTGCTTGTTGCCTGTCCTTAGCAGTGGTTTCCTAGCAGCTATTTTACCATGAAGGCCTGCTGCACAAAGTCTCCTCTTAACAGTTGTTGTAGAGAGGTGTCTGCTGCTTGAACTCTGTGTGGCATTGACCTGGTCTCTAATCTGAGCTGCTGTTAACCTGCGATTTCTGAGGCTGGTGACTCAGATAAACTTATCCTCAGAAGCAGAGGTGACTCTTGGTCTTCGTTTCCTGGGGCGGTCCTCATGTGAGCCAGTTTTTGTAGCTCTTGATGGTTTTTGCAACTGCACTTTGGGACACGTTCAAAGTTTTCCCAATTTTTCGGACTGACTGACCTTCATTTCTTAAAGTAATGATGGCCACTCGTTTTTCTTTACTTAGCTGCTTTTTTCTTGCCATAATACAAATTGTAACAGTATATTCAGTAGGACTATCAGCTGTGTATCCACCTGACTTCTGCACAACACAACTGATGGTCCCAACCCCATTTATAAGGCAAGAAATCCCACTTATTAAACCTGACAGGGCACACCTGTGAAGTGAAGACCATTTCCGGTGACTACCTCTTGAAGCTCATCAAGAGAATGCCAAGAGTGTGCAAAGCAGTCATCAAAGCAAAAGGTGGCTACTTTGAAGAACCTAGAATATAAGACATATTTTCAGTTGTTTCACACTTTTTTGTTAAGTATATAATTCCACATGTGTTAATTCATAGTTTTGATGCCTTCAGTGTGAATGTACAATTTTCATAGTCATGAAAATACAGAAATTTCTTTAAATGAGGTGTGTCCAAACTTTTGGTCTGTACTATGTATGTATGTATATGTGTTGGCTTTTTAATGTCTATATAACTAAACAGTATGCAGTGTGATATGGTGACGGTTATGGAGGAGGGGGATGCAGCTGCAGAAGGGAGCAATATTAGGAGACACCTGATGTCTGAGCCAATGGATAGGAAAGCTGCACAAAGACGTTTTCTGTCTGCGTTACTTTCGTACCCCCTCCCCCAATTGATGGCATATACTCAGCAGCTCCTTTATTGGTGCCCCAGGCTGTTCTCTCCCAGGCTTTGAATAGGTTGAGCCTTGCACTTTATGCAGGTTTTGCTCTGTCAGCAATATGATATTTCCTGCATCTGTAGCTCAGGTGATTCGCTTTGTTAGTTCAACGGTGACGTCTAATGTCCCAATTGTTCCAAATTTTACATTAAGCCCAGAGGCCGTGCTGGTGTCAGCAGACGATGGCGGCTGATGAATTACTTTTCCAACAGTAACCACAAAGGCGAGTCATTTTCGGTGAAGACACCTGCTGGGATACAGTGTCGCCTTCCCCTCATCCCGGAGGAACCTGGCCATGAGTAATGCTGCCTGTCAATGACCGGGTCTCTTTCATGGTGAGACTATTGGGAACTGCTAAAAAATTGTCAGTGGGATGACCTGATGCCTTCTGAGCTGCATTCTCAATTCTGATAATCATCATTGGAGACGATCTAAAATGTTCAGGCTGCTTTTTTTTTTTTTCTTGAATAAAAGCTTTAGACTTTATAAAGGCTGGGACACATGATTATGTAAAGCAATGTCATGGATTTATAAAATCAGCTAAGTGACAGTGAAACCTTGTTTATACTGGGGGCTGCGTCACATTCTCGATGCTGTTTTTGAAAGGTGGAAGAACAAAAACAGCAGATCCAGCATTGTTTCATTTGATTGTCGCCGTGTTGGATAATGTTGCTCCGAAAAAAATACACTTTTTTTCTTATTTAAAGTTGGTTTTTTTTTTGTTGTTGTTGTTTTGTTCTAAATGATAGATAGATATATAAATAAATAAATTTTGGTTACATGACATGCTCCCTTACATAAACACACTACATTATTCCTGCATTGTCATGTTTTATACCTTATTTTTAGTATTTAAAAAAAAAAAAAAAAAAATTTAAAGTTTGGTATCAATAAAAAAAATTAGCGCTGTCTGACTTTTCCAGGCTTTTCTTCCCTGCACATAGCTGCAGGATGAGTTAACTGAGAATCCGTCAGTGTGTTCATTCTGAAGGGGGAGTTTTGTAAGTTATATCTTGTTTTTGTGTTGCTTTAAGACCATAAACCATATAAAAGCTTAGTTGAACTTGTGATGTGGTTATATATCAGCTAAGGGAAAGTTAGAAAAAGACACATATGAAAGTTACAAACTCCCGTTAGCATAAGCTCACTGAAGGATTCTCAGTTAACTCATTCTGTAAATGGAAACTAAGAGCCTGTAAAAGCCAAATGGTTAAATTTTTATTGAAGGCCAATTGCTAAAATAATTTCAAAATAAATATACAATGCCCCCTGAAGTTGTCCATATCCAGTGAACCTTCACTTTGTTGCGTGCAGGAAGCCACCGGATGACAGTGTCTGCTGCAGCATAATTACTACAGAGCCCTACGGACAGTGTGTGCAAAACCCTCTGTAAATCTTAGTAAGAAATCTGAAGCTCGTGGCGGGGGACGCTCTTGCACCCACACTAGGGCTCTGTTTGGGATCGCTATACACCACAGTAATGATCAGAGTGCTGCCTGACCATCTTTAGTCCCAATACAAGATTTTGGCCTTTTCTTGCCTATTCGTTGATGGCAAGCAGCAGTAATGTTCCTCTGCAGTTGGAGCGACTCAAGTACTTTCTCTTTCGTGATCGGGCAATATGTTTAATTCACCATCTGGTGCAACCTGCATTAACAATTAATCAGATTACAATAAAAGAGTGGGCTGACTATTCCCTGCAGGCCTCGGATCAGTTGGCAGATGCTGGAGCATTAGATAATTTTGCCGGTGCCTGAAGTTGATGTCATTTCTATAAGTTTGTAGCAGTCGGATTATTTCCCACAGCTTTTTCCTGTGTGTTTTCTACTCATGAAGTGATGTAAGCGTGGCTGTGTTCCCATTGTAAATGCTCTTGTCTGCTTGCATTTGCAGGTCTTGTTGGATCACCCTTAAGTGGAGGCATATTTTGCACTAGAAAAGGAAGACCTCGCCTCTTCTCTTCTTGCACTTGTCATCTTGTTGCCTTGGAGCCATAAAGCCGCATCGCACTCAAGCACAGCAACACTTCAGCACTTGGGGATGAGCGTGCAGGCAAAAATGTGTTAAGACTTGCATTTCTTTCAGCTGCACTCATTCAGGTTCCACAATGAGGATCATGATGCAGAAATAATTAACGGTAAGTCGATGCAAACCAGGCGTATAGCCTTTGTATTAACCTGAACTATCAGATGCCTGTACACCAATATACACGCTGCTGATGGTAAAGCATTGGCACATAAATATCATTTCCATTAGTTAAAAAGGTTTTCCAGATTTGGAAAACCCCGATCTGCATTAAAAATAACTCACAAACGATCTTTACCCACTCTCCCCAGGTCCAACGCTGAATCTTCTCTGCTTGTCTGTTGTCTGCAACACTGAAGTCACATTGATAACGCTGCAGCCAATAACTGAGCTCCACAGTTGGGGGCCGCCGGCGTGACACCGGGGGCTGCCACCTGGGGAGGGTGAAGAAAGTAGTTTGTTTGTTTTTATTTATTACTTTTTTTTTTTTACACAAAGTGCAACTTGTGGACAGAGGTTTTCCAAAAGAAGAAAACCCCATTTAAACTAGTAATCCCATCTCCTAAAGTGATGGTAAATTAATAGGCTGTCCTATCACACTATAACCAGTGGGATCTGACCTCAGGGACACCAACCAGACCGATCCTGTGAGCCCATATGGCAGATGCCATCAACACTGGAAAAATGAGACTAGTGCTAAAGGGGTTTTCCTTTGTGACTGCAGACTTGGGAATTCTCCAACTGCGGGCTTGTGACCACAAGTAAGTGATTTGCATACATTTGGTCACATGCCAACTAGATGTGCGCGGCCTTGCTCAATACAACTGAACTGAGCATGGCCGGATACGTTTAGTCTGACTGTGGCCTGGAGTATGCATATCGCTTACTTGAGGTCACATGGCATTGTGTGTGCTGTGAGGATTCACAAGTCTGGAGACTTGTACCCCTTGGTCGGACTATCCCTTTGATGGGTCAGGAGGTGCAGTGGAATTATTCAAGTTATTCGTTCTGAAGTCATTTTAGTCTTCATTGGTACCAAGGTAATGATATTTTTTATTTCTCAGTCACATGGAATTATTAAATGGATTTTCTCCTCATAAATGGGTATAGCTGCATACAACTTGTGAAAACAAGCAACTTTGCAATTTTACCTTTTTATTAAAAATACTCTTTTCTATTTAATGTTGGGATTTTTGTTGTTTTGTCGTTTATTGCATGTTGCCTAGGTTCCCAGCCTCCTCTGCAGTCTGAGGCGGCTGGATCTGACCAGCTTCAGTATCCCTCTTATACGGCAGAGACAAAGCTGCCTCTGCTTGCAGCACTGGAGAGTGCACAGGTTGTGCCAGCGGCTCCGACACACCTCTGGTCTGGACTGTCAATCATCAAAAATCCACCACCTCTGGTGAGCCGGGAGTGGTGCGCTACTGAACTGCAGTCATGAGAATAACCCTGAAGTCCACTTACCTTGTTCCCTACCATGTCTTGTGGGGCTTGATGTGGAAGGTGGGGGTTATCACTCGGACTCGGTGTTGCATACATCACACTATTGCAATGTAATGCAAGGTTGCGTTATTTGCCAGGGCAGGAAATGCTGTTTCTAGCGGACCCCCTCCATGCAATCTATGCACCCTGATAAGGCACATGGACCAGGGCTGTCCAGCTCCATTATGGCAATGCCTTCAGTATGTGACGATGCACACAGCTAAGGCCTTTGGCCACTTCTTCCTTTTGTGCCCTTTGGTGTTACCCAGTGTATTTGATGTGTGTGTAGGTGCAGACGCTGCTTCCACAGGATTTGAACAACCTACAAAACTGCGCTGACCTTGTGGAGTTTTCAGAACAATGGTCTTTTATGTGAAAGGTGTTATGAACAACTCCTTTAAAACAGAAGAGCTCGTTTAATGACTGATAAAGATGTAGTTCATCACACTTTATATAAAAGACTATTGTGCTGGACTTGGGTTATGTTAGTGATTTTTTTTTTATATTTTTTTTTTGTGTTTTGGTATGTAAAAACTGAAATAGCGTCACTTTCACCTGCCTCACCATATGGCCACGTTCCCACCATGAGCTTTTTGTGAGTTTTGATGTTGCAGATTTTCTGCACCTATTAAAAATGGGTTATTTTCACTTTAAAAAAAAAAAAAAAAAAAAAAAAAAATACACAACCTAGCCTAAATATTTACCATATAGCTCACCATTAGTGACAGTAAATGTAATTTTAACATTTTACCACCTTATCTGCCCATGTGGTGTGTGAGACATGATTAGACACATCCAGAATGAAAACTCATTTCTAGCTGATAATACAATCTAGCACCTGTCCCTATTTTAAAAGCATCTAACAGTGTTATAAATATATCTATATCTAGATATAGATTTATTTATATCTAGATATATCTATATCTCTATATCACACACACATAACACACATTGACCCCGTTCTACGCCCAGGTTGCGAGCGTTTTTATTGGTATATGGCTCCCTATCCTGGTATGCATGGTGTCCCTCATCCCCAATCCTGGTATGCGTGGCGTCACTCACCCCCATCCTGGTATGCATGGTACCCCTCATTCCTATTACGCTGCACACATACAAAAAAATAAACACTTATACTCACTCTTCTTCCCTGTGCTCCAGCGCTGTGTCCTGTTCTGCCAGAGGCCAGGGAAGGAATGCGGCGCCGGAGTACTTGCGTGCCCATACCGCGCTGTCCGGCGCCATTTTGCTGAAGACACACTGGAAATGTGTCTTCAGTAAAATGGCGCCAGATATCGCTATGCTCATGCGCTGATTCCGACGCCTCACTCCTGCCCCGGTCTTCGGCCAGAAGAGAGGTGCCATGTGGCAACACTCCTCTCGATCGGGTAAGTATGGCGCTGGAGATCGCGGTATGCGTTCAGTGTCTACGCATAACGCGATCCCAGGCGCCATACACTCCTCTTACCTGTAACTGTTCCATGCGTTCTTCTGCTGGAGCCAGACTACGTGTCGCGCTTGCTCAGTCTATTAAGGCTTCGGACAGAGGGACGTGTGTGTGTGCGTGTGTATGTAATATATATATATATATATATATATATATATATATATATATATATATATATATATATATATATATATATATATATTAATATATATATATTAATATATTTTTATTTTCAGCACAGAGTATCTCAGATAAGAGAGGTAATATAGTACAATAGAAAATAGAATTGAACCGGCTTAAAAGAGGTTTTTTTTTTTTTTTTTTTTTTTTTTGTTTGTTTTTTTAAGTATGTTGCACCTCCAAACTTTGAAGGAAGGCAAGCAACCCTGTTTGCTTTCTTCATTTTATTATTACAGATCACCGTTTAAAAATTATGAATCAGTCAACAAGTACATGGAAAATATCAAGTAATGCACTGTGGAAGAGTTGTATTAGACGACCATGAACAACACTCATCTCCAGCTGATACCTTGCACCTGTCCCTATTGTAAATGCAGCTAATAGCAGTATCAATAGGGAATAGAATAGATTTTTATTTTTTTCCAGCAGTATAAAGCAATAATGCTTGACTGGATTGGTGTAATACGCTATCCATACTGCGATCACTCACCCGTAAACAAATTTCAGATAAGAGAGGTAATATTGTAGAATATAGAAGCGATTTGAATTGCCCTTCCCATTATTAAGGAGTGGATCTCCTATACTGTTGGTGCTTATATGTTACAATACCCCCGGTGGCACTAAAAACCATCTCTGACAAAATGCTAGCGGCCAGAACCTCCAAGGTGTAGAGAGACTGTGTCCAGCTTGGATACCCAATAGCTGTAAGGCGCATAGGAATCACGAAGGACCATGGTACGGTCACCAAGATAGTCCTTCAGCATCTTCCACAACTTTTCCCTCCTTGTCACAGTAACCTGCGCATCAGGGCCTGGTTGCTGGGATGGTCTGAGAAAACTGTCCCAGACCTTTGGCAGTCTTCTGCTGCATCTGCTTATTTTCTCCCTCACCTGTACTCCTTGGTTTACCAAGAAACTGTGACCTCTGCTGTCAGTGTTGTCAGATGGGATTTTTTTTTTTTTTAATAATCCTGCAACATACAACATAGGAATGGGTTTCCTATACTGTTATTGTGTATGCAGTAACTGCAATGGCTGCCAGAAATTACGAAGCACTCCAATACCTCTTTGAAGAGATGTAGAGGAGGGCCTCATTAAAAAATTGTTCCCATTATAAAGGAGTGGGTCTCCTATACTGGTAATGCCCATGCACTAATTTCATGGATTGAAAAACATTGACCCCTGGGGGGTATACATGAACATACTATGTGACATACAGCATGTTGGAGGTAGGCCTCGAAAAATAGTTCCTACTGGCATCATAAACACCCTTAAAAATTATGTGCTTGTTGCATGATGGTCGCCCTTTTATGGTAGTGGAGGATAAGGAGAAGGAGGAGGGTGACATATAAAATAGAAAAAATCATGAAGCATATGCTCATGTCTGGGTGTGAAAAGGTACATGGGAATAGATCCCCCAAAAAATAACCACTGGATTTGACTTTGTGCCGCTTCTATCATCCGGTGGTGTCGAAGTCTGGCCCAATCCAGCCCTTGTTCATTTTTATAAGAGTCAGCCTATCAGCATTTTCAGTTGACAGGCGGATGCGCCTATCAGTTATAACGCGCCCGGCAGCACTGAAAACCCGCTCTGACAAAACGCTAGCGGCAGGGCAGGCCAGGCCTTCCAAGGCGTAGAGAGCCAGTTCATGCCACGTGTCCAGCTTGGATACCCAATAATTATAAGGCACAGAGGAATCATGGAGGACGTTGGTATGGTCGGCAAGGTACTCCAGCGTCTTCCAAAACTTTTCCTTCCTTGTTAGAGTACCCCGCGCATCATGGCCTGGGCGCTGGGAGGGTCTGAGAGAACTGTCCCAGACCTTTGACAGCGTTCCACTGCCTCTGCTGCATCTGGTTTGTGTCTCTCTCACCTGTACTCCTTGGTTATCCAAGGAACTGTGATCTCTGCCGCCAGCGTTGTCAGCTGTGAATTTTTTTTAATATTCTGGTACTACAACATTTTACTAGCCCTCTCTGCCATGGGAAGGAGAAATAAAGTTCTCCTTGTAGCGTGGGTCTAGAATTGTGACCAACCAGTTATTGCTGTCTCCCAAAATGCGTACAACGCGAACGTCACGGGAAAGGCAGAGGAACATAGTCAGCCATGTGTGCCAGACTGCCAACAACCAAGACATACTGTCCCCAAGGGTAGGTTTACCTACCCAGTAACTGCGTTGTCGAGGGCAGGGGTAATTGTCAGGGACACGTGCTTGTGTAAGGCGGGGACGGCACAACAAGAGAAATAGTGGTGGCTGGACACTAAGTACCAAGGGACGGCCGCTGCCATGAGGTTGCGGAAAGCTTCCGTCTCCACGAGCCTAAAAGGCAACATTTCCAGAGCAAGCAGTTGAGAAATGTGGTAGTTTAGTGTTGTGGACTGTGAGTGGGTGGCTGTGTATTTGTGTTTGTGTTCTAAGGACTGGGATAGGGACAACTGAACGCTGCGCTGGTACAAGGACGTGGTTGCTGATGGTGATTGTTACAAGTGTGCAACGACGGATGCAGGGTGGGAGGCATCTTCGCCTGCATCATGGACGGAGGCTTGGCTTGCACGGACAACAGGGGAAGAGGCAGTGGTGTCACCCGCAGACACTGTTTCTGGACACTGGCGTTTGGATGCTTTACTGTCTTTTGCCTGAGCATGCTGATGGTGGTCAGGCTGGTAGGTTTGCTGCTCCCGCTGATGATGGCTTGGCAGATGCTGCAAATGGCCTTTTTTGGGTTAACTGAACAGTCTTTAAAAAAGAGCCACTTGGGAAGACCTAGCAGTTGCCTGCCTTTTGTCTGTGACCACTCCACTGCTTGTTCCTTCCTGTTGTGGTGCTACGACTCCCTCCCCCTCTGTGCTGCTGTCCTCGCTATGCATGTCTCCCTGCCAGGTTGGGTCAGTGACTTCATCGTCCACCACCTCCACTTCCACGTACGCAACCTGGACCTCCTGACTTTCTGGCAATTGTGTCTCATCATCATCCACCTCTTGCGACAGTAATTGCACTCTCCCGCCATCGCCTTCGTGTGACCGTGGCTGCTGAGGTATTTGGGCATCGCTACATGCGATCGCCTCTTGCCCCGCTTGAAGCGGATCGAGCGAGAGGCCAGAATCTACAAATGGAAATGTGAACAGCTCTTCAGAGTGTCAAAGTGTGGGATCAGTTGTCTCCGGGCACTCATCATGGTGGGAGGAAGGAGGCTCAGGGTGAGAATTGTGTGCTCCAGACTCACGGCTACTGAGACTGGACAGTGTGGAAGACAGGGTGATGGTGGTGGCGGCAAACTGACTGAAAGTATTATCTGCTATCCAACCAACAACTTTTTCACACTGCTCTGGCTTAAAGAGTGGTATTTCGCGGCCCCCTAGACATTGGGACAGGAAGGTAGGGGACATGATGTAGGGGTTTATTGTGCTCCCTCGGCAGGCACGGTTTCATCTTGCCCATTGCTTCGGCCTCTTCGTGCACCATCAGATTCACGTCCACTTCCCTGTCATTTGCCACGCGCCTTGCCCATTTTAAATGGACTATAATATTTTGCAGCTTGCAAAAAAAAATAATCAGGATTAATAACGCATTATTTGATCACGTCTGATGACCAATTCTTTTGCCCAGTCACGGTATAGCGATGCTATTGGTCAGCGAACAAGTGTGAATTTATTTTTGACACGCAAGTAGCAGACTTTAAATGCAGTATAATATTTTGCAGCTTTCCAAAAAATTCAGGATTAATACCGCAGTAATATTTGACCACTTGAGATGGACAAGCTTCTCTGATTCCACAATACAGCAATGCTATTCAAATCAACCAAATCTGGCAGAATTCTGCTAACAAGCAAATGGAGCAGTAAAAATGATGTATTATTTTGCTTTTTACCAAAATTAGCAGGATTAAGAGCAAAAAGAATATTAGCCCTGATATCTAGAGCTTATTGATATGCGTTCCAGCAGCAGAAAGAACGTGCAATGGACCCTATTCTGTACTATATTAGCTCTCTGCAAACTCTGCCTAACTACTGCTATCAGCTGGATTAATATTCATCAGAATGAGCCCTTACAAGGACTGTTAGAGTAGATTAATAATAGTGGTGTGGAATCTCTGTTTATAATATCCGTCAAAATCTAAAATGCGCCAAACATACGGGCGGGGACATGAGCTCCCGCCCGAGAATTGCAAAATTACTCGCCGAGCATTCCGAGCACTGTGATGCTCAGGTGAGTAACTAATAGTGTCGAGCATGCTCGCTCATCACTACTCATCATATATATGCAGAATTAAAGGGGTTATCTGGTGGCTCGCACTTCCGCATCAGGAGGTGAAGGGCTGTGCTGATATTTAGTCGAACACTTTCCAGGTCATGTGCACATCTTAATCTAATTCACAGTACAGGCACACAAGGCCCGTCAGGCGGCAGTCGGTGCCATGTCAGGCTCACCCTTTAAATTGACATAAAACACTTAATCACTTTGCATATATACAGCATTACAAACCTTATGCTGATCATGTATTATGACCCAGAGCTGCATTCACGATTCTGCTGATTTACTGGAATTGGGGTACAAACTCGCGGATAGACATTTTAGCAACTTTAACTGAAAGGGAGTTTGTCACCACCAAAACCAATGCCTTAAAAATCATACATGCAGTTTAGAATTCACAGCTTTAGGTTTACTTTAAAATAAAAATTTGTTTTATTACATGTTCAAATGACAGGTCCTCAGTGCACCCTTGGTGCGACCGGTGGCTTAGAGCACCATTCTGCTCCCTCACTTAACAACATCTGCACTTTTCCTTCGCTTGATTGAACTGAATCCCATGCCCTGCTTCTGAGCACTGACACTGCAGGAGCCCAGCGAGCACAAGCAGTGTCAGTGCGGCCTTGCTCTCATCCCTCTGCTGTCTGCATCACTCACACGCGTACTTGTGATAGTGTGAAGCAAGCTGCCAAAGCAGACGGGACAGGAGAGGGAGATGAGCGCCCCCGTTCTGACACGGAGTGTGTCCTCGCTCTCGCTGGGCTCATAGCTTGCATACTGACAATGCAGAAGATTCAGTACCGCCAGCGCTTGCTCTGCTCAAGTGAGCAATCAATCAAGCTAAGGGGTAATACAGAGGATGCTAATTGAGAGGGCAGAATGGTGCATGGAGTCCTGGGCCACACCCTCATTTGCATATATAATAAAACTAAAGTAGTGAAAATTTTATACAACCTGATTCCTCTATATCTATATGACTGTATAAGTGGTTACATTTCACTTTTGCAGTAGAGACTCCCTTTAACATTTCTCTGAACTTTACAAGTGCTTCTCACTAAATTAAATTTATGATATTCTATTTCAGTTCTTCAATACAAAAAGTGAAACTCCTATATTATATAGTCATTACACACAGAGTGATCTATTTCAAGTGTTTATTTCTGTTAATGTTGATGATTATGGCTTACAGCCAATGAAAACACAAAAGTCATTATCTCAGTAAATTAGAATACTTTATAACAACAGCTTGAAAAAATGTTTTTAAAACCCGAAATGTTGTCCTACTGAAATGTATGTTCAGTAAATGCCCTCAATACTTGGTCGGGCGCCTTTTGCATCAATTACTTCATCAATGCGGCGTGGCATGGAGGCGATCAGCCTGTGGCACTGCTGAGGGGTTATGGAAGCCCAGGTTGCTTTGATAGCAGCCTTCAGATCGTCTGCATTGTTGGGTCTGGTGTCTCTCACCTTCCTCTTGACAATACCCCATAGATTCTCTATGGGGTTAAGGTCAGGCGAGTTTGCTCCCAATCAAGCACAGTGATACTGTTTGTAAACCAGGTATTGGTACTTTTAGCAGTGTGGACAGGGGCCAAGTCCTGCTGGAGAATGACATTTCCATCTCCAAAAAGCTTGTCGGCAGAGGGAAGCATGAAGTGCTCTAAAATTTCCTGGTAGACGGCTGCGCTGACTTTGGTCTTGATAAAACACAGTGGACCTACACCAGCAGATGACATGGCTCCCCAAACCATCACTGATTGTGGTAACTTCACACTAGACCTCAAGCAGCTTGGATTGTGGCCTCTCCACTCTTCCTCCAGACTCTGGGACCTTGTGGAGTGTGTCAAGAAGGCAGTCATTGACACATCTGTCAAGTCAGCAGTCTTCCCCATGATTGTGGAGCCTACTGAAACAGACTAAGGGACCTTTTAAATGCTTTGAAACCTTTGCAGGTGTTTTTGTTAATTTATTCTAATTTATTGAGATAATGACTTGTGTTTTCATTGGCTGTAAGCCATAATCATCAACATTAACAGAAAGAAACTCTTGAAATAGATCACTCTGTTTGTAATGACTCTATATAATATAGGAGTTTCACTTTTTGTATTGAGGAACTGAAATAAATTAACCTTTTGATATTCTAATTTAGTGAGATGCACCTGTACCTGATAAAAAGCTGAGCTGAAATGTTCTTTTGTTTCCAAAGGAGCTGATGGAAACCATTTGGATGTCTCTGGTGCAAACCTGATGCAGGTCTGATGGTGAGGTCACAGCCACTCTTCTGACTCTCGCCGGCTCGGGAGGCGGCGGCTGGCTTGACGCAGAACAATTTATTAATTGCCATCATTGGAGTTCCTCTTTAAGTGTAATGATCCTAACTCCTGGAAGCTGCTGTCAGGATAATCTGTCCCTTTTTCTTAGATAAGGGCATATCAATATGTATGCAAAGTCTCACAGGGAGAGGGGGAGAAGCTGCAGCCAGAGTCAGTGATTTTGCTCATATTGGCGTGGCATTTTAATTATTTCGGGGCAGTCAATAAGTTTCCATTTCTCTGTACACCTCTGTAATCATCTGAGATGTCTGTGTCGTGGGAGAGTATTTACCACCTCATCTGAGTAACTGTGGTTTAATGAGCCGACAAACGCAGGATTATTTTAAATGTCCCTCTTAGGCTCCAATTATAGAGCAGGACAGGGTCCGGCCTCGCCCCTCATTACCCACGTGAGCCAGGAATCCGGAGTAGTGACACTTCGGAGGAGCTGCTCCGCTCCCACTTGCTGTCATGTTTTGAAATGCTTTTTTTGCTGAATCCCTCTTCTCCCAAACATACAGCCGACTCCTTCACTTAAATAACACTGTCGTCATGATGATGGGATAAAGTTGTGTTGGGTGCTGGTGATCGGCAAAGTAATCACAAGTGCAAACCTCTACAGTGGCATGTAAAAGTTTGGGCACCCCTGGTCAAAATTGCTGTTCTAGTGAACAGTTGAGCAAGTTGAAGGTGAAATGATCTCTAAAAAAGGCCTGTAAAAAAAAATAAAAATAATTTTTATTTTTTTATTTTTATTTTTTTTACAGGCCTTTTCAGAGATCATTTCACCTTCAACTGTTCACTAGAACAGTAATTTTGACTGGGGGTGCCCAAACTTTTACATGCCACTATATGACCGCTCCTGAAGATCGGTGACTGCCGCTGATGGCTTTCGTTGAGCCCAGTAAACTGATAACTCACTTTTTTTTTTTCATTGTGCATAATTCTCATTCTGGACGTCGGAGGCTTCTTCTGCCTGGCTCTGGTGACTCCATTCTCGTCATTCACTCCTATACTATATAGGGCCTGACATGTCGTCTGGTTTAGTAAGCCCTTGTAATTCCTGTTCCCCACAAGATGAGAACTATAGAATATCTATTCTTAAAACTTAGCTTAGTACCAATTTTCTGTTGTCCCTACTGGAAATGTAAGTATAAATTGACAAGTGGGTGTGCTCGTTCTTCTTGTCAATTAGGCCTGACTGCCAGCGCTGATCAGGCTGTGTAGACTGGAATAGGTATTCTGGTCTAGATAAATCATGACTGCACAAGTGATGAGATTGGCGGGGGTCCCACTACTGAGAACTGGGTCCGTTATTCCTCTGTTCTGCACTAGATCTGTCCCCAGCCTGAGGTGTGTGTGCCCGGCTGCTCCATTCTATGTATGGCACTGAAAATCAGAAGGTGGCGAAGTGTGCACTGCCTAGTCTCAGTGCCATACACTGCCGCTCCATTCACCTCAACCTAGCCGTGATCTTGTAGGACATAATTCCGACCCACCAGCAACCACCAGCACCACCAGCAACGATCTAACAAATATCCGCTGTCGAGTGGACAGAGTGGTGTATACCCCTTTAAGTCTTTTCTTTGAATGATTAATAAAGTGGCGGAGGGTGTAAAAGGGATCTATATAGGACCCACATGGGGATAAACGCTCACTGTGACCTGCAAATTAATGCCGAGGTCAATAAAATCATTTTTACGAGCACTTGGTTTTATAGCTTAGAGCGTGGGCTTGAGTGATTGTTTAAATGAAGATATTAAAGGAAGAATAAACCTAATTATGGAGTCTCCTTTCCTTCCTGTTTGAGATGGAGACATTTTTTTTTTATTTTTTATATATATATATATATATATATATATATATATATATATATATATATATATATATATATATATATATATATATATATATATATATATATATATATATATATATGTATGATATATATGTATGATATATATGTATGTATGATATATATGTATGTATGATATATATGTATGTATGATATATATGTATGATATATATATATATATATATATGATATATATATGATATATATTTTTTCTTTTAAGATTTTCACTGTAATCCTGTACATTCAGATAAATTGGTGTTTGTGAGGATAAGATAGAAAGGCTTCTAACTTCTTGTGTGAATTCCCCTGTCGTTTGCTCTATGCCGAATGGATAAATTGCTGACTCTGTCAATTGCTCCTCTGCGCTGATTTGTGACCACAAAGTTGAGCTGAATTTTTATGTGGCCATAAATCAGCTGAGAGGAGCTCGGGGGGGGAAAAAAGACAGACTTATGAACTCACTTAAGGATTCTAAGTTACCTCATTCTGCAGCCAGCAATACACAGTCAAACTGGAAAAACTTTTAACATAACCTAATTTATTTTTTTTCCCCCCAAAATACATGCATTTACAGGGTAACTAAACCTTCACGAAACTTCTCAGAACACGTTTTCCAGTATGTACAACAGGATTTACACTGTTTTGACTGTCCAATGACTTGTATCCTGCATTTCTGCCATTTTTTTTCCTTTGCAAAGTCTACATCTCAAATGTAATTGGCTCTGAGCTGGGGTTAGAGGATTAGCTGCTATGAGGTCTCCTATACACGGCACACAGATATGAGATTCCTACCCTTTTTTCCCATAGATAGCGCACAGAAGCAGCATGCAGGACATTATACAGCAGTGTAGATGTGAATCCAGCTCTGGGGTTAGGTAAAAGACTTGTTAGAAAGCTCAGGTGGAGGTAGAAGGTAGATTTATCCCTGCACATAATGCATTTGGAAAATGGGGCTCTTATTGTGGAATTTGTTGCACCTGGAGCACAAGTTGCTTCTGGATGACCTGTTATATTGTAAGAAAAATGAATAGGGGGGGACACGTCCATGAAATATTTTTCAATCCTTTTAAGTCCGCAGATTTTGCCACTTGTGGGCGGCTCCACATGGATGGACAAAAAAGTTATACATTGGGATGATTGACTGATGGAAGGTAGGCTCATCGCTGATCGTGTACAAGGATCAAGAGCCCAAACCCATCATTTGTTGTTAGATCATGATCTTTTCTTTTGGATTTTGCACCCACATTCATTTAAAATGGGTTCACAGTGTTTGAATTGGTGCAAAATCAAAGATACTTATTTTTTTTGTCTCTTTGATTTTTGCAGCCTTTTTTGAATAATTGTTGAACAACCCTTTCATGAATTTCTAAAAAGTTGTGTTAAGTCAACCGTGCAAAAAAAGAATTTATACTCCACTGGAGTACAATTGTGCAAAAATTTTACAACCTTCAAAAAGTCGCAAATGACAAATTAGGCCAAATCCCTCTCTAGAGAACTGTAATGACGGGGAAAGTGGACAAAAAGTTAACTTAAAAATAAGATAAAAAATAATAGTCACTATTAGAACCTTTTTACAGCATAAAAAAGTTGCAAAAGCAATGATGTGTATACCTCTGCATGTTTGGGGGCATCGGCAGGAATGCGCTGCATCTTCAGGTTCGGCCCCCGTGTTGCGTGCGGACCTTCTACTTACAGAAGACCTAAATTAGATGAATTGGTGGAAATTTTTCAGCTCCTTTCTGTCGTCTGGAGATTTCTAAGAATTGTTACTGAACAATACTGCAGCCGTGTGTTGTCACCCAGTGTTTGTGTGTAAATAGTAGAATAGGTCTGCAGCCTCCCTGCTTATATTGTTGGCTGCGTGTTTTTGTAAAAATATGTAACTTTGGCGTCTCTGTACAGGGATTTCTATTTCTAAAGCATGTTTAACCCCTTCCTTGCTGAAGCCAATTTTTATTTTTTTTTTCTAAGGGGTGTTCTCATTTTGGTGATGATAGTTCTGGAATGCTTCTGCCGATCCAAGTTATTCTCAGTTTTGTTTTTTTTTTGTGACATTTTACTTTTAGTGGTAAATTTAGATCAATATGATTGGCTTTTATTTATAAGAAGAAAAAAAAAAAAGCTTGAAATTTGATAAAGTTTAGAAAAAATGCCAATTTTCAAGCTTTTGAATTTCATCCCACGCAAAGTAGTTAATGAAAACCTTTCCCATATGAATGCTTTACATAGAAATACCTTGGGCAAGTCGTGTTTGTGTGGGTTTTTGGGGGACCACTTCACTTTTAGGGCTCTCGCACATGAGTATATTCATCAGACTAGTGCTATGTGATGTTTTATCGGATGGCATTCGGACCAATAGTATATTATGGGGCAGGGCAGATCTGCAATTATTTTCTCATGTAGATTCGGCATGCTCTGAGTGGCTCCGCAATTTGGATCACGCGCACCCATACAAGTATTTAGGTGCTTATGAAACGTCGAACTGTGCTTTGACATCCGAGTACAGTCTGATATCCACGGACTTAGACCATGGAGAAGATGGAGAAATTCAGTTCTCCATCTTCTCCACGCCTGTGATTAAGATTTTCTCATGCGAGAGAATAGGATCACACGAAGGTGACACTTGGTTAAAAGTTTGAGCCGAGTGTCATTGACATAACTGATCCGATTTCTCTCGCATGAGAGAACACGCGCTTTTATGACCCCGGCCTTAAAGTGACTTTCTGGGGCCTGTAAGTTAGCAGAACACCCCCTCACACCACCTACCCACGACATCCCACCCAAACAAAAGCCAGTTTTAAAAACTGAACCCCCTCAATATTCCATACCACATTTGGGAAGTGCTTCACAGGATTTAATGCAAGGTAGAATGAAACCAATGAAAAATTACAGGGGGCTTTTTCCACCACAGAAAAATATTTATAGCTGCAAATTTTTCATTTTCACAATGAGTAATGGTAGAAAATAAACCCCACAATTTGTAACACAATGTCTCCTGAGTATGCCAGTAACTCCTTGTGCGGCCAGTCCTGAACAATTGCATATCAGGGCTTGAAAAGGAAAGATCGCGATTTGGATTTAGTAGCACATGTTTTCCTGGAACAGTTTGTGGACAACATTTGCAGAGTCCCTGAGGTTCCAGAACAGCAAACCCTTCCTACCCTACTAGTGCAGTGACTATTTTGGCCTTGCAGGTGTTATCTAGAAATAAGAATGCACCGGATGTTGCAGAGTGAAAATTGCAAATATTCCAGCTTACTGCCCAATACATTGTGCCCAGCTTGTGTTTCTGGAGACACCCACCTCCTCAGGTAAAGGGATATTCTCAAGTTATTAAATTACTTTAAATAGACAGAATTAAAATAGGAAAACTTGCAGTTGACTTGCGTTTTCAATGTGCAGCCATTCTTATGAAATGAGAAGCATTTTTCTTACATGCTGTGCATCTGCTTTCTATGGCGCTTGGCCAAATGTCAGCCCAGACCCTGGACTAAAGTGCACAGTAGATGCGTTCCAGGAAAGGGGTTAACGCCAAACATTTCAGTCACCTCTTTCCAGCCCATTAATTTCTATTCAACAGTTATCTGTTCACCTCCCTGCCTCTCAGCTCCTGACAAGCTGCTCTTATAAACTCTGTAGAATCACAATTCCCTAGGCACCAGCATCACTTTGAGCTGTGCGCTTGTGCCCTGTTATCTCTGTATTAATATAATGATAGCGGTGTAGTCTCCAGAACAAACCACTAATAGCTGAATGTGTTACAGCAGAACTGATCATTATAGCTCTACTGATAATACAGCTCTGCTGCTCACCAAAACTGACCCTCAAGAAGGAGAGCCCGTCCTGCCAAAAACCAGGCAGTAAGGAGCAGGGCTGTGGAGTCGGTAAGCCAAACCTCTGACTCCTCAATTTCCATGACACCGACTGCGACTCCGTCATACATGGCTCATGTTTAAGTGATAAATTTACTGTAGCACAGATTCATCTCCGCTAAAAGCCTAGACCCTTAGATCAGGAATAGGACAGACGTTTATAGGACATTTCATAACTTTCCCAAATTCTTATGAAAAAAATATTCCCCACAAACTGCATTGAACAACTGTACCCAATTTATTATATATTGTGCACAACCCCCATCTGTGGATGTCGGGCCTTCATACCACCCTCATGGAGTCTGTTTCTAACCGTTTGTGCAGACACATGCACATTTGTGGCCTGCTGGAGGTCATTTTGCTGGGCTCTGGAAGTCCTCCTCCTGTTCCTCCTTGCACAAAGGCGGAGGTAGCGGTCCTGCTGCTGGGTTGTTGCCCTCCTACGGCCCCCTCCACGTCTCCTGGTAGCGCCTCCAGCCTCTGGACACTACGCTGACAGACACAGCAAACCTTCTTGCCACAGCTCGCATTGATGTGCCATCCTGGATGAGCTGCACTACCTGAGCAACTTCTGTGGGTTGTAGAGTCCGTCTCATGCTACCACGAGTGTGAAAGCACAACCAACATTCAAAAGTGACCAAAACATCAGCCAGAAAGCATTGGTACTGAGATGTGGTCTGTGGTCCCCACCTGCAGAACCACTCCATTATTGAGGGTGTCTTGATAATTGCCAATAATTTCCATCTATTGTCTATTCCATTTGTACAACAGCATGTGAAATTGATTGTCAATCAGTGTTGCTTCCTAAGTGGACAGTTTGATTTCACAGAAGTTTGATTTACTTGGCGTTACAGTTATGTCCATATATATTTGGACAGAGACAACATTTTTCTAATTTTGGTTCTAGACATTACCACAATGAATTTTAAACAAAACAATTCAGATGCAGTTGAAGTTCAGACTCAGCTTTTCATTTGAGGGTATCCACATTAAAATTGGATGAAGGGTTTAGAAGTATCAGCTCCTTAACATGTGCCACCCTGTTTTTAAAGGGACCTTCAATCTGAATTGTTTTGTTTAAAATTCATTGTGGTAATGTCTAGAACCAAAATTAGAAAAATGTTGTCTCTGTCCAAATATATATGGACCTAACTGTATATTCTGTATATATATATATATATATTATAATATAATTTTTTTTATTTTAGTACAGACCAAAAGTTTGGACACACCTTCTCATTCAAAGATTTTTCTGTATTTTCATGACCATGAAAATTGTACATTCACACTGGAGGCATCAAAACTATGAATTAACACATGTGGAATTATTTTCTTAACAGAGAAGTGTGAAATAACTGAAAATATGTCTTATATTCTAGGTTCTTCAAAGTAGCCACCTTTTGCTTTGACTGCTTTGCACACTTTTGGCATTCTCTTGATGAGCTTCAAGAGGTAGTCACCGGAAATGGTTTTCACTTCACAGGTGTGCCCTGTCAGGTTTAATAAGTGGGATTTCTTGCCTTATAAATGGGGTTAGGACCATCAGTTGTGTTGTCAAGAAGTCTGGGGAATACATAGCTGATAGTCCTACTGAATAGACTGTTAGCTTTTTTTTTTTCTTGCCATAATATAAATTCTAAGTATAAAGAAAAACGAGTGGCCATCATTACTTTAAGAAATGAAGGTCAAGAAGTCCAAAAAATTGGGAAAACTTTGAATGTGTCCCCAAGTGCAGTTGCAAAAACCATCAAGCGCTACAAAGAAACTGGCTCACATGAGGACCGCCCCAGGAAAGGAAGACCAAGAGTCACCTCTGCTTCTGAGGATAAGTTTATCCGAGTCACCAGCCTCAGAAATCGCAGGTTAACAGCAGCTCAGATTAGAGACCAGGTCAATGCCACACAGAGTTCTAGCAGCAGACACATCTCTTCAACAACTGTTAAGAGGAGACTTTGTGCAGCAGGCCTTCATGGTAAAATAGCTGCTAGGAAACCACTGCTAAGGACGGGCAACATGCAGAAGAGACTTGTTTGGGTTAAAGAACACAAGAAATGGACATTAGACCAGTGGAAATCTGTGCTTTGGTCTGATGAGTCCAAATTTGAGTTCTTTGGTTCCAACGTGTCTTTGTGCGACGCAGAAAAGGTGAACGGATGGACTCTTCATGCCTGGTTCCCACCGTGAAGCATGGAGGAGGAGGAGGTGGTGTGATGGTGTGGGGGTGCTTTGCTGGTGACACTGTTGGGAATTTATTCAAAATTGAAGGCATACTGAACCAGCATGGCTACCACAGCATCTTGCAGCGGCATGCTATTCCATCCGGTTTGCGTTTAGTTGGACCATCATTTATTTTTCAACAGGACAATGACCCCAAACACACCTCCAGGTTGTGTAAGGGCTCTTTGACCAAGTAGGAGAGTGATGGGGTGCTACGCCAGATGACCTGGGCTCCACAGTCACCAGACCTGAACCCAATCGAGATGGTTTGGGGTGAGCTGGACAGCAGAGTGAAGGCAAAAGGGCCAACAAGTGCTAAGCATCTCTGGGAACTCCTTCAAGATTGTTGGAAGACCATTTCCGGTGGCTACCTCTTGAAGCTCATCAAGAGAATGCCAAGAGTGTGCAAAGCAGTCATCAAAGCTAAAATTGGCTACTTTGAAGAACCTAGGAGGAGGTCAGAGGATTAAATTTGCAGCCTTTAGAGCATTTGGTGTGGGGTGGGCCTGGAGGTGAAAGCTCTGAGCTGTTTGTGTCACACATGCTGGATGTATGGAGATTGCAGGTCTCCTGGACTGAATGCCTTTGTTAAAGGACATGCAAGCTCGACTTTAAGCCAGGTGGGCTAACCAGCACTATTGTATGGACTTGTTATTTTATGTTTTACCTTCTGCCGGACAAAGGCTGTATTTACTTTTTCTGGTTACGTGGTTTGAGGATTGCAATAAACCAGCCGCACTTTAAATAGAAACTGTTCCTGTGTCTGCCTCTTTAAGAAGCTGAGTCTGTATGTCTGTCTGTCTCTATCTATTATATATACAGGTGCATCTCACTAAATTAGAATATCATCAAAAAGTTAATTTATTTCAGTTCTTCAATACAAAGCGAAACTCGTATACTATATAGAGTCATTACAAGCAGAGTGATCTATTTCAAGTGTTTATTTCAGTAAATTAGAATACTTTATAACAGCTTGAAAAATATTTTTAAAATCCAAAAGTTGGCCTACTGAAATGTATGTTCAGTAAATGCACTCAATACTTGGTCGGAGCTCCTTTTGCATCAATTACTGCATCAATGCGGCGTGGCATGGAGGCGATCAGCCTGTGGCACTGCTGAGGTGTTATGGAAGCCCAGGTTGCTTTGATAGCAGCCTTCAGCTCGTCTGCATTGTTGGGTCTGATGTCTCTCATCTTCCTCTTGACAATACCCCATAGATTCTCTATAGATTCTCTATGGGGTTAAGGTCAGGCGAGTTTGCTGCCAATCAAGCACAGTGATGCTGCTGTTTGTAAACCAGATATTTGGTACTTTTGGCAGTGTGGACAGGGGCCAAGTCCTGCTGGAGAATGACATTTCCATCTCCAAAAAGCTTGTCGGCAGAGGGAAGCATGAAGTGCTCTAAAATTTCCTGGTAGACGGCTGTGCTGACTTTGGTCTTGGTAAAATACAGTGGACCTACAGCAGCAGATGAAATGGCTCCCCACACCATTACTGATTGTGGAAATTTCACACTAGACCTCAAGCAGCTTGGATTGTGGCCCCTCCACTCTTCCTCCAGACTCTGCGACCTTGATTTCCAAATTAAAATTGGAACTCTGGGATCTTGTGGAGTGTGTCAGTGACTGCCTTCTTGACATCTGTCAAGTCAGCAGTCTTCCCCATGATTGTGGAGCCTACTGAAACAGACTAAGGGACCTTTTTAAATGCCTAGGAAGCCTTTACATGTGTTTTTTGTTAATTATTCTAATTTACTGAGATAATGACTTTTGTGTTTTCATTGGCTGTAATCCATAATCATCAACATTAACAGAAATAAACACTTGAAATAGTTCACTCTGTTTGTATTGACTCTATATAATGAGTTTCACTTTTTGTATTGAAGAACTGAAATAAATTACCTTTTTGATGGTATTCTAATTTAATGAGATGCACATATATATATTTATACGCTTTCCTGCATGAGCCCCAAGTCTGAGACTTAAGACCCCGTCACACATAACGAGATCGCTAGCGAGATCGTTATTACGTCACGGTTCTGGGATCGCTGGAGGGTCGTTTCTTGATCGCTGGGGAGCTGTCAGACATGCAGAACTTCCCAACGATTTCGGCCGCCCCAGCGATCTAACTAATGATCTCGGCGGTCGTTGGGACGCTTTCACACAGCAGCTATTTCAACGATCCACACCTTGATAGGGACTGTACTGTGTCACAAAGGCGTGCATAAAATTACATAAAAAGAACAAGACCAGATGTACGGCCAGTCAAAGCCGGAGAACGCTACAACGATCCGCAAAATCAGGACTCAGTCGAATGAACGGATATCAACAGCCCGGAGAATTCTGCTAGCATCTGCAATCCAGCATGAGGTCAGAAACAAAGGATGGAATCGCTATTCTGTTGCCTTCTTTATGCACGGCGGAAAATGAGAACGCTGTAGCGACCACCAATCGGGGACGAGGGGCGCGGAAAAGTGCAATTTATGCACGCCTACGTGTCTCAGTTCTGAGTCGCTAACGAGGTCGTTGATAAGGTGTCAAATACAGCGATGCACACTGCCCAGTGGGAGCGCAACGACCCAGGAATGGTCCAGGAAGCTTTGTAACCATCAGTGATCTCACAGCAGGGGCCTGATCGTTGCTACCTGTCAGACATAACGAGATCGCTATTGCGTCACAAAAAACGTGACTTCTCAACGATCTCGCTAGCGATCTCGTTATGTGTGACGGGGGCTTTTAGTACAAGGCTCACACAGGCTTATATTTAGAAAGGATCTAATGGTCTCGAGTGTGAGCCAGCAAGACAGAGCTGCAGTCACAGGATGTTTGAGAGGACTGGCGCAACGCTGGAAACTGCAGAAAACGGTGACCACAAAGTATATGCAAACGCATTACTAATTGGTTAAAAAGGAGCAATTAAAAAAACAAAAAAAAAAAAAACGCATCCTTTTAGGCTTGGTTCACGGTTTTCCTGTGCTCTACACTGAGCCCTTTCATAATTTTTGCAAATTTTAGACTTAAACCCAGATGTTTCACACACCACTCCCGACAGAACCTTTTCACTATAATGAGGCAGATGGAGTCTCTTTGGACTCTTATCTTACATCTTTTCCAGCGGTGTCCATCTTTTGGAGGCTCACAAAAGCATGGGCACTACCGCTTTTCTGCAGGCCTAAAAAGAGGAAACCGGAACGGAGTCACTTTGGCCTCTTATCTGCCTCATTATAGTGTGTAATTCTAGCGGGTGTGTTATCTGAATTGTGTTATGTGGAGATTGTGCACACAATGTGTTTTTCAGTTGTGTCCACTTCAAAAGCGCTCAAAAGAATGATCATACGTTTTTCTATGGAAAAATTAACTGCAGGTCATATAGTCAGGCTTTTGAGCGCCTTTTAACAGCTTCAAAAGACTCCAAGTGGCTAAAAGAAGGCAGCGGACCGTTGCTCAGGAGTATTCTGCTCTAGACTTTACAGTACAAGTCAATTTGAAGGATCGGAAGACGCCCGGTATCTTTGAACTTTTTTTCCTTGCGTTCTCTTCCGAAACTACCGGTTTCTTGATTTGTTGAATGGCGGTATATAACTTGATTTCTATTCTGATTTTTGGGAAGCAGAATGAAGCAATAAAACAGCAATTGTTGAATGCCTTGCAATGCTCTTGTTGTCCCAGGAGGGCTGCTAGTCCCTGGATGTTAAGCCGAGCTTCTGTGATGATTGTGACAGGCAAATCTTCTGTGTCTGAATGATGACCATTACATACTGGTCCGTCCATGTGTGGGAACACCTTGCCGAATAAGGGGAACTGGGTTAAAGGTTTTCTCATTTTAGACATTTACTTCTAGAAGGCAACTGAGAGCGTTGTACATTCGCAGACACCACCACTGATGGCGGACGAGGCAGGACAGCAGAACCCCAAGTTGATCATTCGCAACGAGCAGGATGTAACCAAGCAGGACAGGGTGTCCTAGTTGTGGGACCTGGTTGTGAAGTGTGTGTTTTTTTTTTTTTTTTTTTTTTTTTTTTTAAACCAATTTTCCTCTATCTGTTACGTAGGTTGTAGCTGGAAGATGAATAGGTCTGACCACAGGGTCTTCCACCTGTTGCAAAAGTAAGGGGTCCTAAATCTTCTGTGTACTATTGCTTTATTCTTGGTCTTTGGGACTACCAGCCCTGTACTCTGCTGTTTTCATCAGTCCCATACAGTAAATGGAGCCGTAGCAAGCGGTAGGTTCCCACAGTCAGATTCCATCTAATCTACGAGTTGGTAGGAACTCTTCATAACCAGAATATCCAAAATGAATGGGGTCATTCAAAACCAAAATTCGTCCCACAAAAATACGAGCCCTCTTACGGTAATGTCAGCAGAAAAATAAATAAAAAAAAATTATGACTCTTGGAAGATAGAGGAGGGGGAAAGCAAAGCGCAAAAAGGAAAGTTGCATGTGGCGGGAAGGGGTTATAAGGAGCTGTGTGCGGCTTGATCTATTACATGTCTCATAAGGAAAATTACAATCAGATCTCAAGAACCTGCAATATACAAGTTGTACCCCAGTATTCTGTAGTAGCCCCACAGTATGGCCATGTTTCCTCATGCAAAACGATTTTTTATTCCTTCCCGTTGCATTTTTTGCAGGTGTCTGTACCAAAATATACAATAGCAACGTGCTCTGATTGTTGCATCTTTGATGTCATTTTTTTTTTTTCTTTCCTGCTCATTTGATGCCGTGTTTTTTTTTTTTTTTTTTTTTGTTGTTGTGTGTGTGAAGTGCTGAGAATCTGAACTTAAACGTAATTACATTTTTTACCTGCATTTTTCACTCTCCCCATAGAAGGAAAGCCTGCAATTTAGCAGTGTCTTTAAAACGTAGTGGGCAGAGTTTTCATGAAATCACATCCACTTTGCTTGAACTGGTAAATGCAGCAGATTTTTTTTGTACGGAATGCAGCGTTTGCCCTACGTGGGAACATGGACTATATCTGATTATATGAAATGCTGAGCTGGTCTGTTTGCTTCTAATTTTTCTGCAGTATTAAGGGTTTGACTCTGCTGGTCCATGTTTCGCTGATCCGCTTCTTCTGTGTGAGGACAATCATTCAGGCGGTGTGCCCACTATTTTTTTAAGCGTTTCCGCAGAAACGCTTAAACGCATGGTAGAAGACCTGCTATGTTCCCCAATGATAATCTGCATGTGCTGTGCACATGCTGCGGATTATCATTGTGGAAAAAAACACAGCACCTCCAATTTTGCATAAGCGCTGCGTTTTCGCCGCCATTGACTTGCATTGGAACGCATGGAATCCGCATCACTGCATCTGTACATGCGGATTCCAACCTGTAAAAAAAAAAAAAAAAAAAAAAGAGAGAATAACATTAAAAATAAACATTATACTGACCTTCTGATGGCCCGCGGTGCGCTTGTCTTCGCTTGCCGGCAGCTCGCGGTGGACTGAAGGACCTGTGCTGAACGTCAGTCATGTGACGGCAGGTCCTTCAGTGTAGTGCACCGCGATCTGCCGGCCAGGACGGAGCGAAGCAAGACTGCGGGGGCCATCAGAAGGCAAGTATAGATTTATTTTTTACCATTCTTTACGGTCACACTATATAAATCCATGCCGGTTGCATGGATTTATATAGTGTGACCAAGTTGACAAGCACTTTCCAAATGATGCTAAAATAGCTTGGAAAGCGCTTGACACCCGCATACGGAAATGCAAGTGAAGAACGCTTCACTTCCGCATGTCCCTGGCAGGAAAAACGCATGTAAAATCCGCATGCGTTTTTTTCTGCCAGGGAGATGCAGAAACACTCAAAAAAAAATAATTCGAAGTGTTTCTGCGTCGTGGGCACACAGCCTGAGCGTTTCTGCGTCGTGGGCACACAGCCTCAGTCCTGTATGAAGTGGAGGAATGTGGATAATGTCACTGCTTAGGACGATGGAGATGTGTAGGAATGGGTTTAGTTCAGTGGTGTTCCTTTAATCTGGAATTATGGACAACTGACAATTACTGGATTATTGGTTCTCCTCATTATGGAAAAGTATGTAAAATACAAGGGTGGAGAAAACTTCCCAAAATTAAAATGATTGTTGGAAATAGTCTTCAGTGACTCGTGCCTCCTAAATTCTGCCTTTTTATGTGCTGTTTTAATTAAATTTTACATAGTAATTGTCCCATTAACAGGATCTATCACCTATCCACGGAATGCGTAATCAGAGTTGTAATTTTGGTAACCACCACTGATCCCAAAAACTGGGTGAATGGAGCAGTAGGGAGCATGCCGCACCATAGCTCCACTTGCTGTTTGTAAGAACGGTGGGCATGCATGCACACTACTGGGGTCACACACACGGGTCACAGAACCCCTAATCTGGTTCCGTTATGGTCTCGCTGGTCGGATCCCCACCGATCATACATTTATCCCCTATTGTATGGATGGAGAAGTTCTGTTCCAGCGAGCGGCTGTAGGGGAAATGTAACCTAATTTTCTCCCTACAACTGCACTCCTAATTAGACATTGTTTTTATTTAAACTGTATTTACCTGCAGCTTTACCACTTTGCTGCAAGTTTTTTGCTGACTGGTACTTTTTAAGACATTTGTTACTGGAGGGAAAATGTAAAGAAAAGGATTTATTTTGTTCAGTGGGATGCAGTAAAATATCTGACCCTCTGTTTCTTTACAAGGATGTTTTTTTACCCCCTCCTCACCCCAAGCTCAGATCTGAGCGCCATATGATGCTGATCTGCCGGTTTTTGTGCTTTACCTCCACACAATGCAGAGTTCATCTGACTGTGGATTATGTAATTGTCCTCCTGTGCCTGCAGCCCTCACATGGCAGCCGGTGGTGTTACTCTGTGATATCGGGCACGTCAACTGGGTGGCGGGTTGGTTTGTTTTTGGAATTATTGCCTAGTTGTCACCACACACATTATGTCCAACCTGCGCTTCTCGGGTGTGTATTTTTTTTTATTTGTGAGAAAAAAACATACTGTGAAGGATGCTGGATACTAAGCCGCACGGGAGACTAGTCAAAAGTCCTGGTCCCAGACAACTTCTTCCCGCCCGCTCCCCTGGAGTGATCTGCATGCATGTATAGGGCGAAACCTGTCTCTGCAGGTGAGCAGAAAGTGAAAAGCCGCCAGGCACCTGCCTGTCCGATTTAGTTTCCCATGCGTTTAAGTGCCCTCAGCTTTTTGGTGTCAACCATACCTGGCTGAAATCATACAATCAGTGTCTCACAGATCGGGCAGTATGTATCAGCTGTCGAATTCCCTTTAATTTAAAACTTTAAACGAAGCTGGCCAGGATGATAGGAAATTTCTACCGAAAACTAAACCGGCCAGGATGATAGGAAATTTCTACCGAAAACTAAACCGGCCAGGATGATAGGAAATTTCTACCTAGAACTAAACCGGCTAGGATGATAGGAAATTTCTACCTAAAACTAAACCGGCCAGGATGATAGGAAATTTCTACCTAGAACTAAACCGGCTAGGATAAGAAATTTCTACCGAAAACTAAACCGGCCAGGATGATAGGAAATTTCTGCTGAAAACTAAACTGGCCAGGATGATAGGAAATTTCTACCTAGAACTAAACCAGCCAGGATGATAGGAAATTTCTACCTAGAACTAAACCGGCCAGGATGATAGGAAATTTCTACTGAAAACTAAACCGGCCAGGATGATAGGAAATTTCTACCGAAAACTGAATCAGCCAGGATGATGGTAGAAATTTCCTTTAAAACTAAAGTTATGTCTGTATTGGCGCTCACTTTTGAATAAATCGAAACCTTCGGGGTAGAAGTCTTCCTTGCCCTCACTCCTTTATTGCTTGCCTCCTGCATTTGATTGACATGTCAGTCCTGTGCTTGCACTAGATTTCTGAAAGGGGCAGAAGTTTAAAAAGCAAGAGTGACCTGTCAATCAGATGCAGAAGGGCCGGCACTAGGCTGGGAATAAGTAGTGAGGACAGGAGCGTTGAACACCACGTTGACATTGACTGGGCTGATTTCTATGCCAAAAGATAAAGATTTACTTAGCAGGAGAAGACTTATACTGCCATACAGTAATTGCTCCTGACAGGTTCCCTTACAAAGAAACTTTTTATATGCTGAACTTATTGTTGACTCTCAAGGACTTTGTGAATTCTTGCCATGTTACACTGACTTATAATGTGACACTTTTTTTCATTTCTTTTTCAGGTTTACTGATCAATGGACAAAGTTGGGAAAATGTGGAATACATTCAAATATCGGTGCCAGAATCTATTTAGCCATGAAGATGATGGAAATCAATCAAATGCAGTGGATGTTAATGCAAACAAGTGTTTCAGTGGAGGGGAGAAAGCAGAAGCTTCCTCTAGTCAGTCGCCCTTGTCCTCTACCCATCGTTTGCAGATCTCTTCTGAACTAACCTTGACCGCCTGCAGCAGCTCCAATAGAAGAAATCCAAATTGTGTCTCTGAAATGCCGCAGCTAGTTGAAATTAGTATTGAAAAAGACAGCGACATGGGCCTTAGTGCAGGGACCCGTTTGGCACGAAGGGACTCTTACACCAGGCATGCTCCATGGGGTGGGAAAAAGAAGCATTCTTGCTCCACCAAAACTCAAAACTCCCTTGATCCTGATAAGAAAATTGTCAGGCAGAGGAGTGGACTCCCAAGAAGAGACCGAAGATATGTAGTAGGATCAGTTCATGACATGGAGGTTGTGTCTAATAGAGCGCTCGGCAGTCGCAGTTTAAGGCAGAGACTCAATGAGACTGTAGGATTGTGCTTTCCTATTAGAACATATAACAGACCGTCAAAGCCCCTCTTCGCAACCAAGAGAAAAATCCATCTGTCGGAGCTTATGCTTGAAAAATGCCCATTTCCACCAGGTTCGGACCTGGCTCAGAAATGGCACCTAATTAAACAACATACAGCCCCCGTTAGTCCACACTCAAGCATGTTGGATACTTTTGAGCAGACCCTTCTTTCCACTGAAGATGAAGAAGATAGGTTACGTGAAAGGCGTAGACTTAGCATTGAAGAAGGTGTTGACCCTCCTCCCAATGCCCAGATCCACACATTTGAAGCTACAGCACAAGTTAACCCAGTATATAAGCTTGGACCAAAACTTGCCCCGGGCATGGCTGACATGTCGGTGGACAATGGTGCAGCATCATCACACGGTGGTTGTGAGTCTGAAGAAGATGGCACAACTCTCTGTCTACAGTCACGTCGACAGAAGCAGCGCCAGTTCTCGGGAGACAGCCATATGCAAACTAGTAGGCAGGGAGCCTGGAAAGTCCACACACAGATTGATTATATTCACTGCCTTGTGCCAGATCTAGTGGAAATAACAGGCAACCCCTGCTACTGGGGAGTCATGGATCGCTATGAGGCAGAAGCGTTGCTGGAAGGCAGGCCAGAAGGCACATTTTTGCTCAGGGATTCAGCACAAGAGGACTACCTTTTCTCTGTGAGCTTCCGTCGCTACAACCGATCTCTGCACGCTCGCATTGAGCAGTGGAATCATAATTTCAGCTTCGACGCCCATGACCCCTGCGTGTTTCACTCCTCCACTGTTACGGGACTCTTAGAACATTACAAAGATCCGAGTTCTTGCATGTTCTTCGAGCCCTTACTCACGGTACCTTTAAATAGAACTTTCCCGTTCAGCCTGCAGTACATCTGCCGGTCAGTCATTTGCAGGTCTACCACCTACGATGGTATTGATTTACTTCCTCTGCCATCCATGCTACAAGACTTCCTGAAGGAGTATCATTATAAGCAGAAGGTCAGAGTGCGGTGGTTGGAGAGGGAGCCGATTAAGTCGAAATAACCCGAAAACACATTTCTGTTCTCCTTTCTCTACCTTCCAAAAGAATAATTATCACCTCATAGACTTAGGATATGCTCAGTTATTAAAGCACATGTACCTGTAATTTAGAAATAATAGTGTATGACACTTCGAGCTTTAAATGTATTGGTAAACTATAATCTGCCGGTAAGGGAGGCCGCCGTGCATTCTCTGAAACGACGAAGCGGAGCCTTTGACACTGCATGTTCTTACGAATGCTGACGTTTTATCATCCGAACGCTTGGATGTTCTCCATTTTCATTCTCAAGCAGAACCCGAGGTGTCTACATGGCTTCTTTTCTTACCATTTAACGGTAGTTTAAGTGTTTCAGGATTTAAAAAACAAACAAACAACTAATTGTTCCCGACGTGACAAAATCCCTGATTCCTTGCACAACACCAGACAGATGGCGGTCATCCTGATACGGAAATAAAATTTGATGCCTTTTTCGCGAAGCTAAAAGTCAGTAGGGTGTAACTTCGATGTTGCCAGCACTTTGTTAGACACTTTGACATTCATGTTGGTACTGATACTTATTAAATTAATTACCAGGGGTTAGTTTTGGGCTCGTATGATCCATCCACAAATAACATTCACAGGTATGACGGCTCGGTCAGTATTCAAGGAAAATTCTGGTGCAAAATGAAATTTCGTCAGTCGCGGTTTTTTTTTTTTTTTTTGGTCTTATCCTTTTTTGTTTTTTCCCCTTACATTATGACTTCTCAATAGTTACTGGTGGCTCTTATGTATTTTGGTATTCCACAGAACAAATTTTCATTAAGAATTCCCCTGTCACTGAGTTTGTATTTGGAGACCTGACTGAGCAATTTCATCAAAAGCATACCAGATGTGAAAACTGTCTGATTGGCGGATCGTATGTGACCGCCATGCTTTTCTAGGTTCACCTGTGAATGATATTTGTGCTCGATTTATCAGATAAGTGAGTTCAGGGCCCCTTTCTAATGGATTTCCTAAATGTAGACTTTAATAGAACAGCAGGTCCTTGACATGGAGCGAAATAAGCATTTACACTAGTGATGAATTTTGCTCAATAAGGTCACCGTCCTCGATCAGGAAGATCGTTCCTTAAGGGATTCATAGTATTTTATTTTTACAAACTAGTTGAATGAAAGTGTTACTATACCATACGAGTCTGGCAAATAGGTGGCAGAACTGTGTCTTTTGGCAATTTCCAATGCTTTATTTTGGGATCTTTTTATAACTTTTGGTTCCAGGATTTGTTCCATCACTACTTTTTCCATTTGAAACACGGTGTCGTAAAATCTGGAGTAATGCAAGAAACATTTGATCTTGAGGGAGAGAACACCAGAGATTTGCCAGCTACTGGGTCATTATAGTCTATGGTCACCTTCACAATCCAAAACCGCTGCATCTGTAGATGAACGTACACCACTTCGTTTGCGGCAGTTAACTTTTTTTTTATAATTCTTTTTGGTGCAGAGTTTCAGGGACTTGTTACCCAAGTGCAGCGACATTATCCATTTCGTGGGTATGACTTGGAAAATTAGGTGTTACGCCTGAGTGATATCACGATAGTGTATTGATGGGCTAAGTAATGACCTAGCCCACCAAATGGCTTTGTACACTGTGTTTAGGTGACGAGTTTTCTGTTATATTTTACTTTTTAGAGGCCTGCTTTGTGGCCTCTTTATCACTGGGCTTAGACTACCCAATCTGACAATGCACCAAATTTATCTTCCAGCCTGGCTGATAGCTGCAGCTTGTACTTACCAGTGTGAGATCTCGGCAGTAACAGGAAGGATGGACACTGAGGAGCTGTCAAATCAGGCTAGGTGGACGGAGATTGAAGTTCAGCTTTCAACATTTGTATTGATGGGCTAAGTAATGACCTAGCCCACCAAGTTGCTTTAATAAACACTGTTTAGGTGATGAGTTTTCTGTTACTATTTAGTGGCCTTTTTATCACTGGGCTTGGACTACGCAATCTAAAAATGCACCAAATTGATCACATAGGCTTATGCTGGATGATAAACTTAAGGCATCTTTAGTTTACACCTCCTTTTGGTTGGCTTACTTTGCACCTAAGTTTTGGCCCAGTAGGGTATTGTACTTCACACCCCTTTCCCATCTAGGTCACTCCCCTTTGTCGAAAGAAGCGAATAGAAGGGCAAATTGCACCTGAATTTTGGCATGTTTTAGCTCTGTAAATCTTACTTCTGTGCCCTGACTGATATGTTCCCAAGCAGAATAATCTGTTTTTTTTTTATTTTAAGCGAGCTGAACCCTTGGCAGTCAATCGTTTCTCAACCCCTTTAGTGCTTTAGTCTTGTGCATGCTGGTATCATCTATACCCACCGACACTGCCTGATGAAATTTGTGCATAGGGATCACTGATCCTTGTGTGAAAATGGCAATGTCCGTACCAAGGGTATCCGAGGGTGCTATCCCAACTGCAGTGCCCCATTCCTCTTCGTGCATGCACACGATACCCAGTGACCATATTTCTTGCATTACTTTAGGTTTTATCTTAACCGTTCTACCCCTCCACGGAAAAGCATCAGATTTATAGACCTTTTTTGTTTAACTACTTTTCCCCTTGCTATCAAACTTTTTTTTTTTTGGAACTCTGTTCCGCTAGATGTTTAAGGTACTGTGCATTCTTTGCAATTGTATATAGTTTTTAAGACTGCATTGGCACTTTAAATTTTAATCCCCTTGGTTTAAACAGGGGGGTAATGGTGTACTCTGCCATTGTCTGGGACAGACACATTGGTGGCATTGGACAGTGTTGCAAATGCTCCCCAGCAGAGCATTAAAAAAGAAAAAAACGTTTGTGTTCATTCTTGTACATGTTGGTGTTAGTATGAGCGTGGTTGCTCAGGTTCTTGGGAGTGTATCCTTCTTTTAAGGTGGATCTGGCGCCAGATTTCACAATACTAGCTGTATACGTTATCTAATAAATCTTATACCTCATGAGGCTGGTGTACTTACTTTGAAAATCCATGTCAGAATGGTAACCATATCCTGATCTTATTAGGAGTCCAGCTAAGCGGTGAGAGAGTTCAAGTCCAAATGTATTCAGTATCCTCCCACCGAGCCTGAGTAACAGCCACAGCTTATACTGAGCAGTGTGAGATCTCAGCAGGGAGGAGGGACACTGAGGAGCTGTCAAATCAGGCTAGATGGACGGAGATTGAAGTTCAACTTTCAAAAACAATTATACAGCCATTCGGACATGAGTTTTCAAAGTAAGTGCACCAGCCTCATCTGGTCTAAGATCTATTTAACAATGTATGCAGTTTTGTATTGTGAAATCTGATGACAGCCACTTTAAGCACAGTTGAAGTTGCATATTTTGCTAGCTGGACCACCTCGCCTCATGCCTTAGTAATGACCCCTAGTACTTAGTAAATTGATAGGCTATATTCTGAATATTGGTTCAGCCGGCAAAATGGGCTCCTCCACAGCGGAAACTGCAATGGATGTAAGAAATTGTTACACAACATTCATACTGATAACACTCTTTTAAAGTTTAGTTCTGAGATGCTACATCTCTATGCAAACCTAACAAGAAGTGTTTATTGCTTCCTGTGCCTTTTCTCAAAACCTTTCTTTCCCTTTGATTTTAGTCTTGTCGTCTTTGGTGCTTTTTGCTTTTAAGTCTACATAAGCGTAGCAGCTGATCCTCCCACGTCTTTCCACCAGTCAGTTATCTAGAGTAGAACTGGAGATGCAATTTTTCACCTACACATCTTCTTAATCAAAGTTGTATTTTTTTGTGTGTGGACACAGAATTAGTAGCCTGTTCTACACAACTCTCCCAAAAATAAGTGTTTTATTTTCTATTTTATGCTGTTACCGAACACTAAGTGTAAACATTAAAAAAAATAATAATTTGTACTGGTGAAACTTGAAAAATTATTGCTTTTGAATGGAAGATGGAGCCTTTACCACCTAATTCAGATGGCCATAATACAGTCACATTTAGTAACTATTTCTGCCGCATTTCCCTGCCTAACTACGGGTTTTATGACCCAAACTAACCATCATAGGGATCTATGATCTGTTGGTTCCTAATCAGGCCAGGACTTGTGGACATATGGATACTAAAATGATCCTGTATTACTGCCTAACCTAGATCCTATCCCCTCCCATCAAAACGTATACATACAATCACACATGTATGTGTGTGTGTGTATACTATATATTTAGTGTGTATACTGACACACTTGGATACTTACACACGCACTTAGATACGCACAGAAGCCTAGCTACACATACAGTACCTACATACATTCATACACACACAGATACATATACACACGTGCGCGAACACAGATACATACACAGGTACATGCACACATACAGTACACACAGGTATAATATAGGCAACAACTGTGAATATGGATTGAAATAACATGATCACCACATAAGGGAACTATGTATGCGAGATCCTTATAAAATTTGTGTGTAGGATTAAATGCTTATGATATATTTCTAAATTATAAAGGACCCAATTTCCTTTTTTGAGGAACTTAAATATTTAATTCAAAATTACATGGATTGTAATGTCCCTACTACTAACCCTGACAGATCAATATTTTACAATATTAGCGGCCGTAGACCGCTTATCCACGGTTAGTTGCTGAGGCTGCAGTACGACACAAGTGTTAAAACAAACTTTTGCACAGTAAAATAGTACCCAATCTGCATTGACTGCCCTTCTCTTACCCCACCGCCTACCTGCCAGCAACAGATCTCTCATTTTATAGAAAGTGATCTAAAGGATGGGACGTTGTTTGATCCTTCTCCCCCTGAACCATCAGGAGTTTTGCAAGGTTCCATACACTGCTTGAAGTATATGGCATTAGTAATACGGTCATTCTTCAGGTGCTCATAACACCAAGCGTCATGGGTGCCGCATAATGTGTGTTGCTAAAAATCACAAAGACCGGACCGACTGCTCTACAGTTGTGATCTGGGGGTAATCCACTATATCGATGGCTTACCTCAGCAGTACCACCAAACACGGCTTTGCCCCTGATTACAAATTGCCCTTTTTTTGTAGATGACTTCATATGTGGGGTAAGAATCAAGGAGAGATATTGCCTATAACATAGGACTAGGTGTTGGTATAGCATGTGCCATCAATAGCTTTCATTTTAAAGGTATTTAAGGATGGCAGGTGGTGATCAGCGGGCGTTGTATACTTGCCTAACCCGTCATTTAGACTCCAGTGAAATGCCCAATAACCATTTTTGCTGTACCAAAGCATAGTCGGGGTTACCTTCCTACCCTTCCTTCTCCTTTTTTTTTTTAAACCATTCATGTGTATACCAAAGTATTTTAGACTTACTAATGCGTTATATGCAATTGTGTTGGAACAATTCTCTTTTACGTGTGCACTTTAATTGCCTTTGTTGTATGACTTGCAGACACATGAGGCATTTCCATATTTTTTTTCTCCTTTTTGGCTACAGTGTAAAAGTATTTCCGAAGGATAACAAACCCTTCATGGGCTGGAGGGGGCGGCTGTGTACCTGCCCTCGGTGCGTCCTCTGCCCTCGGTGCGTCCTCTGCCCTTTCAGTAGTGCAAGGCATCACAAGGTTCTCGACTCCTTAGTAACACTAGAGATTTCCAGTCTTTGTAAAGAATTGTGTATGTGGATCTGTAAATAGACCTGACATTTCTACAACTCTACGTGCTAGTATGAAACTTGTATTTTCAGTATGGTGAGTGTACAATACATATAAACCAGTACTCTGTTAGATTAGCTGCTTAAAAACCTAAAAAAATGAATAAAAAGTAACATAACAAAAATCACCAGCATGAAGTTGCACCAGATCTGTATATTCTGTGCATTTATCTTGCCTGTCTCTGTAATTACCATATGTTGACATGCTAGTGAATTGGCATAATGCCCCTCTTTCCCCCCTTTAAGCTTGTCCAAAAACCATGAAACCTTTTCTTCTTATGGCTGCTAGCCCGACGACCTCTGGATGAAATGGTCACACCCGCTTTAATTGCTGTTCTGAGAAGGTGGTGACTGGTGGTGCAGTTTCTAGACCCGTCTGACAATGTACTAGCACCACCATTCTTTTCGCTGAAGCCTAATTTTAGTGTATGGGTTGTTTTGACCTCTAGAATTTTGTGTGATGTGATGAACCAGATTTTTTTTTTCAGCAGTAGCTTGTAAGACTTGTTAAATATTATTTAAAAAAAAAAAGCATCAATCCAAAATAGTGTACGCTTTCGAATAAAATAAAAATCTTAATCTGCAGTGCGTGACGTGGAAACGTCTGTCCTAACATTTTGGTCATGACGATCAGAGTCTGTGTTTTCTACTATGTGTTATGTAAGTGGACCAATAATCCTACATTGGAAACAGGGATGCAACGTAAGGCTGTACACACACGTCGGGCGAGCGATCGGAGACATTGGGTCACCTTCAAGTTTGGCCAACTAGCTAATGTTTATGGGGTCTCCTAACTCTCAGATAAATCTCGTCAGATAATGTTGGGAGAGACAAGAATCTGACATTGGATTTTATTACTATGGGTGATGACACCAGAAGACTTGTGGCTGTTTGCTCCCCTATCTTCATTGAGAGCACATGAATGATCGATAAAACAGAGTGCGCATGTAAATTGGGGCTGAGACGAAGAGGCGTCAGTCGGACGCTATCGAGGGTGTGTGGGCAGCTTAACACAGAATCTGTTCAAGTGCCATCCCTCAGGCCTAGTCAACTCTTCATCAGTTTTAGATATCGGCAATTATGTGAACTGAACTTGGCTGATGTTATTGTCAGTGATGCCATTTCCTGGACAGATGGTAGTGACTGTCTGCATTAGTTGTATGTGGTTGGTTTACTTTTATGGCATCTTCAGGATTTTGCACCGAAGCATCTCTTTGAGGTTTCCTTCAACAAATACCATGTCAGCCTGGTGCTTGAAATTATCTGTACTCATGACCATAGAGAAGGTGACCAGAAGAAGGCATGGTTTGTTCCTTAGATATCGTTCCCAGAATCCTTGGTTATGACTTACAGGGTGCTACTGCGATGACTATGCCCTTGATTTATGGAATTTTATGCAGATATATTGGCAGTCCTCTAAGTAGATGGTTATTTTTAACCACCGTATTTAATTTAGAATCGTAAACCACATCCTTCCACCACGGGGGGCATTGGTTAATGTTTTCATCTTCCAAATGTTCTCTGCAGGTAGCTTGGTCTTCGTCTGTAATGGTCTAGGGCTAATTTTGTCTTGAGTCCCGACCATAGATTTGAGTGATTTTGTGTTTTACAGACCCAATATTTCTTAAATTCAGTCTGAAATTGGTCTCTTGGGCAGAACGTAGGTTGAGGTACATGGTCAACTTTTCCAGGTGTTTTAGTTTCAAGAGATATTAGTCATCAAGTCTTGGGTTAGTCATACATGATGATCTTCCAGCAAACCTCATTTATGATTTATATTTGGACAATGCTCAAGCTGCCAAAATTACTGCCTTTCAACCTTTTGGCAATTTTTTTCAGGTGGTTCTAAAAAAAAAAACCCTTATTAATGTATGTAAGGCCAATCCATAAAAAAAAAATTACATACAAGAAAAAAAGATACTTCTCCCTTTCAACTGATTTGTCAAACTTTATCACATCTTCTGTTGATCTTTTGGAAAATGACATCCCGAGTCTCCAAAATACCAAAGTTGGCATTAAAGGATCTTCCATGTGTTTTTTTTTTTTTTTTTTCAATTTGGGATGGGGGGTAGGGTGAGGGGAGTGTGGTCATAATGGAATCCAGTTTGCATAAAGTTGATACTTCACTGTTAAATCATTATGCATTTCTTCTTTCCATGGGTATAATCCTATGACATTCTTAGATAATGCATTAAGACGTGTTTGTCTTTTGCATTGGTTAAAAATCACAATTTGGCTAAACTTTGGTTACTGTGTAGAGGGTACTTTTCAGTTGTCTGCTGAGAAATACAGTATTGAGGAATGAATGGCTTCAAAAATATTTTGTTTAGGAAACCAATTGAAGTAAGCAGATAAATTATTTAAAAAAAAAAAATTTAATGGAGGGTTTTTTCCGGCTTGCACTGCTGGTCAGCCAGATCGGCCAAATAAGTTTAACAAAACTATTTTTATATTAGAGGCTTACGGTAAGACAGACTAGAGCGTATCTCATGTCAATATTTTTATAAATAGTAGTAGCTGAGGGCATAATGGGCTTTGAGAAGCAGTACTGCTCTCACTCAAGTTCTTTTTTTTTTCTTTAGGGGGGAACAAGGCCCAATTAGTTGTATTAAACGGTGATAACTGAGAATATAGTAAATGGAAAACTAGATTTGTTGTATAAACTATTTCCACCTTTTTGTAACTATTACCAAACTTGAAGTACCCATGGTTGCTCCTTAACTGCCATTACGATTAAAAATGGCTTTGACTGCGTTATTAAAGTGAATCTGTCATCAGGATTTTGCTATATAATCGAAGAGAACCATAATATGGGTGCTGAGACCCTGATTCCAGCGATGTGTTACTTGCTTGACTGCTTGGTGTCCTTTTGATATTATCACTGTTTTCTCTTCTGCAGATCTAGCAGTGCTCAGAATGCTGAGCCTTATATAATAACCCCGCCCACAGCACTGATTGGAAAGTTTCTGTGTACAGTAACGGAAAGCTGCCAATCAGTGGAGTGGGGCGTGGCTCCACAGCAGTTGACTGGGAGGCACGAGATGCCTAGTCCTGTAGAGATGATCTGCTGGTAAAACGCGGTTTTATTGAAATGGCAATAAAGCCTAATAAGTGACACATCTCTGAAATCGGGCTCTCGGCCCCTACACAATGCAGCTCTCAGATTACATTAAATAACATGTAGGGTTTTGCTAAGGGGATATCTACTAAATCAGAGCAAGTCCCACCACTGATCACCAAAACTGGCCACCAGGTACAGCCCTAAAACATCTGAACAAAGTTTGACTGCTCCAGACCTAGGACCCCATGCTCTGGTAATTAATGGGGGCTACCAAGTACAGCCAGTACGTAGACATCTCTGAGACCTTGGATGGGGCATTGCATGCTCAACTGCTGCATTTGAAATTAAGGTTTTGAGACTCCGGTTCTGGTGATTTATGGGGGGCATAGGTGATAACTGATTATAAGTGGATCAAGTGGCAATTGCTAATGATTGGATACCCCTTTAACATTGGTTAGAACAGCATTTGTCTTCATTATAGCATTAAGACACGTAAGTGTTAGACGTCAAAATTGCCTACAGTGTTTGCTACAGGAGCTTTCATGGCGTTACATATTTACTCTTAAAGGTGGAGAAGAGTTAAATGGCCCTTCAGTAATGACCACAAATACGACACAACACATGTAAAAAGGTAAATGTCCCATTTTCCCCCAAAAAATTGTTTCCTACAAATCTCATCATACTAGCAGCAAAGTAGTTTTCGATTTTAGTCCCCCCCCCCTCTCACTGGTGCGTAATCCAAAACAAGACATTGCAAAAAGACTGTCATTTTATTTTCTTTCTTTCATCGAAATCAAAATATAACCCACTTGAAAGATCATCCTCTATAGCAGATGTTAGACGATTTATCTAATGGCTTAGCCTCAATCTGATCCCTTTTCTTAATAGAATCATGCCACGCTTTTCATTTGTCACAATCTAAAAAGACATCAGAGTTTTGGGATTATCGAGATACATGACCCCAATGCCTTATACAGAACCTTGGTGCAATTTCGATCATTTTTATGTATTACGATGTTTTATTTTAATCCAGAAAAGATGATCTACTTTATATGGTGACTATCACATTTCACTACTGTGGAAAACTTTGTTTTGTTTAAAGGGTTATATATTGCAACTGCAAATGTATTAACCTCCATATTTTGTCCATGTAGAACCACCGTAGGTAATTAGAGGCTTTTCGGTGGATGTATCTTCACCGATTGTCATGGGAAGGAAGAATTTTCGATTGGAAAGCCACCAATTGCCTACTGATGGGGGTAGAACCTCTTCTTCTTTTTTTTTTGTTAAAACCTGTTCCATCAGTTCACCATGAAAACCATACAACTCTGACAATATTAAACTTTACAGGCCACAATTTTTAGTTTACTCAAAAGCTGACATTCTTGGTGCTTTGACTTCTATAATCCTGTCTTAAATCTAAATAAAGTAATTATGTATCTGTTTTTCTGTGTCCTGTTTCTTTTTCATACACTTAGTTCAGGCACCATGAATCTGGTGACAAGTTCCTTTTTATGAATCCTGAGGCCTGACACCACCCCCACCCCCTACTTATCCCAAAGTTCCCTGTGCGATTGTAGCCGTGTGGTAGTGTGCCAGGGTGACCATCTTTCCATTCACTTTTATGGGGCTGATGGAGACAATAGCGGATTTACTCGGGGCTGTGGAGTCGGTAAGCCAAACCGCTGACTCCTCAATTTCCCTGCCTCCCGACTCCACAGCCCGGCCTCACTACTGAGCATGTACCTAAAGTGCTGCCCAGATTCATCTCAACTAAAGGCAAGATCCTTAGATCAGGAACAGAACAGACATTTCCTATCTTTCCCAAATTCTTATGAGAAAATTTACAGCACATCCTGCTACTACTGTACCCAATTTTAGATATTTTTGGAGTCAGTACATTTTATACTGACTTCACCAAAAACGACGGACTCCACAGCCCTGGATTTACCGGTGGTCACTTTTTTTTCAGGCAGAGGAATTTGGGGTTTCTGGATCACAGAATGATTGTTTGGTTCAAGTATGAAATTTGCCTACAGCAGTCTAAGAAACCAGTTGACTACCATTGTGGGACCAGTTATAATGGCCATATTTAAAGGGTTTTTACAGAGTTTGTAAATGAGCAATCTTGGCTTAATTGGTCTTAGTGTACACTAGAGTGGAGTGGATTGAACCACCGAGGATAGAGTTTACATCAAATCTCCTGAAATGTTTTATGCGAATTAGAACATTTAGAATTGGCAACCTCAAAGTAGATGGGAGCAGAGCAGGATTGGAGCCTGATTGTTTCAGACACCTGCCCATGGGAAGCTATATAAATGAAATGCCTAGCTCAAAAAAGACGGAGCCACATCCCTGTTTGTACAAGGTACAAGAAACTACAGCCAAACGAAAGAATTGAGCTGCAGCATTGCGTACACCTTATCGCAGTCGGATGGCTCTTCTTAGGTATGTTTTTTTTTTTTTTTTGGGGGGTGGGGGGTGGTTTTATTTATTTTTTTATCTAAAATATATATTGTTCTTAAAAAAATAAAGGGAACACTCAAATAACAACACATCCTAGATCTGAATGAATGAAATATTCTCATTGAATACTTTGTTCTGTACAAAGTTGAATGTGCTGACAACAAAATAACATAAAAATCATCAATGGAAATCAAACTTATTAACCAATGGAGGCCTGGATTTGGAGTCACCCCCAAAATAAAAGTGGAAAAACACACTACAGGCTGATCCAACTTTGATGTAATGTCCTTAAAACAAGTCAAAATGAGGCATAGTATTGTGTGTGGCCTCCACGTGCCTGTATGACCTCCCTACAACGCCTGGACATGCTCCTGATGAGGTTGCGGATGGTCTCCTGTGGGATCTCCTCCCAGACCTCGACTAAAGCATCCGCCAACTCCTGGACAGTCTGTGGTGCAATGTGACGTTGGATGGAGCGAGACATGGTGTCCCAGATGTGCTCAATCGGATTCGGGTCTGGGGAACGGGCGGGCCAGTCCATAGCTTCAATGCCTTCATCTTGCAGGAACTGCTGACACACTCCAGCCACATGAGGTCTGGCATTGCCCTGCATTAGGAGGAACCCAGGGCCAACCGCACCAGCATATGGTCTCACAAGGGGTCTGAGGATCTCACCTCGGTACCTAATGGCAGTCCGGCTACCTCTAGCGAGCACATGGAGGACTGTGTGGCCCTCCAAAGAAATGCCACCCCACACCATTACTGACCCACTGCCAAACCGGTCATGCTGAAGGATGTTGCAGGTAGCAGATCTCTCTCCACGGCGTCTCCAGACTCGGTCACGTCTGTCACATGTGCTCAGTGTGAACCTGCTTTCATCTGTGAAGAGCACAGGGCGCCAGTGGTGACTTTGCCAATCCTGGTGTCCTGTGACAAATGCCAAGCGTCCTGCACGGTGTTGGGCTGTGAGCACAACCCCCATCTGTGGACATTGGGCCCTCATACCACCATCATGGAGTCAGTTTCTAACCGTTTCTGCTGACACATGCACATTTGTGGCCTGCTGGAGGTCATTTTGCAGGGCTCTGGCAGTGCTCCTCCTGTTCCTCCTTGTACAAAGGCGGAGGTAGCGGTCCTGCTGCTGGGTTGTTGCCCTCCTACGGCCCCCTCCACGTCTTCTGGTAGCACCTTCTACCTCTGGACACTGTGCTGACAGACACAGCAAACCTTGCCACAGCTCGCATTGATGTGCCATCCTGGATGAGCTGCACTACCTGAGCAACTTCTGTGGGTTGTGGAGTCCGTCTCATGCTACCACGAGTGTGAAAGCAAAACCAACATTCAAAAGTGACCAAAACATCAGCCAGAAAGTATTGGTACTGAGATGTGGTCTGTGGTCCCCACCCGCAGAACCACTCCTTTTATTGAGGGTGTCTTGATAATTGCCAATAGTTTCCATCTATTGTCTATTCCATTTTCACAACAGTATGTGAAATTGATTGTCAATCAGTGTTGCTTCCTAAGTGGACAGTTTGATTTCACAGAAGTTTGATTTACTTGGAGTTATATTCTGTTGTTTAAGTGTTCCCTTTATTTTTTCGAGCAGTGTATATATAATATTATTCAAAAACCGTGTTTACTAATACCCTATGTTATTTATGTGTATTATTTACTTACGGCCGGGTATATTTTCAGTTTGTTTCTATCTTAGGTGTTGTCTAAGGCTGTGTGCCCACGATGCGTTTTTAATGCGTTTCTGCAGCGTTTTTGCAGCTGCAGAAACGCATTAAAAATGCATGGTAGAAGGTCTGCCATGTCCCCCAATGATAATCCGCATGTGCTGTGCACATGCTGCGGAAATTTACGCTGCGGATTATCATTGCGGAAAAAAACGCAGCACTACCAATTATTTTGCGGAAGTGCTGCGTTTTCGCCGCCATTGACTTGCATTAGAACGCGCCAATACCACAAGACTGCATCTGTACTTGTGTAATTGGCACGTTCTAATGTGCGGATGGTACCTGGGTGTAGAGGAGAGGAGAGTCTCATCCACACCCAGGTACCATTAAAAAATCTGTAAAAAAAGAATAAAATAAAAAATAAATGTATATTTACCTTCCGGCGGCCTGCGGTGCGCTCCTCCTTGCTTCCCGGCACTTTGCAGTGGATTAAAGGACCTGCGCTGACGTCAGAGTCATGTGACGGGTCACCCGACTCTGACGTTGGCAGGTGTTTCAATCCACCGCTGCCTGCACTGAGCAAAGCAAGCCAGCGCGGCCCATCGGAGGGTAAGTATATACTTATTTTTTTATTTTTACCACTCTCTCGGGTCACACTATATAAATCCATGCTGTTTGCATGGATTTATATAGTGTGACCTAGTTGTCACAAGCACTTCTCAAGTGATGCTAATCGTTTGGAAAGCGCTTGTCAATCCGCTTGCGGAAATGTCAGTGGGTAACCGCTCCATTTCCGCATGTCTCTGGCAGGAAAACGCATGTACAATCCGCATGCGTTTTTTTCTGCCAGGGAGATGCAGAAACGCTCAGGAAAAAATCCTGAGAATTTCTGCATCGTGGGCACATAGCCTAATACAAATTTCTGTCCACCCTTTTTTAAGAGTCGTCGAGTGTTCCCAGAAATTTTTTTTTTAATATTAAAGACAAAAATGCTAATTTTTAAATTGCAGATTCTGGTTACGGGTGAGCAGTATTCCCTGGATTCAAATGTGAACAATGGCCACATCTGGCTTTTGCATGTTTTCTTTGTGTTCTTTTCCCCTCTCCAAAAAATACCAGTCACAACTGACCTGAAATAAAGAAATTTTAAAATGTGAGGTGTATTTCAAACATGGGCTGATGTGAGTGATGGCAGACTCTGCAGCGGGACATGTTGACATAATCATGTTACATATATATATGCAACATGATTAAGTATTTCCTTGATTCAGGATGAAATGCACGAAAATGAAAATTAATTTGGCAAAATAAGGTATTATCAAAGAGTCCTAAAGAACAAAAAAAAATCCAACAACACGTACAATTGCGGTTCTGGTGTTGGCAACAGAGTGCAGCTATCATTCTATTGTAAAAATATATAAAAGGACATAGCTGCATAAACAGAAGCAAATATGGTGCCCAGACGGCCCTGGTTTCTTCAAACCGCGCTTATTGCATTTACAATGAAACACCTTTCACTACTCATAAAGCTGTCAGGTAAAGGCTGCGGTAACAGCTCGGAGCTCATGTAATACCACTAAACACATCTCGAGTATATGCCGTGAAAAGAATGTGGATTCAGTTTTTTTTTTTTCAAGCTGCTCCATGACCTGTATTTTCACTCCGGCCAAGCGCTTTCTGTTCTGTGACCAACAATAACAGAGGCTGTAATGTCTGAGCTATAAGAAGTGCAGGCAGATGGTTTTCCACTGTGTGGTTAATCCAACATTACACAGTGCTATAGAAATAAAGCTGCGGTTAACTCGCTGTAGGTTGGACAGATCATAGAAAAAAAAAACATATAAAGCGAATCTGAAGTTTAAAAAGAGTTTTGACTTCGAATCCTTCCTCTAAGCTGGTCTGGACGCGCAGCCACGCCCTTGAGTCTGGACGCGCAGCCACGCCCTTGAGTCTGGACGCGCAGCCACGCCCTTGAGTCTGGACGCGCAGCCACGCCCTTGAGTCTGGACGCGCAGCCACGCCCTTGAGTCTGGACGCGCAGCCACGCCCTTGAGTCTGGACGCGCAGCCACGCCCTTGAGTCTGGACGCGCAGCCACGCCCTTGAGTCTGCACGCGCAGCCACGCCCTTCGGGCTGCACGCGCAGCCAGACCCTTCGGTCTGAAAAAAAAAATGGTTTGGGATGATGGTGTATTGTTCCATTTTTTTTCTGGAAGTGCCCACAGTACAATAAAATCTGACCTTGTAGGTAAGGAGATCTCCACTTTGATGTGATACAAACCACTTCTTTAATATTCAAGAGATTGCACGAGCAGGGGATAATAAAAAAAGAAAACTCTTTTTGTGGGATGCATTGTCAAAAATTCTGGATTCTCTACCAGGCGAAGACACAACCGAAGTAAAGAAAACAACAAGTTGACAAAGTCTTTTTCACTATTTTTTTCTATATTGTGCCAATGTAATCCTTAGCACTTTTACAGTGAGTTTTTGACAAATATCGTACTCTGTAGAAGCCCTCCACCCATCAAAGTTTTCATCCTCTTAATATATTTCAGTCGTGATATTTTACAGCACTGTGTACTTACAATTGCTCATTTTGCCTTTCTACCCAGCTAATTCTTCTCTTTTCTCTGTTCTAAGTAAAAAGTCTCTTTTTCCCAACATTTATCATCCCCTTCTTCAACTCCTGACCCAGCTGCTCCACTCCTCCCCCCTTGTATAGACTTTTGCAGTGACTTATGACTTCTGCACACAAAATTGACCTCCTGTTTCCACATAGAGCTTAGAAGGATTCAGCTAGTCAGTTTTTAATCACGTGATGTCATAGACCTAACGGGAAAGAGAAGAATTAGCTGGGTAGAAAGGCAAAATGAGCAATTGTAAGTGCACAGAGCTATATAATATTCACGTACCCCTGATGAAGCACACTGTGAAACTTGCTTCAGGTTTACCGGGTGCCTGAGTCTCCTCCACTTTGGTCGATACCATGCACTTGACCATACTGTATGCAATGTTTATATTCCTTGAAGCATTTCTTTGTTTTGAATGACTCCAGTTATTACTGTATATTTTTAATGTCAGCATCCTTATCTTTTTCTATGCCTTTGCTCATATTGTCTGACACTACCATACTTGTACTTTATTAGCGACATTTTGTCTTCCCCTGGAGTCATTTTACCTTTTTTCTTATATGTATTTAACTTATTTCTACTATGTATTTTACACATGGTCACCTGCATTGTGCCATCTTTTGGGATCTCCAGCTGCCCTGCCCATTCTTCTTCCTTCCTGCTTCTTTACTTTTTATGGATTCCTTTTATTGTATTTTAATGTTTTTATCTATTTTTCAATTAAGTTTTTCACTTTTGCATTAATATATGGTATAATCATAGCCGTGATTTTCTTCTTGCAGTTTCTGCATATTTCCCATGTTATAAGATACCTCCTCTCATCAGCTCCATGTTCACTACATGGAACTGGAGCAGTGTACGCAGATAAGACCTCATTCACACATCAGTATTTCTCATACGAGTGCTAGCCATGTTTTTCACGGATAGCACTCGTACCCATAAGGCTAGGTTCACCCGACAGTATAAATAAATCGTTCAGAGATTCATCCAGAAAAGTGGGACTTTTTTTTTCTCACTTGTCATCTGTATACAATCCATTTTTACAGCAGCGGCTATTAATCCCCTACAAGACCATTTACAGTTTCCTATGCTACAGAATTGCAATGTATCCATAAAAATCGGATGATTTACTGTGGCTTCGTATGTCATCCGATTATTTTTCTCACACCCGTAGACTTGAATGGGCGATTCTCATCCGATTTACGGAGGAAAATCATGCACACTGCAATTTTTTTCACATGCCGATTAAGTGGAAAATGGAAAAATTCTGCACTGCCCTATTGAATAATATTAGTCCAAGTGCGATCCGCTTTTTTTTTTTTTTTTAAAGGATAGCATTTGGACTGAGAATACGGTCATGCGAACAAGCCCTAATAGTGAATGGGGCCGTTCACATGTCTTTGATCTTTCCCTGAATTCATGACCAATCCAAGTGTCGGCTCAAAATCGCCAATGCAAGTCTACGAGTCCATGCAAAAATCGGACAACAATCAGATACCAGCCGAATGTGGTCCGATTTTCATGGACTGTTATGTAGAAGGTAGAGAAACTATTTTTTTTTTCCTAAACTTGAAAAATAAGATCAAACTTTAATGAAAATCTTTCTTTTGTGGAAAAAAAAACTGGCATCAAAACATAAATTTTACTTTTAAAAAATTCCATTTAAATGTCCAAAAACATGGCTTCACGACCTTTAATTTCTCTCCTGGAGTCCTTACTGTATCCTGTGGTGTGTTACACGGTCGCAGCCCATAGCAGAATACTGTTCCTGTCTTGTTGGCCTTCATCAGTGCTCGATGTGTAGCGCTCGGCGTTCTGCGGCTGCGATGCTTTGTCTACTAAATACACTTTGATGTGTTTGTAAATAACCACTTGTCTCGATCCTCCCAGAGATTTCTGCAGAGAGCGCTCTGTGTACTCAACATAGAAAGGGTGTTGTAATATCCTACTTACATGTGATTGTAATTTATGCCGAGCTTTTTATAGCACAATGAAAATAACAATTATCCACGTGTGAAGAATGGATGTGCGTTCACACCCCGGATATGGAACTTATCCGATTATATAATAGGACTCTCTTATTTTTTGACATTGATATCTTATATTGATGATCTACAGTCCTCAAGGGACATCAGTCACCAACATGTGAATCTTATAATATGTACAACAAAAAACGTAGCCGTAAAAACAAATCCGAAATGATAATGCATCAATGTCTAACATTATCTGCAAAGGAAAATACATAACAAGATTACTAATGATCGAGTGGATCACACAAGACTTAAAGGGTCTTTCCCATCTTCCCATGATGCCATAGCATGAACATATTGCACACAGTGATGATACACTAAGTGGATGATTAAGCAAAGTTAAAGCTCAGGAATTGTGCAGTTTGGCCACAGTAACACAAAGTGATGTCACAGCGCTGGAATATTGCAATGTAACAGTATAGGGATAATGCACATAGTGGCGCCACGGTGACACTGCAGCCATGCTGTACTTTGTGTACTATGTACAGTTAAGGGATAGAATAGAAAGATAATATCACGATGTGGGGAAAGCGCACACACTGACGTCACATTACAGAGATAATGCAAACAGTAACGTCACAGTCCAGGTATAATGCACAGTGATGTCATACTACAATGATACTTTTTTTCTGTGATTTTAAAGTACAAAAATAATGATGAGTCAAATGCCACAGTACAGGAATATGTCACACTGGGATGCCACAGTAGAAGGTTAATTCACATAGTGATGTCACAGTCAAGAGATAATGCATACAGTGATGTCATAGTACAGGTATAGCAGACACAGTGATGTCACGTTGCAGAGATAATGCACACAGTGATGTCATAGTACAGGTATAGCAGACACAGTGATGTCACATTGCAGGGATAATGCACACAGAGATGTCATAGTACAGGTATAGCAGACACAGTGATGTCACATTGCAGGGATAATGCACACAGAGATGTCATAGTACAGGTATAGCAGATACAGTAATGTCACATTGCAGGGATAATGCACACAGTGATGTCATGGTACAGGTATAGCAGATACAGTAATGTCACATTGCAGGGATAATGCACACAGTGATGTCATAATACAGGTATAGCAGACACAGTGATGTCACATTGCAGGGATAATGCACACAGTGATGTCATAGTACAGGTATAGCAGACACAGTAATGTCACATTGCAGGGATAATGCACACAGTGATGTCATAGTACAGGTATAGCAGACACAGTAATGTCACATTGCAGGGATAATGCACACAGTGATGTCATAGTACAGGTATAGCAGACACAGTAATGTCACATTGCAGGGATAATGCACACAGTGATGTCATAGTACAGGTATAGCAGACACAGTGATGTCACATTGCAGGGATAATGCCCATAGTGCCTTTATTCTATAAACTGTGCTGGAAGAAAAATCTTATATAATATAATTATGTAGTAGAATAACTGATATAATTTTATTCTTGATAAAGGAAAGTCAATGTTTATCAAGACAAGAATAAGGATGTCAGTTTTGATTTCTTGTCACAGAAGTGAACTTTACCTCCAAAGTAACTTGTCCACTTCCACTAAAATCACTGGACCTGTTCATGCACAAAGCAAAATTGTGTTATTCATTCATTCATTCATTCATTCATTCATTCATTCATTCATTTATTGATGTTTATAGTCTGAGAAGAAAGGTTTAAAAGAAAACGTTCCAGCATAGCCGCAGTGCATCTAAGGTTATATTGATGGCAATTACAGTATCTCCATGTGGGGTCAAAATCCTTTATCTGGAATCTGATAATACAGATAGTCCGGCAAATATTTCTATTACAGGATTATAATGTGTTGTGGACTCTCAGAAGTCTGAGCTATGATCAATGAGATTTGCATCGTGTTCACATCTTTTCACTTTGCATTTTGGCTTTACATTCAGCACATACATCAGGAAAATTACTGGGCATATGCAGCTGTATACCGTAGGCCAACATCGTGAAAATACATGCCATACAGCATTTGTGATGGCCAACTACATAGGAAAGTGCTGTTTGCTATACAGTACATAAGAAAGGTGTGCCATTTATTATTGCCCAGTGGAAAGCCATTTTGTTTGAAATCCATGGGTCCCATAGTGGTCTATGGACTCAATTGACTTAAGTACTGTAACAAGGTAGCATAGCAAATTTTGTGATAACATTTTGTTTTTGGCTTTCATCCAGTATCTGTCATCACACTGTTGTTGGATATCCCAGGACCAGATGCTCCTTTCCTATCCCTAAAGCTTGGAGCACCCTAGCTATCCTTGCTCCCCGGGTTACTTCTAATGGTGAAGACGTCGGGGCCACATGCCTTACTAGCAGCTTTGTTTTTTTGTTTGAGTAGATACTCAAGAGCCACCACTTTTGTGATAAATTTTACGATGTTTTCCACTAAAATGGCATACACAGACAATAGGCTCCAAAAATCATTATAACACCTGAATGGGAGATAAATTGCAGTACCTGGCAGTGGCCACTAAAAAGTGTATGTAGCTGTTGTGTTCAGGTCTGTGCATTGCTGGCATCCCGCCGCTGCTGGAGAAGATATTATTTGATCAGTAGGCAGTGGTGTAACTAGAGTCTGATGGACCCTGATGCAAATTTTGAACCTGGGCCAACACCTGCATATTGGTCAGATATATGGGCCCTTGTAAAATTCCAAACCTATAAAGACATACACGATCACCCCCATGTAATAATGCCCCCAATCCTGGCTCCTTCTTGTTACAATCTCCCCCATCCTGGGCCCCTTTTAGTAATAATGCTCCCCATCCTGGTAAAATGTCCCACATCCTGGTTTAACGTCCCACATCCAGGTATATTGTCCCCATTCTGTTATAATATTTCCCAACCTGGTATAATGTCACTCATTCTCTTATAATGTCTCCCATCCTGGTATAATGTCAACTATCCTGATATAATGTCCTCATTCAGATATAATGTCCGCATTCTGTTATAATGTCACCATCCTGTTTTAATGCCCCCCATTCCGTTATAATGTCCTCATTCTGTTATAATGTCCCCCATTCTGGTATAATGTGCCCATTCCGGAATAAGCCCCCCTCCCATCCTGGTATATTGTCCCCATCCTGGTATAATGTCCCCATCCTAGTATGAGGTCCCCCGTCCTGGTATAATGTCCCCATCCTTGTTTAAGGCCCCCCATCCTTGTATAATGTCTCCCATCCTGGGCCCCTTGTGTTCTTCTACAGTACATCTATAGCTGGCGCAGGAGCCGGCAGCTGACTTCTGTGTGCTGGCACGGGCAGCGCATTACGTCACTGCCATACGCTGCATGTCACTGGCAAGCCGACGTGTATTGCCGCGCAGGGAGACGGTGGGTCTCTGTGCCGCAATACATTTCACCTGAATGTGCATCCGAGAATGCACATTCAGGTGAAATTGGTGTCGACGGGCCGACCTCCCTCATGGGCCTTGTCGCCCCTTCTGTGACCTCGATCATTAGTAAGATTAGTGGTACTCCATGTGTCAGGACCCTACCGATCAACCCATTTATGAACAAAAATGTGAACAGCCTTAACATTAAATCCTTATTCAGAATTTTTTCAGACTTTTTTTTTTGCACGTGGCTTTTGCCTCTTGTAAATCTCGGTTCAGCTGCTTTGAACATAACACAAAATCTTAAGAAAAGAAGTTTAGGATTGACATCAAATAAAAAAATGGGCAAACTCAGCGTTGTTATAATGAAGCCCTGTGAGTTCTCCTGGCATTCGATAATTGAAAATGATGGAAACTAGGCTGTCGATGGCGGTGACTGACAAGCATGTAATTTTCCTTGGAGACAAATATTCAATCAAACCAGGAACAGAACATCGCTGCCGTCCTTGTCTGTCATCATGTCGCCTTTGATGAATATAGTTTGTTTTTTAATGTTACCTGTTGATGAAGAAAAGATTATAAATGAATAAATATTCCTGAATGATTAAAGGGAAAAGCATTACACATAGGCTAGAAAAAGTAAAGCTGTCAGCTAAACAAAAAGAAAACCGAATTTACACTGTCACCACACATACCGTCATTCACATGAGCTCTGGGTTGTAACGATAAGGCCCCCTTCACACATTCGTTTTGTATGTCCATATGCGCCTCGTTTTTGAAGGGTCACAAATACGGACATACGCACACCCATTGTATTCAATGGGTGTATGCACATATCAGGTTTTTCACACGGACCTTGTGTCTGTGTGAAAAACCAGCAGACATATCAGGTTTTTTTGCGCAGCACGCACAAAATGTGTGCTGCACAGTGATGACCCACCGATGACATCCGTGTGTCATCAACATGACATGTACCGGCGCCTGAGAACTAGCGGTACAGTTCGCACTGATCCCCGGCAGCTGCTGCTGGAAGCAGCTCTCTCTCGTCATTGTCCTCTGCTCTCGCTGAGATCAGCATGAGCAAAAGACAATGTGGAGAATTGTATTCAGCCCCCGCTGTATACATCCAGTGTAAAATTAGGAATACAATAAAAAAAAAAAACTTCTACTCACCTTACACCTAATTCCCTGAAGCCCGTGTCACCTGTAAAAAAAAATGTAAAATAAACAACAACCATATCCCTCACCTGTCCGACATACTGTCCCACGCCGTAGTCCATGTCTACGATAACTGGTTTACAGCCTGAACTGTGCCATGATGCGACCGTCCAGGCTGTAAACCGGGACACAATGAGCTGCTGCGAGCTCAGCTTCAGTGACGAGTGGTGATGTCAAAGAGGTTACCGCCGGTCACTCAAGATGCGTTTCCAGCCGGGACGATGAACTGCGGTGAACTCAGTGAGATCAATGTGAGCACTGTGAGAATTTTCTAACGGTGCTAGCGGTATTCTCATTGAGGTCACAGCAGTTCATTCTCCCGGCTCACAGTGAAGTGAGCCTGGAAACGCATCTTGAGTGACCGGCGGTAACCTTTATGATGTCACCACTCGTCACTGAATCTGAGCTCTCAGCAGCTCATTGTGTCCTGGTTTACAGCCTGGATGGTCGCATCATGGCACTATTCAGGTTGTAAACCAGTTATTGTAGACATGGATTACTGCGTGGGACACTACGTTGGACCGGTGAGGGATATGGTTGTTTTTTATTTTTTTACAGGGGACAATGGCTTCAGGGGATTAGGTGTGAAGGTATTTTTGTTGTTTATTATTTTCTGACTTTTATGGCTTCAGAGGAAAAGGCGTAGGGTGAGTATAAATGTGTTTTTTATTTTTAAATAAATGTTGAAAACAGTGTGGACTTTTATTTCAAATGAAGGATTTTATTCAGGCTCTGTGTTTCTTTCAAAACTTTTACTATGCGGTTAGTAATGGAGGCGTCTTATAGGGCCCTCCATTACTAACCCCTGGGCTTCATGTCAGCTGCCAATACAAGACTGACATGAACCCCAACCCTATTACCCCACTTGTCACCGCACTAGAGCAAGTGGGAAGAACCGAGGCTAGGTGCCAGATTTGGCATATTTTATGCCTTTTCTGTGGCCATTGAGGGCTGATGTTATAAGCCTCAGAGGGGGCCAATATCCAGGCCCCCTTACCTGGCTATTAATATCAGCCCACAGCAGTCTGTTTAGCCTTTGCCGGTTATATTTTATAGGGGGACCCTATGTAAATTTTTTTCTGGGGTCCCCGTGTAATCTTGCCAATAAACGCTAATCAAACAGATGTGAGCTGTTATTAAAAGTAAGGGAACATCTTCGCCTAATGGCTCCTTCCCTGGCTAGTAAAATCAGCCCCAAGTGGTCGTCTTTCCCTCTGCTGGTTATGAAAATGACGCGGGAGCCCACGCCATTTTTTTTATTATATTCTTCATTTTACACTGGATGTACTCAGTGGGTGCTAAATACAACTCAGAGCATTGTTTCCTTCTCGCTCTGCTCTCAGGGGGCAATTTTCAGATGTTTTTTTGATAACCATTAATTCATTGCTTAAACTGTCATGTTTTTAAGTAAAAACATGCATTTTGTTAAGCTTTACAATAGACTTCTGTAAAAAAGTATAGAGTGTCTTCCTAGCGGACAATGCCCAAAGAATGGAGATGACACTTCTTTAAACTTCTTTCATATATATATATATTTTTTTTCAAATAAAAATCTGATTACAACAATAGTTTTTTTTATGGTAGTTTCCCTTTAATGAACAATGGACGTGACAGACAATTATTACCATCCCACTGCATTCCTAACGAGCGGCAGTTGGATACGTTCATTGTACATTATAAACCGTGGCTTTTGTTCATTGTACATGATTAACTGTTCCTTACAGAGAAATATTCGAGCTTATGTGCGCTGTTTCCGCTTGATCTGTGTAGATCATAAGGAAGGGATGAGTTACGGGTGCTGCACATAGGCTTCTAAATGGAACCAATCACCATCCAATTATGGTGCACACTAGCAATAAACACTTTTCAAAACTAATTACAAAGGAGCAAAAAATGTTTAAAACACTTAAGAAATCCGGAGCATTTTGCTAATTAATCTCCCCTATTGTGTTTTGCTAGTGGAGTGCTTGAATGACATTAATAACAAATGGATTCTAAGGACACCAAAGAACAAATCAGTGCACCATGCATCACCCCTCTCAGACCTCGCACTTGGCATAACACAGTGTATCAGTTTTTCTAGACCCATGTCAGGTCACCGTGTATGGAACAGGCTCAGAAAGTGAGCCTGCACCATACCAAAGAGTTGCTGTCTCTGTTATACAGCTGGCATCTTAATGTAACAGCAGCGGCCGGAACTTGCTCCTATTGCTGCTGTTTAACTACTTAAATGCCCCTGTGCCCCTGTCAGTCACTGACAACGGCATTTAAATAGCCCAATCGCCACTGCATATGTCCACCGGCTCCCATCAGCAATCGACAGTCATATTGCAGTACATAGAAAATAATTATTGCTGGTTCAAGTCCCCTAGGGGACTAAAAAATAAAAAAAAGCTTTTTAAAAATAAGAAAAAAAAATGTAATCACTCCGCCGTCTTCCCCCTTTAACAATAAAGTAATTAAAAAAAGCATATTTGATATCACCATGTCCCTAAAATTCCAAACTATTAAAATATAAAATTAATGAACCCATATGGTAAACACCTTAAATAAAGAAAAAAGATCGAAACACCAGAATTGTGGTTTCTTAAAGAGTAGCCGTCGTTTTAATTTTTATTTCATAAATCAATAATACACATGAAAATGAGAAACTTGGCAATATATCTTATCAGAAAAATCCGCTTCTTTCTCCAGCAGGACTGATCATTCATTCTCAAAATAAAGTGAGCTCACCAAGCAAAAAAAAAGTCCTCATCCAGCTCCTTCAACAGAAAAGTTACGGGTTTCAGTAAAATGGTGACACAGACCATTTTTTTTTTTTTTCAAATTTACGAAATAAAAAACCCCATAAATGTTTGGTATCACCGTAAGGGTATGTGCACACGATCCTTTCTGGCAGCACTTTGAACGCAGCACATTTTATGCTGCGAACAAAGCGCTGCACGCAGGTGAATCCACACGTGTTCATTGAACCATGCGGATTCACCGCAACCTATTCCTTGCACTGATAGAATTTCCCTTGCAGAAACCAGCGTCTCCGCAAGAGAAATTGACATGCTGCAGTCTGGAAAGACGCGCCGCATATCCGTGTCCGCGGGTGAGCCGCAGGTGCACAGAGACGCATAGTGGGCATGGGATTAAAGAAATCCCATCCACTATGCTGTAACATCTGGCGCTGCGGATTGCACACAGCACAAGTGCACAGCGTGCAGTTCGCATCAATTACTGACAGTGTGCACATACCCTATAGTACTGACATGCCGACTCATGTTGCAAAGTCATTTTTAAGGCACAATCAACACTGTTAAAACAAAATCAAAAAATGTCAGAATCACATTTTATTTTTTGCTCTTTCACTGTATTTGGAATTTTTTTCATCACATTGTAGGATAAAATTAAAAAAATTGTAGTGTAGAAAATAATGGTCAATGACATGTTTGAATCACATTTTATGGGGATTGAGATAGAAGCCCAAGAAACAAATAGATTTAGGGTATGTTCACATGCTTCATTTTTTGCAACGTTTTTTTCTACACCAAAAAACCCCAAAACTGCGTTTTTGTTGGATTTTTCTGTGCATTTTATTGCTGTTTTTTTCTTGCATTTTTCACTCATTTATTTGGATGGGTGAAAAGCGCCACAAAACACTAAAGAATTGATACTGCTGCAAAACACTAAAGAATTGACACTGCTGCAAAACACTAAAGAATTGACACTGCTGCAAAACACTAAAGAATTGACACTGCTGCAAAACACTAAAGAATTGACACTGCTGCATCGTGGCAAAGATTTAAAAAATCTCATTGTGCTGGTACAGTAAAATTCTGCGTATTTTACGCACCAAATACACTGCGTAAAAAATCTGCAAAATGTGGCAAAAATGCTATGTGTGAACATACAGTACCCTTACTGTTCTCAGTTTGCCATCATTGTATGGGATTATCCAGGACTGTGACATTATCAGATTATGGAGGGGGGGGGGGGGCAAAAACTGTAACTCTCACTGATCAGCTATCGGCTCCTGGATGTAGAGAATGTACAGAGCCATATACATTATTACATATACATCCTTTTTGTTGACCCATATCAGGCACATAAATATGAAGATTATTTTGCCATTTTTAAATTCTTTTACATAGAACATGAGCTTGATTGTATAAATCTCTTATGAACACTTATTCACCAGGGAAAGTATTACAAAAGTCTTATATTTTCTAGACCTCATATTAATCCTCCGTCCCTACAGTGCAGGATAAAAGTTTAGATTCTTATTTTAGGTCACATTACTCATATTTGTCCTTATATCTCCTTAGAAAGTTCTCTCTTTTAAGAGAAACTTCAGTGGCATGTCAGGAATCCTCTCCGTGCAGCCGTTCTACGCCTCCTAACCTGATTCTATCAGCTCACATCTCGTCTTCCCGTCTCCTTACTCCTTACATCCTTCACTTCTCCATCCTGATACATACTTCTTCAGAGACGAATGTTTAATTTGAATTTTACATGAATGCATTAGGAAGATTTTGGAGATATTCTTATGAATCTCATAGTCTCAATGGGATTGAGGAAAACGGACGACACAATTTGAGACGTACTCCACTTTTCCTGAATATGTTATGTCCCATTGGTGTTAAAGCCGCCATTTACAATTTCCTCGGCCATCTTGATCTATAATTAATAGCGCTGATTAATATTAATTGGTTGTACATTTACATTTTTGAAGTGGAAAATTTCATATGGGGAACATAAATGAGTAACTAGGCATAAGACGAATTTAAAGAAGGGATTATTGAAAATGTAGGTCAATTGTTGGAATGCAGTGGCTTTGTTGAGGAATCAATTCCATGCGATGCAGACATTTGAAATCATGAAAAGTGAGATAATGAGCCGAGTGCTACACGTCGTATGTGCATCGAATACGAGCTCATTGTCCATAAAACATGGAGGTTAAGCAGCTAATGGGAATTCACGGACATATTTTATACTAAACCCTCTTGCTTCTTGCTTTCCAAAGACTCCAATAATGCTGTGCTTTGACCCCATAACAGATGCGACTAAACACCTCCATATACATTAACCCCTCCACGACCTTGGGATTTTCCATTTTTTGTGATTTTGTTTTTTTTCTCCCCTTCTTCCCAGAGTCATAACTTTTTTATTTTTCCATTAATATGGCTTTGTGGGGGCTTTTTTTTTTGCGGGACGAGTTGTACTTTTGAACGACATCATTTATTTTACCATATAGTGTACGGGAAAATGGGAAAAAAAATTCCAAGCGCGGTGAAATTGCAAAAAAAGTGCAATTCCACAATTGTTTGTTGTTGTTTTTTTTTTACCATGTTCATTAAATGCTAAAACTGACCTACCAATATGATTCATTCTACAGGTCATTACGAGTTTACTGATATCAAACATGTATAGGTTCTTTTTTATTTAAGTGGTGAAAAAAAATTCCAAAGTTTGTAAAAAAACAAACAAACAAAATAAAAAAGTCGCCATTTTCCAAGATACATAGGGTCTCCATTTTTCGGGATCTAAGGCTGGGTGAGGGCTTAATTTTTGCGCACCGAGATGATGTTTTTATTGATACCATTTTGATTATAATTTTAATACTTTTAACTTTGTCTACTAATTTATAAAAAAGGAAAATAGTTCACGCATCTAGCGGCCTCATAAGTCCCAGCAGTCAAGCAGAAGGTGCATGGATCATTTGTAGGACAAAAAGTCCATGATAAGCCAGAATTGGTAGGTAATCCAGCACAATATTACAAAATATAAAAATATTCTAAAGCAGTCCATTATCGCGTTTTAAGCCCTAAAGCGGACCGTACACATAAGATAGCTTTTGGATGAGTATTGGTTCAGCAGACAGTTCTATCTCTCTCAAAAAAAACAACTGACCAGCACCTCCATATAGTGTGAACAGGTGCAAGCTGCAATGACTGCACAACATACAAAAAATGTATACAGCAGCACTCTGTGACGGCCAAGATAAATGCAAACACAGAACATAAGATCTAAACTGCACCATTGCCAAATAAAATGTACTTTACTTACAAAAATGAAGGTTCTTAGCTCATAAATTGGCCAATTCATGTATGCCCATCAACCACGGCAAGGTGACCTTTCTCTGATGGGTACCTAACCTAATTCTTATCAAGCATGCCTCTCCCGGCCTATAAGCCTACCTTTAACCCCTTAAAAGCCCAAGACGTACTAATACATACCTGCGCCCTGGGCTTTAAGAGCCAGGTACATATTAGTACACCCTGTTGATTTCGCCTGCACACAGGGATTGTGACAATCAGCTAACACCCAGTGCTATCGCAGCATTGCGGGGGCAAGGGGTGGTGATCGCGATACTCACCTCTCCTGCCGGCATCCAACGCTGTCTGCTGCGGCTTCCCAGATGTTGCTATGATGACCCGATGTCATCATGACAACATCCGGGTCACCAGACGGCAGGAAGATACTTTGGTCATGTGCAGTGCATGACCAAAGTATCTTCTGCATCTGCAGCGCTGACAGCCTGTATAGCACAGGGATGGTGCTCACTCCCTATGCTATACAGGCGATCAGAGTAAAGAAAAAGTGAAAGTCCCATAGTGGGACAAAGTATAAAAGTAAAAAAAGTGTTAAAAACTGAAAAAAAAAAATTGTAAAAATATTTAAAAAAAAAATTCACCAAAAATAAAAATATAATGTACCCATCAATAAATATTATTATGAAAAAAAACAAAACAAAACAATAAAAGTACACATATTTGGTATTGCCACGTCCGGAATGACCGGACCTATACAACTGTCCCACTAGTTAACCACTTTAGTGAATACGGTAAAAAATAAAAATAAAAAATGAAGCAAAAAACAATGCTTTATCATCATACCGTCAAACAAAAAATGGAATAACATGCGATCAAAAAGATGAATATAAATAAAAATGGTACCACTGAAAACGTCATCGTGTCCCCCAAAAAACAAGCTGCCATACAGCTCCATCAGCAGAAAAATAAAAAAGTTATAGCTCTCAGAATAAAGCGATACAAAAAAATATTTTTTTCTATAACATAGCTTTTATTGTGTAAAAGAGGCAAAAAAATAAAAAAAAAAATTCCTGAATTGTTGTTTTTTGTTTATTCTGCCTCCCAAAAATCGGAATACAAAGCGATCAAAAAATGTCACATGTCTGAAAATTATACCAATAAAAACGTCAACTTGTCCCGCAAAAAACAAGCCATCACATGACTCTGTCGGCCAAAATATGGAAAAATTATAGCTCTCAAAATATGGCGATGCAAAAACTAGGTTTTACAAAAAGATGTGTCTTTTAGTGTGTGACAGCTGTCAATCATAAAAACCCGATATGATTCTGGTATCACTGTAATTGCACCAACCCGAAGAATAAAGTCGTCTAATCACTTATACCGCACGAGGAACAGCGTAAAAAATAAACTCTCGGATTAGGGTTGTGCTAGGGTTAGGGTTGGGGTTAGGGTTGGGCTAAGGTTAGGGTTGGGTTTGGAGTTAGGGATAGGGTTGGGTTAGGGTTGGGCTAGGGTTGGGGTTGGGGTTGGGGTTAGGGTTGGGCTAGGGTTAGGGTTGGGCTTGGGTTAGCATTGGGATTGGGGTTAGGGTTGGGCTAGTGTTAGGGTTGGGCTAGGGTTAGGTTTGGGGTTGTATTAGGGTTGGGGTTAGGGTTGGGATTTTTTTCAAAAGTAAAAAAAAAGATGACGATATGGCGACTAGTGTTGAGCGCAAGTGCTTGCTATTTGAGTTTGCATCAGGTGCTCAGGTATGCACTGAGTATCGCGGGTGCTCGAGTGACATGCTCGAGTCTCCGGCCCATATGCTTCGCGGGATTGCCTGCTGGGATTGCCTGCCATGCACGAGCAATCCCCGCATGTTTTTTTGGATGTCTTATAACCGTGAAACATGCTTGCGGGGACTCAAGCATGTCACTCGAGCACGCGCGATACCTGGTGCATACCTGAGTACCCGATTCAAACTCAAGTAGCAAGCATTTGCGCTCAAGACTAATGACAACATTAGGTCATCATATTGAATAAGTTATCAAATTCTGTGTCGTACCTCTGGGTTCAAATTGTTCACTATACCACTTGATAAAATCCTTGAGGGGTGTAGTTTCCAAAATGGGGTCATTTGTTGGGGGTTTCCACTATTTAGGCACATCAGGGGCTCTTCAAATGCGACATGGCATCCGCTCTCAATTCCAGCCAATTTTGCGTTCAAAAAGTCACACAGTGCTCCTTCCTTTCTGAACTCTGCTGTGCACCCAAACACTGTATTTTCCCCACATATGGGGTATTGGCGTACTCAGGAGAAATTGCACAACATTTTTTGGGTCCATTTTCTCCTCTTACTCTTGTGAAAATAAAAAAATTGGGGCTAAAACATTTTTGTGGAAAAAGTTTGATTTTTTTATTTTCACGGCTCCATGTTATAAACTTCTGTAAAGCACTTGGGGGTTCAGGCTGCTCACCACACATCTAGATAAGTTCCCTGAGGAGTCTAGTTTCCAAAATGGTGTCACTTGTGGGGGGTTTCCACTGTTTAAGCACATCAGGAGCTCTCCAAATGCAACATGGCGTCTGCTAATTATTCAAGCAAATTTTACATTCAAAAAGTCAAATGGCGCTCCTTCCCTTCCGAGCCCTGTCGTGCGCCCAAACAGTGGTTTTCCCTCACATATGGGGTATCGGCGTGCTCAGGAGGAATTTCACAACAAATTGCATGGTGCAATTTCTCCTGTTACCCTCATGAATAATGCAAAATTGGAGGCTGAAAAACATTTTTGTGGGAAAAATGTGAAAATTTTATTTTTAGGGCTCAATGTTATAAACTTCTGTGAAGCACCTACGGGTTCAAGGTGCTCACCACACATCTAGATAAGTTCCCTGAGGGGTCTAGTTTCCAAAATGGTATCAATTGTGTGGGGTTTCCACTGTTTAGGCACATCAGGGACTCCCCAAATGCAACATGGCGTCCGCTAATTATTCAAGCAAATTTTACATTCAAAAAGTCAAATGGCGCTCCTTCCCTTCCGAACCCTGCCGTGCACCCAAACAGTGGATTTTCCCCACATATGGCATATCTGCGTGCTCAGGGGAAATTGCACAACAAATTTTGGGGTCCATTTTTTCCTGTTACCCCTGCGAAAATAAGAAAAATTGGGTCTAATGTAACATTTTTGTGAAAAAAGTTAAATGTTAATTTTTTTCTTCCATATTCCAAAATTCCTGTGAAGTGCCTGAAGGGTTAATAAAGTTCTTGAATGTTGTTTTGTCAAACTTGAGGGGTGCAGTTTTTAGAATGGTGTCACTTTTGGGTATTTTCTGTCATAAAGACCCCTCAAAGTGACTTCAAATGTGATGTGGTCCCTAAAAAAATTGTTTTGTAAATTTTGTTGGAAAAATGAGAAATCGCTGGTCAACTTTTAACCCTTATAGCTCCCTAATAAAAAAAATTTGGTTCCAAAATTGTGCTGATGTAAAGTAGGCATGTGGGAAATGTTATCTATTAACTATTTTGTGTGACATATCTCTCTGATTTAAGGACATAAAATTTCAAATTTTACCACACTCATGAAGTACAATATGTCACAAAAAAAAACATTCTCAGAATCAGGGGAATATGTTGAAACGTTCCAGAGTAATTACCTCATAAAGTGACAGTGGTCAGAATTGTAAAAATTGGCCTGGTCATTAACGTGCAAACCACCTTGGGTTGTAAAGGGGGGTTAAATGGGCTGTTAGGAATCAGCACTAATTTAAAGCACCCTTGGGGACTATTAAAGCAAATAAAATATAGAAAAAAAGTGTTTTCAAAAATATTAAAAATATATAAAAGTTCAAATCACCCTCCTTTTGTCCCATTCAAAATAAAACAATAAAAAACATACACATGTTTGGTATTCAGAATCGCCCAATCTATCAAAATATAAAAATAATTTATCCGATTGGTAAACAGCGTAATGAGAAAAAAAGATCAAAACGCCAGAATTACATTTTTTTGGTCACCACAACAAGCGATCAAAACATGATATCCACCAAATGTCCAGTTGGGGGTCTGTATGTAGGGGAGACAGAGCAAAAACTTAGGACAAGGATGAATCATCATTGCCACACAATAAAAGAAAAAAAGAATAGACCTACCTGTAGCCAAGCATTTTTGTTCCCCTGATCACAGCATCAAAGACATGAAATTACTGGTATTAAAAGGAAACTTCAAATCTCAAAGAGACATAAGAGTCTCAGAATATAAACTCATGGTGACTTTTGACACCTTCAGAGCAGGAATGAATGTGTCTTATGGATTTATGTCATTCTACATCTACTAAGGAATGTGCTCATCAGACCTGTGGGGTCATCACAACCCTGGACCAAGACACAGGACAATAAAACTTTCACACTCCTTATCTATGAACTGCTAAAATATTTATAGCCAGAACTGTTTATCTCTCCTACATTACGTATGGGACGTGACGTAAAGCTCTGCTTTACATCATGAGTCTCGTCTATTGCATAATTTTTGTGTCCTATTGTGAATAAATATGTGACTCTTCAGATTTTGTATTATGCTATACCTGATGAAGAGACCTGAATAGTCTCGAAAGCTTGCAACTTGTTACCATCTTTTCAGTTAGCCATTAAAAGGTATCAACCACTGAGGACTCTCAAATCTAAATCATTTTCATATCTATCCCAAAATGGCATTAAAGATGTTCCAGATCTAAAAGGCTTCTTGCACACATTAAGGCTATATGCAGAGGTTGAGTATTTGCAGCAGATTGCTGGCAGGAAAAACACGCATTTTTGCATGCATTTTTACGTGTGTGTTTTCCTCATTCATTTGAATAAGTGAAAGATGCTGCTAATTAACACCATACGCTGCAGATTTGAAAAACGCTTTTATTCAAATCTGCAAGGAAAAAATAAGCAGCGTATGCATGATATTCCATTTACTTAGCTTCTACTGTAAAACGCAGCAATTTTTTTTTTCAGGGCAAAAATGCAGCATGTGAAAAAGCCTTTAAAGGATTTATCCAAAAATAAAATCTGGGGGAAAAATATATCAGAATGGGTTAAAAAAATAAAAGAAGTAATACTTATCTAAATGATACCCTATCACTTCAATCATTCACTGCCCAATTCCCCACTGGTCTGCACTTCCTGGTTCAGTAATGACACCCTGACTCAGGAACACGTGACCGCTACAGCCAATCACTGGCTAAGGCGTGTCTCCACTATGGCCAGTGATTGGCTGAACACTGCACTCATTGCCTAAAGTCCCCTGTGCCACATAGGAAGACACAAATATTCAAATTGCCACATGGTAGGTGGGGGACCTGTTACAGATATTAATAATCATTAAAAAATCTTCTGAGAATAGATGACAAATTGATGGAGTTCTTGATCAATCCCCACCCCATCACATCTTTTTTTTACGTCCTCCCTAAAAATCCACAAAAATCTGACCAACCCACCTGGATGACTAATTGTCACCTCTGTTAACTCTGTTCTATCTCCACTTGTGACTTACCTTAGTATGGTTATCCTTTTTTCATCATTTATTTATTTTTCCTTTTGCTTACTGTTTGCATTTTTTATTTGTCTCTCTTTTTTACACATTTTTTAACCTTTTTTACATTTTTTTTACATTTTTTATTTTTGTTTACTTTTCTTTTTTCTCCTCTTTTCATTTTTCTATTTTTTCACTTTTTTTCTTTTCATCATCATTTTTTTTCTTTTTTTTCATTGTTTGTCTTTTCCTTTTCCTCTTTTATCTTTCCTTTCTTCTTCTTTCTCTTTTTCCTCTTTTTCTCATTCCTTTCTCCTTTTTCTTTTTTATTCATGGTCATGGCTGTCATTCCATCTCTCTCTATATTATCCAAGTAAATTTCCCCTCTTTTTAGGTACAATATTGCATATGATGCATCTGACCTTGTAAATCTTCCTTTGCTATCCAGTTGTGTGATCACCATTAGTTATCTATGACATCTATTCTGTGTATTGATCTCTTTGCTCTTGTCTCTGATCAAGGATATATAATTTTCTTTTGCTTATTTTTGGGAATTTTTCTGTGTGTATGTACATATAAAATTCTAGTTTTATTTTTGACTGTTCTATATCAACATTATTCCGATAATACTTGAAAAGGCCCCACAAGGCCGACACCACTGGCAGACACAGACAGAAAAGAGCCCCTGTGCAAGAACAATATATGGGTCCTTTGCAGCCCAAGATCTCCTAAAATGCAAAATTGCACCTGTTTTGGAGGTAGAAATGGGCCCCCTTACCTCTTGGGCCCCTGAGCAGCAATTGTATATCCGCTCCTGGCCGAAACGTCGTGTGTATAATACATCTGCATTTGTGAAATAAAATTTCCTTACTGAAGCATTACCATTCTCAGAGTGCTGAAAACTTTTTTCCGATTATTTTGATGCGATTTTCTTCTGGGCACCTACTCCTGTAGCACGGAGCTTATCTACTCATCTCTTACAGAATTTAGACTTGGGGACCAGGATTTTAAATGACACTTCTGCATCTCATATTCCATCTAATATCAGTGCTGCAAAGACAATGGAGAAGCGGAAAAGGAGCCGTCGAATGTGTTAAATGGTGGAGAGAAAAGTAATGTAATAACTATGTAAATCTTGTTCTTCAGCTTTGTCTCGGTGAATTTTATAGATTCTTGGTCTCTCCGCAGTGACTTATGCAAATTCCATATTGAAAAAGTGTTGGAGTCTTGGAGAGAAGATGGGGCAGAACGCTGAATGTGTGCGCCATATGACTCGCATACGAACCCTTAATATGTTTAATTGGCTGGCCTGAATGCAGCCCTATTCTACCTGGCATGTAACCTGGTCTCTGGAAGCTGCTATAACATGAAATGAGCTTTCTTTCGGGATTATTTCTGGGTTCCGCATCGGAACTCACCGTCTGAGTAATAGAAAATGTATTTAGTGCACAGCTCTGTAATCTCATTAGCTGCTATATTATCTTACCCTAAGTATTCTGTCTGAGATCTGACAGTGTTATGTTTCACAGTCTATCCTTAATTGCGGACACGGGAGAAATCAAATCTTTGAATTCCATTCCATTATTGTCTCCTGCACGTTATCGGTGCTGATGCTGAAAAATTATATGGAGTGGGACTCTAAATGGACATGGAGATTGGTTTGGTTTTATGGTAAATGGTCTGCATGGGAATATGCATAGCTTACACTACTCTAATAGAAAGTAATTTAGGCAAAAATACACATTTTTTGTTTGGTTTCCCTATGCAGACATTTTGCTTTATATTTAGTTTATTTTATACATGTATAATGGGTATATACACAAAATCCAAGAAAAAAAGCAAAACAAAAATGAGAATATATCCTACAGCAAGTAAATAGTCATAGTACATGTATACATGTAAAAAACATACAGTACTTAGTTAACACTATTTTGATCAAAAAAGCATAAAAGCCATCCCACCGCGACAAGGTGAACCCATTGGGACGGTCCTAACCTGTCTCTAGTATTAAAACCTTACCATATGTCAAATGATGTCAAAGTGAATAAGGTCAGAGCAGGACTGGGCCCTGACTGAGACACCCATCCATGGGAAGCTATACAGATGAAATATGCAGCATGGAAGACCTGGAGATGAGGCAGCTGGAGAGGATTGAGAAGAGGAGAGGACTTAGCTCTGCAACATGGAGCCCTGTGAAGATGGCAGCGAGGACGCAGGACTCAGTGTGAGGACTCTAAGGGTGTATTTATATATAGTGTGGGGGCTCTGAGGGTGTATTTATACAGTACAGACCAATAGTTTGGACACACCTTCTCATTTAAAGATTTTTCTGTATTTTCATGACTGAAAATTGTACATTCACACTGAAGGCATCAAAACTATGAATTAACACATGTGGAATTAAATACGTAACAAAAAAGTGTGAAACAACTGAAAATATGTCTTATATTCTAGGTTCTTCAAAGTAGCCACCTTCTGCTTTGATGACTGCTTTGCACACTCTTGGCATTCTCTTGATGAGCTTCAAGAGGTAGTCACCGGAAATGGTCTTCCATCAATCTTGAAGGAGTTCCCACAGATGCTTAGCACTTGTTGGCCTTTTTGCTTTCAGTCTGCGGTCAAACTCACCCCAAACCATCTCGATTGGATTCAGGTCTGGTGACTGTGGAGGCCAGGTCATCTGGCGTAGCACCCCATCACTGTCCCTCTTGGTCAAATAGCCCTTACACAGTCTGGAGGTGTGTTTGGGGTCATTGTCCTGTTGAAAAATAAATGATGGTCCAACTAAACGCAAACCGGATGGAATAGCATGCCGCTGCAAGATGCTGTGGTAGCCATGCTGGTTCAGTATGCCTTCAATTTTGAATAAATCCCCAACAGTGTCACCAGCAAAGCACCCCCACACCATCACACCTCCTCCTCCATGCTTCACGGTGGGAACCAGGCATGTAGAGTCCATCCGTTCACCTTTTCTGTGTCGCACAAAGACACGGTGGTTGGAACCAAAGATCTCAAATTTGGACTCATCAGACGAAAGCACAGATTTCCACTGGTCTAATGTCCATTCCTTGTGTTCTTTAGCCCAAACAAGTCTCTTCTGCTTGTTGCCTGTCCTTAGCAGTGGTTTCCTAGCAGCTATTTTACCATTAAGGCCTGCTGCACAAAGTCTCCTCTTAACAGTTGTTGTAGAGATGTGTCTGCTGCTAGAACTCTGTGTGACATTGACCTGGTCTCTAATCTGAGCTGCTGTTAACCTGCGATTTCTGAGGCTGGTGACTCGAATAAACTTATCCTCAGAAGCAGAGGTGACTCTTGGTCTTCCTTTCCTGGGGCGGTCCTCATGTGAGCCAGTTTCTTTGTAGCGCTTGATGGTTTTTGCAACTGCACTTGGGGACACATTCAAAGTTTGCCCAATTTTTCTGTTAGAACCCTCCTGTTAGTTTTTTCTATCTTGTGTTTTGCGGTCACGTGACCATCTGCCTATATATTCCAGCTCCGCCCTTCTGGCTTTGTTGGACTTCAGTGTTGTTTGACTGTTTTGCTAGCCTGGTGCTTCGGTGCCTATCTCTGTCAGTTTGCTTGGTCCTCTTGGAACTCTAGTACTTTTTGTCAGTTAGTCTTTTGTGTTCTACAACAATTTCTGCTTAGGAGGTGTCCCATTTTTGTCCCAGTCCTTAGTTCTTTTAGGGACCCCTCCCTTAATTCTATAGGTCTTCAATCAGACTAGCCGAGGACGAAGGTGGGTCTGTTCACTAGGAACAGGCAGCCCGCTACATCGTAGGGATTCAGCTTAGTCTTACTGTAGGGACAGCCTTCCCCTATCTTTCCTTAGTTCTTGTTGCAGATCATAATAGTAAGTCCAGCCCAAAAAAAAACTAAAAGGAAAGAAATTCGGGGATCAGTATGGTTTCTGTCCAGGAATTGGCTCAACGCCTGCAGGGATTGTCTCTGGAGGTGACCGAGCATCAGCAACACGTGAGTAGCTGTCCTGGAGGGCATTTTGTGGAACCGAAGGTAGGACTGCCTGATGTTTTTTATGGTAAACAGCAAGATTTTTTGACCTTTAAAAATGCTTGTTTGTTATATTTTTGTTTGAGACCAAGATCTTCTGGGAATGAATCACAGCGCATGGGTTTTATTATGTCACTTTTGCGCAAAGAACCACAGGGTTGGGCCTTTTCTCTCCAGCCTAATGATCCGTGTTTAAGTTCTGTTGAAGAACTTTTTTCTGCTATGGGGCTATTATATGACGATCCTGATCGAATCTCATCTGCTGAATCAGAACTTAGACGTTTGAATCAGGGGTCTGATGATGTTGAAAATTATTGCACACACTTCAGGAGATGGGCCTCAGAAGTTAAATGGAATGATTCTGCGCTGAGATGTTTATTTCTTTCTGGTCTGAGTGAAAGGGTTAAGGATTTGCTAACTGCATTCCCTGGACCTGAGACTCTGCAGGAAGCTATGCAGTTAGCTGTTCGTATAGACAGGAGACTGAGGTGCAGGCTCAATGAGGTAAAGACTCCTGTAATGTCAGGTCCTAGTCCCAGAAAATCTGCTCTGACGGTGGGGAACCGATGGAGGTTGGGGGGATGTCACTCCGCTCTCAGGAAAAAGACCCGAGATTCGCCTAGGGATTGTGTCTTTATTGTGGTAAAGGTGACCATTTGATTAAGTATTGTGAGCATCGTTTAAGTAAAGAAAAAAAAAAGGTCAGTTACGCCCGTATAGCTTGTTTACGCTCTGCAGGAGTATTTCTTTCTGGGAGTACTACTCTGCAGGGAGATTTGATTGAATTTCAGGTATTTGTGGATTGTGGTTCAACACTTAATGTGATTGATAAAGGGTTTTTGGAAAACCTTAAATTGAAATCCAAACCTTTGTCATCACCTATTTCTGTGGTTGCAATTGATAACACTCATTTGAAATGTATTATTCACAAGACTGCTGCATTTCCTCTCACTATCAATGGAGTTCACCAAGAAATTTTGGACTTGGTTGTTTTGGATAATTTACCCTCTCCAGTTGTTCTAGGATTGCCTTGGTTAAAACTGCACAATCCTTTATTGGACTGGTCTACTAATGTGATTAATTCTTGGAGTCCAAAGTGCTATGATAAATGTTGTAATTAGTGTTGAGCCACCCCCGTAGTGTTCGAGTTCGGTTCGTCGAACACCCGTGTGTTCGCCGAACTGTTCGTCGAACTGTTCGTCGAACACCTTCGAACACCGTTAAAACCAATGGCAGGCAAACAAAAACACATAGAAACACATAGAAAACACCTTCAAAGGTGTCCAAAAGCTGACAAACTGCTCAGAAGACATAACTAACACATGGAAAAGTGACAAGTACATATAGTCATGCGAAAAGAAAAGAGGTGGAGGAGTAAAAGGAGGGGGAGACACAGATATAGGCATGTCATGCCCTTCTAAAATCCAAAAAGTGAGAAGCCGACACGGCCAGTCCGTTCCTGCCCGTGCCACCTCCGTGTCGCCGGGTTTGTGCCAGAGCGCAGTGGACCCTGACGGCCAGCCCCCCTCTCCCAATACTGGTGCCTGTCCGCTGGTGGGTCGAGCGAGCCCCCCCTGTGGTGGAGGCAGCTCTAAGCTTTTTAATTTAAATTGCCTCTCTAATTTGAATGAATACACTTTAAATCCTTTTACAAGGATCTATTGGAGGGCAAGTCTCATGCCAGCAGCCGCGTAATTCCAGCTCCAGTAGCATCCACTAAAGCTGCTGCAGTTGAAAAGCTTTTATAAGGATCGAGCTCGGCTGTCCACCCCAAGACATCCTACCGCCAGTCCCAGCCCCTATGCCTTGGGGTGCCTCCTGACGCTCTTCACTGAGTATCCCGTGGTCCCGAAGCATTTCCTTTGAAAAAATTAAGTGTCCAAACTACAGGTGGTGTAGCTTGCTTAACAGCCGGGATAATCCGCTGACTAGCAGACACTGCTACTAGGCACAAAGTATTTCCTGGGCTAGATGCAGTTAAAAATTTGTAATTAGATACTCTCGTTGGATGCTGAGAAAGCATTCCATAGAGTCTCCTGGCACGCCATATATTATTCTCTTAAAAAGCTTGGGGTAGGGGTCTAGGGGACCCTTTTATAGCCAAAATCACGGCCCTGTATCGCAATACGTCACCTAGGCTGAAGATAAATGGAACTGTAGCACCCTGAGGGCTCGGTTGCTACAGAGGTATTGCACCTCACCCAGAGGTGTGATATCTCACTCTCAAGTAAGGATGGAGTGTGGATAAGGACCCGACACCTGCATGCATTACACCACATTGCCGTGGGGCAGGGCGACCAATATGCCCCTGAGATGGGCACGACAGTCCCTGTCCCTGGCTGGAGTGGGGGGAGGGAACACTGAGGAAGGGGAACCCTGTAGTGCAGGAGCAAGGAGGAAGCAGTTCCTGGGTGCATTGAGAAGGGAGTATAAAAGGTGGGCACCATCTTAGTTCAATGCAGAGAAGTCTGAGCAGAAGTGACAGGGAGCAGGGGCTCTGCATGAGCTCTGCTCCGGAGGCGGGCCTAGTAACAGAGGCCCAGGCCTGGAAGAGGGAGAAGGAAGGAAGAGGAGCGGAGAAGGCTCCAGGAACGAGGAACGAAGGGATCCCAGGGGTGCGGACGGGCGAGTCGCCACCGCACGCCCGAATCCACCTGCGTGGAGGGGTCAGGCCAAAGGGGGAGACCGGTCCCCGAAACTAGTGGAGGCGGGAAATGACCCTCAGCTAGAAACTGGAGGCTGTGACATTTTATGTGGCGCAGCCCCTCGCTACACCCGCTAGGAGGGCACCACATAGGGTCAGGGAAACTGGCGCCAAGTTTACCAAGAGGAGGCCCGAGGCAGCCGGACAGAAGGGTTGGTAAGAAAGGCCAGACAAAGGACACACAAAGGGGGTCCTGTGAAGCGCTCCAAAGTTATCTGGGAGTTGTCTGAGCCCCTCACCTGGTGAGCGCAGTACGACGTGGGCAGCCGTTACCTGCAGAAGTGGTCTGGATAATAAGAACTGTGAGTAAAGGCCGTGGACTGCATCACTGACTCCGTGTCGTTACTGCTGCTGCCCTGCACCATCACCCCCATCCTCCACATACACTGCCCTGAGGCTATACTCCTCCCGTGGGGAGTTATGCTACGCTCTGCTGCACCCACAACAGCAGCCTCAGCGGTCTGCCCTGCAGCGGCGGTTCACTCTGACCGCAATCCACGGGTGGTGTAGTCGGACGTTTAAACATCAAAACCACATAAATAGTTCCGCCACTGGTTTGACCGCCCTGAGCCACGGAACCGGGTCGCCGCCACGGAGACTACAACCACCAGTATCCACCAAAAAGGGTCCGGCTCCGTGCGTCCCAAGGCCCAGGGGGCGCGTCAGAACATTTTCATCACCTTTCATAATCACCAATGGGGCAAGGCAGGGATGTCCTCTGTCCCCTCTCTTATACATCCTAGTGACGGAGCACCTGCTCTCGTCAATTCGCCATAACCCCAATATTAGGTGGATTGAGGTGGGAGGCACCGAGTACAAGTGCTCTCTATTTGCTGATGATGTCCTTGTATATATCACTCAATCACATATATCCATCCCTGCTGTTATGGCTGAAATAGATCACTGTGTTACATGGTCAAATTTTAAAATCAATGCAGCGAAGTCTGAGGCCCTCGATGTCTCCCTCCCCAAATCCATACAGGATTCCATCCAGTCCAACTTTCCCTTTGCCTGGCCCTCACAGGGTATCAAATACTTAGGAATTCCTATTCATAGAGACCTCTCCCGTCTATGTTATCTTAATTTTGGGCCCTTTATTGAACAACTCCATACAGACCACGGTTGGCAAGTTAGAACTGTAAGATTCACTACGTGAACCACTGGTGTTTTGTGGAAAAGCACATGTACACTGTGTTCCAAATTATTATGCAAAAAGTGTTTAGGAGTGATAAGGGAAGAATTTGTTTGTTTGTCAGTTAAACTCATTGATGGTGATGTGTGTCAGGGCTCTTTATATCACTGTAAGCAATTGCAGACACCTGTGCTAATTAGTTTGGCAGGTGTGTCCAATGAAAGGCAAGACTACTTAAGAAGGCTGTCCCACATTATTAAGCAGCCTACATTTTCTGCCAAAATGGGAAAGAAAAAGGATGTGTCGGCTGCTGAGAAGCAACAAATTGTGGAGTGTTTAGGTCAAGGCATGACTACAATCAACATTGTGCGATGATCAGGATGAAGTGTCTTGGCAATCAAGAAGTATGTAGCTGATTCACAGTACACACGTGTGCGTGCTGATAAGGGCAAATTGAGGACTCTTTCCTACAGGCAATTACGTCAGGTTAAAAGAGCAGCGGCAAAAAAGCCTTGTCATAGCAGCAGACAAGTTTTTGAAGCTGCTGGTGCCTCCAACGTCCCCCGAACAACAAGATGCAGGGTCCTTCAGAGGTTTGCAGCTGTGCGTACGCCATCCTGTCGACCTCCTCTATCCACTGCACACAAGCAGAAACGGCTCCAGTGGGACAAACATTACATTAAGACTGATTTCAAAACTGTTTTGTTCACGGATGAGTGCCGTGCAACGCTCGATGGTTCAGATGGATGGAGTGGAGGATGGCTGGTTGATGGACACCCCACGCAAACATGGCTACAGCGCCAACAAGGAGGAGGTGGAGTAATGTTTTGGGCTGAAATCATGGGGAGAGAGATTGTCGGCCCCTTTAGGATCCCTGAAGGGGTAAAGATGAACTCCATAATGTATGTGGAGTTTCTGAAACAGCACTTCCTGCCATGGTTCAAGAAGAAGAACCGTGTATTCCACAGCAAGATCATTTTCATGCATGATAATGCACCGTCTCATACTGCACATAACACATCTGCATCTCTGGCTGATATGGGCATAAAAGGGGACAAACTTATGGTGTGACCCCCATGCTCCTCTGACCTCTACCCCATTCAGAAACTCTGGAGCATCATCAAAAGGAGTGTCTATGATGGCGGGAGGCAGTTCACATCTAAGCAACAGCTCTGGGAGGGTATTCTGTCCTCATGCAAAACAATTGAAGCAGAAACCATCCAAAACCTGACAAATTCAATGGACGAGAGAGTTCAGAAGCTCCTTTCGAACAAGGGGTCCTATGTGCAAATGTAACATCACCTAGAATAAAGTTTTGAGTTGAAAACTGTTTGATTTCAGTTTCTAATAACCTGCTAATGCTTATAATTTCAAAAATGACCATTTTTTTGGTCTTTATTAAAATGAAAAGGTTGATCGAAGAGTGTGGGGGATCTAAGAGTGTGGCAACCCAGTAGTCAGGATTGCTTCGAATTCTGACAATCTGAGGGTCATGTTGCAGGTAGTGCAGCAAGAAGGCACTTATGTGTCTTGCGCATCTCGGAGCCCCAAAATTATTTTCCGGGCTAGATGCAGCTAAAAATTATTATTAATTTTAAATCTGGTGGAGCTTAGTATAGATGGCCTAATAGAATCAGTACTGCACACTGCTACAAAGCCCAAATTATTTTCCAGCCAAGATACAGATAAGCATGATTAGTAATTTTAAATCTGGTGGAGCTTAGTATAGATGGCCTAATAGAATCAGTGCTGCACACTGCTACAAAGCCCAAATTATTTTCCAGCCAAGATACAGATAAACATGATTAGTAATTTTAAATCTGGTGGAGCTTAGTATATATGGCCTAATAGAATCAGTACTGCACACTGCTACAAAGCCCAAATTATTTTCCAGCCAAGATACAGATAAACATGATTAGTAATTTTAAATCTGGTGGAGCTTAGTATAGATGGCCTAATAGAATCAGTACTGCACACTGCTACAAAGCCCAAATTATTTTCCAGCCAAGATACAGATAAACATGATTGATTAGTAATTTGAAAGCTTAAAACGGTTGGTGAGGTGATTTTAACCAATCATCAAGCTTTTACTCTCCCCAGGATGACACAGGGGTAGAAAAGTCGTTTCGGATCCATGATTTGTTCATCTTTATGAACGTGAGTCTGTCTACATTATCAGTGGAGAGCCGCGTGCGCTTATCTGTCAGCACACCACCAGCAGCGATGAACACACGTTCAGACAAAACGCTGGCTGCGGGGCATGACAAGATCTCCAAGGCGTAAGTGGCTAGCTCCGGCCATTTATCCAGATTGGAAGCCCAAAAAGAGCAAGGGTCCAGTGACACAGTCATGGCTTCAATGTTAACTTGGAGATACTCCTGTACCATCGTCTCTAGGCGTTGACTATGTGTCAGACTTCTTGTCTCCTGTGGCCTTGCAAAGGATGGGCTAAAAAAGTGGTGAAATGATTCCGCAAAATTGATGTTACCAGCAGATACTGTGTTTCTGTTACGGTTTGAGTGCTGAACACTCGACGGTCCCACGGTTGGCAAGTTGGAACTGTGAGATTCACTATGTGCACCACTGGTGTTTTGTGGAAAAGCACATGTAAGATTCTGCAACAGTCTCTGCTGATACTCCTGCATGCGTGCATCCCTTTCTATGGCAGGAATCATTTCTGCAAATTTACTTTTGTACCGGGGATCTAACAGTGTGGCAACCCAGTAGTCAGGATTATTTCTAATTCTCACAATTCGAGGGTCATGTTGCAGGTAGTGCAGCAAGAAGGCACTCATGTGTCTTGTGCATCCAGGAGCACCAAGTCCCTGTTGTGTTGGTGGCGAGGTAACAATCATGCATCCTTCCTCTGTCCTCTCCCCCCAACCTCGCACAACAGAAATGTGATCAAGATCTCCCTCATCTGATGAGTCTTCCATCAGTTCGTCCTCCACTTCTTCCTGGGCTCCTGCACCTTCCTCACTAGTTTGGCTGCTACCATGCGCCCCATCTCCCCCACCCTCACATGCCTGCCGCCTTGGTGCTACCGACCGTCTGGACCTTGCAGATGTTAGCCCTTCCGCATACAACTCCTCCTCCTCTACTTCCTCCACCTCCTCTTGTGCCACCACCTGACTCCGAATTCTGTTTAACATGTGCTCCAGCATGTAAATCACTGGAATAGTCATGCTGATAATGGCATCGTCAGCACTAAACATCTTCGTCGCCATTTCAAAACTGTGCAGAAGGGTGTATAGGTCCCTGATCTGAGACCACTCCTCCAGCGTGATTTGCCCCACCTCTGGACCTCGTTGGCCCAGGCTATACGTCAGAACGTATTGCACCAGGGCTTGTTGGTGCTGCCACAATCGCTGCAACATGTGCAGAGTTGAATTCCACCGGGTAGGCACATCGCATTTTAGCCGGTGAAGTGGCAGGCCCAACGACTTCTGTAGAGATGTAAGTCGCTGAGCTGCGGGATGCGAACAGCGGAAGTGAGCACACAGCGACCGTGCCCTCTGCAGAAGGCCATCTAGTCCGGGATAGTGGGCTAAAAATTGCTGGACAACCAGGTTCAACACGTGAGCCATACAAGGCATGTGTGTGACATTGCCCCGGCGAAGGGCCGCACCCAAGTTTGCAGCATTGTCGCACATGGCCTTCCCTGGTTTCAGGTCCAGTGGAGACAACCATTCATGAAATTGGTTCTCCAGAGCTGACCACAACTCCTCAGCTGTGTGACTCACATTTGCCAGACATTTCAAAGTAAAAACCGCCTGATGACGTTGAGCCCTACTGCCAGCATAGTAAGGAGGTGTGCAGGATCCCTTCTGCGCAGTTAGAAAGCTTGTGGCATGACCAGACAGGCTTTGGGTGCAGGTGGAGGACCAAGAGGAGGTTGAGGAGGCAGAAGCAGTGGAGGAACTTTGAGATAAAGAGGATTGACGCACAACTCGTGGGGACGGCAAGACTTGGACAGCAGCCCCTTGTCCTGCTGTCACCATAGTTACCCAGTGCCCAGTCAGCGACATGTAACGCCCCTGTCCATGCCTACTCGTCCAAGTGTCTGTGGTGAAATGCACCCTGTCACACACAGAGTTTCTCAAAGAAGCGGTGATGTTGTGTGCGAAATGCTGGTGGAGCGCAGGCGCACCTTTCTTTGAGAAGTAGTGCCGACTGGGCATCTGGTACTGGGGCACTGTGACGGACATAAGGTCTCGAAAATCCTCTGTGTCCTCCAGGCGGAAAGGCAGCATTTCTGTAGCCAAGAACTTGCAGATGGTGAAATTCAACCTCTTAGCTTTCTCATGGCTAGGAGGAAATGGTCTTTTACTGTCCACATCTGAGGGACCGAGGGCTGGCTGTTGTGCTTGGACCGGGTTGATAAGGGTGTCCCCGGCAAACTGCCGGTCTGTGAAGAAGATGCAGGCGGACATGTTAGGTTGCCTTGATCCAAAGGTGGTGCTATCGATGTCGGACAGCGCTCAACACCAGCTGGTGTTACCACCTCCAAAGAAAATGATGACCTGCCAATCACGCTGGCTGTTGCGGGTAAAGAGGTGGCAGGTCTGCGCCCCAAAACAGGTGTGACTGCTGTCCCCTCAGTCACAGAGGATGAAGAGGCTGCGGATGCACAAGATGTGGCAGACGGTGGCTGGCCCGGCCGGCTAGGCCGCATTGTAGCACAGTGAGCTTCCCACTGCAACTTATGCTTCATGTCCATGTGCCAGTTCATGCATGAAGTACTCAAACTATGTATTTTTTGGCCTCTACTTAGCTTTTGCTGACAAATGTTACAGATAACATGAGTTGGGTCATCTTTATCGATCTGAAAAAATGCCCAGGCTATGCAAGGCTTAGCACCCATGCGACCTGAAGAGCCACCACGACTTGTGGTGAGAGGCAGAGTTGTGTTTGAGGATGCAGTTGTTGACGTGCTTCCAGTACTACGTCTCTATCCAGGAAGGCGCAACCTGACCTCGTCGTCACTAGCATTCTCCTCCACCTCCTCTGCTGACCTCATCTCTTGGCTGACTGTGGGTTGACAGTAAGTGGGATCTCCAACCTCATCATCATCACCCTGTGTGTTATCACACCCGTCGTCCTCAGAGCCAACCTGTTCCTGCCCTGACAAAAAACTAAAGTTGTCGCTCCAATCAGGTATTTGAGTCTCATCATCGTCTTCCTCATTGTCTCCACCAACAGGAGTTACAGTTTGGGAATGAGGGTCTACATTATGGTCAGAACCTTCTGCGTCTGGTCCTGGATCCGACTCATAAAGATTCTGGGCATCAGTGCAGATCATTTCCTCGTCTGGATTCACAGAAGCGCTGGAGCCGACCTCTGATTCCCAGGCTATAGTATGAGTAGACAGCTCTGCAGACTCAACCATCTGTTCTACCTCATACTCAGACGGGCAGCTGGAGATTTGGGAGCTGTGAGGAAGCAAGTGCGATTGGGGTGACACCTCTGAGGACTGGAGTATTTGTGATGTTGAAGTTGATGTGGAGGAGAACCCACTTAAAGGAGCACTTGATATCCGTTGAAGCACCTGCTGTTTTTGTGCCTCATCTGGAATTTGTAGCGATTGGCGTGGCCGTAAGAAAGGGATCTTATCACATTGTCCGCTAAAAGAAGTAGACATTTTAGTTTGGCTGGAAGATGGTCTTTCTTCTGCAGATGTTACTGTTGCTTTAACACCTACCCCACGGACACAACCTTTTTTCCCCTTCCCAACACGCCTATTCCCCTTTCCACCAGCAGCAGGCCTTTTTCCACTCATTTTGGTGGTTAACTAATTCACAACTCTGGAGTTGTTTGCACAAAAAAACAATGGATGGGAACCGAGCAGAGCTCAGTGGCCAAACTGTGGTATTAGGCCAAAACTATTGGCTGGGTTAGATGCAGAAAAAAATTATATTCAATTTGCAACCTGATGGAGGTCAGTATAGATGGACTAATAGACCAAGTCCCACACACTGCTAGAAGCCCAAATATTTTTTCAGAGCTAGATGCAGAAAAAAATTATATTCAATTTGCAACCTGATGGAGGTCAGTATAGATGGACTAATAGACCAAGTCCCACACACTGCTAGAAGCCCAAATATTTTTTCAGAGCTAGATGCAGAAAAAAATTATTTTTAATTTGCAACCTGATGGAGGTCAGTATAGATGGACTAATAGACCAAGTCCCACACACTGCTAGAAGCCCAAATATTTTTTCAGAGCTAGATGCAGAAAAAAATTATATTCAATTTGCAACCTGATGGAGGTCAGTATAGATGGACTAATAGACCAAGTCCCACACACTGCTAGAAGCCCAAATATTTTTTCAGAGCTAGATGCAGAAAAAAATTATATTCAATTTGCAACCTGATGGAGGTCAGTATAGATGGACTAATAGACCAAGTCCCACACACTGCTAGAAGCCCAAATATTTTTTCAGAGCTAGATGCAGAAAAAAATTATATTCAATTTGCAACCTGATGGAGGTCAGTATAGATGGACTAATAGACCAAGTCCCACACACTGCTAGAAGCCCAAATATTTTTTCAGAGCTAGATGCAGAAAAAAATTATATTAAATTTGCAACCTGATGGAGGTCAGTATAGATGGACTAATAGACCAAGTCCCACACACTGCTAGAAGCCCAAATATTTTTTCAGAGCTAGATGCAGAAAAAAATTATATTCAATTTGCAACCTTATGGAGGTCAGTATAGATGGACTAATAGACCAAGTCCCACACACTGCTAGAAGCCCAAATATTTTTTCAGAGCTAGATGCAGAAAAAAATTATATTCAATTTGTAACCTGATGAAGGTCAGTATAGATGGACTATTAGAACAAGTCCCACACACTGCTAGAAGCCCAAATATTTTTTCAGAGCTAGATGCAGAAAAAAATTATATTCACTTTGCAACCTGATGGAGGTCAGTATAGATGGACTAATAGACCAAGTCCCACACACTGCTAGAAGCCCAAATATTTTTTCAGAGCTAGATGCAGAAAAAAATTATATTCAATTTGCAACCTGATGGAGGTCAGTATAGATGGACTAATAGACCAAGTCCCACACACTGCTAGAAGCCCAAATATTTTTTCAGAGCTAGATGCAGAAAAAAATTATATTCAATTTGCAACCTGATGGAGGTCAGTATAGATGGACTAATAGACCAAGTCCCACACACTGCTAGAAGCCCAAATATTTTTTCAGAGCTAGATGCAGAAAAAAATTATATTCAATTTGCAACCTGATGGAGGTCAGTATAGATGGACTAATAGACCAAGTCCCACACACTGCTAGAAGCCCAAATATTTTTTCAGAGCTAGATGCAGAAAAAAATTATATTAAATTTGCAACCTGATGGAGGTCAGTATAGATGGACTAATAGACCAAGTCCCACACACTGCTAGAAGCCCAAATATTTTTTCAGAGCTAGATGCAGAAAAAAATTATATTCAATTTGCAACCTTATGGAGGTCAGTATAGATGGACTAATAGACCAAGTCCCACACACTGCTAGAAGCCCAAATATTTTTTCAGAGCTAGATGCAGAAAAAAATTATATTCAATTTGTAACCTGATGAAGGTCAGTATAGATGGACTATTAGAACAAGTCCCACACACTGCTAGAAGCCCAAATATTTTTTCAGAGCTAGATGCAGAAAAAAATTATATTCACTTTGCAACCTGATGGAGGTCAGTATAGATGGACTAATAGACCAAGTCCCACACACTGCTAGAAGCCCAAATATTTTTTCAGAGCTAGATGCAGAAAAAAATTATATTCAATTTGCAACCTGATGGAGGTCAGTATAGATGGACTAATAGACCAAGTCCCACACACTGCTAGAAGCCCAAATATTTTTTCAGAGCTAGATGCAGAAAAAAATTATATTCAATTTGCAACCTGATGGAGGTCAGTATAGATGGACTAATAGACCAAGTCCCACACACTGCTAGAAGCCCAAATATTTTTTCAGAGCTAGATGCAGAAAAAAATTATATTCAATTTGCAACCTGATGGAGGTCAGTATAGATGGACTAATAGACCAAGTCCCACACACTGCTAGAAGCCCAAATATTTTTTCAGAGCTAGATGCAGAAAAAAATTATATTCAATTTGCAACCTTATGGAGGTCAGTATAGATGGACTAATAGACCAAGTCCCACACACTGCTAGAAGCCCAAATATTTTTTCAGAGCTAGATGCAGAAAAAAATTATATTCAATTTGTAACCTGATGGAGGTCAGTATAGATGGACTATTAGAACAAGTCCCACACACTGCTAGAAGCCCAAATATTTTTTCAGAGCTAGATGCAGAAAAAAAATATATTCAATTTGCAACCTGATGGAGGTCAGTATAGATGGACTAATAGACCAAGTCCCACACACTGCTAGAAGCCCAAATATTTTTTCAGAGCTAGATGCAGAAAAAAATTATATTCACTTTGCAACCTGATGGAGGTCAGTATAGATGGACTAATAGACCAAGTCCCACACACTGCTAGAAGCCCAAATATTTTTTCAGAGCTAGATGCAGAAAAAAATTATATTCAATTTGCAACCTGATGGAGGTCAGTATAGATGGACTAATAGACCAAGTCCCACACACTGCTAGAAGCCCAAATATTTTTTCAGAGCTAGATGCAGAAAAAAATTATATTCAATTTGCAACCTGATGGAGGTCAGTATAGATGGACTAATAGAACAAGTCCCACACACCGCTAGAAGCCCAAATATTTTTTCAGAGCTAGATGCAGAAAAAAATTATATTCAATTTGCAACCTGATGGAGGTCAGTATAGATGGACTAATAGACCAAGTCCCACACACTGCTAGAAGCCCAAATATTTTTTCAGAGCTAGATGCAGAAAACAATTATTTTTAATTTGCAACCTGATGGAGGTCAGTATAGATGGACTAATAGACCAAGTCCCACACACTGCTAGAAGCCCAAATATTTTTTCAGAGCTAGATGCAGAAAAAAATTATATTCAATTTGCAACCTGATGGAGGTCAGTATAGGTGGACTAATAGAACAAGTCCCACACACTGCTAGAAGGCCAAATATTTTTTCAGAGCTAGATGCAGAAAAAAATTATTTTTAATTTGCAACCTGATGGAGGTCAGTATAGATGGACTAATAGAACAAGTCCCACACACTGCTAGAAGGCCAAATATTTTTTCAGAGCTAGATGCAGAAAAAAATTATTTTTAATTTGCAACCTGATGGAGGTCAGTATAGATGGACTAATAGAACAAGTCCCACACACTGCTAGAAGCCCAAATATTTTTTCAGAGCTAGATGCAGAAAAAAATTATATTCAATTTGCAACCTGATGGAGGTCAGTATAGATGGACTATTAGAACAAGTGCCACACACTGCTAGAAGCCCAAATATTTTTTCAGAGCTAGATGCAGATAAAAATTATTTTTAATATGCAACCTGATGGAGGTCAGTATAAATGGACTAATAGACCAAGTCCCACACACTGCTAGAAGCCCAAATATTTTTTCAGAGCTAGATGCAGATAAAAATTATTTTAATTTGCAACCTTATGGAGGTCAGTATAGATGGACTAATAGAACAAGTCCCACACACTGCTAGAAGCCCAAATATTTTTTCAGAGCTAGATGCAGAAAAAAATTATATTCAATTTGCAACCTGATGGAGGTCAGAATAGATGGACTAATAGACCAAGTCCCACACACTGCTAGAAGCCCAAATATTTTTTCCAGAGCTACATGCAGAAAAAAATTATATTCAATTTGCAACCTGATGGAGGTCAGTATAGATGGACTAATAGAACAAGTCCCACACACTGCTAGAAGCCCAAATATTTTTTCAGAGCTAGATGCAGATAAAAATTATTTTTAATTTGCAACCTTATGGAGGTCAGTATAGATGGACTAATAGAATGATGCTATGCCCAAAAGGTTTTACTTCACTAGGTGCGGTAAAAAAATTGGTATTCTTTACACAGGTGGTGTAGCTTGCAACACAGATAGGCTACTCCACTGACTAACACACTCTGCAATAGGCCAAAAAGGATTAGCTTTGCTAGATTTAGCCAAATGCTGTGAAAAAAAACTTGCACAGCACTGGCACAGACGTGCCTGGCAAAAACTGATAGGAACTGATGTAACTTAGTCCTGAAAAAGACTGCAATTACAATTAGTCTTTACTCCTAACCTATCTATTTAAGAGCACAGACCTGCCTGATAAAAGTCGTAGGAAATGCTGTAACCTAGTCCTTAAAAGGACTGCAATCGCAGCTATTCCCTACTCCCAAGCTATCTGTAGATTTGTGCTAAAATTGGCTTGAAATTAACAAGGTATAGCGCACACAGCAACAGCGGTGCCGTCTAACACGCAGCTGCAGCAGTGAGAAAATGGTGGCGACGGGGAAAATGGCTGGGTCTTATAGGGCAAGGACATGTGACATACACTGCCAATGACACATGCCCTTGCTTGTGTGAAAAAAAACACTTCGCTCCGTGTGTGCGCTGCTGATAGGCTGACAGATTGCACCTCCCCACTGTAAATGCGGGAAAGAGAAAAAAAAATGGAGATCTTCATTATTCCTGCAGAGATCCATCCCCTGCCCCTCCCCCCACCCCGCTGTACACTCAAACTGCGTATTAACATTAATTTTCATCATTACTGAGAAAAAATCCAGTTATGATTTTGGGTGCACGAACAGTTATCGAACATAACCTCGAACAGCCGTTTTTTTTTCAAATCGTTCGTGTTCGCCGAGCGGCTCGAACACCGCCCAAAACAGCTCGAATTTGAGATTGGCGAACAGTTCGAGTCGAACAACGCTCACCTCTAGTTGTAATGGCCGCATTGCGGCTGTGGAAAAAGTGGGATTACCTGTACCTATCCAAGATTTTTGGAGGGTTTTTTCGGAGGAGGAGTCGCAAGTTTTACCTCCTCATAGGGATTATGATTGCATCATTTAGTTTGTTCCAGGTGCTACTCTTCCCAAAAGTCGCTTGTTTAATCTGACTATCCCTGAAAGAAAGGCATTGGAGGAGTACATACAGACTAGCCTGGCTGCTGGTCACATTAGACCTAAGTCGCCTGTGGCAGTCGGATTCTTCTTTGTTAAAAAAAAGGACGGCGGTTTACGTCCATGTCTGGATTTTCGTGAAATTAATAAGATTACCGTACGCAATTCTTACCCATTACCGTTAATTCCTGACTTGTTTAACCAGTTAGTGGGAGCCAAGTGGTTCTCCAAAATTGATCTCCGGGGGGCATACAATTTGTTACGTGTGAAGGAGGGTGATGAATGGAAAACTGCTTTTAACACTCCGGTAGGTCATTTTGAGAATCTGGTGATGCCTTTTGGTCTTATCAATGCACCTGCATTTTTTCAGAACCTTATTAATGACATCCTGAGACCTCTGATTGGTAAGAATGTGGTTGTGTATTTGGATGACATTCTGATTTATTCCCCAGATCTGGAGTCCCATTGGCAGAGTATATGTGAAGTTTTGCAGTTATTGAGTGATAATTCACTCTTTGGTAAGCTGGAGAAATGTGATTTCGCTGTGCAGAAAATTAGTTTTTTGGGCTACATTGTCTCCAGCGAGGGCTTTGAGATGGACCCTGTGAAGGTTCAGGCTGTGCAGGAATGACCTAGGCCTATTGGTTTGAAATCTATACAGAGATTTTTGGGTTTTGCCAATTATTACAGGAAATTCATTAAGAATTTTTCTGTAATTGTTAAACCTCTAACCGATCTCACCAGGAAAGGTGCGAATACGGCCCAGTGGACTACTGAGGCCATTGAAGCGTTTGAGTATCTCAACGAGAAGTTCAGTTCTGCCCCTATCCTTATGCAGCCTGATGAGACCAAGCCTTTTTTGGTCGAGGTCGATGCTTCATCGGTGGGGGTCAGAGCAGTTTTGTCTCAGGAGAACAAGGGTGGAGTACATCCTTGTGCATTCTTTTCGAAAAAATTTTCCGAAACCGAACTGAAATATGATGTTGGAAATCGGGAGTCGCGTTTGAACATTGGCGTCATTTTTTGGAAGGCGCTAGATTTCCTATTCAGGTTTTCACAGATCATAAGAATTTGATCTATCTGGATGCTGCCAAGCGCTTGAATGCCCGTCAAGCTAGATGGGCACTTTTTTTTTCTCGGTTTCATTTTTCTGTTACTTATATCCCTGGTACTAAGAATGTTAAAGCCAATGTTTTATCTCGCAGCTTCTCTCCTACGGTCGCTGCCGAGGAGGAGGAGAGCATTTTACAGATTGGAGTTGTGGTGGCGGCTTTGGACTCCGTTTTGGAGAATGGGATTCTGAAAGCTTACGATGATGCTCCATCTAACACTCCCCATGGGAGGTTGTTCGTGCCTAGAGCCTTTAGGAGAGATTTGTTTGTGGAGTGTCATGAGTCTCTGTTGGCAGGTCATCCAGGAATTTCGGAGACTAAGAGACTGATCAGTCTCAGTTTTTGGTGGCCTGGATGGCAGAAGGAAGTCATCAAGTGGGTGCGTCAGTGTACTGTGTGCACTAGGTCAAAGGCTTCACATACTCCTGCTGCGGGGTTGCTTTGCCCTCTGGAAGTTCCTAGTGCGCCTTGGATGCATCTCACTATGGATTTTATTACTGATCTTCCTGTGTCCGAGGGTTTTACTGTCATATGGGTGGTCGTGGACCGTTTTAGTAAGATGTGTCATTTGGTTCCATTCATTAAGTTGCCCTGCGCCAAGACACTCAATAAGGTGTTTGTAAAGGAGATTGTCAAGCTCCATGGCGTTCCCATGGATATTGTTTCTGATAGAGGACCTCAGTTTGTGGCTCGCTTTTGGCGTGCTTTTTGTGACAGGTTGGGAGTCCATTTGTCATTTTCGCCTGGTTATCATCCTGAGTCTAATGGACAGACTGAAAGAAAGAACCAGGATGTTGAGCAGTTTTTGCGTTGTTTTGTGGCGGACAATCAAGAGGTGTGGTCGGAGTTTCTGCCTCTCGCAGAATTTGCTCTTAACAATCATACATCCTCCTCTGCTGGGTGTTCTCCTTTTTTTTGTTGTACCAGGAGACATCCGTCTTTTGGTTCGTTCTCCAAATTGGGGTCGGCGGTGCCGTAGGAGGAGAATTTTTCCGGTGATTTGGAGAGAGTTTGGACTAATGTACGTTGTAACCTTCAAGAGGCTAACAAAAAGTCCAAGAAGTAAAAGAAAACGTATAGAGGTTTTGTTTACTGTGGGTGACATGGTTTGGTTGTCCTCGAAGAACCTGCGGTTGAGGATTCCCTCTAAAAAACTGGGTCCTAAGTTTGTGGGTCCATTTAAAGTGTTTCAGGTTGTTAACCAGTCTGCTGTTAGGTTGGATGTCCCTACTTCCTGGAAGATTAATCCTGTGTTTCATGTTTCCTTGTTGAAAAAGGCTGACGTATCTGATAGGGACGTCACTGTCACAGTTCCTCCTGTGGTGGAAGACGGCAAATATGAAATTTCGCGTATCTTGAATTCTTGATAGCATAGAGGGAGATTACAGTATCTTGTCTCCTGGAAGGGTTTCACTCCCGAAGACAACTCCTGGGTAAGGACAGATGATGTCTCTGCTCCTAGGCTTGTTAAAGCTTTCCACAGGAGGTTTCCAGATAGGCCTGGGCCTGGAGGATCCAGAGGATCCTCATAAAAGAGGAGGTACTGTTAGAACCCTCCTGTTAGTTTTTTCTATCTTGTGTTTTGCGGTCACGTAACCATCTGCTTATATATTCCAGCTCCGCCCTTCTGGCTTTGCTGGACTTCAGTGTTGTTTGACTGTTTTGCTAGCCTGGTGCTTCGCTGCCTATCTCTGTCAGTTTGCTTGGTCCTCTTGGACCTCTAGTACTTTTTGTCAGTTTGTCTTTTGTGTTCTACAACAATTTCTGTTTAGGAGGTGTCCCATTTTTGTCCCAGTCCTTAGTTCTTTTAGGGACGCCTCCCTTAATTCTATAGGTCTTCGTTCAGACTAGCCGAGGACGAAGGCGGGTCTGTTCACTAGGAGCATGCAGCCCGCTACATCGTAGGGATTCAGCTTAGTCTTACTGTAGGGACAGCCTTCCCCTATCTTTCCTTAGTTCTTGTTGCAGATCATAACATTTTCGGACTGACTGACCTTCATTTCTTAAAGTAATGATGGCCACTCGTTTTTCTTTACTTAGCTGTTTTTTTCTTGCCATAATACAAATTCTAACAGTCTATTCAGTAGGACTATCAGCTGTGAATCCACCTGACTTCTGCACAACACAACTGATGGTCCCAACCCCATTTATAAGGCAAGAAATCCCACTTATTAAATCTGACTGGGCACACCTGTGAAGTGAAAACCATTTCCGGTGACTACCTCTTGAAGCTCATCAAGAGAATGCCAAGAGTGTGCAAAGCAGTCATCAAAGCAAAAGGTGGCTACTTTGAAGAACCTAGAATATAAGACATATTTTCAGTTGTTTCACACTTTTTTGTTAAGTATATAATTCCACATGTGTTAATTCATAGTTTGGATGCCTTCAGTGTGAATGTACAATTTTCAAAGTCATGAAAATACGGAAAAATCTTTAAATGAGAAGGTGTGTCCAAACTTTTGGTCTGTACTGTATACAGTGTGGGGGCTCTTAGGGTGTATTTATATATAGTGTGGGGGCTCTGAGGGTGTATATATATATATATATATATATATATATATATATATATGTAGTATAGTGTGTGCATCTCACAAAATTAGAATATCGTCAAAAAGTTAATTTATTTCAGTACTTCAATATAAAAAGTGAAACTCATATATTATATAGAGTCATTACAAACAGAGTGATCTATTTCAAGTGTTTATTTCTGTTAATGTTGATGATTATGGCTTACAGCCAATGAAAACACAAAAGTCATTATCTCAGTAAACTAGAATAATTAACAAAAACACCTGCAAAGGCTTCCTAAGTGCTTTAAAAGTCCCTTAGTCTGTTTCAGTAGGCTCCACAATCATGGGAAAGACTGAGGACTTGACAGATGTTCAGAAAGCAGTCATTGTCACACTCCACAAGGTCCCAGAGTTACAATTTTCATTTGGAAATCAAGGTCCCAGAGTCTGGAGGAAGAGTGGAGAGGCCACAATCCAAGCTGCTTGAGGTCTAGTGTGAAGTTTCCACAGTCAGTGATGGTTTCGGGAGCCATGTCATCTGCTGGTGTAGGTCCACTGTGTTTTATCAAGACCAAAGTCAGAGCTGCCGTCTAACAGGAAATTATAGAGCACTTCATGCTTCCCTCTGCCAACAAGCTTTTTGGAGATGGAAATTTCATTCTCCAGCAGGACTTGGCACCTGTCCACACTGCCAAAAGTACCAATACCTGGTTTAAAATCAACAGTATCACTGTGCTGGATTGGCCTGCAAACTCGCCTGACCTTAACCCCATAGAGAATCTATGGGGTATTGTCAAGAGGAAGATGAGAGACACCAGACCCAACAATGCAGACGAGCCCTTTAAGGGCGCGCGCACACACGCACTCTCACCGCCGCGATGCCCAGGACAGTATCGGAGGGGCCTGGGAGCAGGAGAGCCGAAGAGCAGAGCAGGAGCCGCACTGCAGCGTCACACTCAGCAGACAGGGCCGCACGTCTGCTAAAAGTGACCTCACATCGCGCCCTGCACTGCAGTTGTGTCACCCTGGCCTGGATGCCACAAGTATAATAAAGCTGTGTCTGAGAGCAAGGGGGAGGTTCTCTAGTCAGGGGAACATTAGCATGCAGTACCTCCTGTCTCAGGCCAGTAGGGGGAGCAGGCTCCCCCTATAAAAGCTGGAACTGGGGGCAGGGTTAGGGAGAACTGGATGACCTGTCTCAGCATTGAGACGTGTCCCGGAGCAGAGCAGGGACAGAAAGTTGTATTGCACCTAAGAGGAAGTGTGGCAGGAGGAGAGCCACAAGCCAGAGACAAGAGGCAAAGTGAGCCTGTCTTGGCAGATAAAGGACTTAATTTACCAGACTTTGGTGTCTGAGGCTGGGAGGATTCCACATCCTACAGCAGATAACCAGTCCGCAGAGGACTGTATATTCCTTGGCCTAAGAAGCCTGGAGGCTCTGCCACAACAGAAGGGACCAGTAAAGCCGTACCAGGCCGGGAGCAGAAAGGAACCCACGTCACAGGCCATACAGGCGAGAGTACACGGAAAGCTCGGAAACCTGGGCTGTTACCCTATCAGGAGGAGATAGCCAGAAGGAGCGCAGAAAGCACGGTAGGCCTACACCCTCACCCTGACCAGGGCCAATTTCCCCATTGCTGTCAGACATCCAGGTCCCCTCCTAGCCGGGACTGTTTATGGGTCAGTTTACCTGTTTTAGTAAAGACCCTGGACTGCAACCTGTTGTCTGTGTGCTCCTTCGCGCCTCCAGTACTACCAGTACTGGGACCCTCACCACCATCGCTCCCACCATCCATTATACTGCCCTGGGGCCGCACTCTTCCCGTGGGGAGTCACACCATCCCAGCTGCATACATCATCAGCCCCAGCGGTCTGCCTTGCAGCGGCGGTTCCTAATAACCGCAATCCACGGGTGGCGTAGTCGGACATCACTTAAAACTTATAAAGAGACTACCACTGGTCTGACCACCCTGAGCCACGGAACCGGGTTGCCACTGCTACTCCTATCGTTCCCCTATTGCCCGGATCCGAGTGCCCCACGGCCCAGGGGGCGAGTCAACTTTGGCATAGTCGGCAGGATTGAGACCAATCCGCCACAAACGGGTATTGCGTGCCTGAAAAAGACTGTACACGCACCTGAAAAGAGGTTTCCCGCCATCCGGAGCCGTTTCCCGCCATTTCCAGCCGTCTCCTGCCATCTTCCGTCGGTTCCCGCCATCTTCAGCCGCTTTCCCGCCTTCGGACGCCATCTTCAGGACGCCGCGCGGGAAGAAGAGGGGCGTGGACGTCCAAACCGCGCGAGACCCGAAGCTCCGCCCCACGCACCGATGCTGCGCAAGGTCCTGGAAGGGAGAGAGAGCGACGCTGACGTCACCAGGACGCGACGCAAGGTCCTCGTCCAGAGCAGCACCAGTGGAGTCGCGGCCTACAGAAGAGGATCGTCGGAAGGTAGGCCACGCTTAACTAGGGGGGAGGAAGATGTCGGACACGGAGGCGCCCACTACCACCAGCGTAGCTGCAGCAGCGGTGATGCCCTTTTCCCTGCCCTACATCCCTGGAGCGGCCTGGCTGCCCAAGTACTCAGGGGAGCCCCATGCCCTAACTGACTTTAAGGAAAGACTGTACAGTTTGTTCTAAGTCTACCCCCTGACAGAGGAAAAGAAGGTCAGCATACTAACAGGGCAGTTAACTGGCGCAGCTCAAAGGGAGGTAAAATCATGGCCCACTGAGTAGAAAAGGACCGTGAAGGGTATTCTGGCCCGGCTGCGGGGTACCTTTGACACACGTACCTCCGCTGAAATTAAAATCAGGTTCTATGGATGTAAGCAGCGGGCACAGGACAGCATCAGAGACTATGCCCTAAATCTGCAGGAAGCCTTGAGGGCTATCCAACAAACTGACCCTGGCAGCGTGCAGGATATGGATAAGCTACTAACAGAACAGTTTATAGAGGGTCTGCTGTCTAGCGCCCACACGACCCAGCTGCGCCTCATGTTCTTTCAGAACCCTGATCTGACCTTTGCCCAATTTAAGGACACGGCCATAAGGGTGCTCCGTGAACCCGCAACCAGTGGCGCTATAAACCCCCGACGTCCTGCTCTCACCTACCACCAGGAAGCAGCGCCCTCCCCTATGGACTCTGTGGGGGCTGATGCACAGGCCCTGAACCAAGCCCCGTCGAAAGATCTGCATCACCAAGTCCAGGAGCTGACCAGGAGCGTCGCGGCGTTGACCAGGACCGTCCAGGCGTTACAAGTGGACCCGTGAAGACCCATCGAGCTGGCTTCAAGTCCGGAGGATGTCCCGTGGCGTCGACAGAGGAGGATCCCGTCTTTCCGAGGGAGGCCCACAGAACGCTACGCAGAGGATGGACAGCCCATTTGCCGTCGATGCAACCAGCCCGGACACATTTCCAGGTACTGTAATTTAAACGGGTCCAACCTGGGGCAGAGGGCAACTCCCAGGCATAAGATCACCAGGCCCTTATAATTGGCGTGATAAGTACGTTGGGGGGCGCCCGGTTTTACCCGTGGTGCTGGACGGTATCCCCATGAGCGCCTTGCTGGATACTGGGTCGCAAGTAACCACTATCCCTTATGTACTTTTTAAGCGGTATTGGACTGATGCTGATATCACACGGTATCCAGACAGTAACTTGAGCATCATCGCCAGTAATGGCTTGCCCGTGCCGCAGATGGGGTTCAAGGAGATGACCATTAAAATTGGTAAAGTTGAACTTCCGGCACAGGGAGTAATTATTGTGGACATTGACCGTCGTGAAAGTCACCCTAAAATAACTGTGGGTACTAATGTAATCGAAAATTGTCTTTCAGAGGTAATTGTAATTCTACAACAGGTGGCGGTGAATGCTAGTTCCAGCCAACAGAGAGTCCTCAACAAGGAGATAAAAGCCCTGATGAGACGGCAGCAGGTAGAACTGTCTGGTGGTGAGATCGGTAGCGTAAGACTGAGTGACCCATTCCCCATTTCCATGCCTCCCAAAAGTGAAATGATGATCTGGTGTCGGACTGCAAACGGGTTGAGAGGTAGAGACTACCAAGCCATGGTAGAACCCGTGTACTCAGACAGCAGGCCCACCATTTTGACAGCCAGGGGGGTGGTTGATGTCCGTCATGGGAGGGTGCCCGTTCGCATTCTCAACATTGGGGAGAGAGAGGTACACTTACCCAGGTACGCTACACTTGCCAAACTGTTTGTTGTCGAACACAAAGCTATCAGGGCCGTGGAACCCTTGCCTCCATCTCCTCAGGCGGAGGGTAATGGCTCCCAGAAACAAAAGGAGGACTGGTGCCAGAAACTCCATGTGGGTGCTGACTCCACTACCCTGCACCAAAAACAAGGAGTCTACCGGGTGGTACAGGAGTACGAGAGAGTCTTTAGTAAGCACCCGCTAGACTTCGGCAGAGTAAAAGGGATAGAACACCATATCTCCACGGGGAGCCACCCACCAATAAAAGAGAGACACAGGCCTGTACCCCCTGCACATTATCAGAACGCCAAGGGTATGCTGCGGGAAATGAAAGAAGCTGGGGTCTTTAGAGATAGCTGTAGCCCCTGGGCAGCCCCCCTGGTTCTGGTAAAAAAGAAAGACGGCACCATGAGAATGTGCGTGGACTATAGACAAATCAACCGTATCACCCACAAAGACGCATATCCGCTGCCTAGAATAGAGGAGTCTTTAGCCGCACTAAAATCAGCTAACTTCTTTTCTACTTTGGACCTTACTAGCGGGTACTGGCAGGTTCCTGTGGCAGAGGCTGACAAGGAGAAGACCGCCTTCACCACCCCGATGGGACTGAGTGAGTTCAACTGTATGCCCTTCGGGCTCTGCAACGCACCAGGGACCTTCCAGAGGCTGATGGAATGCTGTCTAGGGCACCGAAACTTCGAGACGATCCTCCTTTACCTGGACGACGTGATCGTCTATTCAAAGACTTACGAGGATCATCTAAAGCACCTAGCCGAGGTGTTCGAAGCCCTGGCAGGCTATGGCCTGAAGGTGAAACCATCGAAGTGTCACCTGCTGAAACCGAAGGTCCAGTACCTAGGGCACATGGTAAGTGCGGAAGGAGTAGCCCCCGACCCTGACAAGGTCATGGCAATCAAGAGCTGGCCAAGCCCCTCGAACATCAAAGAGGTGAGACAGTTCCTCGGGTTGGTAGGCTACTACCGAAGGTTCATCCCCGGGTTCTCTAAGATGGCAGCTCCTATGCAGGACCTCCTGATTGGACAGTCTAAGTCCAGAAGTCAAAAGCCACCCTTCAAGTGGGATAAACCGGAAGAGGAGTCCTTCCGCCAGTTGAAGATGGCCCTCACGGGGGATGAGATCCTGGCCTACCCTGACTATGGCCAGCCTTTTATCCTCCACACAGACGCCAGTAATGTGGGACTGGGAGCCGTACTGTCCCAAAACCAACAGGGCAGAGAAAGGGTGATCGCGTACGCCAGCCGGAAGCTGAGGCCCACCGACAGGAACCCGGAGAATTACAGCTCTTTCAAGCTAGAATTCTTGGCGGTGGTGTGGGCCGTAACGGAACGCTTCAAGCATTACCTGGCCTCCGCAAAGTTCACCGTGTACACAGACAACAACCCGTTGACACACCTGGACAATGCGAGACTGGGTGCCCTGGAACAGCGGTGGATGGCCCGTCTCTCCAACTATGACTTCGTGATCAAGTACCGGGTAGGTAAAACCAATGCCAACGCTGACGCCCTATCGATAATGCCTCACTTACCTGAAGGTGACGAAGACCCAGAAGAGCTGGAGGAGGTAGAACTCCCCGCGTTTCACCGGTATGGAGCCGCTCAATACTCCCACCGCGTGAAGGAGGAGGATCTAACAACCGTGATGATCAATCCCCTACCTCACCACAGCTGGGCCAAGACCCAAGATAGTGACCCTGCCATCCGCCTAGTGAAAGATCTGCTGACCCAGGAAGACGCCCGCATGGATCCGGATGCTCCAGAGGAAGCCAAGCAGCTATGAAAAGAGAAGAGCAAGCTGTTCCTCTACGAAGGCAAGCTGTGCAGAAGGATTGTCAACCACCGGACGCACGAGCTGACCTGGCAAGTCGTGGTTCCAAGGCGGGATGCTGCTATGGTCCTGGGGGCTTACCATGACAGAGCGGGGCACTTCGGTTGGAAGAAACTGGAGTTCCTGCTAAGAGGACGGTTCTTTTGGGTCGGCATGAGAGGGGCTGTAGAGAAGTGGTGCAGAGACTGTGGCCCTTGTCACCTAAGGAGGAAGGACCGTGCCAGCCAGAAGACACCCTTGAGGCCCATCGTCACCACGCAGCCTCTTGAGCTGGTAGCTCTGGCCCACGTCAAATTGGCTCCAAGCCGGTCAGGATACATCTATGCCCTGACAATCGTGGACCACTATTCCCGTTTTCTAGTGGTGGTCCCGGTAAAGGACTTGACAGCCCAAACAGCGGCCAGAGCCTTCCAGCAATACTTCTGCCGTCCACACGGGTATCCGGAACAGGTCCTGACGGACCAGGGTCCAGCGTTCGAAGCTGAAATCTTCCAGGAGTTCTGCAACCTCTATGGCTGTAAGAAGATTCGGACAACGCCTTACCACCCACAAACCAACGGGATGTGTGAGAAAATGAACAATATAGTCATTGATCTCCTGAAGACGTTGCCCCTGGAGGAACGCAGCCTATGGCCAGAAAAACTGCCGGATCTAATAGACTTATACAACCATATCCCGGTGAATGCTACAAACTGCACCCCGGCTTACCTGATGCGAGCCAGACCAGGTAAGCTGCCCGTAGATCTGGAGATGGGAGTCCTAACACCTGAGGGCACCTCCCCGGATGCGGACTGGGATACGGAAAGGCAACTGCAGTACAAGAAGGTACAGGAGAGTGTGGAGAAGAGCCTGGCCCAGGTGAGAGAGAGGCAAGAAAAACTCTTCAACCAACACGCCCCTGCTGGTCCCCTAGAACCTGGTGAGCAGGTCCTGAAGCGAAAGAGAAGGCTTCACAAGTTGGACGACCAATGGGAAAGGGAACCCTACACCGTACTGCAGTCTGATCACGACAACCCGAAGGTGTGCGTGATCACCAAGGACAGAGGAGAAACCACTAGTACCGTCTCCAGGGACCACCTCAAAAGATGCCCCGAGCAACTCCGTAGTGCAGAAGAGGATCAAAGTGACCTTGAACCCGCAGAGGACAAGGAAGAAATGATCAGCACCGTTCTCGGAGAGTTCCCTCAGTCCTGGACTCGGATAAACGATGCCATAGTGGTACCCGTCCTGCATTTCCTGCAACCGGAACAGCAACAACCAACACCAGAGCCGGAAGGTGAAGAGGAGCAAGCAGTTCCAGAGGCAGAAGAGCCTGTACCAGCAGCCCAGGAGAGTCAACCCTCTGCTGACAGTGAGCCTGCCATGCCTGCGGTAAGCCAAAGGACCCGCAGACAGCTGCCTGCCCTACCTGTACACCCAGCTGGTAGCTGTACTCCTAACGCTAGTGGGGAAAGCCAGGTTGGTCCACCACCAGACAGTGGGCTACGTAGGTCAACCAGGAGCACAAAGGGGCAGATACCCCCTCGCTGGAGAATATAGAGTGCATTAAAATTGTAAATAACCCTGTTGCCAAATGTTGAAATGTTTGCCAAGTTACATGTTTGGTAATTCTGTGTTTCAGTTTCTTGCAGTTACCGTAAGGACCTACAGGTTATGGACTTTTTATAACCGGGACCTTGTATGGACTGCGTTCAGAGCCTAACCAAGGAATGAACTAAGACTGTAAAGGACTTGGGGTAGGACAGACCCCCACCTGGTTAAGGCTCCCGTTGTATTGGTGATATGGACACCTGGTCACAGACCACACTGTGACTTTAAGAACTCAATCTGTGCATTACTTTCCTGATAATGTTTTATAGTCATGTATATTGTCTTTGTTTATTGTTTAGTCCCGGAGTACTAAATTTTATTAGGGGGGAATGTGTCACCCTGGCCTGGATGCCACAAGTATAATAAAGCTGTGTCTGAGAGCAAGGGGGAGGTTCTCTAGTCAGGGGAACATTAGCATGCAGTACCTCCTGTCTCAGGCCAGTAGGGGGAGCAGGCTGCCCCTATAAAAGCTGGAACTGGGGGCAGGGTTAGGGAGAACTGGATGACCTGTCTCAGCATTGAGACGTGTCCCGGAGCAGAGCAGGGACAGAAAGTTGTATTGCACCTAAGAGGAAGTGTGGCAGGAGGAGAGCCACAAGCCAGAGACAAGAGATGAAGTGAGCCTGTCTTGGCAGATAAAGGACTTAATTTACCAGACTTTGGTGTCTGAGGCTGGGAGAATTCCACATCCTACAGCAGATAACCAGTCCGCAGGGGACTGTATATTCCTTGGCCTAAGAAGCCTGGAGGCTCTGCCACAACAGAAGGGACCAGTAAAGCCGTACCAGGCCGGGAGCAGAAAGGAACCCACGTCGCAGGCCATACAGGCGAGAGTACACGGAAAGCTCGGAAACGTGGGCTGTTACCCTATCAGAAGGAGATAGCCAGAAGGAGCTCAGAAAGCACGGTATGCCTACACCCTCACCCTGACCAGGGCCAATTTCCCCATTGCTCTCAGACATCCAGGTCCCCTCCTAGCCGGGACTGTTTATGGGTCAGTTTACCTGTTTTAGTAAAGACCCTGGACTGCAACCTGTTGTCTGTGTGCTCCTTCGCGCCTCCAGCACTACCGGTACTGGGACTCTCACCACCATCACTCCCACCATCCATTATACTGCCCTGGGGCCGCACTCTTCCCGTGGGGAGTCACACCATCCCAGCTGCATACATCATCAGCCCCAGCGGTCTGCCTTGCAGCGGCGGTTCCTAATAACCGCAATCCACGGGTGGCGTAGTCGGACATCACTTAAAACTTATAAAGAGACAACCACTGGTCTGACCACCCTGAGCCACGGAACCGGGTTGCCACTGCTACTCCCATCGTTCCCCTATTGCCCGGATCCGAGTGCCCCACGGCCCAGGGGGCGAGTCACAGTCTCCCGCCTTAGGAGCGCGTCTGTACTGTACAGGTAGTGTAATATTTGTGGGTGTTTTTAGGAATTTGATGAATTTGTGTGTATATGCTGCCTGCATGTGTGTGTGTATATATATGCCTGTGTGTGTGTGTATATGCCTGTGTGTGTGTATATGCGTGTGTGTGTGTATATATGCCTGTGTGTGTATATATGCCTGTGTGTATATGCTGCCTGCATATGTGTGTGTGTGCATATATGCCTGTGTGTGTGTATATGCCTGTGTGTATATATATGCCTGTGTGTGTATATGCCTGTGTGTGTATATGCCTGTGTGTGTGTGTGTGTATATGCCTGTGTGTGTGTGTATATGCCTGTGTGTGTATATGCCTGTGTGTGTGTATATGTGACGCACCCCTGGGCCTTCGTCGCGCGGCATCGCGCGCACGGGAGCTTACCCGGAGCCGGATCTGTTGAGGGTTGTAGTCTCGTGGCGGTGACCCGGTCCGTGCCCAGGGAGTCAAACTGAGCGGCGATGTATTAGCGGTAGATGTTGGACGACTACGCCACCCGTTGAATGCAGCGAAGGAGCTGCCGCTGCAGGGCAGACCGCTGAGGCCGGTGGTAGGATTGTGCAGCGTGATAGTATCACCCCCAACGGGAGGGGTATGGCCTCAGGGCAGCCGACGTGGATGATGGGGGTAGCAGGAATCACTCAGAGACGATGCGGTGTAATTCAGGGTCTTTACTGGTGATAAAGATAGACCCTCCCGGAGTACTGGCTAGCGATCGGGGCCTGGTCAGTCCTTGAGCAGATGGGATCTCCCCTGGCCAGGCGGAGTTGTAGGCCTCCCAAACTGACTGTACTCTTCTGGCTACCTTGCTAGAGGCGGGTATAAGTAGCCCACGTCCCTGAGTGTACCGTGTGGTGCTCACCCGTATGGCCGGTGACTCGGGGCCTTCTAGTGGCGTCCGCTCCACGACGGCGGTGCTGGTCCCACGCGTGTGACCGTGCCTTCGGGTTTCTTGGCCAGAGGACCTGAAATCCCCTGCCGGGCGGTTTCTGCTGCTGGGTAAAGATTAGTCCCCACAGCCTCGGACTCCGGGTCCGGTGATAGCTTCTCAGTCAGGGCGAGCTCTGCAGCTGCCAGCCCCTGACTCCTTATAGCACTGCTCCCACAGAGCTCCTGATGTTCTTTTCCTAGATCTGCTTCTCTTCTCTGTCTCTACTTCTTCTCTACTCACTAACCCTGCCTCATCCCTAGGTTTATATAGGGGAAGTTCTTCCCCTCCCAGGACTGGGCAGGAGGTGTGGCATGCATAGGATCCCTGACCAAGAGACCTCCCACCTGCTCTCAGACGTAATATCTCTATCACTGTGGCAACCAGACCCCTGGGGTGTCACATATGCCTGTGTGTATATGCTGCCTGCATATGTGTGTGTGTATGTATATATGCCTGTGTGTATACAGTACAGACCAAAAGTTTGGACACACCTTCTCATTTAATGATTTTTCTGTATTTTAATGACTTTGAGAATTGTACATTCACACTGAAGGCATCAAAACTATGAATTAACACATGTGGAATTATATACTTAACAAAAAAGTGTGAAACAACTGAAAATATGTCTTAAATTCTAGGTTCTTCAAAGTAGCCACCTTTTGCTTTGATGACTGCATTGCATACTCTTGGCATTCTCTTGATGAGCTTCAAGAGGTAGTCACCGGAAATGTTCTTCCAACAATCTTGAAGGAGTTCCCAGAGATGCTTAGCACTTGTTGGCCCTTTTGCCTTCACTCTGCGGTCCAGCTCACCCCAAACCATCTCGATTGGGTTCAGGTCTGGTGACTGTGGAGGCCAGGTCATCTGGCGTAGCACCCCATCACTCTCCCTCTTGGTCAAATAGCCCTTATACAGCCTGGAGGTGTGTTTGGGGTCATTGTCCTGTTGAAAAATAAATGATGGTCCAACTAAACGCAAACCGGATGGAATAGCATGCCGCTGCAAGATGCTGTGGTAGCCATGCTGGTTCAGTATGCCTTCAATTTTTAATAAATCCCCAACAGTGTCACCAGCAAAGCACCCCCACACCATCACACCTCCTCCTCCATGCTTCACGGTGGGAACCAGGCATGTAGAGTCCATCCGTTCACCTTTTCTGCGTCGCACAAGGACACGGTGGTTGGAACCAAAGATCTCAAATTTGGACTCATCAGACGAAAGCACAGATTTCCACTGGTCTAATGTCCATTCCTTGTGTTCTTTAGCCCAAAGAAGTCTCTTCTGCTTGTTGCCTGTCGTTATCAGTGGTTTCCTAGCAGCTATTTTACCATGAAGGCCTGCTGCACAAAGTCTCCTCTTAACAGTTGTTGTAGAGAGGTGTCTGCTGCTTGAACTCTGTGTGGCATTGACCTAGTCTCTAATCTGAGCTGCTGTTAACCTGCGATTTCTGGGGATGGTGACTCGGATAAACTTATCCTCAGAAGCAGAGGTGACTCTTGGTCTTCCTTTCCTGGGGCGGTCCTCATGTGAGCCAGTTTCTTTGTAGCGCTTGATGGTTTTTGCAACTGCACTTGGGGACACTTTCAAAGTCTGCCCAATTTTTCGGACTGACTGACCTTCATTTCTTAAAGTAATGATGGCCATTCGTTTTTCTTTACTTAGCTGCTTTTTTCTTGCCATAATACAAATTCTAACAGTCTATTCAGTAGGACTATCAGCTGTGTATCCACCTTACTTCTGCACAACACAACTGATGGTCCCAACCACATTTATAAGGCAAGAAATCCCACTTATTAAACCTGACAGGGCACACCTGTGAAGTGAAAACCATTTCGGGTGACTACCTCTTGAAGCTCATCAAGAGAATGCCAAGAGAGTGCAAAGCAGTCATCAAAGCAAAAGGTGGCTACTTTGAAGAACCTAGAATCTAAGACATATTTTCAGTTGTTTCACACTTTTTTGTTAAGTATATAATTCCACATGTGTTAATTCATAGTTTTGATGCCTTCAGTGTGAATGTACAATTTTCATAGTCATAAAAATACAGAAAAATCTTTAAATGAGAAGGTGTGTCCAAACTTTTGGTCTGTACTGTATGTCTCTGTGTGTGTGTGTGTATATGCCTGTGTGTATATATATGCCTGTGTGTGTGTGTATATATATGCCTGTGTGTGTGTATATGCCTGCATGTGTGTGTATATATACCTGCATATGTGTGTGTATATGCCTGCATGCATGCGTGTGTGTGTGCATGCTTCCCTGCGTGTCAGCATTTTTGTGTGTGATTGTCTGAGTGTGTCTGTGCATGACTGCGTGTGCATTTCTGTGTGTGCTTGCCTGTGTGTGTACGTGTCCCCATTTCTGTGAGTATGTGTATCTGCGTGTGTATATTAGGGCTCTTTCACAAGTCCTGATATTTACGGGACTGGAGATATCCGTGTCCACCTGTGTGTCATCCGTGTGACACATACCGGCGCTTGGGAATCAGTGTACAGTCAGCGCTGTTCCCAAGAGCCGGGTGCTGAGCGCTGCTCTCATCATAGATCCCTGCTGGTGCTGCGATCAGCAGCAGCAGGGTCAATGATGACAGTAGTAGTCTACTCCCGCCGTGTCCAACTGTAAAAATAGGAATGAAATAAAGAAATCCTTGTACTCACCTCTCCTAAATGTCACCCGCTGTAATCCGTGCGAGTGCTCACGCCGAGGGGAATGACTCCTGCAGCGAGCGGGCCCCAGAGCTGCGCTCAGTGATTTGACAGGGCACCGCTTGTTGAGCGCAGCTCCGGGGTCCACTCGCTGCAGGAGTTAGCCTGTCTACCGCCGGGGTAGCATGTTTTTCGGCGGTAGACTGAAGCAACACATGCAGGGATTACCTAACAAACAGGCAATTCCTGCATGTGTTGCATCTGTCTACCGCCGCAAAACATGCTACCCCGGGGACTCGAGCATATTAGCAGAGCACTACAAGATACTCAGACAACACCCGAGCATGCTGGGATCACACCTTATCCGACCACGCTCGCTCAGCACTAGTTGCCAGGTGCTGCTGCCTTGTTAGTCATTCAATGAAGCTCAGCCTGAGGTTGGGCTCCATGGAAGTGTCACAATCAAGGTGCCGGACGTTATTGCAGCACGCTCACTTTGTAGTTTGCGGTGACTGTAATGTCTCCCTCCTTGCACCGACCCAATAACAGGAAGCGAGTGGCGACAGGGAGAATAAAATGTAATTTTCTCCGTGTAGCCAACGCTTTTCCAATAAGCCGTCTAACCAGGCTTTAAACCCTATTTACCTGCAGATTACCCCTATATCTGCAGATAAATAGCGTTTTTCAAGGTGACAAGTTACCATTAAAGGGACTCTGGCAGTACGGAATGACTGTTCGAACAAAGTCCTGCCGCTTAGTGCTCCACAGCGTGGCCAATCATGTAACTATAGTGCATTATAGAAAAGCATAACAAGTAATAAAACCGTTTATGGTGGGCTGTAGCGTGGGCCCCTAGAGTCAGTTCCCCTGGTGGGCCCTACGCTCCCCAGTCCGACCCTGCCTGTATATAGTGTGAGAACTCTGAGGATGTATTTATATATAGTGTGGGGGCTCTGAGGGTGTATTTATATATAGTGTGGGGGCTCTGAGGGTTTATTTATATATAGTGTGGGGGCTCTGTGGGTGTATTTATATATATAGTGTGGGGGCTCTGAGGGTGTATTTATATATAGTGTTGGGGCTCTGAGGGTGTATTTATATATAGTGTGAGGACTCTGACGGTGTATTTATATATAGTGTGAGGACTCTGAGGGTGTATTTATATATAGTGTGGGGGCTCTGAGGGTGTATTCATATAAGTGTGGGGGCTCTGAGGGTGTATTATATATAGTATGGGGGCTCCGAGGGTGTATTTATATATAGTGTGGGGGCTCTGAGGGTGTATTTATATATAGTGTGAGGACTCTGACGGTGTATTTATATATAGTGTGAGGACTCTGAGGGTGTATTTATATATAGTGTGGGGACTCTGAGGGTGTATTCATATAAGTGTGGGGGCTCTGAGGGTGTATTATATATAGTATGGGGGCTCCGAGGGTGTATTTATATATAGTGTGGGGGCTCTGAGGGTGTATTTATATATAGTGTGAGGACTCTGACGGTGTATTTATATATAGTGTTGGGGCTCTGAGGGTGTATTTATATATAGTGTGAGGACTCTGACGGTGTATTTATATATAGTGTGAGGACTCTGAGGGTGTATTTATATATAGTGTGGGGGCTCTGAGGGTGTATTCATATAAGTGTGGGGGCTCTGAGGGTGTATTATATATAGTATGGGGGCTCCGAGGGTGTATTTATATATAGTGTGGGGGCTCTGAGGGTGTATTTATATATAGTGTGAGGACTCTGACGGTGTATTTATATATAGTGTGAGGACTCTGAGGGTGTATTTATATATAGTGTGGGGGCTCTGAGGGTGTATTCATATAAGTGTGGGGGCTCTGAGGGTGTATTATATATAGTATGGGGGCTCCGAGGGTGTATTTATATATAGTGTGGGGGCTCTGAGGGTGTATTTATATATAGTGTGAGGACTCTGACGGTGTATTTATATATAGTGTGAGGACTCTGAGGGTGTATTTATATATAGTGGGGGGGCTCTGAGGGTGTATTCATATAAGTGTGGGGGCTCTGAGGGTGTATTATATATAGTATGGGGGCTCTGAGGGTGTATTTATATACAGTGTGGGGGCTCTGAGGGTGTATCTATAATATAACCGGGGATGCGTGTCTATGTCTGAAGCCTTTATAGACTGCGCATGCGTAACACGCAGCCTGGCTCCAGACAGAAGCAGGCATCCGGCCGTTACAGGTAAGAGGAGTGTGTATGGCACCGGAGATCGCTGTATGCGTAGGTACTGAACGCATACCGCGATCTCCGGCACCATACTTAGATGCTTACCTGCCTAGGAAGAACGTTGCCGCGGTGCCTCTCTTCGCCGGAGACTGGGGCAGGAGTGAGGTGTCGGATCGGCGCATGCGCATAGCGCTATCCGGCACCATTTTACTGAAGACACATTTGCAGTGTGTCTTGAGCAAAATGGCACCAGACAGCTCGGTGCTCCGGCGCCGCACTCCTCCCCCGGCCTCCGGCAGAACAGGACACCACAGTGCTGGAGCACAGGGAAGAAAGGTGAGTATAAGTGTTTATTTTTTTGTATGTGTGTACAGAGTGAAAGGGATCAGGGGGCCACACATACCAGGATTGGGGGGTGAAGGGACCATGCATACCAGGATTGGGGGGTGAGGGGACCATGTATACCAGGATTGGGGGGTGAGGGGACCATACATACCAGGATTGGGGGGTGAGGGGACCATGCATACCAGGATTGGAGAGTGAGGGGACCATGCATACCGGGATTGGGGAGTGATGGGACCATGCATACCGGGATTGGGGATGAGGGGGACCATGCATACTAGGATTGGGGGGTGAGGGGTCCATGCATACCAGGATTGGGGGGTGAGGAGACCACGCATACCAGGATTGGGGGGTGAAGAAACCATGCATACCAGGATTGGGGGTCGAGGGGACCATGAATACCAGGATTGGGGGGTGAGGAGACCATGCATACCAGGATTGGGGAGTGAGGGGTAGCACACATACCAGGATTGGGGGGAGAGGGAACCATGCATACCAGGGTGAGGGGTACCATGCATACCAGGATTGGGGGGTGAGGGGGACCATACATACCAGGATTGGGGGGTGAGGGGTGCCATGCATACCAGGATAGGAATGCGGGGCACCATGTGACACCATCTGACAGTGACCTGTCAGAGGCCAGAGATAGGCATACATAATGAGAGCAACAGCTACAGCCCCTCCCCAAAGTCCCGTCCCAGAGCACGAGCATATCATTATGGCAGAACTGAAAATAAATATTATAAAAGAACCACAGGACGGATTTCATCAGCAAAGGTATCATTTTACTCAGTGTAATGGCGCCCACCTGACGGTGTATGTAGTTTACTAAGCGCAATCCTGCTGACAGGTGCGTTTTAAGTCATACAATTATTAATAATAATTATTTTTTATACCATGGTAATATTGAGCAGAATTGATTTCAGCCTATTGATTCAGCCTCCACAACAGTCACGGTTTCTCACTTCTGCTCTATTATGTATAGCGCTGTTATGTATGGCACTGTACATAAGGGAAAAAATTGCATGGCACGCTGAGCTAGCTGTCGTTTTTCATGTATGGATGTGCACCAAAGCACCTGTGTGTTACTAACATGACCTATCACATGATCTATCAAATGGGATCATGTGACATGTCACGTGATACATCTGGTACTTGGGGGAGAGGGGCATGCCTTCTAAACTGCCCGGGGCCCTGGCTACTCTTAATCCACCCCTGTGTGTGTCCTATGTAATGTATTATGGTGATGTACAGCATATGAAGTGTTAATACATAATTTGAGTATAGTATAAGATAAGCTTAGGATAGCATAGGTATGGCTTATACAATAAGTGGTTTAGCAGCAGAATAAGACATAGGATAAGGATAATAGGTTTAGCGTATGAGATAGGAAATAGTTAATGATAGAACTAGCCCAGTGGGTGGGCACTAGTGTTGATAAAATGGGGGGCACTTCCTGGTAGTGGAAGTTCAGAGAGAGTTAGTGAAGTGCATAGTGAAAGTCAAGTTCAGGTGCGGTGGGCTGCTAGGGACAGCATGTGACACTTGTTCCAGGCAATGGGAGGCATTACTGGGATCCCGAGCGGTTGCTCTTGTCGCGTCCAGAGCCCAAAGTCTGGCGTAGAGGCTGCCGGACACATCGTGTCCTCTGGCGTACAGTGGAAGATGGACAGGGACCTGCATAGACGAAAGGTGATGACCGGTCATGGGTGCACTGCCGAGGCAGACAAGAAATCCCTGAGACTGACAGAGTCGGCGGGCTTAGGGGTAGTCCAGGTCGAGCCAGTGACAGGACTGAAGAGTAGTTGTGCTAAGGAGGAAAGAAACATGAATTTGGACTGTCTAGTAAATGTTTGCCTGTTGAAAAGAACTTAGTGTCCCATGCATTGTGTGCACGCGGCTCCTGAGGACGGAGGTCTGGAGGCAGCGGAGTCCTGCGTCCTACAAGTGAGTGTGATGCACCCCACACCCTACAGCACACTGGGACTGGGACAACCCTTGTCTGTAAAGTGCCAGAGCGCAACCGGACAACAGCTCGGGCACGACTACCGCACTGTCGCACTTTACACTATCACTGCCTGTAACATAATAACTGTTTTTCCAAACGTAATAAACTGATTAGCCTTTACAACATAGAAGATGTTAAGATGCTAATATTCTGCTCTTTAAAGATTATCATCAGAAAATTAGATCACACATTTTCATTCTAAACACGATTTAATACATTCCGATGTTGTTGTTAAAGAAAAATGTACTTATCGCAATGGCCAGTAGAGCCGATTACTATAGGATGAGTTTTTCTGTTTACTGCAGCTAAATTGTGAACTTTGTTGTGTAGAGTGGGACAAGGGCAGCAGAGCTATTTCATTATCATTAGAGAGTAGTGGATTTATTGACAGACTTAATGCACTACTGGAGGCCAATATAAGGCAGAAAAGCAGTATTATACACTATTTATTTGGATGTATATATCTCCCTTGTTACTACTATCGCACTGTCACTCCCTGAAGACTGTAATAATATGTATTATTTCATTTCAAGTGTCATAAACCAGACGCACCAGGCTCTGCTATCTATAAAGACAATACAGTAAAGGTTCATTTACACAGTGAGCGCCAATCAACTATGTTACAAGACAATTAGAGTTCATTTACAGCCCTTTACATGGGCTAATTGATGTGCTCATCTCTAATGGGGACAGAATTGTATAAATGATGACCGAATCAATTAGAGGTAAACAGAATTTGCTTCAAATTTCGTATTCATTGGAAACCCAATTTTTTTTGCGTTTACATGAACCAAGCATTATGGCATCCAGGTGCCATTTAGCTTCATTCTTTCGATTTGTATTGAATTTGATCAATGTGAATTGAACTGCCAGTAAAAGATGTTTATCATGCTCTGAAGTCTCCCTAGAAAAAAACATTATACTTTCCTCTCCCCTCACATGTCTTGCATCTCCCCACCAGTCATCTGCCATCTCACCCGCTCCCTCCGTCTTCAGTCTTTTGTACCTTTTAGGGTCCCAGAAGAAAAAATTATAATCATATTGACCCTCACCCAGGGGCGGACACAGACTGTAGTGGGCCCCTGTGCAAGAAATTTTGGGGGACCCCCCCAGCCCTTCATAAGGCAACAAAGTTAAGTAAACATAACCCCCATGTGCAGCTCTCACCCCCCGTGCATCTCTCATCCCCCCCATGTGCATCTCTCATCCCCCCCCATGTGCATCTCTCATCCCCCCCATGTGCATCTCTCACCCCCCCATGTGCATCTCTCACCCCCCCATGTGCATCTCTCACCCCCCCATGTGCATCTCTGATTCCCCCCACTCCTAGTTAATTAATTGTATTTAAAAAAAATAAAACTTGTTATACTTACCCCCATGCAATCCCTGCAGAATCCTGGCGCTCGTCCACGTCGCTGCCACCAGGTTCTCCTGACGTTCGGCCATGTGACGGCGCCACATACATAGCCATCAGCTTTTGTTTTGGCCAAAAGATTTTTAAAGCCGCCACCACGATAAGGTAGACTCTTCTGGGCGGGCCCTACTCTAACCTATTATAATTTTCTTAAAATATCCAATACTCTTTTTAGATATATTTTTATTTAGTTTTCTTTAAGGGAATGTGTCATATACATTTTTTTTTTAAATGACCAATAATACCACATACAGGGAATACCGCCACACCATGACCAGACCACATATTACCACAACATAGTGACCGAATAATACCACACAGAAGGGAGAAAAACTGCCACACCATGACCAGACCACATATTACCACTACATTACTAATATTACCACCACATTACTAATATTACCATAAGTGTCATTATACACGGGAGCTCTATACATGGTATGTATAACGTAAGTGTCCAGGTAATCTAGTGATCACCAGTGAAATTATACACAGGAGCTCTGTATATAGTGTCAGTGTACAGGTAATACAGTGATCACCAGTGACATTATACACAGGAGCTCTGTATATAGTGTACAGGTAATACAGTGATCATCAGTGACATTATACACAGGAGCTCTGTATATAGTGTCAGTGTACAGGTAATACAGGGATCACCAGTGACATTATACACAGGAGCTCTGTATATAGTGTCAGTGTACAGGTAATACAGGGATCACCAGTGAAATTATACACAGGAGCTCTGTATATAGTGTCAGTGTACAGGTAATACAGTGATCACCAGTGACATTATACACAGGAGCTCTGTATATAGTGTCAGTGTACAGGTAATACAGTGATCACCAGTGACATTATACACAGTGTACATGTAATAGACTGACTCACCGGTGACGTCTCTAGGTGAAGTCCTTCATCTTCGCTTTTCTCCTTCATCCAGCACAGACCGCCATCACGTCTTCCAGCCAGGACTCGTCTCTGCATAAAATAACACAGTTATCTAGAGCACATTCCCCAACTTCTACATTACGCAGCTGAATACAGACATGCATCCACCATCAATATATGGTTAGTTATTATGCAACCTACCATTCCAAATATAAATTGTAATCCACCACTGTGCCCCCATTAACTGTAAATAGGCACTTAATATATAATTTAATTAGAACCTCTACTCTTTCCGCCAATTTGTTACCAGTCACACTCCTGCATCCGCAACGCCCCCTACTCTATACTTCCTGCTCCCCGCATTCAATATTTACATGCACCCCCTGCCCCAATTCATTATATCATGTCCGTGCTCTCCCCACCCCATCATCATTTATCATTTACTCTCCCCCACCCCACATTCGTTATGTGCAGCTCATTATCCCCCTACTCCCAATTCCCCCATGTGCAGCTCTCATCCCCCCCATGTGCACATCTCTCACCCCCTCCCCCACATGTGCCCCTCTCTCATCCACCTCCCCCACATGTGCCCCTCTCTCATCCCCCTCCACCACATGTGCACCTCTCTCATCCCCCTCCACCACATGTGCACCTCTCTCATCCCCACCCACATGTGCATCTCCCATCTCCCCCCCCCACACATGTGCATCTCCCATCTCCCCCCCACACACACACACACATGTGCATCTCCCATCTCCCCCCCCACACACACATGTGCATCTCCCATCTCCCCCCCCCACACACACATGTGCATCTCCCATCTCCCCCCCACACATGTGCATTTCCCACCCCCCCACACACATGTGCATCTCCCATCTCCCCCCACACACACATGTGCATCTCCCATCTCCCCCACACACACATGTGCATCTCCCATCTCCCCCCACACACACATGTGCATCTCCCATCTCCCCCCACACACACATGTGCATCTCCCATCTCCCCCCACACACACATGTGCATCTCCCATCTCCCCCCCACACACATGTGCATCTCCCATCCCCCCCCCACACACATGTGCATCTCCCATCTCCCCCCCCACACACATGTGCATCTCCCATCTCCCCCCACACACACACACATGTGCATCTCCCATCTCCCCCCCCACACACACACACACACACACACATGTGCATCTCCCATCTCCCCCCCCCCACACACACATGTGCATCTCCCATCTCCCCCCCACACACACACACATGTGCATCTCCCATCTCCCCCCACACACACACACATGTGCATCTCCCATCTCCCCCCACACACACACACATGTGCATCTCCCATCTCCCCCCACACACACACACATGTGCATCTCCCATCTCCCCCCACACACACACACATGTGCATCTCCCATCTCCCCCCACACACACATGTGCATCTCCCATCTCCCCCCACACACACATGTGCATCTCCCATCTCCCCCCCCCACACACACGTGCATCTCCCATCTCCCCCCCCACACACACATGTGCATCTCCCATCTCCCCCCACACACACATGTGCATCTCCCATCTCCCCCCCCACACATGTGCATCTCCCATCTCCCCCCCCACACACACATGTGCATCTCCCATCTCCCCCCCCCACACATGTGCATCTCCCATCTCCCCCCCCACACACACATGTGCATCTCCCATCTCCCCCCCCCACACACATGTGCATCTCCCATCCCCCCCCACACACACACGTGCATCTCCCATCTCCCCCCCACACACACATGTGCATCTCCCATCTCCCCCCCCCACACACACATGTGCATCTCCCATCTCCCCCCCCACACATGTGCATCTCCCATCTCCCCCCCCACACATGTGCATCTCCCATCTCCCCCCACACACACACATGTGCATCTCCCATCCCCCCCCCCACACACACATGTGCATCTCCCATCTCCCCCCCCACACACACACACACATGTGCATCTCCCATCTCCCCCCCACACACACACACACATGTGCATCTCCCATCTCCCCCCCCACACACACACACATGTGCATCTCCCATCTCCCCCCCACACACACACACACACACACATGTGCATCTCCCATCTCCCCCCCCACACACACACATGTGCATCTCCCATCTCCCCCCCACACACACACATGTGCATCTCCCATCTCCCCCCCCCACACATGTGTATTTCCCACCCCCCCACACACATGTGCATCTCCCATCTCCCCCCCCACACACACACACACACACATGTGCATCTCCCATCCCCCCCCCACACACACACATGTGCATCTCCCATCTCCCCCCCCACACACACACACGTGCATCTCCCATCTCCCCCCCCACACACACACACACATGTGCATCTCCCATCTCCCCCCCCCCACACACACACACACACACACACACACACACACATGTGCATCTCCCATCTCCCCCCCCCCACACACACACACACACACACACACACACACACACACACATGTGCATCTCCCATCTCTCCACTCCTAGTTAATTGTATTTTAAAAAAAAAAAAAACTTGTTATACTTACCCCCATGCGATCCCTGCAGAATCCTGGCGCTCGTCCAAATCGCTGACAGCAGGTTCTCCTGACTTCCGGCCATGTGACGGCATCGTCACATGACCGGAAGTCAGGGGAATCATGAAGGCGCTGCTGCGACAGCGCAGCTCAGCGCTGAAATGTCCCGGACCCGGCGCATAGCATGGGGCCGGGGGCCCCATGAGGAGAGAGACGCACAAGAGGGGGGCCCCCGAGGGGGCCCCTACCGGCCGGGCCCCATACTGGAGTCAGGGCAGTCATGCCCTGATGGCGGCCCTGCTGGAGGGGCCCCCTCTCCCTCGGGGCCCCCGTTCAATGAACCGGCTGCACGGGCGGTAGTTCCGCCCCTGCCCTCACCTGTCCTTGTGACGCAGCCCCCTGTGCAGTCCTCCACTGGCTCGCCCGTTTCTTCCCTCGGGCTCTGGTCTTCTCTTCTGTCTTCATCTTCACTCTTCAGTACCTCTTTTACTGATTAGACCTCAAATGACTTCATGATCCAGAAGTGCCGAAAAATTGAGTCGGAAGGAGCAGGCGAGCCAGAGGGGGACCGCCTCCACTGACTTGCCCGCTTCCTCCCTCTAGCTCAGGTCTTTTCTTCTGTCTTCGTCTTCACTCTTCAGTGCCTCTGGCGCAAGTGACTTCATGACCCAGAGGTGCTGAAGAACTGAGTTGGAACCCAAAATCCTTTGCGACCCAAAATCCTTTGTTAATTTTCAGATTTCATGATGCCTTGCATATAGTCAAGGCATCCAGTGCCAGAGGTAGCAAAACAATCCCAAAAAATCTTTCAACCTCCACCATATTTGCCTGTAGGTACTGTGTTCTTTTCTTTTTAGGTCTCAGGCGAGTGGGCGAGCCATCGAGGAACCAAGGGGGGAACTGCAGTGCTAGAACAGGTGAGGAGAAAGGAGAGTATTTTGTTTTCTTATTTTCTAGCCCCTGCATTTATTGTGTCCTGGGTCTGGAGAGACCTCGAAGTGTAATAAAGTTTGTGCCGATAATTCAATTTGCATTGAACAAATTCATTGCCAGTCAAAGTTCCCGTCCAAATTCAATCAAATATGGTGAATTCAAATTTTAGCACATTCACTTATCCTAAATGCCCCCTAGACTAATGTTGGCTGAACTCGCCGATATCAATGGATTCAACCAATGGTCTGATGTGTATGGGGGCACTGGCCAACTGGTGGTTGGGAGAGATGTTGATCAGACATGTCTGATTTTTGACTGCCGATCGTATTGTTCTCCCTGAGATAAGTCGCCGGCCAACATCTCACTCAACGGCTTTCTCATAGAGGACACAGCAACACACAGCCAAGTGAGCGCTCCTGTATATGAGAGTACCGGCTGAGGTGGCTGTCAACTGATCAGCCAAAGCATCTGCTCTGAATTGCATTTTATTTAGAATATTCTTATTAGATTCCTAAACTTTTTATATTTCTTCTGCGCCAACTTAAATGTGGTAAACTGTTCAGATATCAGGAGTGGGCGATGAACTGTTTCATTTCTATTTTACAGATGATCAAACCTTTGTTTGATGTGAACGTTGAGACATTTCTTATCTGATTGGGAATTTCTGAAATAAACTGTTACAGCTCTAAATCATTTATCTTATGGAAGAAACTCCCAACAGACCTCCGCCTGGCAGGAAGTTCACAGCAGATCCTGGGTAAAGATATGATTTTTTTTTATTGAAGCCTGAATACATAACTAGTGCAGAAATTCATGTTTAAAAGGGATGATAATGATGTGACAAGTAGCGTAAATATGAAGCGTCACCATCAAGGCTCCTGGCAGCCAATCAGATTTTGGCAGAATCAAAAATTAACGTAAATCTTCTTGACAAGGGAGTAAAGTTTATCTCCAGAGACTTAAGCATAAACCCTATGTAGGAGGAAATACTTGTTCTACTCCCTCAGGACACTTCCCGGCATTATTTTTTTATAACTTCTGCTTAAGAAAAAAAATGAAAGCCCCAAGTTATTTCACAGGCTGTAATGCACAATGAAGGCTCTGGCTTCTTTGATGCATCTTGAGTTTATGAATTTATTTATTTCTGATGCTTATATGTTCCTGTCCTCACTGGGAATCATTCTAATTTCTCTGTCTCTTTCATACGCACACACACACATGCAGTGATGGCCGAAAGTGCTGGAACTCTTTTGTTCCAAAAAATGAAGTATTTAAACCAGATAATAGTTGCAGTTACATATGTTTTGTAATACCAATGTTTATTTCCTTTGTATCTATTGGAACAACACAGAAAAAGAAAAAAGGCAAATTGGACATAATTTCACACAAAACCCAAAAATGGGCCGGACAAAATTGTTTGCACCCTCAACTTAATATTTGGCTGCACACCCTTTGGAATAAATAACTGCAATCAATCACTTCCTATAACCATCAACAAGCTTCTTACACCTTTCAACTGGAATTTTGGACCACTCTTCTTTTGCAAACTGCTCCAGGTCTCTCATATTTGAAGGGTGACTTCTTCCAACAGCAATTTTAAGATCTCTCCACAGCTATTCAATGGGATTTAGATCCAGACTCATTGCTGCCACTTCAGAACTCTCCAGCGCTTTGTTTCCATCCATTTCTGTGTGCTTCTTAAAATATGTTTGGGGTCATTGTCCTGCTGGAAGACACATGACCTAGAGTGCAAACCGAGATACTTGGCATTACATTGCGACCCAAAATCCTTTGATAATCTTCAGATTTAATTTGCATATAGTCAAGGAACCCAGTGCCATAGGCAGCAAAACAACCCCAAAACATCTTTGAACCTCCACCATATTTGACTGTAGGTACTGTGTTCTTTTCTTTCTAGGTCTCATTCTGTTTTCGGTAAACAATAGAATGATGTGCTTTACCAAAAAGCTCTAAACTGGTCTCATCTGTTCACAAGATGCTTTCCCAGAAGGATTTTAGCTTACTCATGTACATTTTGGAAAAGTGCAATCTAGCTTTTTTATGTATCTGTGTCAGCAGTGGAATCCTCCTGGGCTCCTGCCATAGTGTTTCATTTCATTCAAATGTCGACGGATAGTTCGCGCTGACACTGATGCACCCTGAGCCTGCAGAACAGCTTGAATTTCATTGGAACTTGATTGGGGCTGCTTATCCACCATTGGGACTGTCCTGCGTTGCAACCTTTCATCAATTTTTCTCTGCCGTCCACATCCAGGGAGATTAGCTACAGTGTCATGGGTTGTAAAGTTCTTGACAAAGCACAATCAAGATCTCTGGATATTTTTCAACAATTTTGGGTTTCAAGTCCTGAGACAGTTCTCTTCTCCTCTTCCTATTACCCATGCTTAGTGTGGCACACACAGACACTCAATGCAAAGATTGAGTCAACTTCTCCCCTTATTATCTGGTTTCAGGTGTGATTTTCATATTGCCCACACCTTGTTACTTGTCACAGGTGACTTTGTAAGCAAAGCTTGAAACTTTTAGAAAGGTGCCAAGGGTGCTTGAAACAAAGTTGTCTACTCACATTTTTTGAAAGTTGCCAACAATTTTGCCTGGCCCATTTTTGGGGTTTTGTGTGAAATTATGTCCAATTTGCCTTTTTTACTTTGTTTTTTTTTTTGTCTTGTTCCAATGCACATAAAGGAAATAAACATGTGTATAACAAAACATAAATAATTGCAATAATTTTCTGGGAGAAATACTTCATTTTCTGGAACAATTTCAAAGGTGCCAACACTTTCAGCCATGACTGTATATATATTATGTGCGACCCCAATTACAAAAAAGTTGAGACACTGTGTAAAATGTAAAGAAAATAAGAATGTGATTATTTGGAAATCTTTTATTTTTACTTTACTTATTTGTACAGACAATACCATTGCCCCTTTAGGGCTCACAATCTAAATTCCCTATCAATATGTCTTTGTGGGGGGGGGGGACTCATGTGAACACGGGGAGAACATAGAAGGACCTGGGACCCCAGTAATGCAAAGCTGTAGTGCTAGCCACAGAGCCACTGTGCTATCTATCTATCTATCTATCTATCTATCTATCTATCTATCTATCTATCTATCCACAGGTGCTTCTCACAAAATTAGAATATCATCAAAAAGTTACCGTAATTTATTTCAGTTCTTCAATACAAAAAGTGAAACTCATATATTATATAGAGTCATTACACATAGAGTGATCTATTTCAAGAGTTTATTTCTGATAATGTTGATGATTATGGCTTACAGCCAATGAAAACACAATAGTCATTATCTCATTAAATTAGAATAATTTATAACAACAGCTTGAAAAATGTTTTTAAAATCTGAAATGTTGGCCTACTGAAATGTATGTTCAGTAAATGCCCTCAATACTTGGTCGGGGCAACTTTTCCATCAATTACTGCATCAATGCGGCGTGGCATGGAGGCGATCAGCCTGTGGCACTGCTGAGGTGTTATGGAAGCCCAGGTTGCTTTGATAGCAGCCTTCAGCTCGTCTGCATTGTTGGGTCTGGTGTCTCTCATCTTCCTCTTGACAATACCCCATAGATTCTCTATAATAGATCCTCTATGGGGTTAAGGTCAGGTGAGTTTGCTGCCAATCAAGCACAGTGATACTGTTGTTTGTAAACCAGGTATTGGTACTTTTGGCAATGTGGACAGGTGCCAAGTCCTGCTGGAGAATGAAATTTCCATCTCCAAAAAGCTTGTCGGCAGAGGGAAGCATGAAGCGCTCTAACATTTCCTGGTAGACGGCTGCGCTGACTTTGGTCTTGATAAAACACAGTGGAGCTCCACCAGCAGATGACATGGCTCCCCAAACCATCGCTGATTGTGGAAACTTCACACTAGACCTCCAGCAGCTTGGATTGTGGCCTCTCCACTCTTCCTCCAGACTCTGCAACCTTGATTTCCAAATGAAATTCAAATTTTACTTTCATCTGAAAACAACACCTTAGACCCCTGAGCAACAGTCCAGGTCTTTTTCTCCTTAGCCCAGGTAAGATGCTTCTGGCGTTGTCTATTGGTCATGAGTGGCTTGACACAAGGAATGCGACACTTGTAGCCCATGTCCTGGATACGTCTGTGTGTGGTGGCTCTTGAAGCAATGACTCCAGCAGCAGTCCACTCCTGGTGAATCTTCCCCAAATTTTTGAATGGCCTTCTCTTAACGATCCTTTCAAGGCTGCGGTTATCCCGGTTGCTTGTGCACCTTTTTCTACCACACTTTTTCCTTCCACTCAACTTTCCATTAATATGCTTGGATACAGCACTCTGTGAACAGCCTGCTTCTTTAACAAAGACCTTTTGTTGCTTACGCTCCTTGTGGAGTGTGTCAATGACTGCCTTCTGGTCATCTGTCAAGTCAGCAGTCTTCCCCATGATTGTGGAGCCTACTGAAACACACTGAGGGACCTTTTTAAACGTGTATGAAGCCTTTGCAGGTGTTTTTGTTAATTATTCAAATTTACTGAGATAATGACTTTTGTGTTTTCATTGGCTGTAAGCCATAATCATCAACATTAACAGAAATAAACACTTGAAATAGATCACTCGGTTTGTAATGACTCTATATAATAAATGAGTTTCACGTCTTGTATTGAAGAACTGAACTAAATTAACTTTTTGATGATATTCTAATTTTGTGAGAAGCACCTGTATCTACAGTGGGTATGGAAAGTATTCAGACCACTTTAAATTTTTCACTGTTTGTTTCATTGCAGCCATTGGGTAAATTCCAAAAAGTTCATTATTTTTCTCACTCTGCACCCCATCTTGACTGCAAAAATTTCTGCATTTCTGTTTTTTTTTTTAAATTTATTAAAAAAGAAAAACTGAAATATCACATGGTCATAAGTATTCAGATCCTTTGCTCAGACACTCATATTTAAGTCACATGCTGTCCATTTCCATGTGATCCTCCTTGAGATGGTTCTACTACTTCATTAGAGTCCAGCTGTGATTAATTAAACTGATAGGACTTGATTTGGAAAGGCACACACCTGTCTGTATAAGACCTCACAGCTCACAGTGCATGTCAGACCAAATGAGAATCATGAGTTCAAAGGAACTGCACAAGGAGCTCAGAGACAGAACTGTGGCAAGACACAGATCTGGCCAAGGTTACAAAAGAATTTCTGCAGTACTCAAGGTTCCTAAGAGCACAGTGGCCTCCATAATCCTTAAATGGAAGAAGTTTGGGACCACCAGAAGTCTTCCTAGACCTGGCCGTCCAGTCAAACTGAGCAATTGTGGGAGAAGAGCCTTGGTGAGAGAGGTAAAGAAGAACCCCAAGATCACTGTGGCCGAGCTCCAGAGATGCAGAAGGGAGATGGGAGAAAGTTCCACAAAATCAACTATCACTGCAGCCCTCCACCAGTCAGGCCTTTATGACAGAATGGCCCGACGGAAGCCTCTCCTCAGTGCATACGTTTTTTCTTAGTATTACTTTCTCCTCAGTGCAAGACATATGAAAGCCCGCATGAGTTTGCTCAAAAACTTATGAAGGACTCCCAGACTATGATAAATAAGATTCTCTGCTCTGATGAGACGAAGATAGAACTTTTGGGTGATAATTGTAAGCGGCATGTGTGGAGAAAACCAGGCACTGCTCATCACTTGCCCAATACAATCCCAACAGTGAAACATGGTGGTGGCAGCATCATGCTATGGGGGTGATTTTCAGCTGCAGGGACAGGACGACTGGTTGCAATTAAAGGAAGCATGAATGCTACCAAGTACAGAGATATCCTGGATGAAAACCTCTTCCAGAGTGCTCTGGATCTCAGATTTGGCCGAAGGTTCACCTTCCAACAAGACAATAACCCTAAGCACACAGCTAAAATAACAAAGGAGTGGCTTCAGAACAACTTTGTGACCATTCTTGACTGGCCCAGCCAGAGCCCTGAGCTAAACCCAATTGAGCATCTCTGGAGAGACCTGAAAATGGCTGTTCACCAACATTCACCATCCAACCTGACGGAACTGGAGAGAATCTGCAAGGAAGAATGGCAGAGGATCCCCAAATCCAGGTGTCAAAAACTTGTTGCATCATTCCCAAGAAGACTCATGGCTGTACTAGCTCAAAAGGGTGCTTCTACTCAATACTGAGCAAAGGGTCTGAATACTTATGACCATGTGATATTTCAGTTTTTATTTTTTAATAAATTTGCAAAAATTTTTACATTTCTGATTTTTCTCAGTCAAGATGGGGTGCAGAGTGCACTTTAATGAGAAAAAAATGAACTTTTTAGAATTTACCAAATGGCTGCAATGAAACAAAGAGTGAAAAATTTAAAAGGGTCTGAATGCTTTCCGTACCCACTATATGCAGTACAGACAAAGTTTGGACACACCTTCTCATTTAAAGATTTTTCTGTATTTTCATGACTATGAAAATTGTACATTCACACTGAAGGCATCAAAACTATGAATTAACTCATGTGGAATTATATACTTAACAAAAAAGTGTGAAACAACTGAAAATATGTCTTATATTCTAGGTTCTTCAAAGTAGCCACCTTTTGCTTTGATGACTGCTTTACACACTCTTGGTATTCTCTTGATGAGCTTCAAGAGGTAGTCACCGGAAATGGTCTTCCAACAATCTTGAAGGAGTTCCCAGAGATGCTTAGCACTTGTTGGCCCTTTTGCCTTCACTCTGCGGTCCAGCTCACCCCAAACCATCTCGATTTGGTTCAGGTCTGGTGACTGTGAAGGCCAGGTCATCTGGCGTAGCACCCCATCACTCTCCTTCTTGGTCAAATAGCCCTTACACAGCCTGGAGGTGTGTTTGGGGTCATTGTCCTGTTGAAAAATAAATAATGGTCCAACTAAACGCAAACCGGATGGAATAGCATGCCGCTGCAAGATGCTGTGGTAGCCATGCTGGTTCAGTATGCCTTCAATTTTAAATAAATCCCCAACAGTGTCACCAGCAAAGCACCCCCACACCATCACACCTCCTCCTTCATGCTTCACGGTGGGAACCAGGCATGTAGAGTCCATCCGTTCACCTTTTCTGCGTCGCACAAAGACACAGTGGTTGGAACCAAAGATCTCAAATTTGGACTCATCAGACCAAAGCACAGATTTCCACTGGTCTAATGTCCATTCCTTGTGTTCTTTAGCCCAAACAAGTCTCTTCTGCTTGTTGCCTGTCCTTAGCAGTGGTTTCCTAGCAGCTATTTTACCATGAAGGCCAGCAGCACAAAGTCTCCTCTTAACAGTTGTTGAAGAGATGTGTCTGCTGCTAGACCTCTGTGTGGCATTGACCTGGTCTCTAATCTGAGCTGCTATTAACCTGCGATTTCTGAGGCTGGTGACTCGGATAAACTTATCCTCAGAAGCAGAGGTGACTCTTGGTCTTCCTTTCCTGGGGCCGTCCTCATGTGAGCCAGTTTCTTTGTAGCGCTTGATGGTTTTTGCAACTGCACTTGGGGACACTTTCAAAGTTTTCCCAATTTTTCGGACTGACTGACCTTCATTTCTTAAAGTAATTATGGCCACTCGTTTTTCTTTACTTAGCTGCTTTTTCCTTGCCATAATACAAATTCTAACAGTCTATTCAGTAGGACTATCAGCTGTGTATCAACCAGACTTCTGCACAACACAACTGATGGTCCCAACCCCATTTATAAGGCAAGAAATCCCACTTATTAAACCTGACAGGGCACACCTGTGAAGTGAAAACCATTTTCGGTGACTACCTCTTGAAGCTCATCAAGAGAATGCCAAGAGTGTGCAAAGCAGTCATCAAAGCAAAAGGTGGCTACTTTGAAGAACCTAGAATATAAGACATATTTTCAGTAGTTTCACACTTTTTTGTTAAGTATATAATTCCACATGTGTTAATTCATAGTTTTGATGCCTTCAGTGTGAATGTACAATTTTCATAGTCAAGAAAACACAGAAAAATCTTTAAATGAGAAGGTGTGTCCAAACTTTTGGTCTCTACTGTATATACATATACGAGTATATATATCTATATATATATATAGATATATCGATCAGAAGGTGAACATTGGATATTTTTCCATTTCAGTTGAAAAAAATTAACACATTTAGAATTTGATGGCAGCAACATATATCAATTTGGTTCAGGGTCAGCAGAAATGGCAATGTGGGATATCGATAATGACAAAGAATGTATAATTGGTGGAGAAAGGTGGAACTTGATGGACCTCAGTCTTTTTTCAACGTATGTAACTATATGTGTATTTAACCAAAGACCATTTGACGTACCTATACATCCCGTATCTATATGTATTTGACGTACCTATACCTATTGGTTCCCAACCGATGATATATAGGCATGTAATGGTGATCGTGCACGGCACAGAAGCTGAAGTTATAGCTCTCAGAATAAAGCGATACAAAAACAATTATTTTTTCTATAAAATAGTTTTTATTGTGTAAAAGTGGCAAAACATAATAATATAAAAGTGGTATCACTGTAATCGTACTGACACGAAGAATAAAGCTGCCTTATCAATTTTACAAAATGGAGAACGGCATAAAACCCTCCCAAAAAAAACAATTCCTGAATTGTTGGTTTCTGCTCATTCTGCCTCCTAAAAATTGGAATACAAAGTGATCAAAAAATGTCACATGCTCGAAAATGGTACCAATGAAAACTTCAACACAAGGAACGGCGCAAAAAATAAATAAAACCTAGTATTTCCCAATTACATGTAGGGTATTATCGCACTCAGGAGAAATTGCACAACAAACTGTGATGTCCATTTTTTCCTGTTAGCCCTTATAAAAATTAAACATTTTGGGCTAAAACAACATTTTAATGGTAAAAATGTAATTATTCTTTCTTCACCACCCAATGGTTTAAAATTCTCTGAGGCACATGTGGTGTCAACGTGCTCCCTGCACCCCTAGATGGGTGGTGTAGTTTGTAAAATTGAGTCACTTATATGGGTTGTGGCACCTCAGGGGTTCTGCCAATGTGACATGGCACCCACAAACCATTCCAGCAACAACTGAAATCCAATATAACGCTTCTTCCCTTCTGATCTTTGCACTGTGCCTCAAAAGTAGTTTTTGACCACATATGGGATATTGGCGTACTCAGGAGAAATTGTATAACAAATTGTACTGTCCATTTTCTCCTATTATCCCTTTTGAAAATTAAAATCGTGGGGCGACAGCAACATTTTAGTGGAAAAAAATGGTAATTTTCCATTGACCCAGTCCAATGTTATACAATTCTGTGAATGTCCTGAGACTTAAAAATGCTCACTTCACTTAGATGAATTCCTCAAGAGGTGTAGATTCCAAAATGGAGTTAATTGTGGGGGTTTCTGCTGTTTTTCGCATGTCAGGGGCTCTTCAAATGTAACATGGAATCTGCAGTCTATTCCAGACAAAATTTTGCTCCAGAATTAATTTGGCACGCCATCCCCTCTGAGTCCTGCCATGCACCCAAACAGTAGTTTTTCACCACACATAGAATATCAGTGTACTCAGGAGAAATTGCACAACAAATTGAATGGTCCATTTCTCCTGTTACCCTTGTGAAAATGCTAAATTTGGGGCTAAAGCAACATTTTTGTGGGAAAAAATACATTTTTTATTTTTTTCTTCCGCATTGCTTCAATTCCTGTGAAGCACCTGAAAGGTTTATAAACTGCCTGAATGTTGTTTTCAGCACTTTGAGGGGTGTACTTTTTTAGAATGGTGTCACTTTTGGGTATTTTCTAAAATTCAAGGTCACTTAAAATGTGATGTGGTCCCTACAAAAATTGGTTTTGTAAATTTTGTTGGAAAAATGAGAAATTGCTGATAAACTTTTAACCTTTCTAACAAAAAAATTATAGTTAAAAAATGATGCAGTAGACATGTGGAAAATGTTATTTATTATCTATTTCGAGTGTTATAACTATCTGATTTAGGGGCATAACAATTAAAAGTTTGAACATTGCGTAATTTTTGCCAAAATTCAGATATTTTCACAAATAAACGCAAAAAATATTTACCTAATTTTACCACTCTCATAATGTACAATGTGTCATGAAAAAAACCCTCAAAAACACTATGATACTTTAAGCGTTCCAGAGTTATTAGTTCATAAAGTGACATTGGTCAGAATTGTAAAATTTGGCCTGGTCAGGAAGGTGAAAACAGGCTTGGGGGCGGTAGGGGTTAAAGGTGCTGTCCATCTTTGGGGACCAATTTTTTTTCTTACTTAAATGCATGATAAAAATCAAGCAAAGATTGTCAGAGGTCACCAATGTGTGAATAATTACATCCAAAATTTGCGGAACAATTTCAGAAATATGTTCCTCAATGTACATGAGTCTGTAAAGCGTCGTGGAATTAATGGTGCTATATAAACGAGTAAAATAAGGCACAAGGCTGATGGTCAATATCGAAATTTTTCCAGCTGAGTCCGAACTTTTGTATGTCTTATTCCACGGCCCCACTATCAGTATTTGGTCAGTTTTCGGTCAGTATTTTTTGCCCACGAGTGGGAGCCAAAACCAGGAGTGGGTGATAAATGCAGAATTGGTGACTTGTTTCTATTATACCTTTTCTCTGATTGTTCCTCACCTGGTTTTGTCTCCCACTCCTGAGAAAAAATACTGACCGAATACTGACCAAGCACTGATAGTGGGGCCGTGTCCTTAGAGAAACATAATCTTTTTTTTTTTTTTTTTCAGAAACATCACCACAGTTGTCCATAGGCCACATCTGGTATTACAGGTCTACTCAATTCAGATGTAAGGCTGCAGTGACAAGAGGCTCTGGACAAGAAAAACCCCAGATTCATCGGAATTTTGCAGCTCGGACAGGAATGTCTTTACCTTGATCTTTGCAAATCTCAGCTTTGAGGGTCTTTTCTACATATTTGCTGCATGTATTGTAATGAGATATTACATTGTCGCATATTGCAATAAATAATGAATTAACCTTATTAGTAACAAACTTGTGGAGAAAAAAAAAAACAACACTTTTTTTGGCTCTTCAAGGTTTCCTGTTCTCCACATTTTCCAGCTTCCAAATAATGCATCAGATACTTTGTACAGCAGCCAGAAATGTCCGGCTACGAAAGGCAGGAAATTCTCAGCATTCTGAGGTAACATTCACTTTTTTGTCTTAAAACTTCTGCACTTACAAAAACATCTTTGTAGAGAACCAGTCTTTATCTGGAAAATAACATTTTAGCCATTGTAAACATGCACTTAATGCTTCATTCTTCATTATGTAAAATCTCATCCAACAGGAAGGGGGTAAAAAAAAGTAACAACTGTGGTTCTGACCTCTACTTGTGTCACCTGTACTCCAAAAAACAAGTGTAAATGAGCCGCCAACCACAGGACATCATGTATGTATATTCTCAAAAGTCCATGACCCTACCACAATGGTCCCCAACTTTGGCTCAAAATCCAGGCTTTTGTATTGGTGCTCAGTGAAAGAGACTGGGCTGCAATACCAGATACATCCTACAGACAAGAGTGGCACTGTTATTTCAAAAGTAGACCCGTTTTCTAATCCTGGACAACCACTTCAACCTGTTGGTGCCGTGCCCAGTACCTTTCCATGCAAATATTAGTCAATGTTATTAGCTCCTACAAGCTTATTTCTAGGGATCAGTGTCATAAAGTCTCTGATTCGGTATATACTATATATTATTTTTTACAAGTCACCATGATAGCAACATCTAAGTATATTTTGTGTATCTTCTGCATTGGTGGAATTGTTGGACCAGTCCACCAGGAATCCTGTTGCACTTTTTGCCAACAATAAAGGTATGAATACCTTTAGCCACCTAATGCACTGTCATCAGTCTTTCTTGACATTTAGGGATCTAGTTGTCTATTGGACACTTATAGGTCCAGCGCAAATCATTCTAAGCTCATATATGTCCACTTGGGACACATCACGAGCCAAGGAATTGGTCCACACTGTCATACAAATGAGAAGACCATGTCATACGGATGAGACAACAATGAAATGATGAATGATTATTCGTCGTTAGTGGGAAACTTTGATCACACGACCGCACCACACGTACATCCAATTACATTGTATAAATATCTTTGAGATGAGGCCATACATTTTGGATGTACAACAAAGAAAAACGTTCAATCATCTTAACTTGATAGACCCAATGGCGGAGCTATAAAAAACAGATTGCTCGTTTTCCGAATGGTCAACACATTCATATTGTGACATGGACGGTAGTTGCATGAAATTATGAGACTTGCCTGATCAGTCTGGGACAGTTCGTCACCCAAGAGTCGATCGTTTGTCATCTAAAGAACCAAACGATGAACAATCGATTTGATCGAAATCGTCCATTTGGTATAGCACTGGTCTAATGTATGGGGACCTTTACATTTGCACTAGCATAATTTACTTGTAGAAATCAGATGCCACCAATGAAATATGTCAACACCAACAATGGGTCAGAAATGGAAAAGGAAGCGCACAGAAGGTGAAAGCAGAGGGCTACTCCTCTTAGCATTGCTTCTTGAAAGGCAGATCTATGTGGTAAAGCTGCCTATAGATATGCAATATCTGATGGTACATTGTTTGACTCCCAGCTATCAGCTGTGAAAATCCAATAAACATTAACAACTTGCGGATTATTTTAACAGAGATAAGCAGCTGTCATGCAACTTTGTCGCTACTATATTGGATTGTCTTAGAATCGTAAAACCAAAACTTGTCAAAAAAAGTTTTATAACGACACCCACTCTAGTCCAAAGGTGGCTGGATTCATGAGAGGCATCCTATATATCAGTCATCAATGCCTCAAATTGACTTACCCCTTTATCTAGTGCTTCACTGCAACCTCTGGCTTCTCTAACATCAATGACAGCTTGAAGTCTTTTGTGGTAGTTGTGGATGAGGTTCTTTATTTTCTCAGATGGTAAAGCTGCCCATTCTTCTTGGCAAAAAGCCTCCAGTTCCTGTAAATTTCTGCGCTGTCTAGCATGAACTGCGTGCTTGAGATCTCCCCAGAGTGGCTCAATGATATTGAGATCAGGAGACTGAGATGGCCACTCCAGAACCTTCACATTGTTCTGCTGTAGCCAATGACAGGTCGACTTGGCCTTGTGTTTTGGATCGTTATAATGTTGGAACGTCCAAGTATGTCCCATGCGCAGCTTCCGTGCTGATGAGTGCAAATTTGCCTCCAGTATTTGCTGATAACGTGCTGCATTCATCTTTCCTTCAACTTTTACCAAGTTTCCTGTGCCTTTGTAGCTCACACATCCCCAAAACATCAGCAATCCACCTCCGTGCTTTACTGTAGGAATGGTGTTCCTTTTATCATAGGCCTTGTTGACCTCTCTCCAAATGTAAGGTTTATTATTGTGGCCAAAAAGTTCAATTTTGGTCTCATCACTCCAAATTACCTTTTTTCCAGAAGTTTTGAGGCTTGTCTCTGTGCTGTTTGGTGTATTGTAGGCAAGATTCTTTGTAGCATTTGCGCAGTTATGGCTTTCTTCTGGCGACTCGACCATGCAGCTCATTTTTCTTCAAGTGCCTCCTTATTGTGCATCTTGAAACCGCCACACTGCTAGTTTTCAGAGAGTCCTGAATTTCAGCTGATGTTATTTGTGGGTTTTTCTTTGCATCCCGAAACAATTTTCCCTGCAGTTGTGGTCGAAATTTTTGCTGGTCTACCTGACCGTGGTTTGTTTTTACAAAGCCCCTGATTTTCCATTTGACAATCACAGTTTGAATGCTGCTGACTGGCATTATGAATTCCTTGGATATTTTTTTGTATCCCTTTCCTGTGTTATACAGTTCAACTACCTTTTCTCGTAGATCCGTTGACAATTCTTTTGCTTTTCTTTGCTCACAATCCAGAAACGTCAGTGGCTGGATGAAAGATGCAAGAGTCTGTCTGGATCCCAGAAACTCACTCAGCTTTTATGCACACACACCGATTACAAGCAAACAGGTCACAGATGAGGATGTTACCTTTAGTAGCCATTCAAACCCATTTGTGTCAAATTCTGTGTATGTTATCAGGCCAAAATCACCAGGGTATGGAAGAAAACCAGAGAACCTGGAGGAAACCCACGCAAAACATACAAACTCCTTGCAGATGTTGTCCTTGGTGGTAAAACAAATCTGTTTTTTGATCAAAATGTGCATTAAGAACCTTGCATTATTTTTCATGTGTAGCTATGGTGGAATTCATGCAGATAATATTTGCAGAATACTTCTACACGTTCCATGTTCTTTTTATATATACATTCGTATTGCAGCTGCAGCATACGTGCCTCGGCATATTCATTTAATACTATAGGCAGTGCTGACTATTTTCTAGACTTCCAGATAAAAGGCAAAGGGATGATTTGTCAAAGCTTTTTCGCCAGATTTCTGGCAAAAAAAAGCTTTGAAAAGTTGTCATTTTTAGCGAAGTTGCTCAAAATTTGACTTCTAGCATTTTCACTCCATTATTGCCCTAGGTCCAACAAAGTGGATAGAGCAGGAGCAGGACATGGGCCGTACGAGGCATAGCGAAATTCATGATGAGCGGCAGAATTTGCTACCCCACAACTCTTACTTCAGCAGAGCCGGGTGTAAGTCAATGTTTAGCTGCTGTGGATCCACAGGTTGTCAAAACCAAAGAGAATGAAGATATGGAGAAATTGTGGATACCTCCTGTGCTGCCAATTATTGAAAACGTCAATTCACAGGAAATTATTAAACTTTTGTTTTTTATTCAACACGTTTCGAAAAGACAAGTGCTTCTTCAGGATACAACCACACATCTCTGTGGTTGTTTCCTGAAGAAGTGCTTGTCACTTCGAAACGCGCTGAATAAAAACCACAAGTATAATAATTTCCTGTGAATTGATGTCTTCAATAATCGGCAGCGCGGGAGGTATCCACAATTTCTCCATATCTTCATTAATGATTCAGGAGCATGCCTCTTAATGAATCAGGTGAGGCGCGTAGTGGCATGTACCGCTATGAGAGCCTCGCCACAAATTTTACTCTAGCCCTTGCCTGCCAGAGTAAGATTTATGGCATAGTGAACTCCGCTACTCATCAGGAATTTGACGGGTGGGGTCCCCATGCCCCCCCGTCCCGCCCCAGCTCTGTCCACACCATCTTCGTGTTGCAGAAAAAAATGCGTCTTGCAAAGATTTTTTTTTCACCAAAATCTGATGAAAACGCTTTGATGAATTACCCTCATAGATTTTGTAGTCTAGCACCACAGGGGTGCGTAGGTTTGCACAGAAGCTGTTGGCACAAAATAGTCTGAATTTTTTAATTAAAGTCTGTTGCAAATTTGCTTTACTTTTCATTTACAAAAAAAAATATTTGCACAGGTTGATATAGACGTAAAAAAGAAAAAATAAAGCTAGAGCAGCGGTGTTGAGCGTAGCTACGGGAATAGGTGCACAGGCAGCAGGCAGCAGTCGCATTGGAAAACTGTTTTCCTTTCCAATGTTTCCAGTGTCACAAGCGGCATTTTATTTAACACAGGAACTTCAGAGCAATATGTTTCATTTTACTCTAAACGCAATCCTTACTGTAAATGCATTTTTATGGTGCAGGTCGATGTGAATATATTCGTGAGTTATTGGATCTGTGTCTTTATGAAGTATTGTCCAAACATAAAACAGCTTGTAAAAGGTGCAATGGTTTTGGAAATGGCAATATGAAGAAATAATGATTTTCTTAAACCTTTCGCTGAGCCTGCTTGTAATCAAGAGAGTGTAGCGGATGAGTGAATGTCTGCCATTGGCCTGGCTGCAGCTGTCTTGCTGGATACATATTCCAAGTAGGCTTATAGAAAGTGACGGAGCAGACGAGTCCTCCTGCCAGTCTGGACGGCCAATGTTATTGGTCTTGGATGAATTCCATTCTAATACGTCTTTAACTTACCTTTGAAAGCTGTTAGAAATGGCAGCTTGTGCAAGTCAGTGTAAAGTATATTGTAAAATGAGAACATACTCCTGTCACTTTGGATTTCCGTACGAAGAAAGAACACAGATATCACCGGAAAGTATTTATGATGCCTAAATGGGACTGCGTGGAAACAGAACTTTGGTTTAAAAAGAATATATGTGTAGAATAAGAACAGATTTTTTTTCCCGTAAAGTTTGTTTTTTCAATCAATTCATCAATCCCAACTAAACGACTGGTGGCCACTTTGGTTCCTTGTTCTTTACCCAAGGGTTGAGAGATGGAAAAATGATTACACCGTGCCTTTTGTTTAAGCTTTTTTATTCTAGTGTCCAAGATATTGAAGTGAGCAGGGGTATTGAATCAGATAAACCCCTACAGTTGAGGAAAGTTTACACAATAGTGTACGCAACTATAATAATTTGTATGATATATATTGTTGAAAAATATTCCTCTTTTTGAGAAATCAGAAATGAATGAAAGTCAGACATTGGTTTTGATTTGTGATTCAATAGAAAAATAATTAAAAAGCTCATGACAATGGCCTTGACAAAAATGATGGTAACCCTAGAAAAGATTGACAATAATTTGACAATAGGGACATGTTAAACGAAGGTGTGTCCTGTAATTAGCATCACAGGTGTCTACACACTTCAGTCAGTCTGACTATTTAAAGGGTGAAAAGTAGTCACTGTGCTGTTTGGTATCATGGTGTGTACCACACTGAACATGGAGCAAAGAAAGTTAAGGAGAGAGTTGTCTCAGAAGATTAGGAAGAAAAATATAGACAAACATGTTAAAAGCTAAAGGCTATAAGGACATCTCCAAACAGCTTGAAGTTCCTTTTACTACCATTGCATATATTATTCAGAAGTTTAAGGTCCATGAGATCGTAGCCGACCTCGCTGGACGTAGGTGCAAGAAGAAAATTTGTGACAAATTGAAGAGACGGATAATACAAATAGTCGCCAAAGAACCCAGAAAAACTTCAAAGAGAATAGAGGTGAACTCCAAAGTCAAGGTACATCAGTGTCAGATTGCACCAACCGTCGCTAATTTGGCCAAAGTTTACTTTATGGAAGATGACTAAGGAGCAAACCACTGTTGAAAGGAAATCATAAAGAAGCGAGACTGGAATTTGCCAAAATGCATATTGACAAGCCACAAAGCTTCAGGCAAAATGTCCTTTGGACAGATAAGACAAAACTGGAGCTTTTTGGCAAGTCACATCAGCTGTATGTTTACAGATGCAAGAAAAGAACATTGTACCTACTGTGACACATGGAGGAGGCAAGGTGAGCACAGCGCTGGCACTCTGCTTTTATCTCCACCACGGCTGCTTCTAAAGACATCGTCAGGGGGTAGAGATAGAAGCAGTGAATGACAGCAGCACCACCCCACAGCTTCTAGCACCGCCTTCAAACAAATTGTCAGCAGGGAGCGGCATTGATGTGACTCACTGCTTCTATCTCTGCCCCTTGATGATGTCTTCTTCCATAGTTAGAAGTAGGGGTGGCGGAGGTAGAAGCAGAGAACCGGCGCTGCACTCAGTATCTATCTCCATGGATCCAAGACATCTTCAAAGGGTGGCAGTGCAAGAAAATGTGGTACGTAACTTCAGCGCTACCCCCAGATGACGTCCTGTTTCAGGAGGGGCGATAGACGCTGCGAAGAAGTGAGTTCGGCCCCAGCCTCCTGTGAATTGTATTTGAAACTCCTCTGAAACGAAATGTCACAAGATGTGAAGAAAAAACAAACACATATAGGCATTAGCTAGAGAGAGAGAGAGAGAAGTGTAGGGTATTGTATAATAAAGATAATTACAAAAGTGGTTAGGGTGTAAATATAGATAGTTAGAAATTACATTTTAGATGCTTGACCCTTTAAACGAGTATTCCACTCCACAGACTAATTGATGATTGCTAGATTGGTGGAGGTCACAGTGTTGGGACCCCTACCAGTCACCAAAACAAACAAATTAGTGATCACATATTTGCTGTGTCATACCTTTCAAGGTCTATGGGTTGTGTAACAGGAATATCTTTTTAAAGGACTCTTCACAATTTATACAATACTTGACCTCAAACAAGAAGATATGGAAAAACATTGTCAAATATATGAAAAATGATATCAATAATGGTTTAAAGGGAATCTGTCAGCAGATTTTTGCTATGTAAACTGAGAAGAGCAGGACATAAGGGTGAAAACACAGAATTCAGCGATGTGTCACTTACGAAGCTGTGTGCTTTTACTTTTACTTACAGTGAAGGTTTTATCATCAGGACATTATCATTGCTTGGCCTAGCTGGCACGTGGGCAGTCATCTGACCACATCCTCTCCTGTAGCCCAGCTATTGGACTGATGGTGAAGTAGAATGTTTTTGGCTCTACTCTCAGGTTGTTCATGGAGGAGCCAATTGCTTTGTTTGTTAACCTCTAAAAAATGGTTATGTCTTTCCGTGATACTGCCCAAACTGGAATAATTTTACTAACCTCTCTTGGCTCCAGCAATGGGCGTTGTATTACACTCCTGCCGCTGACTCTCTCTGTTCTTTCGCGCTTCTGATTGCCATGGGAATCTAGCGTGCACCTCAGACGTCATACCCTCAGGTCTTGTAGGCCGACTTAGGCAGCAGATCGGCACTGGCGAATTCAGTTAGTTGGCATACATGCTGCACTAATAGAACCTTGTGGCACAACCAGCTCTGTTACATCACTGGGAGTCTGCTATTCCACTGATCAGTCCTGCATTGTACCCTATGGAAAACTCAGCTCTTCTTTATGGCTAAGTCAAGACTACCACACCACTGCCAGCTTTACATTCCACTCTCTGACAAACTCAGCTCTGTCACTAAGTCAGCTCTACTATTCCACTGTGTCAGTTCTGCCTGGACTCTGTAACAAACTCAGTTTTGCCTCTGAATTTCCTCTGCCAAACCACTGTTCTAGTTCTGCATTGGACTCTCTAACAAACTCAGCTCTGCCCAAGAGTTAGCTGTACTATACTGCTATGCTCAAACTCTATGCCAAACTCAGCTCTGCAGCTGAGTCAACTGTGCTATACTTTTATATCATATCTGCAAATGATTCTGCTACAGTCTCAGCTCTACTACATAGCTGAGTTTACCCTACTTCCTTCTAGATTATAACTGTCATGCCTGCTGTGATTTCCAATACTCTGGTTAATCAGATCTTTGATTCCCATTTGGTCCTATTGCTGTTCAGCCACCACAGCTTCCATTTTTGCATCTGGATCTCCCTTGCGCACCAACGCCATTTGTCCGTGCTGCATAACAGCTGCTCATCTGGACCAAGGGCTTTGAGGATCCACCACTCAAGGTGAGACATAATGATTATCTTAGCCAAATTTGGGCACGTAATATAATTAAAGGGATCTTATTGACACTACTTTCTTTTTCATCTGAATCTATGTAGAATGGTGAAGCTTGTGCAACCATGATGCAATTTTATCAAATATATTATGAGGAGGTATGTGGAGGTCCAGGTTTCTGAATATGAACCATGTACGTATCATTTGGTTCCTTCAGGGATCTGTTATTTATTGTCTTTCTTTAACCTTTTAATCTGGATATTATAGAGAACAGTCAGAACTCGAAACCTCCCTGAGCTTTGTTGATAATAAATCATAATACACCTACACGGTTTTCATCCTGCGCGTAAACTTTTAGCTTGTCTTATGTGACATCCTTCTATCTGATGAATGGAAAAAAAGTCTTTGGTCAGAATTGTGTCAAATGAAGTGGCCAAAAAAAAGACAAAATATATTTGGCTGATGTGAAATGATTGCATGTCTTCTAAGAGGAAATGTCTCTGGCTTTTCGTAAATTCTCTATTTCCCTGGCTGCAGTGGTGACTCCTTACAAAGCAAATTTTACAGTTGTTATTAAAACATTTGTGCAAAATTGAAGGTGATTGTGTAGAGGTAAATGATCCTATATATTGATGCTCCATCTCTTATGTAGACAGCCACCACTTCATTTTATCAAATAATATAGGGTTAAGATGCTTTTAAATATATTTGTAGAAAAATCTGATTAATAATGCACAAAGAGATGGGGAATGGCATGGCGTGACTGCTGCTGAGCTGCGCTCCCTCTTCTCTTGTGTATTGACCAGCTTTCAACTTAGCCACTGACTTTCAGCACCTAAGAAATGCGCCGAACTTGCGTGATAGGCTGCAACCTCAGTATAACTTCAAAGACGACCCTGGCTGGGGATTCTTCTTATCAGGGTGGAACAATAGCATGAACACGACAGGTCCTCTCTTGGCAACATAACAGGACACGCATCTGCATTCGTCCTCTTCTCGGTCACTCTCTCCACGAGAGACACTTCTGCTGACAGCGCTCCAGGCACACGTATTTTCAGTAGGTTTGCTAACATGCTCATAAAACAGGCCTCAAGATCTCAGTGGCAACTCCTCCCCGTACATGTACTTCATGATCTTGGTGGCAATTTCCTCAACATCCACGTACACACCAGAGTGTGTGGACCTGAAGGTCCAGGGTGAACAGTGCCGCATTCTGGCGTGACCCTGAATGAGAGGAGACTGAAAAGAAGAGATAGCAAGATCCTGAGCATAAGTGACAGAGAGACAGAGTGGCCATCTGCGGATGGGGTAACTAGCTCCTTCACACACGGGTCATAGGAGAGGACGCCTAGCCACAAGACCCTGAGCTTTCAACACTGGACGGTAACGGGCCTAAACAGGTCTGAATATGTGGGACTAGTGAAGAGTCCCAGACAGGCGTTCCAGGGCATCAGTAGTATAAAGAGGACACGAAACCACATAAAAAGTAAATGATGCTTGTTGATCAGTATTGTACTGTTAAAGATTGGTTGTGGTGAAGTCGGGAGAAACAGTGGACATAAAGATCCCTGGAGTATACTACCAAGGAAGGATAATGTGTGGAAAATGCTTAAAGTTGAAAAGGAAACATTCAGAAGACTGTGTACCCGCTATCCCTTGTATAAAACCCTTCCCAAGTTACTGTTCAGTAAAGTGTTTATTTTATAATGGTGGTCTCCCTCATTAAACTGTGAAACATCTGGTTCTGGCAAACCCACAACAATGGTTATATGCGGCCTACACAGGCGTAATGCCCTCACAGCACAAGTCCACACACCCAGCCAGGACCTCCACTTTCATGTAACATGTCGGGGCGCCACAGATGAGTGCCTCGCCCACGGCAAAGCTGCTGTTATCTGCTCATCACACAACAAAAAACGTTACCATCTCATAACAGGAGCTTAAAAACCTGCGTGCAAGCAAGACAGACAATTTCCCTTCTGGCTTCACAGCAACATTATTCTGCCCGTGAGTTATGGTAAAAATTACTGCAAACCTCAGGGTTTCACCATGGGGTGTAAAAGTCTCACACCAGCCACAAGTATTCTGACCTTGTGTCTATAAGTCAACCACAAGTTGTTTTCTCTTAGACGTTTCGTATGTCACTTTATAAAGAAGTCCTATGTATCCATCATAATGTAAATGGGTTTAGGTGATTACAACCAGTATCAGCCATTCTGGGAGTTACACAAGATTGTTTTTGGTCAACCTGTCACCGACCTCAAAAATAGGAATCACAGACCCTTCCCTGCTCTCATTTTCCAATTTTTATCTCTTTTTTATGTTTTTTTTTCAAGGCTTGTGTAAGTTATTCCCATTTTTAATACATACCTCTATGTTTTAGCTTTGCTTACTTTTAGTAACACATCAAAGGAAGGCAGGCGCTCACAGAGAGCTAGGAACATCTATGTATCTATCTATCCTATATTTATCTATCTATCTATCTATCTATCTATCTATCTATCTATCTGTCTATCTATCTATCTATCTATCTGTCTGTCTGTCTGTCTGTCTGTCTACCTCCAAAGAAAAAAAGTCAGCACTCCATATATAGTGGAAAAAATAGGACTTTATTAGCCCATCAAAATGGGGGCAACGTTTCGGCTGACCACAGCCTTTCTTGAGAAAGGATGGGCTAATAAATTCATATTTTTTCCCCTATATATGGAGTGCTGCCTTTTTTTTGGAGGTATATTACACTAAGACAACGGAATCATTGTCTGGGAGGATTTGCACCCACCCGTGGATTTCTGTGCTGTTCCATTTTCTTCTGGAATATCTATCTATCTCATATCTATCTATCTAACCAGTGTCGGACTGGGATGCCAAGGGCCCATCGGTAACTAACTCCAGGACCCCAGTTTTCAGCTACATGTAAATGTGACATTATCCTCAATCACAAATTTGTATAACAATGATCTGGGTAGATTGTTAAATGAATAAGATGTCGCCTGTGTCTGTACAGAGTGATTCAAGTATATTATGTCAAGAACTGCTCATATAAGAGGGAGATGGCCCACCGGAGGATTGTTCTGTTTTCCTGTGGGCCAGTCCAAGCTTGTTTCTATCTATCTATCTATCTATCTATCTATCTATCTATCTATCTATCTATCTATCTATCTATCTATCTATTATCTATCTATCTATCTATCTATCTATCTATCTATCTATCTATCTATCTTTCTATCTATCTTTCAATCTATTATATATCTATTATCTATCTATTATCCATCTATCTATCTATTATCTATCTAACTATTATCTATCTATTGCTATCTAATTGTACAAGTAGGTGGTCTTTGTTGAAATTTGTACATCTGTGGCTTCTGTACATCAGCACACAGAGAGCCTGCGAGTCCACATTGTAACCCAATTTCATCCAGAGGAGAACAGCGTATATGATCAGAGTAAGGCATCATTCACATGTCCGATTTTCTCGCACAAGTGCTTTCCATGTTTTTCACTGATACCACCATTGCCTGTGATCTATGGGGATCTATGGTAGTCTATGGCACCTTTCATATGTCTGTGACTTTTCATGGAGAGATCGGCCCTTGGAGAGAGGTGTATCTAGGTCTTCTAGCACCCAGGGCAAAAATTCAGTTTGGCGCCCCTCCCCCTTCCCCAGCACATATGCGATTTGCAAACTAAGGCCCCACCATCAGTATTTGGTCAGTATTCGATCAGTATTTTTTCTCAGGAGTGGGAGCCAAACCAGGAGTGGGTGATAAATGCAGAGTTGGTGACTTGTTTCTATTATACCTTTTCTCTGATTGTTCCTCACCTGGTTTTGGCTCCCGCTCCAGAGAAAATACTGACTGAATACTGATAGTGGGGCCGTGGCCATAGTTACATGCCGACGAGCTGCTCTTCCTATTTCTCTCTGAGAGAAGCAGAAAGAGAAGCTCGTTGTCACGTGACCGTAAGTATGAAAACCTCATATGAGTGAAGTGGCCATGGGATTACTGATGGAACCTGCAAGTGTAGCACCCTGAGGATTCGGCTGCTACAGGGGTATTGCACCTCAACCCAGAGGTGTGATATTCCACTCCCGGGTAAGGATGGAGTGTGGATCTGAGCTCGGTAGGCTGCATGCACTACACACATCCCATTTCCGAGGAGCAGACCGACGGTACTCCCACTTAGAAATGTGCAGGTACGACCGAGTCTGTTCCTGGCTGGAGTGGGAGGGGGGTGGAACATCCCAAGTAGTGTAGGGGCAGATAGGGGGAGCAGCCTGGGTAAAGATAGGAGCTCATTGGGTGCTGGTCACCTGAGCTCACACATAGAGGGTGTATATAAGGTGGGCACCAACTAAGAACAGGGTCAGTTGCAGAGAGAAAGTCAGGAGCAGAGGAGAAGAGAGACCCAGAGTGAGAGAGGAGAAGAGAGAGAGACCCAGAGGGGGAAACAGCAGAAAAGGACTCCAAGATCCCAACTTAAATCCCCGGGTGAAGAGTCGGCATCAGGGTACCGGAACCCAAGCTGGTGGGGGTAAAAACACTCCCCAGCCAGAGACCGGAGACCGTGGGCAGCGTTTGCCACGGTCACCCACCACATCCACCACGAAGGCATACCACGAGGAGGGTCAGGGAACCCAAGGCCAAGGGTGTCCCAACAGAAGGCCCGAGGGAGCTGGACCTGGGTGGATCAATAGTGGGGACGGCCAGAGAAAGGACTGAAGGAGAGCTCAGGGTCACGCTCCGGACTTATTTGGGAGTTGGCTGGATCCAGAACCTGGTGGACGCAGCACGGCTCGGGAGGTCACTCGAAGCTGGAGTGACCAGAACATCAGCAGTGAGTAAACATCCTAAACTGCATAACCCGACTCTGTCTCTGATTGCCGTCTACACTGCATCACCACAACTCCCATCCTCTGCACCTGATCCCCCTGAGGCTATACCCCACCCGTTGGGGGTTATACCACCAAAAGCTGCACCTGCACCACCAGCCTCAGCGGACCCCGCTGCAGCGGCGGCCACAGTGACCGCAACACAACGGGTGGCGTAGTCGACAAATAAAGAACTTATAACATCTGTAGGACTGCCACATACAACTCAGTTTGACACCCTGGGCACGGACCGGGTCACAGCCACTCGGAAGACTACAACCCCCATCTGATCCGGCTCCGGATATTCCCACTAACGAATATGGCCCAGGGGGCGCGTCAACTTTGGCGTAGTCGGCAGGATTACGTGCCCACAACAACCGGGTACTGCGTGCCTGAAGAAAAGAACGAGTTTACCTCAAAAAGAAGTCTCCTGCCGGTTCCGGAGGGTCCCCGCCATCGGACCCCATCACAGATCGATTCCCGCCGGTTGTCCGCCATTAACAGCTTTTTCCCGCCATCTGCAGAGTTTCCCGCCACTGGGAAGCGGTTCCCGCCATTTCCAAAGGTTTCCCGCCTTGTCAGAGCGGACGCCATTATGGGCGTGCCAGAGGGTGGCGAGAGGCCACCTCCCATCGTGGGCCAGGACCGAAAATGGCGCCAAAAGTGGAAACCGCCCCCACCAACAGAGACTGTGATGTTAGAGGTGTCTGTCAGCGTGAAAGAACAGCCCCTGGAGCTGACAGTCACCAAGTGGCCCCGGGACCGCCCTCGAAGGGGGAGGAGACGAAAGGAGAGAGCAAAGATGGGTGTCGCTTGGAGGAGTCTGGAGCGAGCGCACCCGGAGGCAAGAAGCCTGGAGAGGAGTAGCAGAGAAGCTCACCCGGAGATGGCCAGAGAGCAGAGCAGCACCGGCCCGCTGGCCAGGAGCCTGCTGGAAGAAGAGCAGAGCAGCACCGACCCGTTGGTCAGGAGCCTGCTGGAAACCACGACTCCACTAGGCCTAGTGGAGGTCCTCGCACAGCTCCCCCGAGACCGGGAGTGTGCACAGACTGCCCTGGAGGGCCTCGCACGGAGGATGGCCCGGGTACAGCGAGAGACATTGGCGGAGTGGAGCCGAGAGATGGCCCAGCAAACCAAGACCCGGAGCACGCCAGCCAAGATGAGGAGACCGACCGCCTCTGAGGATGGCGCGGGAGGACCCAAGGCCGGAGACGGCGCCGAGAAGGGAGCCGAACGCATGGAGGCAGGTAAAGGGGACGTCTATACCCCAAGCCGGGACACCGCTTACCTGCCCCAGCTCCCCGTCGCAGAGCCCGAAAGTCCCCCTGCTGTGCCCGAAAACGCCATGTCACCGACGCAGACTAGGCCCCAACCGGAAGCCGCCGCCGCGACCCCTGTGACGTCACACGCCTCGACCCCGAGCGTGACCAAGCAGGAAGTACCACCAGCCTGGTCGCAAGGCCTAGTACCCCCGGGCGCCGCAATACCAACAGCGCCCCCTACCTCCGCGGAGCCTCCGGCCTGGCCGCAAGGCCAGGTAGCCCAGGGTGCCGCCGTCCTAACGGTGCCCTTCACCTTCCAGGTGCCCCAGGCCTGGCCGCAAGGCCTGGGCAACCCGGGCGCCACCACCACCGCGCCCGCACCCGTAAAACCAAGGGTGCCGCGTCTGGGAGAGGACTTGTTTGCCCAGCACACGTGGCCGGACGGACAGCCTTTCATCTGGCCCCAGAAATATTATGAACTGGAGCACCAGAGGAGAGTTGGGGCCATGTGTGCACCCCTGATTCCGGCTCCGAAGCCCGTGATAAGGATCTCGCCCCCGCTTGAAGAGACCCAATTTGAGTGGGACCCCACCGGAGAAGACCTAATGGGGTTCACTCAAGAAACCAGGGCAGCTGCAGCGGAGCGTGCTGAGTGCTGCCGACAGCAGCTCAAGGAGTTTGCGAGGGAGCGGAGAGAGAGGCGGGTCCGGGAACAACAGGCCCAAATAAGGAGCGCCGAGCAGAAGAGCCGAACCAGGAGAGACCCCCGTGCAGCGCACAGTCCCCGCACCACCGGGACTGTAATTAAGTTCAATATGCAGCATGGGTGGGGCTTCATCAGAGACCACAACACCCCCGGCGACGTCTTTGTCACGCGCAGAGATGTGGAGTCCCATCTGCCGGAGGGGCACAGAGGTCGTGACCTTTATATCGGGGACGAGGTCACCTTTACCCGGCACAAGTGTGCCAAAGGACCTTACGCCCTCCATGTGCATCGCCTGACAGAGGAGGAGCTGCGATGTGAGGAGGAAGAGCAAGAGGATCCGGACGGGTCTGAAGCTGAGATCCCCAAAGAAGGAGCAGGAGGAAGACGTTGTTGAGTACAGCGGAGTAGGTGCTGTAAATAGTTACCCGATCGGGGTATAAAGAAACTGTTACTGCAAATATAGTCCCCGTTGGGACCAGCTGAGTGAACTGTTACCCGTTTACCCTTAATCCCACAGGCTGAGGACTGTGAGCAGCCATTCCCTTTCCCTCCTTACCTGGCCGAGGACTGAGAGCGGCCATATCCCTTGTATATAGTTGCGCGTCCTAAAGCGCCCCCTACCGGTTTTATAGGAAAACCAGTTTTTCTAAGAGACTGTCGCACTTTTCCCGGACACACGTTGCACAGTGTCCGGAGGAGGAACCAGAAACAAGAGACGACGAGAATGTTATATGAAAAGTTTTATATATATATAATGTTTTATATGTTTTATATGTTTATATGAAAAAAAAAATTTGTATGTTTTGGTGTTGTTTTTGTCTTACAGCCCGAGGACGTGCTGTGATTTACCAGGGGGGAATGTAGCACCCTGAGGATTCGGCTGCTACAGGGGTATTGCACCTCAACCCAGAGGTGTGATATTCCACTCCCGGGTAAGGATGGAGTGTGGATCTGAGCTCGGTAGGCTGCATGCACTACACACATCCCATTTCCGAGGAGCAGACCGACGGTACTCCCACTTAGAAATGTGCAGGTACGACCGAGTCTGTTCCTGGCTGGAGTGGGAGGGGGGTGGAACATCCCAAGTAGTGTAGGGGCAGATAGGGGGAGCAGCCTGGGTAAAGATAGGAGCTCATTGGGTGCTGGTCACCTGAGCTCACACATAGAGGGTGTATATAAGGTGGGCACCAACTAAGAACAGGGTCAGTTGCAGAGAGAAAGTCAGGAGCAGAGGAGAAGAGAGACCCAGAGTGAGAGAGGAGAAGAGAGAGAGACCCAGAGGGGGAAACAGCAGAAAAGGACTCCAAGATCCCAACTTAAATCCCCGGGTGAAGAGTCGGCATCAGGGTACCGGAACCCAAGCTGGTGGGGGTAAAAACACTCCCCAGCCAGAGACCGGAGACCGTGGGCAGCGTTTGCCACGGTCACCCACCACATCCACCACGAAGGCATACCACGAGGAGGGTCAGGGAACCCAAGGCCAAGGGTGTCCCAACAGAAGGCCCGAGGGAGCTGGACCTGGGTGGATCAATAGTGGGGACGGCCAGAGAAAGGACTGAAGGAGAGCTCAGGGTCACGCTCCGGACTTATTTGGGAGTTGGCTGGATCCAGAACCTGGTGGACGCAGCACGGCTCGGGAGGTCACTCGAAGCTGGAGTGACCAGAACATCAGCAGTGAGTAAACATCCTAAACTGCATAACCCGACTCTGTCTCTGATTGCCGTCTACACTGCATCACCACAACTCCCATCCTCTGCACCTGATCCCCCTGAGGCTATACCCCACCCGTTGGGGGTTATACCACCAAAAGCTGCACCTGCACCACCAGCCTCAGCGGACCCCGCTGCAGCGGCGGCCACAGTGACCGCAACACAACGGGTGGCGTAGTCGACAAATAAAGAACTTATAACATCTGTAGGACTGCCACATACAACTCAGTTTGACACCCTGGGCACGGACCGGGTCACAGCCACTCGGAAGACTACAACCCCCATCTGATCCGGCTCCGGATATTCCCACTAACGAATATGGCCCAGGGGGCGCGTCACAAGCAGAGCTGAATTCTGACAGTGAGTATATTACACGTTGTCAGGATTGCCATGCTACAGGGCTTCATCTTATAATTACAGGGCTCGTCCAGGTTTGAGATGAAAGTCTGCAGTCATTCTATGTGACTTCAGGCTTCTGAATTCTCACAGCGCATGCACTGCACACTTTTAGGATTCTCCCTTGCTGGTGGCAAAAGTGGATGGTCATGTCACCACAAGTATGCGATTTGTATACTTCTGGCCACATTCCGACTAGACGTGTCCGGCCTCACTCAACTCATTTTCATTGAGTGGGGCCATGCATTTCTAGTCGGCATGAGAGATTGTATACAAATCGCCGGCATGAGAGAATCCGGACAGCGTGCAGTGCGCACTGTGAGAATTCAGAAGCCTGCAGTCACATAGAATGACTGCAGACTCATCACAAACGTAGACCACACCTTTAATGCTCCTAACATAAATAAAAAATATAAAAATGTCAGCATCACAAAAAACATTTACATCCATGTACCTTTTCTTTCTCTTGTCCAGACTCCATGATGAGTTTTCTCATCCACAGCTCATTTCTGCAGACTTCCATCTTCTCCAGTCTTCTGCAGCACATCCCAACACAATGCCCTTTAAGATAGCAGTGTTATTATAATGCTCCTGAATAAAAATATCTGCCCTACTCTGAGCCCCTAAATAAATAATTGTCCCTCACTATATTCGCTGCCCAAAATATGACCCCACACTGTCTCTCTTATGGTACATGCCCTCCGCACTGCCCTCTCCTTTCCATAGTGGGCCGCCTCTTCACACTATCCTCTCACACTGTGTCCACCCTATAGGGCCCAGCCTCTATACTCTGCCCCCTCATCACACTCCCCCTCCTTAGCATACTGTCCCCTCCTGGCTGTGACCTTACACTGTCCCCCCATGCTACCCCCACCCACTACTCAGTCTCTTTTCTGTGCCCACTCACGCTTTTCTTCCCCATACTGTCTCCTCACACTATTCCCTTCAATAGTCTCCTTACACATTTCCTTACCGCCTCAAATTTCCTCCACACACATCCCCCCCAACTCCCCATACTGAGTCTGCACACATCCCATCACCCTTACTCCCCATACTGTATCTGCACACATCCCATCACCCTTGCTCACCATACTGTGTCTGCACACATCGCATCACCCTCGCTCCCCATACTGAGTCTGCACACATCCCATCTCCCTCGCTCCCCATACTGTGTCTGCACACATCCCATCACCCTCGCTCCCCATACTGAGTCTGCACACATCCCATCACCCTCGCTCCCCATACTGAGTCTGCACACATCCCATCACCCTCACTCCCCATACTGAGTCTGCACACATCCCATCACCCTCACTCCCCATACTGAGTCTGCACACATCCCATCACCCTAGCTCCCCATACTGTGTCTGCACACATTTTTCCAATAATGTGTCTGCACCCAACCCCCACTCGCTCCCCACAGATTAAATCTAACCCCTCCACACTGACTAAATCTCCACCAACCTCACAGAATAAACTCCCACACCATACTGAATAACCCCCCCCCGCAAACTGAATAAATCCCACCCTGCAAACTGAATAAATCACCCCCGCACTGAATAGTCGCACTGTACACTGAATAAATCCCCCCCTCCACACTGAATAAATATCCCCCCTGCACATGGAATAAATCCCCCCTGTACACTGAATAAATATCCCCTCCTCCACACTGAATAAATATCCCCCCTGTACACTGAATAAATATCCCCCCCCTGTACACTGAATAAATCCCCCCTGTACACTGAATAAATATCCCCCTGTACACTGAATAAATCCCCCCCCACACTGAATAAATAGCCCCCCTGCACACTGAATAAATCCCCCCTGTACACTGAATAAATATCCCCCTGCACACTGAATAAATCCCCCCACACTGAATAAACCCCCCCCACACTGAATAAATAGCCCCCCTGCACACTGAATAAATATCCCTCCTGCACACTGAATAAATCCCCCCCTGCACTCTGAATAAATAGCCCCCCTCCACACTGAATAAACAGCCCCCTCCACACTGAATTAATAGCCCCCCTGCACACTGAATAAATAGCCCCTCTGCACACTGAATAAATACCACCTCTGCACACTGAATAAATAGCCCCCCTATACATTGAAGATAGTTCCCCCACATGGAATAAATAGACGCCCTTCACCATGAATAAATACCCCCCCATGCTGAATCTTCGGTGTCTTCAGCTCCATAGACACAGGATCACTTACAACCAATGGTCTTCTCTCTTCTGGGTGTCGGCGAGTGATGTCAGCAGCGGGATCACATGACCCAATCACGCTGCTGACGTCGCTCTAACCCGACGGTCAGAGCTTCAATTGAACTCGCATCTGAAGGACGCAAATACAATTGAACACTGGGAGCCAGCGCGCTGCACCTTCTGTAAGTCGGCTGTCAGTTTGACTGCTGAGTCAGAACGGCTGAATCCCGGTCTGGGGGGCGGCAGAATGCAGCCGCTGGCGGAGACATCTCGAAGTCCGCATTAGGCGGCCCGACTGCGCCTCCCCCTGCCAGCTGCGCCCGGGGCAGATGCCCTGGTTGCCCCCCCAGATACGCCACTGCTCGGAGACCTGTCCGATTTCGATTTGAGGGTCAGATCAAAATCAGCAATGCAAGTCTATGGCTCTGTAAAAAAAAATTCCACACTCGGATGGCATCCAATTTTCACAGACAGTCAGAAAGGACAAGGTGAAGAAACATTTTTTTTTCTCTCCACATATGAGAAAAACTGATGACACTCTCCTCAACTCTCTCCTCTGCCATCCACTGTCCCCTCCGACCTCCATCATCTCTGCTGAGGAGTTTGCCACACACTTCAAAAACAAGATTGACCAAACATGGCAAGTCTTTACTGTCCGACCACCACAACCCCATTGTTTCCCAGACCATTGCCCTTCCTCCATAACCTCCCTTTCCAACATCACGGAAGGAGACCTCACTCGTCTCCTCTCCAAATCACACCTCACCACTTGTGCACTTGACCCCATCCTATCCCACTTCCTCTCCAACCTCACCCCCACACTCATCCCATTCCTAACCCATCTCTTCAACCTATCACTAACTTCTGGTACCTTCCCCGATGCCTTCAAACATGCCCATCCTCAAAAAACCATACCTCGACCCAACCGCCTTGTCCAGCTACCTCCCCAAATCACTGATCCCATTTGCCTCCAAACTCCTTGAGAAACATGTTCACGCTGAACTTTCCTCTCACTTCTCATCTAACTCTCTCTTCGACAACCGACAATCTGGCTTCCACCCCCACCATTCCACCGAAACTGCTCTTACCAAAATTACTAATGACTTACTTACAACCAAAGCTAACAGACAATTCTCTGTGCTCTTTCTTCTTGACCTGTCCTCTGCCTTCGATACAGTTGACCACTGCCTTCTACTACAGATCCTCTCTTCCTATGTTGTCAAAGCCCTTGCCCTATCTTGGATCTCCTCATACCTTTCTAACCGTATGACGCGCCCCCTGGGGCGTGTGTGTAGGAGAATACCCGGAGCCGGGTCTCTGTGTAATGCTGGGGGTTGTAGTCTCTGTGGCGGCGACCCGGTCCCGTTGCTCAGGGTGGTCAAACCAGTGGCGAATCTGTTTCTTTGGTTTTGTAATGTTTAATGTCCGACTACGCCACCCGTGGATTGCGGTCACTGAGAACTGCCGCTGCGGGGCAGACCGCTGAGGCTGATGTTGTGTGCGCAGCAGAGGGTAGTATAACTCCCCACGGGAGGAGTATAGCCTCAGGGCAGCGTGTGTAGATGGTGAGGGTTGTGGCGCATAGGCGCAGCAGAAATGACTCAAAGTCCATGCAGTGCAGTTCAGGGTCTTTACTGTTGGTAATGAAGAAGGCCCTGCCGGGAGTACTGGCTGACATTAGAGGCCTGGTCAGTCTGTGAGCGAACAAGAGTCCGCCTGGTCAGGTGGAGATATAGGCCTTCCCGTCTGACTGCACTCTTCCTGGCTACCCTGCTGTAGTCGTGTAGTAGCCCACGTCCTTGAGTGTACCATGTGGTGCTCACCCGTATGGCTGGTGACTTGGGGCCTTTGGTTCGTTCCGCTCCTTGATGGCGGTGCCGATCCCTTGCGTGTGACTGAGCCTCCGGGCTTTCTATGGCCAGAGGACCTGAAATCCCCTGCCAGGTGGTTTCTGCTGCTGGATGTAGAAATCCTCACAGCCTCGGACTCCAGTGTCCGGTTCTCTGCGTCTTTCTGCCAGGATGAGCTCTGCTCCAGTCCCTGGTCTTCAGCTCCTGGCTCCTACAGAGCTCCTTGCTGCTGCTCTGTCCCTTACTCTGGAACAAGATTCTTCCCTGCTCTGACTGGACTGTCTAACCCTGCTCTGACTGGACTGTCTAACCCCGCCCCAGATTCAGTTTATAAAGGGCAGGTTCCTCCCCTCCCTGGACTGGGGCAGGAGGTGTGGCATGCAATAATGCTCCTGACCAGGAAAACCCATGCTCGCTCTCAGACATGGTATTTCTACCACTGTGGCAACCAGACCCCTGGGGTGCCACACATACATTTAGCATCTCCCACTCCCACACTACCTCCTCATCCCACCCGCTCTCTGTTGGAGTCCCTCAAGGCTCTGTCCCAGGACACCTACTCTTCACAGACAGCTCATTAAATCCCAAGGCTTCCAGAACCATATGTTCGCTGATGACACCCAGATCTACCTCTCTGGCTCAGATGTCACCTCTCTGCTGTCCAGAATCCCAGCATTTATATCAGCCATATCCTCATTCTTCTCCTCTCGCTTCCTCAAGATCAATATGAACAAAACTGAACTCATCATCTTTCCCCCATCTAGCATATCTCATATCACAATAAAAGACATCACACTTTCCCCTGTAACGGCAGTCTGCTGCCTCAGAGTAACCCTTGACTCTGCCCTGTCCTTCAAACACCACATCCAAGCTCTTGCCACCTACTGTCTCCTCCAGCTCAAAAATATTTACAGAATCCGTCCTTTCCTCAACCCTCAATCTACTAAACTGCTTATGCATGCCCTCATCATCTCCCGCCTCGACTACTGCAACATCCTCCTCTGTGGCCTACCTGCTAACACTCTCCCACCCCTCCAGTCCATCCTCAACTCTGTTAATATTAATAAATATAAAAACAGAATACACAGGAAATTCCAAATGGCAACAAGTAACTTGGTAGTGAAACCATAATGTATAATACACCCGTTCTCCAGAGCTACAGGAAGCAGGCACATGGCCAAAACGCGCGTAGGGGCATTGGCACTACAGACTGACATACACATGTAAGTTGATAGGGGCATATCTATCCTGGATGAGCTTGGCTCTGGTTATTTTCATTATAGGAGTCTCATGTTAGCACTATGCACTTTATTATCTGTCTCTGTTATACTATATGAGTCTTCTAGCTCTGGAGAACAGGAGCATTATACACTCCTTCTATTTTGACTAAACCTATAACTATGTACATTGCTCCTGACTAGGTGTGTGCTACTTTGTGGTGTCCATTATGGTTTCACTACCAAGTTACTTGTTGCCATTTGGAATTTCCTGTGCATTCTGTTGTTATATTTATTAATATTAATAAAGTAAAAAATTTTTTTTTACATGCATTGTTCTTTGTACGTCGTTTCCTTAATATTCAATCATCCTGAAGCTGAACTGTTTGTTGTGTTCTAATCCTATGATATATATGTGTAGATATGACTTTGGGATCTTATTTCCATTGGTCAATCTTTGATTGACCATCCTCAACTCTACTGCGCGACTGGTTCATCTCTCGCCTCGCTACTCCTCTGCTACCCCCCTTTGCAAGTCCCTTCACTGTCTCCCAATTGCCCAGCGTATCCAGTTCAAACTACTAACACTGACCTACAAAGCCATCCATAACCTTTCTCCTCTGTACATCTCTGATCTAATCTCCGAATATACAGTTGTGCTCAAAAGTTTACATACCCCGGCAGAATTTTTTGCTTTCTTGGCCTTTCAGAGAATATGAATGATAACAAAAGAGCAGATATGTAGAGCTGCAACCTGGTCTTCCCCTTCTACATTCTTTAAGCACTACCGGCTGGAACTAACCTCTTCTTCGGACCTTACCTTTGGCAGAAGGGTTCTGGAAGCGGTGGTCCCTCCCTAAACGACACTTCTCTGCAAATCTCTCTGTGGTGCTGTCATGGGGAAAGAGAAAGACGTAGTTACTTACCGGTAACGGGATTTCTCAGAACCCATGACGGCACCATGGAGAGAGGGAATCTGCCCTTCAAGGACAGGAAACCTACAGATAAAAAGGGCGGCACCTCTCTCCCGCATCAGTTGTTTACAGAGCACAGAGAGGACCCCAGGTTAATAACACAAATTTTAACATTTTTAAAAAGAGCTTGCCAGACACGCCCTGTGACTAAACATAGGTAATAAATAAATGTGCACACCCATGTGTGAAGGGAGGGAATGTATGGGTGCCATCATGGGTTCCGAGAAATCCCGTTACCGGTAAGTAACTACGTCTTTCTCTTTCCCCATGACAGCACCACAGAGAGATTTGTAGAGAAGTGTCGTTTAGGGAGGGACCATCGCTTCCAGAACCCTTCTGCCAAAGGTAAGGTCCGAAGAAGAGGTTAGTTCCAGCCGGTAGTGCTTAAAGAATGTAGAAGGGGAAGACCAGGTTGCAGCTCTACATATCTGCTCGATTGAAGTCCTAGCTTTCTCCGCCCAGGAGGCTGCCACTGCCCTAGTCGAGTGAGGTTTTAAATCCTTTGGGGCGGTCTCCCCACTTGAGGAGTATGTCAGGGAGATGGCGTCCCTTATCCACTTTGCCAGAGTGCTCTTGGAAGCTTTCCATCCCTTCCGAGGTCCCTGGAAGCACACAAAGAGAGACCTGTCCTTCCTACACTCCCGTGTGGCTTCTAAGTACTGGATAATGCACCTTCTGACATCTAAGATGTGTAGGACCTCTTCCCCCTTGTTTTTTGGGTTTGAGCAAAAGGAAGGGAGGGTGACCTCCTGCGACCTGTGGAAGAGTGATCCCACCTTAGGAAGGTATGCTGGGTCAGTCCTAAGTGTCACCCTGTCCTCAAGAATTTGCGTAAAGGGGGGCCCTGCTGATAAGGCTTGTATGTCGCTAACCCTACGTGCCGATGTGAGGGCTACTAGAAGAGACGTCTTAAGAGATAGAATTTTAAGAGATGCATTCGCTAGAGGTTCAAAGGGACGTTTGGTCAGGGCTGAAAGAACTAAATTTAAGTCCCAAGGAGGAGTATTCCGGGAGTGGATGGACCTGGACCTGTGAGATGCCTTGATGAATCTGGAGATCCACCTATTCCTGGCCAGGTCGTAGTTATATAGGGCTACCAGTGCTGCAACCTGAACCTTTAGAGTGCTTGTGGCCAACCCCTGCTCCAACCCCTTTTGAAGGAACTCTAAGATGGCAGTAATGGGGGCCTCCCCTAATACTTTCGAACCCGTGAATGAGAGGAATTTTTTCCAGGATTTACCGTAGAGTCTGGTGGTTACGGGTTTCCTACTCTGCAGTAGGGTGGAGATCAAATTGGGGGAAAACCCTCTATCTCTTAAGAGTGCCCTCTCAAAATCCAGGCTGTCAGGTGCAGGTTTGCTACCTGAGGGGGTAGGACCGGTTCCTGAGAGAGGAGATCCGGAATTTCCGAAATGACCCAGGGGTCGGAGGTGAACATTATCCTCAGCCAGGAAAACCAAGGCCTCTTTGGCCAGAAGGGGGCAATCAGAATTATGTTTGCCTTGTCTTCCCTGACTTTCCTCAGAATCGCCGGAATAAGAGCGATCGGAGGAAAGGCATAAGCTAGCTGGTGGTTCCATGGAATTGAGAAGGCATCTAATGCCGCTGGGTTCCCCTTGGGGTTGATTGAACAAAATATGTCCACTTTTTTGTTTTGCCAGTTGGCGAATAGGTCTATGGAAGGGTTCCCCCAAGCCTTCGTGATTTGGTTGAACACCAGCTGATTCAGCTCCCACTTGCCCTGTCTCAGCTGGGTCCTGCTCAGTAAGTCTGCCGTGATATTTTCTGCCCCTTTTATGTGGAGTGCAGATAGGGACTCTAGATTGTTCTCTGCTACCTAGAGGATGGATTTTGACACTTGTAGAAGAGAATGGGACTGAGTTCCCCCCTGGCGATTTAAGTATGCCACCACTACCTTGTTGTCCGAAAAAACTCTTACATGGTGTCCCCGTAGAATGTTTAAGAATTTTAAGAGGGCAAATTTTACTGCCAGAAGTTCCCTCATGTTGGAAGATACCCCTTCCGAATCCTCTGACCAGACTCCCTGAGCTATCTGGACGTTTAGATGAGCCCCCCACCCCCTGGGGCTTGCATCTGTCGTTAGGACCTGTGACACTGATATTGTCCATGGAACGCCTCTGGCTAAATTGTCCCCCTTTGTCCACCATGTTAGGGAAAGCAAGGTTTTTGATGATAAAGTTAGCCGACCTTCTAAGTGCCCTTTTAGTGACCTTTCCGCCCCCAAGATTTCCCATTGTAAGTCCCTGGTGTGCAACTGAGCCCAGCGGACCCCCGGGATGCAGGCAGTCATGGAACCTAGAAGGGACATTGCTCCCCGCAGTGTCATATAGGGATGGTTCTTTACATGGGATACTCGGGCCATCATACTCTGGATTTTCCCTGCCGGGAGACGGCATTCCTGATTCCTCTACTCTAATAGGATACCTAAATACTCTTGCACTTGATCCGGCTCCAACCTGGACTTTTTTAGATTCAAAAGCCAGCCTAAATTCGTCAAGGAACCCATGACTCTTGCTAGATGGTCCTTGCAATGGTTGAACGAGTTGCCTATTATTAGCAGATTGTCCAGGTACGAGATTATTAGAATGTTTTGCTCCCTCAGACGGGTCATTACCTCTGCCACTATTTTTGTGAAGACCCTTGGGGCTATCGCTAACCTTAAAGGAAGAGCCGTATATTGGTAGTGTTTGATTATGTCTTTCAGCGGTATCGCCACTCTCAGGAATTTCCGGTAGTCTCTGTGTATGGGGACGTGATAATAGGCGTCCTTCAGATCCAGGACAGCCATAAAACAGTCTGGGAACAACAATTTCATTTACGTTTTTATTGATTCAATCTTGAACGATTGTACCTTTAGAAATTTGTTCAATTTTTTTAGGTTCACGATAGTCCTGAACGTCCCGTCTGTTTTTTTCCTGAGGAACAGATGGGAGTAGAATCCTTCACCTTCCTCCTGAGCGGGGACTTCCTGAAGGACTGCTTTCCCTATTAGGCCTAGAACCTCCTGTTCTAGAGTTAGTTGTTCTACCCCTGAAGACCTCACAGGGGTTATGACGAAATTTAGACGGGGAATGGAGTGGAACTGGAATCTTAGTCCTGATTTTATCAGGTCTAAAATCCAAAAACTGTTTGATATTTTCTCCCAGGCTGGGAGGAAATGGAGAAGTCCCCCCCCCCCCACCTGGGGCTGCCTCTCATTGGGCGGGTTTCCTGTTATCACTGGGGGGCCTGTTAAACATAAACCCTTTGGCCTTTTTTTGTCTCCTATCCTCCCACCTGTCCTGGTCTTTGGGGGGTTTCCTGCACATAAATTTCCTGCTCCGAAAGGACTTCCTGAATGAAGTACCGGAGAGGACCGGGAAGCGTTTCTTGTTATCCTCGGATTTGTCAAGGATATCGTCCAGGGTAGATCTGAATAGGAACTCCCCCTCACAAGGAATGGAGCACAGCCTAGATTTTGTTTGGAGGTCGCCCGGCCAGCATTTGAGCCAGAGGGCCCGCCTAGCTGCGTTAGAAAAACTCTCAGCCCTGGCTGCCAGCCTGAAGGAATCGGCTGAAGCGTCAGACAGAAAAGCTGCTGCGCCCTTCATTACTGGGATGGAGCCTATTATGTTATCCCTTGACGTTTTGTTTTTCAGTTGCGCTTCTAGCTGATCTAGCCAGATCATTAAAAATCTTGCTGTGCATGTGGCTGCCACCGCGGGTTTTAACCCCCCTCCTGCTGCCTCCCAAGCTCCTTTCAGGAAGGAGTCTGCTTTTTTGTCCATTGGGTCTTTCAGCACCCCCATGTCTTCGAATGGTAGGGAACATTTTTTAGAGGCTTTGGCTATTGCTACGTCTAACTTTGGCACCTTCCCCCAGAAGGAGCATACTGGGTCTTCGAAGGGGTATTTTCTTTTAGGCGACAACAACCCTTTCCTTTCCGTTTTTTTCCATTCCCTCTTAATCAGGGAGTGTACCTTATCATTAAGAGGGAAAGATCTCCTTTTCTTTTGTTCCAGGCCACTAAACATTATATCCTGGACTGATTTTTTAGGATGAGGATCTACAAACCCCATAGTGGACCTAACTGCTTTAATCAAACTATCTGTACCCTCTATAGGGAAACAGCTACGACCCCCATCTCCGGAAGATGACGAAGATGATGATAAGCAGGATGAATCGGAGACTACCCCCTCACCGTCTGAACTACTAGATTCTGATACAAGGGATAGGTGTCTGTTTTTTTCTCGTTTCTTCCCCCCCTTCTGCAGGGACTTAAAGGTATCCTCAACCTGAGACTTAATCAGGGATCTGAGCTCTGAAGCGAATTTAGGGGTCTCCTCACAGATTGTCTGTTCAATGCACGAGTTGCACAGGTTTTTTTGCCACGTGGTGGGCAGATCCTCTGCGCAAAGCACGCAGGTCCTGTGCTTGGACTTGCCCATACTCTTCCTTCCCTGAAAGAGAAGAAAAGAGAGGGGGGCCCCAAGTTACAAGTGAGCTTTCATGAAGATCACTTACAGACCCGTTGTAAGAGGGAATACCGGATTTGAAGAGGAACCCGTTCCAGTAGCTGGGTCTTTCTTCGAGGTTGACACCACGCTGGAGTCCTTGCCGCGTTGTGAAGAACTGCCAGACCGCCCGCTTCCACCGTCACCTTGGCTGTGTTGGCGTGAAGGGTCACTAGAGGGTACTTTTGCATGCTTCCTGTGTTTCTGAGGTGATGGTGAGTGGGGGTGCAGGGACTGCACCTTCTGTAGCTCCTGCTTGCTCATAGCTGAAGAGTGCCAGAGTGTGCCAGGAAGAACTTCCCCTGTGCTTCCCTGGCAATTTAAGCTCTATAGGGGTCCGCCCCCCCCTCTGGCCTGTCCACCGCTGTGTCATGAGGTGCGCGCCCCCCTGGCTTGACCACCGCTGTGCACCTCCAGCATGGGGGACGCCCCCCCTCCTGTGCAAGCCGTCCCTCGGTTTCCCGCGCGCGCGTTCAAACGCGCCGCTCCCAGAGGGACCCGCGGCACTTCAGGTGCGTGCGTGCGCCCAGACCGCGTCAGAGGGGAGCAACCAGCGAGCGCGCACCCAGACACGCCAAATCCCAGCTCCAGGAAGGCATTCGGCGCGCGCGCTCCCCCGGAAGCCCAGGCAAGCATCCGACCTGGGCACTGGAGCTCAGGCATACTCACTAACCTGAGCCCCGGAAGCTCCGCCATACTTACCGACCTAGGCCCCGACACCACTTGGAGACCGCTGTGGTCCAGTCTTTCCCTGCGCTGCACCTCCCTGCCACCCTAGAGGCCCACTGACCCCAGCAGTGGCGCTACAGGACACCACACCAGCTGAGGCAGGGAACCCCCGCTGCCTGAACCGGTCTGGCTGGGCCTGGTAAGTTCATCTTTCTTCTATCTTCCTTTCTTTTCCGTTTCTTTCTTTCTTCTATCTGTAGGTCCCGGTCAAGGACAGGAAACCAACTGATGCGGGAGAGAGGTGCCTCCCTTTTTATCTGTAGGTTTCCTGTCCTTGAAGGGCGGATCCGCTCTCTCCGTGGTGCCGTCATGGGGAAAGAGAAAAAACTTTTCCTCTACTCATGGTTATTGGTTGGATGAAGCCATTTATTGTCAAACTACTGTGTTTTCTCTTTTTAAATCTTAATGACAACCAAAAACATCCAAATGACCCTGATCAAAGTTCACATACCCTGGTGATTTTGGCCTGATAACATGCAAAGAATTTGACACAAATGGGTTTCATTGGCTACTAAAAGTAACATCCTCACCTGTGACCTGTTTTCTTGTAATCAGTGTGTGTGCATTAAAGCTGAGTGAGTTTCTGGGATCCAGACAGACTCTTGCATCTTTCATCCAGCCACTGACATTTCTGGATTGTCTGTCATGAGGAAAGCAAAAGAATTGTCAACGGATCTACGGGAAAAGGTAGTTGAACTGTAGATTGTGAGCCCTCGCGGGCAGGGTCCTCGCTCCTCCTGTACCAGTCGCTGTCACATTGTGTTCAAGATTATTGTAATTGTACCTTGTATTATACCCCTTTTTCACATATAAAGCGCTATGGAATAAATGGCGCTATAATAATAAATAATAATAATAATAATAATAATAACTGTATAACACAGGAAAGGGATACAAGAAGATATCCAAGGAATTGATAATGCCAGTCAGCAGCGTTCAAACTGTGATTAACAAATGGAAAATCAGGGGCTCTGTGAAAACCAAACCACTGTCAGGTAGACCAACAAAAATTTTGGCCACAACTGCCAGGAAAGATGTTCGGGATGCAAAGAAAAACCCACAAATAACATCAGCTGAAATTCAATACTCTCTGAAAACTAGTGGTGTGGCTGTTTCAAGATGCACAATAAGGAGGCACTTGAAGAAAAATAGGCTGCATGGTCGAGTCGCCAGAAGAAAGCCATTACTGCGCAAATGCCACAGAGTATCTCGCCTACAATACGCCAAACAGCACAGAGACAAGCCTCAAAACTTCTGGAACAAGGTAATTTGGAGTGATGAGACCAAAATTGAACTTTTTGGCCACAACCATAAATGTTACATTTGGAGAGAGGTCAACAAGGCCTATATTGAAAGGAACACTATTCCTACTGTAAAGCACGGAAGTGGATCGCTGATGTTTTGGGGATGTGACGCGCCCCCTGGGCCATGGGATACTCGGCAGCCGGGCTGGTCGATGCTGGGGGATGTCACAGTGGCAGTGACCCGGTCCGTGACCCAGGGCAGTCAATTAAAGGGGAATAAAGTAAAAGGAATAAAGTTTTTATATATAATGTTTGTGACGCCACCCATGATATGCAGCAATATGGAGCCGCTGCTGCGGTGCAGATCCTCTGGAGCTGATGGTGACGCAGCAGAGTTGGTTAAGCTCTCCACAGGCAGAGCTTAGCTCCAGGGCGGTGCAAGCATGATTTAATGAGGTAGATGTCGCTGTGCAATGTAGTGCAGGTGATGGCGCAGATAATAATTCTAGGACACAATGGGGTGCAGTCTCACTCACAGTTGTCAGACTCCAGGTTCCCAGCGCCAGGGTAACCTCCCACGCCGTCCTGTGTTTACCAAGGCAAGGGGTCAGCAATCTCCCAGGTGTTTTAGGAATACATAACGGGACCCCATTCTGTGTGCCTTCCTCGGTCGTCTTCCTGCGCTGGCTCTCACACTCCTGCCCTGCGCCTCGCAACCAGTGTCCCAAGCTGGTAACCTCGGATTTTGGCAGGCAACGTGCAGTCCCCTGAATCCTATGTGGCTACTTTTTAGCGATTTAGTTGCGGTTGTGAGCAGCTGCACCCTGAAAGTACAGTAGCCTCTGATTTCTAGCTGAGCCTTGTAGTTCTCCACTAGTTAGGGGCCGGTTCCCTTTGCGGCCTGATCCCTCCATGTTCTGGTAGATTTGGGCGCACGGGTGGCTTCCGCACTCGCCATGCCCCTGGGATCCCCTCACTTCTGGAGCCTTCCCTCTGCTCCCGTCCTCTTCCAGTCTGTCTTCCTGGGCCTCTCAATCTAGGCCCTCTCCTCTGAGCAGAGCTCCTACAGAGCTCCTGCTCCTACTCTTTCTCCTCTCAGACTGATCTCAACTCTACACTACTCACTCTCCCAAGATGGTTCCCCTTTTTATACTCCTTCTCAAGTGGTCCCCTGTGCTGCTTCCTCCACCCACACCCACTACATGGTTCCCCCTCTCTCAGTTCCCCCCACTTCCAACCAGGGACAGGGCTCAGCATAAGCCAGTGCATCTTGCCCCGACTGCTGGTCTGGAATGGTGTTGTGTTGGATGCAGGTGAGTTGGTCCCGGGCAGTACTCCCTCCTTACCTGAGAGTGGGGTACCACACCTCTGGTTGAGATGCAGTAGCTCTGTGGCGACTGAACCCGTAGGGGCGCCACAGATGTGTGAGCTACAAAGGCACATGAATGCAGCACGTTATCAGCAAATACTGGAGGCAAATTTGCACTCATCAGCCCGGAAGCTGCGCATGGGACGTACTTGAACATTCCAACATGGCAACGATCCAAAACACAAGGCCAATTCAACCTGTCATTGGCTACAGCAGAACAAAGAAAGAACAAAGCTTCTGGAGTGGCCATCTCAGTCTCCTGACCTCAATATCATTGAGCCACTCTAGGGAGATCAACAAGCGCGCAGTTCATGCTAGACAGGCCAGGAATTTACAGGAACTGGAGTCTTTTTGCCAAGAAGAATGGGCAGGTTTACCATCTGAGAAAATAAAGAACCTCATCCACAACTACCACAAAAGACTTCAAGCTGTCATTGATGTTAGAGGGGGCAATACACAGTATTAAGAACTGGGGTATGTGAACTTTTGATCAGGGTCATTTGGATGTTTTTCGTTGTCATTAAGATTTAAAAAGAGAAAACACAGTAGTTTGACAATAAATGGCTTCACCCAACCAATAACCATGAGTGGAGAAAAAGTTTTTTTGTTATCATTCATATTCTCTGAAACAAGGCCAAGAAAACAAAAATTCCACCAAGGTGTGTAAACTTTTGAGCACAACTGTATTCCCTTACGTAATCTCCGGTCCTCCCACGACCTCCTTCTCTCCTCCACACTTATTCGTTCCTCACCCAATCGCCTCCAAGATTTCTCCCGAATATCCCCCATCCTATGGAATTCTGTGCCTCAACACGTCCGATTATCCGCCAAATTTGGATCCTTCAAACAGAACCTGAAAACCCATCTCTTCAAAGAAGCTTACAGCCTGCCATGACCTTGCTTGCCACCTCAACAACACTGGAGCTGCTGCAACCCCCCCAACCTACTGTCTCCTTCCCCGTTCCTGTAGAATGTAAGCCCGCAAGGGCAGGGTCCTCTCCTCTCTGTACCAGACTATCATTGTTAGTTTGTTTACTGTAAGTGATATCTGTATTTGGTATGTAACCCCTTCCCATGTACAGCACCATGGAATCAATGGCGCTATATAAATAAATAATAGTAATAATAATAACTGACGTCTGAGAGAGGCCCTTTATTCAGGTTTATTATAGGCCCATAGTAGTCAATGGAAGCCATATAGCAGAATCACAGTGTGTGCACGGCCCCAACCTGGAAAATAATTGACCTATTATCTCAAATATTTTTAAATACTTTATATTTCTTATTTTATTATTTATTATATTATAAATAATCTTAAATGTCACAAATATCTGATCTGAGAGTCCCATATAGCCAGTATGTTATTTTGTGAGAGGCCTCCCCTTACTTTTTGCAGACGTCTGGTGAAGATCCCGCACAGCTGAACTCGCTTCCATCCCAATATATTACATCCCAGGCGGCTTCATCTGCTGTCACCCTACTGATAAAAGCGTCCAAAAAAATATTTAAAAAATCAGCGATTCCCGAGACCCTTTTACCTTTGACTTTTATTTTCTCATCAGTCAGGCGAAACATGTCGTGCCTAATGAATGTGTCTGACAGCCTCAGAGATTAGGTACGAGATTCTTTGTCCCAGTGTATTTTGGAGCGAGGAGGAAATTCCTAGCTTGCAGCTGCACGCAGAGGATTTGTATTAATGGTGGGCTGCTAGATACAAGAAGTGGGGGGTTCTGGTAATGCAGCGCGGGATACTCCAGATAAATCCGTGTAATCTGACGCTCTCGGGAGAGATCCAGTTTCTCAGCTTAATCTTTGTTTTTATTGGTTAGTAAGTGTCATTGTACCGATACGGCCTGACAAGTTGTCGGAGAGGGTGTACTTAATTTTTTGCTGAGAATGGGGATCTTAAGGTGCTTATATGTACGGCGGTAACCCAGGATCAGGCATTTTAGCCAGATGGACAATAGGAATTTTTGAAAATTACAGAAAAGGATCAGATTTATCAAAACGATCTCCATAGCCGTATAAAGGCTTATTATTTGTGGGACAAGTTGTAGTTTTGAATGGACCATTCACTTTACCATATGATGTACTGAAAAACGGTGAAAATAAAGTAGGATGAAATGGTGAAAAAAAAACACAATTCTAAAATTTTTGGGGGTTTCTTTTTTATGGTCCTCGTTGTGCAGTAAAAATGACCTGGAAGTATGACTCTTCAGGTCAGAATGAATCCAGCAAAACCAAACTTTTTTTTTATGGTTTTGCATGGAGAGCTGCAGTTTTTTATTCATATAATTTATGTAGGATGTTTGTATTTGCTTTTTATTGCATTTTTCCGGGAAGGTTTATTTTATTTATTTATTGTAATTATTTATATACACCTTATTTTTGATTTGTGAAAAGGGAGGTGAGTTAAACTTTTATATTTCGGTTTTTGGGGGATTTTTAAAATATTTTTATATGTATTCTTTATATTTTAGTCCCCATAGATACAGTGGAGAAAAAAAGTATTTAGTCAGGTACACCTCAACTATGAGAGACAAAATGAGAAAACAAATCCTGAAAATCACATTGTCTGATTTGGAAAGAAATTTTTTTCAAATTTTGGTGGAAAATAAGTATTTGGTCAATTCCAAAAGTTCATCTCAAAACTTTGTTATATATCCTTTGTTGGCAATGACAGAGGTCAAACGTTTTCTGTAAGTCTTCACAAGGTTGGCACACACTGTTGCTGGTATGTTGGCCCATTCCTCCATGCAGATCTCTTCCAGAGCAATGATGTTTTGGGGCTGTCGCTGGGCAACACGGACTGTAGGATACAGCACCAGGCTGGCATGGAGCGGGCTCAGCTCCTGAGCCTGTTCCATACATGAGCGTCCTGACTGTTAAGTATTATTACGATAGGGTGCACGAAAGTGTAAATGGGGTTTTCTGGGATGATATTGGTGGACAACTCCCAACACCCCTAGCAATCAGCTCAATAGGTGGTCTCTGGCACTCCAGCACCATGTCCCCTTTATTTGCTCCCAGGCACAGCGTCATCCATTATGTCGTGACTGTGCCCAGTATTGCAGCTCGTAGCAGATCAGTCCCATTGAAGTGGACGTGGCCAGTGTCGGACTGGGTGGGCAAAGGTCCACCAGTAACATTGATTCTTGGGGCCCTCTGTTCAACTATATACAAAAATAACCTGACCCTAGTAAACACATTTACTTTTGCTTCTATGTAATATTAATTTAAACCTGGCTAGCTTGCTTAATGAATGATAAGATGATACTTTTTTCTGCCCTACTCATTAGCTCTTCTTCATAGCGGCCTACCGGAGGATTCCCCCTGTTCTCCTGTGGGCCAGTCCAAGCCTGGATGTAGCCAAGTGGCAGAATTAAGCACAGCCACTACCAAATGTACGGAACAATTCCAGGTAAATAACAATGGGACACTATGTTCATCAATTTTATAGTATCTTTATGTATTTGCTTTATGGCTACTTTTTCCACCCTATAGAAAAAAATGTCTTTTAGATCATGGGAATAATGAAAGCAGCAGGGGAGGAGGATGTTGATCTAGTGGACGGCAGTGACCTGTTCAATAGGGATCTTAGATTATATGTGCCCATGTAATTCTGCTGGATCAGCTCGCAATGTGCAACAACGTACGGCTGATTGACTGTCAGCAGTGTCGGACTCATTTAGGGCATAGCAGCTTTGTAGGGAATTATAGAAACCACTTAGACTAGGACTCTTGCCTGGATATACTCAGGACTTAATAAGAAAAGTAAGGAGGATATATTTATTACAGCTTGTGGTATTTGCTATTTTCAAGGAAAACATCTGATAGGAAATAATAGTACTGAGATCGTGCTGAGATGACCGGCAGCCCGCGGTATGTCAGGATGGAAACGGAGAATTCTAGGTTCTTGGAATCCCACAAAACATTGTCCAAATGGAGTCAGTAACACAGTGACTACGAGGGGGAAATTTAATAAGTCTAGTGTATCACACTCCAGTCCTAAAAGCACACTGGAGTCAGATGTGCCAAGTTTATTAAGTGGCTCACGGGCTTAAATGGGTTTTCCCACAAATATAAGTTCATTTTAATCAATAGATCTTTTAATAATAATAATAAGTTCCACAATCGGATGTGTTTAAATAAAATGTTCCTGTGCTGAGATAATCTTATAAATGTGTCCCTGCTGTGTACTGTGTAACGGCTGTGTCTGACCGTACAGGAACATGGTCTGATCATACCACAGCTCCTGGGCAGGGGAGGAAGCAAAAGAGGCTACCCACTACAGCACGGGATCACAGCTGATTCTTTTTGTGAGGTAAAACATTTCACTGCCTGTTTTTAAACAATGTTTTACCTCACAGAAAGAATCAGCTGTGACCCCCTGCTGTAATGTCTGTATACTCTTTTGCTTCCTCACCTGCCTAGGAGATGTGGTATGATCAGACCATGTTCCTGTACGGTCAGACACAGCCATTACACAGTACACAGCAGGGGCACATTTATAAGATTATCTCTGCACAGGAACATTTTATTTAAACACATCCAATTGTTGAAATTATTATTAGTTCAAGATCTATTGATTAAAATGAGCTTTTGTTCGTGGAAAAACCCCTTTAAGAAATTTGCTGCATCTTGGGCCGTTTGTACACCTCATATCGAGAAGTATGCTGGCAAGGAAGAGATCAAGGGAAAAGGGCGGTACCGGACTGGGAGTAATGAAGATTGATTCAGTCACTGTGCGTTAGCCGGCCCCCAGTGCACATCCAGCCTCATTAGCATATCCCTTCAGAACAAGTCCTGCTTATTGCTGGATATTTGGGGTTATACAGGGATCAACTAGTATTTTCCAGACCTGCATGGCCATTTATTCTTACTTTTAAATGCAGTCATATGTATGGTCATATGTGGTGAAACAAGGGCACAACAAACTATAGGTCTGGTGAACGCCAAAGGCCGCACTACACATTAGATTAAAGTCGGCCGACCATCCCATGTATATGGGGGCTTCCCGACTCTCATCCCGGCATCATCTGTTGGGGGAGGGGCAGTCGATCGGTTTAAATTCAAAGGGCCAATTCTTTTGCTTCCCTGCTCTCTCCATAGAGAAGACATGAATGCTCGGCTGAACTATACTCATGAGTATGAGCACTGCTGGGCACAGACACAAAAGGGCCCCTGAGCAGGAACAAAATATGGGCCCTTTGCAGTACAATGGCTCATCATAATGCACAATTGCACTTTTTGGAAATGGAAATGGGCCTCCTTACCTCGGGTCCCTGTGTGCCTTCCAGCAGACAGCTATCTAGAGTGTATGGCCACTTTTTGACCTTCAAAGCAAGAAGGCGCATGGTGTATAATAAAAGTAAGCTTAAGAAATTATTTTTTTTAAGAGGGAGGGGAGTAGGGGAGGATATAGTCACCAAGAATCCTAAGCCAAAACTGGTTGGTTGCAGTCCTGTTTGTCTGAAAACTGCAATTTTGCTAAGAAAAAAATAAGTAAAATATGCAGTACCGCTTCCAACCATCAGGTGGTGATATAGAGAGAATCTTGCCATCTGCAGAGCAGGATTATGGTGATGAGCAAAGTCACATAATGGTGGAAAGAGATTTTAAAAGCGTTTTTGTTTCTTTTTACCATTAATTCACATTAATTACAATACCGAACACTAAGTTCCTCTCCTCTTTATCCTCATAGGCAACTTGTGACAAGGTGGTCAAAAAAGTGGAGAGAAGCTCTAGTTCAGTGTAGTGAAATGTGAACTGAATCAATGAGGATCCCATCACCAGATTTAATACTGTAAGCTGAACACATCATCAAAAAGCCAAAACTTAGCACTGATGAGGCTGGTGAGCTTACTTTGCAAATCCATCCCAGAATGACTCTATAATTATTTCCAACACTCAGCAATTTATGAGTCAGCGTAGGGCCGGATACACACATTCGTGTTTTGCAGCCCCAGTAATGACCCCAATAGACGCACTACTGCAAGAAGCCTGTCTTTCAGCAGTTCTTTCAGTGTGTAATCACAGTTTCTACTGCAAGAACCAAATCCATCAGGGGTAACCTCAGACTTCAGGAAGGTCTTGGCTGTCAATCACAGTGCTGGGAGAAGGTAGGAGATGAAAGTAAATATCAATGAAGCATTAGGATGACGGATCACCTCCTAAACATGAATTACATATTACTGAAATAAACGCCAAAAGGAATCTATAAATATTCCAACAAGCACTGTGAGGAGTGTGCAATGTACCTTACGATGTGGTGACATTAGATGGACATGGTTGTTCTAGTGACAAATCCTCTTTAAAGGATTTGTCACTTGCCATAAATTGTAATTTTTTTTTACCTGCTGTAAATGCTGCTATTATCCTGAATCTGACATAGTTTTTCTTTTGTTCCTGCTCCTCTCCGTTCCTGAGATATGGCCTCCTGTTCCCTGTATGCAAATACAGTCTTTCTAACAAAAGGGGTGTGGTCATCAAGAAGACACCTACAGAGAAAAGTTGAGGACCACACCCCCTTAGCTATAAAAGCTAGATTTACGAACAGGATAGATGGGGTCATATCTCAGGAACAGAGAGGCACAGGAACAGGAGAAAAACAACGCCAGATTCGGGAGAACAGCGCCATTTATACCAGGTAAAAAAAAATCCATATTTTCCATATTTATGGCAAGAGACAGGTCTCCTTTAAATATACAGTTACATAATAATTTTCATTTTTAAATTCACAGCAATTTCTCCTTGGCAATAAATGTACAGAATACAGAATATTTATCCCTGGAACAAAAGGCATTACAGAGATATTACCATTTCAGCAAATAAAGGTTATTCTTTGTATAATGAAAAGTCTTACTATTTTTCAATAAACTTTCTGGATCTACTTCTCTCAGTTTTCTAAATCTCTGCTTATATTTAAGTGTCATACTACGATGTGCACGTGCGATTCCATCATTTCACCTTTTCACTGTTTCCGGTCATTTGTATGCGAGGTATTCACCGACTGGCACATGTGCTTTATCATGGACTGGCAAGGAGTTTGCCCTCATATGGCTATATTTTACTCCAGCGCCTACACGCACCTGTATACCAGATGTTCCTATTATATGGACGGACACTTTCCTTTCTGTCTGAGAGCCTCCAAACACCAGTAATGAATTATTTAATCTTTTAATCGTTTCGTATTTAAGTATTATTTTGCCTGATTTCTCCTACAGTTCCCCTGATGAAGCTGTGATATGCAGCGATACGCATGATGTTAATCTCCTGACATCTTGGCTACTGTTTCATCCATTTAGATTCAATTATTATCTTTACTGATATTTAGGCTATGTTCTTACCATGTAGAACTGCATGTTTTTTTGTTTCATTTTGGGTGTGTTTATTGCTTTACCTTACATTTTATGAGGGTATCTGATACTTATTGATTTGATATTGGTCATATATTTTTTACCTTTACAATTATCACATTTGGTATATCACCTTATGGGTTGGTACACAGAATATATTATTCTTGATATAATTTTTTGGACTATTTTAAAAGCTTTTTTACAGATCCTTTTTCTATATTTGTTTTTGCACATGTATACATAGCTGGTCTGGACAATATATTCTCTGTTCTCATGCTATATATGTTAAATATTTACAGTTTTCGCCCATGTCTTCACTGTATACAGTGGATATTAATGTGTGTATATTGATCATTTTAAGTGTTTTTAATGATTTTGTATTTGTCCAATAAAATTATCATTATTTTAGGTGTGCTCAACGCTATTGTATTGCGTTTCTTTATGGTTGTGGTTTCTTTACGTAGCAATTTTTAGCACCCTGACTTACCATATTGGCTGTGCACCCTACCCATTTTTTGCTTGTATCAGCTTGTTAAACTTATCCAGCTTGTTAAACTTATCCTAATAATCACAGTGAACAACCCCATTAGGTTTCTTAGATTAAAACTCAATATAACGAAGCATAAGACATTAACTCTCAGAAGATAATGATTCCTATAATTCCGTAGATGCTTTCTCTTAAAAGGATGTTCAAAATTCAATAACATGGCTGCTTTCAAAAACAGCGGCTGTCCACAACTTGTGGGTGGTATTGGCGCTCAGCCCTATTCCCTTCAATGAAATTTGACTGCCATGCCCCATACAAACAAATGGGAACGACGCTGATTCATGTCTTTCTTACCCCTTTAATTTGATGTTTTGAGACCTGTTTCGTTTATATTGTGGCCACAGATTTCCACTGTTTATGTCTCATCGCCCAAGTGCAGTCATTTTTCTTATTTTTAGAGGTGATATTATTATGTGCAGCGCTTCCTTCCATGATTCAAAGGCAAAGTCGAGACTGTCAGGTTATTTATAAAATTCTTGGTTTCTTATAGCAGAAAGACCACAAGAATTTGCAGCGCACATGAGCCTCCCAGCTGTCCTCTCTGCGTCAGGAGCGTAATGAGCTGAAATTCCCCGTGGATGCTAATCATGATGTGTCCTCCAATCAGATACGTACAACAACTCTCTATCCTGTCTGAACTGGACCCGACTATTAAACATGTACAGGATTGCTAAATCCAACTCTTCCATAGAAACAGAACAGAAAAAGTCCAATTAGTTACAAGACCCAGGGATGTAAATTCTCAGTGTCTGCTAACAATAAAGTCCAAGAAAGAAAGGGAAAGCGTCTCCTGGATTTTTTTTTTCTATTCCTAATTAAGCCTATTGTAATGGTGTAAGGGGGAAGACCAGGGTGTAAGTACTTTCAGAACAAGGGATCCGGAACTGCTGGGGCCGTGCCTCTGGTTGCAGGGGGAAGACAGACTGAAAGCACAGAAGTCAGGTGACCGGAAAGCTGGGGGCGTGTCCATAGCCAGAGCTCAGGGGTCAGGTGACCGGGGAGCTGGGGGCGTGTCTAGGAAGAGGGAGAAAAAGGAGGTTTGCGCGGGAAAGCAGAGAGTTGACAGTTGGGGTCAAGCCCCACTAGAGGGAGAAGAGACGCAGGGTCCATGGAGCCGAGCAAGTGAGGTGCAGTGTTATGGACTAGGGGCTCAGCGGGTCAAACCGGAGACCGCCCACTGCCACCAGAAGATGTGGAGCCGAGCAAGTGAGGTGCAGTGTTATGGACTAGGGGCTCAGCGGGTCAAACCGGAGACCACCCGCTGCCGCCAGAAGACGGAGCATTGTTTAGGCGGGGAAGCCAGAAGAAAATAACACCGGCATCAACCTTGTGGGGAACAAGAGTCAGCTAAGTGTAAAAACTGCCGATTACAACCGTGTCGACTCTGCTACATCCAGCCTAACTGTGGATTGTCGGTTAAAGTCTGTGACCTTGTTGTCCCCATATTTCCCCTGTTACTCCCTGCTTGGAGATTGACCCTGTTACAATAAATTCCCCCTGTTTATTAACCCTGTACTGGCTGCTCTGTGTTTCTGTGTCACTGCATCTAAACTACCTGTGTTTCATTTGGCGTAGTCGACAGGATGCAGTCTTTAGACACAGACACTGCAGATCAGTCCATCCTGGGAGCCCCTGGATCTAGCTTGCCGCTGGGGGCCATGCTCAGCAACCTCCCAAAGGTCATCGGGGACAACATGATGCTGTGGGACTGGGTTGAGAGTGTTTGGAGTATGTTACGTATGTATCCGATGACCCCAGCTATGCAAGCTGAAATTACCTTACTGGCCCTGGACAGAGAGGCCCGGCACTCTGTGATGTACCGCCCTCCTCATAACCAGGATACTGGTGCGGATATTGGAGGAGATGCATGGGGATCCCACGAATGTAGGAGAGCTGAGGATACGGCTGTTTTACCAAGTGCAGCAGGATGGGGAGACTGTAACGAGGTACCCACCCCGCCTGCAGCTGAACTGGAATGGGCTCGAGAGATGTGAAAGGAGATACAGGAGATGCGGGGTGAATGGTCCAGTCTCAAGAAGACCCCTGCACCGACACCAGAGATACCCGGATCGATTGCCCCAGCTAGGGAAAGAATTGAATTCAGGCCCCACCCTGCAGGGGAGTTCCATAGAGAAGTGAGGCAGCCCTACACAGACACAGACACGACCTGCTGGAAGTGTGGAGGCGCAGGACATTACGCCAGGGGCAGTGCTAGCAGAGGGCGGCCCCTGTCATGGCAGCCGTTAAACTAACGGGCTCCGTGTTTGGGGGAGATAGTCCAGAGCCTAAGGAAGGGGAAAGAGAAAGAGGAAGTCCTAAGGACCTAGTTTCCACCAGCCCGACTGTCTGGGCCGAAATAAGCGGTCGGGCTGTTCACTGCCTGATTGACACGGGATCCCAGGTGACTACGATGACAGAAGCCTACTTTCAACTTCGATTTCCAGAGATAGCGCGGCCTGAATGGGGACCAGTAATTAGACTCACGGCAGCTAATCAATTACCCATCCCGGTCGCAGGGGTGGTATGGATGAAGATCTGAGTGTGTGGAAAAGATGTGGAAAAAAAAGGGGTCGTCTTGGTCGCAGGGGGAACTGGAAGTGGACCCCCGGTGACCCTCGGAATGAATGTGCTGAAAGAGATCGGGCAAATCCTGCTTAGTGAGCCGAAGGAGATTCCTCTAGACCGGTGGGACCAACGAACCCCCCAAAGGAGGGTTTTTCAACAATTAATCCGAGCCGCCCAGGTTCAGGAGACGTCTAGTGAAGGGAAGGTCCTGGGGAAAATAATAGTACCAGAAGCTACGGCGCTCACCTTACCGCCAGGACAAACTGTACTCACGTTACCCGCATGGGCCTGCACACCTCTTGAGGGGGTCGAAGTTCAGATAGAACCAACATCGATGGACAAAGTACACTGATCCAAATGCTCCGCATGTTGGAGGAAGATCGTAAGGTACGATAACCTGAGTTTGTGTCTGAGCTGGTGTGGGTCTACAACAACCGAGTGAATAGTACGATGGGGTTCACTCCTTATACCTTACAGTACGTGTGAAAGGGGCGAGAGATTACCGAGTTAGAGCTGGACCCCGAGGAGGACAACCCACGGACGGGGATGTCCTCCTGGGCCCGGGAACACTGGCATCGACTGCAGACCCTCCAACGGTTGGTACAACAAAAGTTTCGGGAGCTCAAACATCATTAGACATTGCCTCTTCGAGGGACAGCTCTGAGGCCCGGGGAGCGGGTGTTGGTTCGAGACAGGCGGCCCCGAGGCAAATTGAGTAGGCGGTGGGAACAGACCCCACACCGAGTGAAGCGCAGGGTTGGCCCTGAAGGACCTCTGTATGAAGTTCAACCCGAGGCGGCTGAAGGAGCCCCTACCAGAGTGGTTCATCGTAGTATGCTGCGGCCCTGTCTGTCTAAAAATGATGAAGATGAAGAAGGATCACCTGCTTCTAGAAAGGGTCCAGTCACAGTTGCCCCAAGCCACGATGTGGATGAAGAAGAATTGTTGATTCTACCTCCGAGCCCCAGCACTCAATTACCTGCAGTCCCCAGTGCAGGCGGCGAGGGAACACCATGGGTTGAAGCCACCGGGCAGGCGGAGATTGGGAATCCAAGTGTCCCTGCACCCCCCATCGGTCAAACTGAGTTACGCCAGTCAGAACGGACAACAGCAGGAGTGCCTCCTCACTGTTACAAACAAGATCAGTTTATATGGCAACGTATCCTCCAGGAAGTACAAGAATGTGAACGTTTGGTGAAGGAACTCTCGCCCGTGGAATGGCGAGGTAAAGGAGAGCGGGAGTGTAAGGGGGAAGACCGGGGTGTAAGTACTTTCAGAACAAGGAATCTGGAACTGCCGGGGCCGTGCCTCTGGTTGCAGGGGGAAGATAGCCTGCGAGCACAGGAGTCAGGTGACCGGGAAGCTGGAGGCGTGGCCAGAGCCAGAGCTCAGGGGTCAGGTGACCGGGGAACAGGGGGTGTCTAGGAAGAGGGAGAAAAAGGAGGTTTGCGCGGGAAAGCAGAGAGTTGACAGTTGGGGTCAAGCCCCACTAGAGGGAGAAGAGACGCAGGGTCCGTGGAGCCGAGCAAGTGAGGTGCAGTGTTATGGACTAGGGGATTAGCGGGTCAAATCAAAGACCGCCCCCCTACCGCCAGAAGACGTGGAGCTGAGAAAGTGAGGTGCAGTATTATGGACTAGGGGCTCAGCAGGTCAAACCGGAGACCGCCGCTACAGCCAGAAGACTAGCATTGTTTAGGCGGGGAAGCCAGAAGAAAACAACACCGGCATCAGCTGGCAAATGCCTTGTGGGGAGCAAGAGTCAGCTAAGTGTAAAACTGCTGATTATAACCGTGTCGTACCTTGCTGAGATCCTAAATCAGCCCTATATTGTCCCTCCCGCACCCAGGGAAATGGGGAGTAGTTGTATATAAGAATACACCAGCCAGATTAACAAGGTAAGACGTACAGGGATAAATGATAATACCAATCATACAAATATGCACTCACAAACAACAAAGTGGAACACCAGGAAGTAAAGGGAAGGAAAAAAACAAATAAAAGAGGACGAGGATAATCACACAGATAAATCATCAAACAACAGTCTTTTGAACAACACTCCAAACACCTCCACAGCAAACACCTTCAACTCCACACCAGGCAGTATAAAACTAACACTGGCAATCCTGATTGCCAGAGGCGAGTATGTATAGCAAAGGGGAGTGGCCAACACTGAACAGCTGAGACCATCAAAGCTGGAAAGCTCCAGAAGTTCTCAGCTGCACAGTTTAACCCCTGCACTGCTAACAGAAACCTGCACTATTAAATATGATGATGAAGTGCTTCTAATCAGTGCAGGAGTATGAGAAATCAGACGCTGGGGTCTTCTGGTCCCTCTCTGTCGCGGTAAACCCATTACACCTATAATATAAATTGAGACATAATTTATATTTTTTATTTTCTATTTTTCTCCAATTATTTTTTATGTTTTGTACATTTATTTTTATAACTTTTTATTTTACTATTACATTTTTTTTATTAGACATCATTCTACTCTAAACTTGGAACCGAAGGTCATGATTTACTTATTACAGCAACCATATGGACATACAAACGAAATTCTAAATATAATATGTTGGGGCAGATTTACTACTGTGAATGTGTCTTAACTTTGTCTTTACGTGTGCCAAATCTTGCCACATGTTAGCAAAAGTTGTGTAATCGCGTCTTAGACCTATTTATTATACCTTTTAGACACTTATGTCTAAAATTGTTGGCACAAAAAAGTGGCGTAAAATAAGGCAACCACCAATAGTAATGAAAAACTGGGAAAAAGTGTGTGAGTCACTGTAATAAATTAGTATATCACTTAAACAGGGGTCACTGTGCAGAAACGATGGGTGAGCTGTGACCATTGCCTATTGTGAATGGTGGATCTTGTGTTATACACAGTCATGGCTGAAAGTGTTGGCACCCTTTAAATTGTTCCAGAAAATTAAATATTTCTCCCAGAAAATTATTGCAATTACACATGTTTTGTTATACACATGTCCAACAATTTTGGTTCTCAAGTCCTCACACAGTTCTCTTCTCCTCTTTCTGTTCTCCATGCTTAGTGTGGCACACACACAGACACACAATGCAAAGACTGAGTCAACTTCTCCCCTTTTTGTCTGGTTTCAGGTGTGATTTTCATATTGCCTACTCCTGTTACTTGCCACAGGTGAGTTTGAACGAGCATCACATGCTTGAAACAAAGTTGTTTACCCACAATTTTGGAAAGGTGCCAACAATTTTGTCCTGCCATTTTGGGAGGTATGTGTGAAATATGTCCAATTTGCCTTTTTTTCCTTTGTTTTTTTTGTGTTGTTCCACTACGCACAAAGTAAATAAACATGTGTATAACAAAACATGTGTAATAATTTTCTGGGAGAAATACTTCATTTTCTGCAACAATTGTAAGGGTGACAACACTTTCGGCCATGACTGTATACAGTTGCAATCAAAATTATTCAACCCCAATTGCTGATTAGTAGTGTTGAGCAAGCATGCTCGACACTGCTCGGTACTCGCCCGAGCATCATGCTACTCGGGATGTTCGGCGAGCACCGAGATTTTCCGGGTTACTCAGGCGGGAGCTCGGGTCTACGCCCTCCATGTTTGGCGCTCTTTACAGAGCCAATGAACATGCAGGGATTGCCAGCCAGCCACTGTAATGCCGCAGCCATGTTGTTTGTGGTCATTACAGTGATTGGCTGGCCGCACAGCGTCACCTCGAGTATTTAAAACCGGGCGCCGCCATCTTGGACACAGTCGCTCTGGATTAGACAGTGTAGGGACAGCGCTGCTGAGCTAGGGAGAGATTTTTCCTGCGAAATAGTTAGTGTAGGGTCTGTAAAGGCTGCCAGAACAAACAAACAGTCCTTCTCAGGTATCAGGCAGGCAGGCAGGCTGTATAGGAGATGCAGTGGTTATACCAGCAAACGCTGAATTACAGTCCTGTGTGCTCCTGTTTCTGAAATTGCTGGACTTAGCTCCAGGTCTCGGGGGCCAGTAAAAATCCTTTTTTTTCATCTAAATCCTCTTTTTTTTCCTCCTTCACACTGTACAAATACCCGTCTTATTAACCTATTGCTGCCCCCCCCCCCAAAAAAAAAGTGTGTCTCTGATTTTTCAGACACAAATATATCTGTTGAAAAGAGTCTGGTATAGGCCACAGAAACAGAAGTGTGTTTTTGCATTTCCACAGATCAAATCTCTGTAGTATCCAGTTTTGGGCCTTTTGTATCTAAAAAAAAAACAGTTTGAGTGTGTCTCTCACTGTTCAGCCGCAAATCTATATATTTAAAAAGTCTGGTATACACCAGTAAATTATAACTGTGGGTTTGCTGTTCCACGGTAAAAAATCTCTATTATCCTGCTTTTCGCTTTTTTGGCCTTAAAAAAAAACAGTAGTGTCTCCTGACTGTTCTGACACAAAAATATATCTGTTGAAAATAGTCTGTTGTAGGCCCGACAAATCCCAGTGTGGTTTTGCATTTCCACGGGTCAAATCTCTGTAGTATCCAGTTGTGGGCCTTTTGTATCTTAAAAAAAAACAGTTTGAGTGTGTTGCTCACTGTTCAGCCGCAAATCTATATATTTAAAAAAGTCTGGTATACACCAGTAAATTATAACTGTGTGGTTTGCTGTTCCACGGTAAAAAAATCTCTATTGTCCTGCGTTTCACTTTTTTGGCCTTAAAGAAAAACAGTAGTGTCTCCTGACTGTTCTGACACAAAAATATATCTGTTGAAAATAGTCTGTTGTAGGCCCGACAAATCCCAGTGTGGTTTTGCATTTCCACGGGTCAAATCTCTGTAGTATCCAGTTGTGGGCCTTTTGTATCTAAAAAAAAAAACAGTTTGAGTGTGTAGCTTGTAGTGCCGGCGTCCCTGCCCTCTGCTAGGCAGGGACGCTGTTCCCCTCACTGCTCTGCTCCGTGCCCGGCGTCCCTCTCCCGCTCTGCTGGCAGCGCGCGCTCCTTCCCGGCCACTGTGCTTAGGGCGCGCGCGCGCGCTCTCCCTCCCTCTTAAAGGGGCCGCGCGCGCCGTCCTAAGGAGTCCCCGGCCAATGGCCGGAGGACTTTACCATATATAAGGCACCTCCTCCAAAATGGAGGTGCCCGAGCAATGTTGTTTGCACCTGTGTCTCACCTGTGCTTCAGCCCTCAGGTCCCGTTGCCAGTTACCTGCCAGTTACCTGCCAGATTCCTGCCTGATTACTTGCTACCTGCCTGCTAGTCTGAGGTCCGACGGTCTGCCTTACTAATCCTGTCAGTCTGTCTAAGGACCAGCCTGCCCGCTCACCTGGGAGCGCACATCAGCTACCTGCCTGCTTGCCTGTGGTCCGACGGTCTGCCTTCCAACTCCTGTCAGTCTGTCTATGGACCAGCTTGCCCACTCACCTGGGAGCGCACATCTGCTACCTGCCTGCTAGCCTACCTGGAGGCTCCGCCGTCACGTGCTGTGACCACCTGCCTGTCCAGTGACTCCTGCCCGGTCACCTGGGAGCGCTCATCTGCTACCAGTCTGCTTGCCTACCCGGAGGCTCTGCCGTCACGTGCTGTGACCACCCGCCTGTCCAGAGACTTCTGCCCGCTCACCTGGGAGCGCTCATCTGTCGCCTGTCCGCTGGTCTTCCTGGAGGCTCCGCCATCACATGCTGTGACCACCCGTTCATCCAGAGACTCTCGCCTGCTCACCTGGGAGCTCACGTCTATCTTCAGCCGCCACAGGTCGTACCAACCCTATACCTAGAGACTGCCCCGGTCACTTGCCGTGACCTCCAGCCCGTTCACTCAGAGACTGTCCCGTTCACTCAGAGACTGTCCCGTTCACCTGCTGAGACTTCCAGCCCGTCTTCCCTGGTCGCCACCCGCTCCCTTACAAGGACCGCCCCCTTGTATAGTAGCTCAGAGGTTCCGCCTCCCAGACCCGTTACAGTTTGCTCGGGCCATGGAACCCGGTGGCACCCAAGCTCCCTCGCTCTCGGACCTGTGTCATGAACTGTCCCGTCAAAGGTCCCAACAGGAGTCCATTCTGGGTCACCTGCGGAATGTCAATACTCGCCTGGACACTCTGACTGCTCCACCAGCAACCTCCGCCAGTGCCATGTCTCGCAATCCGGCAGCTCCACTGCCCACTAATACCATGGTATCTTACCCCGGACCCCGGCTTTCTGCACCTCCTCGCTTCGGAGGCGACTCCGCCCAGGCTCGGGGCTTCATAAATCAGTGCACCCTGCACTTTGAACTATTATCTCACCAGTTTAACTCCGACCGGGCCAAAATTGCATTCATCATGTCCCATCTCACCGGGGAGGCCCTGGCCTGGCTAAATCCTCTATGGGAGAGAGGAGACCCCCTGGTATCCAACTTGCCTGCTTTTCTCACGGCTTTCCGGAAAGTCTTCGACGAACCCGGACGGAAGATCTCATCCGCATCATCTCTGCTACGCCTCCGTCAGGAAAGTCTCACCGTGGGCCAATATGCCATACGGTTCCGTACCCTTGCCTCGGAGCTGGCCTGGGATAACGACGCTCTGGTTTCCGTCTTCTGGGAGGGTCTGTCCGGCCGTATTAAAGATGAGCTTGCCGGTCGGGACATTCCTACCACTCTCGATGATTTAATAACTCTTGCCACCCGGATTGACCTACGGTTCCAGGAGCGTGCCAGAGAGGTCACCCGTGAGAGGAGATTACCACGTCTAGCTCCTACTTTTCAGAAACCCGTCACTCCTTCTGTCTCTTACCAGGTACACTCTCCTGAGCCTATGCAGGTCGACCAGACCAAGATGGTCAAGACCCGTCAGGACTTACGCCGTGCCGAGGGGACCTGCTTCTACTGTGGCAGTAAGGAGCACCGGATCCGTGCCTGCCCTGAGAGGTCGGGAAACGCCTGTGTCTAGGTTCGCTCAGAGAGGTCCACCTAGACAAGAATAAATCCTCTCCATCCCTGCTGTTGTCAGTTTCAATCGTCTACGGGGAGAACCGTTATTTCGAACTAGCCCAACTTGACTCTGGAGCAGCCGGGAATCTTATCTCACAGTCCCTGGTAGAGAAATACCGCATCCCCACCAAACCTCTGGCTGTACCCTTGTCTGTTGCTGCCGTGGATGGGGGGCTCTTACCACGCCCCATCCAACTCATCACCGAATCCATTACTCTGCAGGTGGGAATGCTGCATTCTGAAAGTATCTCCTTCCATGTTCTGCCTGGACTCTCTCACGCCCTCCTGCTAGGTCTACCTTGGCTCCAGAGACATGCACCCGTTCTTGACTGGCAGACCGGAGAAGTCCTTCGCTGGGGACAGGGCTGCCATAAGACCTGTCTGGTTCCCGTCCATCCCGTCCGTCCTTCTCCTACCCCAGCTAATCTACCTGGACTTCCGATCCCTTATTGGTCTTATGCTGATGTCTTTAATAAAAAGGAAGCAGAGACACTACCTCCTCATAGACCATACGACTGCCCTATCGACTTGTTACCTGGTACTTCTCCTCCCCGTGGGTGTATTTATCCATTATCCACTGCTGAGACCCGCTCGATGTCCGATTATATTGAGGAGAATCTGGCCAGGGGATTCATCCGGAAATCTACCTCCCCGGCGGGAGCAGGCTTCTTTTTCGTCAAAAAGAAGGACGGCTCTCTCCGTCCCTGTATAGACTATAGAGGCCTTAACCAGATCACGGTGAAGAATAAGTACCCCCTTCCGCTCATTCCGGAGTTATTTGATCGTCTGAGGGGGGCTAGAATCTTCACCAAACTAGACCTCCGTGGGGCGTACAACCTGGTTCGTATCCGTCAGGGGGATGAATGGAAGACGGCATTCAACACCCGGGACGGCCACTATGAATATCTGGTAATGCCCTTTGGCCTCTGTAACGCTCCTGCCGTCTTTCAAGAGTTGGTCAATGACATCTTCCGGGACCTTCTCTACTCCTGCGTAGTGGTGTACCTGGACGACATCTTGGTCTTCTCTCCGGATCTCCAGACTCACCGGAGGGACGTTCGTCAGGTCCTGCTCAGGCTCAGGCAGAACCATCTCTACGCTAAATATGAGAAGTGCCTCTTTGAGCAGACCTCGCTTCCGTTTCTGGGCTACATTATCTCTCAGACCGGCCTACAAATGGATCCTGAGAAACTGTCTGCCATCGAGAAATGGCCCCGACCGGAGGGGTTGAAGGCCATTCAGCGATTCCTGGGCTTCGCCAACTACTACCGCCTCTTCATACCACACTTCTCTTCCCGGACTGCCCCAATTTCCGCGCTCACCCGTAAGGGTACTAATCCCAAAGAGTGGCCGCCCGAAGCAGAGGAGGCCTTTCTTTCCCTAAAACAGGCCTTCTCTTCCGCCTCGGTGCTGCATCGCCCGGACGGCAACAAGCAGTTCTTCCTGGAAGTTGACGCCTCCTCCTCTGGAGCCGGAGCGGTACTTACTCAAAAATCATCTTCCGGGAGAATGGTAACTTGTGGCTTCTTCTCCAAACTCTTCTCCTCTTCTGAGCGCAACTATTCCATAGGAGACCGAGAGTTATTGGCCATCAAGCTGGCGTTGGAGGAGTGGCGTTACCTACTCGAGGGGGCTCTTCATCCGGTAATAATTTACACTGACCACAAGAACTTGGCTTACCTCCAGCATGCCCAGAGACTTAACCCGCGCCAAGCCCGGTGGTCCTTGTTTTTTGCTCGCTTTGATTTTGTTCTTCATTTTCGCCCGGCTGACAAAAACGTCAAAGCAGACGCCTTGTCCCGATCCTTTCTGGTGTCCGATCTCGAGGAAGAACCTAAACATATCATCGATCCCGCCAGAGTAATGCAGGTGGCTCCCGTGAGTCTAAATCGTCTCCCTCCCGGTAAGACGTTTGTTTCAGTACCTGATCGGGAGAAGATCCTACACTGGGGCCATTCGTCTAAACTAGCTGGCCACGCCGGTCAGAAAAAGACCCTCCAGCTTATTGCCCGGCACTATTGGTGGCCTACCCTGCACAAGGACGTAATAGACTTTGTTTCTGCCTGTGTGTCCTGCGCCCGCAACAAAGTCCCGAGACATCTGCCAGCCGGACGCCTCCTTCCGCTTCCTGTGCCTGCTGCCCCCTGGCAGCATATTGCTATGTACTTCATAACTGATCTCCCCGTCTCTGTCGGTTGTACGGTCATTTGGGTGGTCGCTGACCGCTTTTCCAAGATGGCTCACTTTATTCCCCTGCCAGGCCTCCCGTCTGCACCCGAGCTGGCTAAAGACTTTATCCGCCATATCTTCCGTCTTCATGGCCTGCCCCTCCACATCGTGTCGGATCGTGGGGTACAGTTCACCTCACGTTTCTGGAGAGCCACTTGTAAACTACTAGACGTCACCCTGGACTTCTCCTCCGCTTACCACCCACAGTCCAATGGTCAAGTGGAGCGGATCAATCAGAACCTGACCAGTTACCTCCGGCACTTCGTTAATGCCCACCATTCTGACTGGGTGGATCTCCTACCATGGGCCGAGTTCTCTTATAATAATCACGAGAGCGAATCCTCCTCCAAATCCCCGTTTTTTGTAGTTTTCGGTCAGCATCCTCGGATTCCTTTTCCTGTCTCCACCTCTGTGGACAACCCGGCTGCGGAATCTCTCGTTAGCAAATTTTCCTCCATATGGGAGAGTACCCGGTCCGCACTCCTTCTGTCATCCGAGCGTATGAAAAGACACGCTGACAAAAAACGCCTGGATCCTCCACAATTTCGTCCAGGAGATAAGGTCTGGCTCTCATCTAAATATGTTCGACTCAAGATACCTTCTTACAAGTTAGGGCCTCGGTGACTGGTCTGCAAACCATGTCCTATGAGGAACGGTTGCAGGATTTGGGAATGTTTAGCTTGCAAAAAAGAAGACTGAGAGGAGACTTAATAGCTGTCTACAAATATGTCAAGGGCTGTCACATTGTAGATGGATCATCTTTATTCTCTTTTGCACAAGGAAAGACTAGAAGCAATGGGATGAAACTAAATGGGAGGAGACACAGATTAGATATTAGAAAAAACTTTTTGACAGTTAGGGTGATTAATGAGTGGAACAGGCTGCCACGAGAGGTGGTGAGTTCCCCTTCAATGGACGTCTTCAAACAGAGGCTGGACAGACATCTGTCTGAGATGATTTAGTGAATCCTGCTTTGAGCAGGGGGTTGGACCAGATGACCCAGGAGGTCCCTTCCAACTCTACCATTCTATGATTCTATGATTCATCGGTCCTCTGGAGGTCATCAGTCAGATCAACCCGGTGGCCTATAAATTGAAACTCCCGGCCAACTTACGGATCCCTAACTCCTTCCATGTATCTCTCCTCAAACCCGTGGTGCTTAACTCTTTTTCCAAGTCTACAGGTACGCCTCCTGCTCCGGTTTCCGCTGAGGACGAGTTTGAGGTAGAGAACATTCTTGCTACCAAAAGGGTAAGAGGGAAGACCTTTTTTCTGGTAGATTGGAAGGGGTTTGGTCCTGAGGAGAGAACGTGGGAGCCCCGGAAGAACATCCATGCCCCTCTCATCCTTGCTAAATTTCTGTCTGGCCTAAAAAAGGGGGGGCCTAAAGGGGGGGGTACTGTAGTGCCGGCGTCCCTGCCCTCTGCTAGGCAGAGACGCTGTTCCCCTCACCGCTCTGCTCCGTGCCCGGCGTCCCTCTCCCGCTCTGCTGGCAGTGCGCGCTCCTTCCCGGCCACTGTGCTTAGGGCGCGCGCGCTCTCCCTCCCTCTTAAAGGGGCCGCGCGCGCCGTCCTAACGAGTCCCCGGCCAATGGCCGGAGGACTTTACCATATATAAGGCACCTCCTCCAAAATGGAGGTGCCCGAGCAATGTTGTTTGCACCTGTGTCTCACCTGTGCTTCAGCCCTCAGGTCCCGTTGCCAGTTACCTGCCAGTTACCTGCCAGATTCCTGCCTGATTACTTGCTACCTGCCTGCTAGTCTGAGGTCCGACGGTCTGCCTTACTAATCCTGTCAGTCTGTCTAAGGACCAGCCTGCCCGCTCACCTGGGAGCGCACATCAGCTACCTGCCTGCTTGCCTGTGGTCCGACGGTCTGCCTTCCAACTCCTGTCAGTCTGTCTATGGACCAGCTTGCCCGCTCACCTGGGAGCGCACATCTGCTACCTGCCTGCTAGCCTACCTGGAGGCTCCGCCGTCACGTGCTGTGACCACCTGCCTGTCCAGTGACTCCTGCCCGCTCACCTGGGAGCGCTCATCTGCTACCAGTCTGCTTGCCTACCCGGAGGCTCTGCCGTCACGTGCTGTGACCACCCGCCTGTCCAGAGACTTCTGCCCGCTCACCTGGGAGCGCTCATCTGTCGCCTGTCCGCTGGTCTTCCTGGAGGCTCCGCCGTCACATGCTGTGACCACCCGTTCATCCAGAGACTCTCGCCTGCTCACCTGGGAGCTCACGTCTATCTTCAGCCGCCACAGGTCGTACCAACCCTATACCTAGAGACTGCCCCGGTCACTTGCCGTGACCTCCAGCCCGTTCACTCAGAGACTGTCCCGTTCACTCAGAGACTGTCCCGTTCACCTGCTGAGACTTCCAGCCCGTCTTCGCTGGTCGCCACCCGCTCCCTTACAAGGACCGCCCCCTTGTATAGTAGCTCAGAGGTTCCGCCTCCCAGACCCGTTACATAGCACACTGTTCAGCCGCAAATCTACGGTATATATTTAAAATAGTCTGGTATATACCAGTAAATTATAACTGTGGGTTTGCTGTTCCACGGTAAAAAATCTCTATTATCCAGCTTTTCGCTTTTTTTGCCTTAAAAAAAAACAGTAGTGTCTCCTGACTGTTCTGACACAAAAATATATCTGTTGAAAATAGTCTGTTGTAGGCCCGACAAATCCCAGTGTGGTTTTGTATTTCCACAGGTCAAATCTCTGTAGTATCCAGTTGTGGGCCTTTTGTATCTTAAAAAAAACAGTTTGAGTGTGTTGCTCACTGTTCAGCCGCAAATCTATATATTTAAAAAAGTCTGGTATACACCAGTAAATTATAACTGTGTGGTTTGCTGTTCCACGGTAAAAAAATCTCTATTATCCTCCGTTTCACTTTTTTGGCCTTAAAGAAAAACAGTAGTGTCTCCTGACTGTTCTGACACAAAAATATATCTGTTGAAAATAGTCTGTTGTAGGCCCGACAAATCCCAGTGTGGTTTTGCATTTCCACGGGTCAAATCTCTGTAGTATCCAGTTGTGGGCCTTTTGTATCTTAAAAAAACAGTTTGAGTGTGTCGCTCACTGTTCAGCCGCAAATCTATATATTTAAAAAAAGTCTGGTATATACCAGTAAATTATAACTATGGGTTTGCTGTTCCAGGTTAAAAAATCTCTATTATCCTGCTTTTCGCTTTTTTGGCCTTAAAGAAAAACAGTAGTGTCTCCTGACTGTTCTGACACAAAAATATATCTGTTGAAAATAGTCTGTTATAGGCCCGACAAATCCCAGTGTGGTTTTGCATTTCCACGGGTCAAATCTCTGTAGTATCCAGTTGTGGGCCTTTTGTATCTAAAAAAAAAACAGTTTGAGTGTGTAGCTCACTGTTCAGCCGCAAATCTACGATATATATTTAAAATAGTCTGGTATATACCAGTAAATTATAACTGTGGGTTTGCTGTTCCACGGTAAAAAATCTCTATTATCCTGCTTTTTGCTTTTTTTGCCTTAAAAAAAAAACAGTAGTGTCTCCTGACTGTTCTGACACAAAAATATATCTGTTGAAAATAGTCTGTTGTAGGCCCGACAAATCCCAGTGTGGTTTTGTATTTCCACAGGTCAAATCTCTATAGTATCCAGTTGTGGGCCTTTTGTGTCTAAAAAAAAACAGTTTGAGTGTGTCGCTCACTGTTTTTCCGCAAATATATATATTTAAAATTTTATGGTATACCCCAGTAAACAATAACTGTGGTTTTGCCATTCCACGGTAAAAAAATCTCTATTATTCGGGTTTTGGTATTTTTTCCGTAAAGAAAAACAGTAATAGTTTATCCCTGATTGTTCTGATTGTTTAAAAGAGTCGGGTGTAGGCCAGAGAAATAGAACTGTGGTTTTCCTCTTCCATGGTTCTAATCTCCATTTTATTACCCTTTTTCCATTGATAGTGCGAGTGTAAGCTATTTTACTTCCTTTACAATGGGCAAGGCGCGTGGCAAGGGACGTGGAAGTGGACGTTCTGGTGATGGTGCGTGCAGAGGACGGGGACGTGGCCAAGGTGAAAATGTGCCACAACCAACAGCCACATCTTCTAGCTCCCACTTATTGACCGAATTACTAGGGAAGCACAGAACAACACCAGTATTGTGAACTGATCAGTGTGAACAGGTTATTAATTGGATAGCAGATAATACTTCCAGTTACCTGAGCACCACCACCTCAGGTCTGTCTTCCACACGGTCAAATGTTAGTAGCCGTGAGTCTTGACCGCATACTCCTCCTCACCCTGATGCTCCTTCCTCCCACCAATGCCGAATGTCGTCAGACAGCAACTGATCCCACACTTGGACACTCTGAAGAGCTGTTCACTGGTCCATTTCCATATTTGTGCCCCTTGCCTGCTCCGCTTGAAGTGGTGGAAGAGGAGATCCCATGTAGCGATGCTCAAATATTTGAACAGCCACGGTCACAGGAAGTCGACGCTGGCAATTTGTCACAAGAGGTGGACGATGACGAGACACAATTGACAGGAAGTGAGGAGGAGGATCATGGTGCGCAAGTGGAAGAGGAGGAGGTGGTGGATGATCTAGTAACTGACCCAACGTGGCAGGAGGACATGCAGAGTGAGGCCAGCAGCACACAGGGGGAGGGAGGCAGAGTACCCCAACAGGCAGGAAGAAGCAGTGTGGTGGCCGCAGACAGAAGGCGGGCAACCCTTCCCCGTAACACCAACACGAGGGATGTTGCCAGTACAAGCGGTAGGTCTTCCAGAGTCTGGAATTCTTTTAAAGACTCTACTGATAACCCCAAAAAGGCCATTTGTACCACCTGCCATGCCAGCATCAGCAGGGGTGACAAAACTACCAGCCTGACCACCACCAGCATGAACAGGCACATGGCAGCAAATCACCCGACTTTGTGGGGCGAACCCCAGGGTCCACGACCAGTGTCAGCGGGTGTCACCACTGCTTCTTCCGCTGTTGTGCGTGCAATAGAACCCCCTGTTGTGTGTGCAAGGCAATCCCCTGTCCATACTGCATGTAAAGATGCCCCCTCCTCTCAGTCTTCACTTGTTATGGCAGTTTCTCAAGAAACAGCATCAACGTCCACGTCCCACCGCAGCATTCATATCCCAGACCTTTGAACGAAAGCGGAAATTCGCAGCTAACGCCCCACAGGCCACAGTCCTAAATTCGCACATTTCACGACTGCTTGCGTTGGAAATGCTGCCTTTTAGGCTGGTGGAGACGGAATCCTTCTGCAACCTTACGGCGGTGGCCGTCCCTCGGTACTCGGTCCCCAGCCGACACTATTTTGCCCGGTGTGCCATCCCCGCACTACACAAGCACGTGTCCCAAAACATCTGCCGTGCCCTCAACAACGCAGTTACTGGGAGAGTCCACCTGACAACGGACACGTGGACAAGTGCTTGTGGCCAGGGATGGTACATCTCCCTGACGGCACACTGGGTAAACATAGTGGAAGCCGGGACCCAGTCGGACCTTGGGACGGAACACATCCTCCCCACATCGAGGATTGCGGGCCCTATGTCAGTCAGAGTTGCCCCCACAGTGTACAGCTCCTGAGCATCATCCTCCTCCTCCTCCTAATGCTCAGCCTCCATCTCAGATATCACCACATCAGTTACAAGCGGCAACAGGCTGTGCTGAAACTTATAAGCTTAGGTGATAAACCTCACACTGCTTGTGAGTTGTGGACAGCTGTGAAAGAGCAGGCAGATCTGTGGCTGAGACCGCTGAACCTCCATCCAGGCATGGTCGTGTGTGACAATGGCCGGAACCTGGTGGCGGCTCTGAGGCGAGGCGAGATCACACACGTACCATGCCTGGCTCATGTGCTTAACCTCGTGGTTCAGCGATTACTTAAATCGTACCCCGAGTTGCCAGATCTGCTCGTGAAAGTACGCCGCCTGTCAGCTCATTTTCGCAAGTCAGCTACAGCTTCCGCCGCCCTTGCTGTGTTGCAGCAGCGTTTGCAGCTTCCGGCACACCGACTGGTGCGTGATGTCCCCACACGTTGGAACTCTACCCTCCACATGTTGCTAAGGATTTGTGAGCAGAAGAGAGCAGTTGTGGAGTACCAGCTGCAACAAGGCCGTCGATATTCTGGTCAGACTCCACACATAAGACCTCAGGAGTGGACCTGGATGTCTGACATATGTACCATCCTGACAAACTTTGAGAAGGCCACCAAGATGGTGAGTGGCGATGACGCCATCATTAGTGTCAGCATCCCACTTGTCTGTCTTTTGCAACGCTCTCTGCAGAGAATTAAAGAGCAGGCATTGCAGCCAGAGTATGATGAGATGGATCAAGAAGCCATAGCGGGCGATTACACACAGCCCAGCCTTATCTCATCTCAATGTGCATTCGGGGACAATGAGGGAGAGGAGGAGGAGGAGGAAGAACAGGAGCTGGTATCATGCGCTGTAGACAGTAGTACCTCTACAACTGTCATACCGTCGGTTCAGCGTGGGTGGCCTGAGGACGGGGGGGGGGGAGGAGGAGAAGGAGGAGAGCATGGTCAGTCATCATCTTGGTGAGGACACGGATATCTTGCCCGTTACCAGTCTGGCACGCATGGCTGACTTTATGTTACGCTGCCTTAACCGTGACCCTCGCGTTGTCAAAATGTTGGGTGACAGTCATTACTGGTTGATGACACTTGTAGACCCCCGCTACAAGGAGAACTTTCACTCTCTTATTCCTGAGGTGGAGAGGTCTACAAAAATGGGGCAGTACCAGAAGGCCCTTGCTGCAGAACTGTTAAAAAAATTCCCATCTGAACACGCTAGCGGCAGAGGTCACAGTTCATTATTGCCCAACCAAGGCGTACATGCGAGAGAGACGCAACTCCAATCCAGCAGAGGCAGGGGAACACTGTCAACGTTCTGGGACAGTTTTCTCAGACCCTCCCTTCGGACAGACCCTGAGGCGCGGGGTACTCTCACAAGGAGTGGAAAGTTTCAAAAGATGGTGAGGGAGTTCCTTGCCGACCGTACCAGCGTCCTCCGTGATTCCTCTGTGCCTTTTAATTATTGGTTATCCAAGCTGGACACTTGGAATGAACTCGCTCTGTACGCCTTGGAGGTCCTGGCCTGCCCTTCCGCTAACGTGTTATCGGAGCGTGTTTTTAGTGCCGCTGGGGGAATTATAACTGATAAGCGCACTCTCCTGTCAACTGACAATGCTGACAAGCTGACCCTTATCAAAATGAACAAGGGCTGGATTGGGCCAGACTTCTCATCACCACCAAATGACAGCAGAGTAACATAAAGTCAAATCCACTGTGTTATTTCGGGAGGTGTATTCACATGCACCGCTTCACACCCACACATGGGTATACGCTTCCTCATTTCGGCTGTATTTTGCTCTTCTCCTTATCCTCAGCCTCCACCACCACTATACCACCAGGGTGACCGTGGTCCGTGTTGCCATCATTGAACATTCCTCCATCCTGATTTTTGTCAGCTTTTGCTTGGAAGGCATAAGCAAAGACTGTGGGAGACCCACTCCCCAATATTGGGAATAATATTTTTAAGATGCTGTACTGTATGGTTCTTCCAAGGGGCATTAAAAGCGTCTTGTTATACCACTCTGACCTCCACGTCTCTTGTAAGGGGCATTAAAAGCGTCTTGTTATACCACTCTGACCACCACATCTCTTCTGAGGGGCATTAAAAGCATTTTGTTATACCACTCTGACCTCCACGTCTCTTGTAAGGGGCATTAAAACCGTCTTGTTATACCACTCTGACCTCCACGTCTCTTCTGAGGGGCATTAAAAGCGTCTTGTTATACCACTCTGACCTCTACGTCTCTTGTAAAGGGGCATTAAAAGCGTCTTGTTATACCACTCTGACCTCCACGTCTCTTGTAAGGGGCATTAAAAGCATCTTGTTATACCACTCTGACCTCCACGTCTCTTGTAAGGGGCATTAAAAGCGTCTTGTTATACCACTCTGACCTCCACGTCTCTTGTAAGGGGCATTAAAAGCGTCTTGTTATACCACTCTGACCCCCACGTCTCTTCTGAGGGGCATTAAAAGCATCTTGTTATAACACTCTGACCTCCACATCTCTTCTGAGGGGCATTAAAAGCATCTTGTTATAACACTCTGACCTCCACGTCTCTTCTGAGGAGCATTAAAAGCATCTTGTTATACCACTCTGACCTCCACGTCTCTTCTGAGGGGCATTAAAAGCATCTTGTTATAACACTCTGACCTCCACGTCTCTTGTAAGGGGCACTAAAAGGATCTTGTTATACCACTCTGACCTCCACGTCTCTTGTAAAGGGCATTAAAAGCGTCTTGTCATACCACTCTGACCTCCACATCTCTTGTAAAGGGCATTAAAAGCGTCTTGTCATACCACTCTGACCTCCACGTCTCTTGTAAAGGGCATTAAAAGCGTCTTGTTATACCACTCTGACCTCCACGTCTCTTGTAAGGGGCATTAAAAGCGTCTTGTTATACCACTCTGACCTCCACGTCTCTTCTGAGGGGCATTAAAAGCGTCTTGTTATAATACTCTGACCTCCACGTCTCTTGTAAGGGGCATTAAAACCCTCTTGTTATACCATTCTGACCTCCACGTCTCGTCTGAGGGGCATTAAAAGCGTCTTGTTATACCACTCTGACCTCCACGTTTCTTGTAAGGGGCATTAAAAGCGTCTTGTTATACCACTCTGACCTCCACGTCTCTTGTAAGGGGCATTAAAAGCGTCTTGTTATACCACTCTGACCTCCACGTCTCTTGTAAGGGGCATTAAAAGCGTCTTGTTATACCACTCTGACCTCCACGTCTCATGTAAGGGTCATTAAAAGCGTCTTGTTATACCACTGTGACCTCCACGTCTCTTCTGAGGGGCATCAAAAGTGTCTTGTTATAACACTCTGACCTCCACATCTCTTGTAAGGGGCATTAAAAGCATCTTTTTATACCACTCTGACCTCCACGTCTCTTGTAAGGGGCATTAAAACCGTCTTATTATACCACTCTGACCTCCACGTCTCTTCTGAGGGGCATTAAAACCGTCTTGTTATAACACTCTGACCTCCACGTCTCTTGTAAGGGGCATTAAAACCGTCTTGTTATACCACTCTGACCTCTACGTCTCTTGTAAAGGGGCATTAAAAGCATCTTGTTATACCACTCTGACCTTCACGTCTCTTGTAAGGGGCATTAAAAGTGTCTTGTTATACCACTCTGACCTCCACGTCTCTTGTAAGGGGCATTAAAAGCGTCTTGTTATACCACTCTGACCTCCACGTCTCTTGTAAGGGGCATTAAAAGTGTCTTGTTATACCACTCTGACCTCTACGTCTCTTGTAAGGGGCATTAAAAGCGTCTTGTTATACCACTCTGACCTCCACGTCTCTTCTGAGGGGCTTTAAAAGCGTCTTGTTATACCACTCTGACCTCTACGTCTCTTGTAAAGGGGCATTAAAAGCGTCTTGTTATACCACTCTGACCTCCACGTCTCTTGTAAGGGGCATTAAAAGTGTCTTGTTATACCACTCTGACCTCCACGTCTCTTGTAAGAGGCATTAAAAGCGTCTTGTTATACCACTCTGACCTCCACGTCTCTTGTAAGGGGCATTAAAAGCGTCTTGTTATACCACTCTGACCTCTACGTCTCTTGTAAGGGGCATTAAAAGAGTCTTGTTATACCACTCTGACCTCCACGTCTCTTCTGAGGGGCTTTAAAAGCGTCTTGTTATACCACTCTGACCTCCACATTTCTTGTAAGGGGCATTAAAAGCGTCTTGTTAAGCTACTGGGACCTCCACAACTCTTTGAACGGGCATTGCATTTCCTCAAAATTTTTGGAAGCTTTAGCTTGGAAGGCATAAGCAAATACTATGAGAGACCCACTCCCCAATAATGGGACTAATGTTTGTAATATGCTGTACTGCATGGCTCTTGTAAGGGGCATTAAAAACATCTTGTTAAGCTACTGAGACCTCCACGTCTCTTCCGAGGGGCATTAAAACCGTCTTGTTATGCTACTGTGACCTCAACGTCTATTCCACGGGGCATTGATATTGTCTTTTTATTCCACTGTAACTTCCACCACTCTTCCAAGGGGCATTAAAACCGTCTTGTTAAGCTACTGTGACCTCAACGTCTATTCCACGGGGCATTGATATTGTCTTTTTATTCCACTGTAACTTCCACCACTCTTCCAAGGGGCATTAAAACGGTCTTGTTAAGCTACTGTGACCACAACGTCTATTCCACGGGGCATTGATATTGTCTTTTTATTCCACTGTAACTTCCACAACTCTTCCAAGGGGCATTAAAACAGTCTTGTTAAGCTACTGTGACCTCCACGTCTCTTCCAAGGGGCATTAAAACCATCTTGTTAAGCTACTGTGACCTCAACGTCTATTCCACAGGGCATTGATATTGTCTTTTTACTCCACTGTAACTTCCACCACTCTTCCAAGGGACATTAAAACCGTCTTGTTAAGCTACTGTGACCTCCACGTCTCTTTCAAGGGGCATTGAAATGTTGTTTTTAATTACCTTACCTCTAATCTCCACGACTCTTCCAACGGGCATTGCATTTCCTCCTAATTTTAGTCAGCTTTTGCTTTTCAATGCAAAGGTGAAAACTAAGGGAGACACACTCTCCAATAATGGGTAGAAGGTTTTTAGTACGCTGTAATCCACGTCTGTTTCAAGGGGCATTGCAGTTCCTCCAAATTTTTGGAAAGCCTTCCATTCACTACTTAGGCCAACAGTGCACAGGAGACCCAGTTGCTATAAATGGAAAAAAAGGTTTAGTTAAGGCCCTCTGACCTCCATGTCATTTCCAAGGGGCATTGGAGTGCCTCAAAATTTTTGGTAGGCATTGCACTCACTGTATGCCCTATAACTGTGTAGCCGAACCGCTACTTTTGTTACAGAAACATATCCTACAAGATATATGTGGTTGACTGGCCTGATATTGATGTGAATGGTCCCTGTTCCTCCTGCTCTTTCTCCTTTCCACTACCTCATCCATCATTTATCACCTGAAGCTTTGTTTTAACGGGAGTCATAGAACTTGGATAGTAGCAGGAAAACATCCAGCAATCCTCGGAGGAGGTAGGATATGCGCCAAAACGCTGACCACCTCAGGCCTAGCCGCTACTACATACATGTGCTTGCATTCCTTGAAAACAAAGCAGATGCTAACTTCTATCATCCTCATCATGCTCCTCACCTTGGCACTCTCAACTCCCCTGATGGAGAAGCCAGGGCCCACCGGAGGAGTCAGGTTCTCTGGTGGGCTCGTCCAATGCTGCCCAAAAGCAGGCCAGTCTAAGAAAAGTGTGTGGGGATGTTCCGCGGAGAAATCGGGGCGGCTGGGGACCGTTTATGGACACCCGGCCGCCCCCAGGCGGCTGGGGACCGTGTGTGGACACCCGGCCGCGGGGCGGCTGGGGACCGAGTGTGGACACCCGGCCGCCCCCTGGCGGCTGGGGACCGTGTGTGGACACCCAGCCGCGGGGCGGCTGGGGACCGAGTGTGGACACCCGGCCGCCCCCTGGCAGCTGGGGACTGAGCTTGGACACCAGGCCACTGGGCGTCTGGGGACTGAGTATGGATAAAAGGGCCGCCGACGCAGCCATGACATGGTGGCTGGCGTCTGCCTCCACATGCCTAAAAGGCCCAATTTCAAGTGCAAGCAAGCTAGCAGTATGCACACTTACGCTTGCATTCCAAGAAAACAAAGCAGATGCTAACTTCTATCATCATCATACTCCTCACCTTGGCACAAACAACTCCCCTGATGGAGAAACCAGGACCCACCGGAGGAGTCGGGTTCTCTGGTGGGCTTGTCCAATGCTGCCCTAAAGCAGGCCAGTCTAAGAAAAGTCTGTGTGGATGTTCCGCGGAGAAATCGGGGCGGCTGGGGACCGTGTGTGGACACCCGGCCGCGGGGTGGCTGGGGAGCGAGCGTGGACACCCGGCCGCCGGGCGGCTGGGGACTGAGTATGGATACCTCGCTGCCGAAGCAGCCATGAGGTAGTGGCCAGCTTCGGCCTCCTCAAAGCTAAAAGGCCCCATTTCAAGTGCAAGCTAGCAGTATGGTATTGCAGCCTGGGGGTGGGTGGGTGGTTGGCTGCATATCTGCGCTTGCATTGCAAGGAATGGGGGAGGTACAATTGAACACTGCCCTGGGACAAGGACTTGCACGGGGATAGTTGCAAGTCTGCATCTTCTGATGCGGCAAGGATCACTTCTGATGGGCACACTTTTAGGCAGTGACCTGGGTGTCAGAGATGCTTCCAGGGGTCTTCCCCATGCTGTCCCCATGTCTTTTCAGCACTGTATGCATGTGTCACACAGCACATGGCCAGATAAGGTTGTAAAATGTTAAAATGACATTTCCCGGTGAATGCATTTATCACAGTTGAAAGCAATACAAAAGTGCAAAAACACATAAAAAATGCTACTTGTGAACATAGCCCAAGGTGTGGAGGAGTATTTTTGTTTTTGGTTATTTATTTTACCTTATACACAAGTCTTTACCCTGGAAAAGAAATTCCTTCACATATTTCACAGGAAAAAAGTTTCACTTTCGTTTTTGAACGTTTTATTATGAGCCTGTAAAAGTGGCTTAATACCTCTGACCACGTTGTTGACAACAGTGACCTGGGGGTCAGAAATGCTTCCTGGGGTGATCCCCATGCTGTCCCCATGTCATTTGAGCACTGTCACTATCGTTTTGGGCACTTTTTAGTCTTTCTACAGACTGCCGGAGGTGCCGCCGCAAAAATGCTCGGGTCTCCCATAGACTAACATTGGGCTCGTTGCTCGGGTCGAGCACCCGAGTATCACGGCGAGCTCGGGCCGAGCTTCGAGCACCCGAGCATTTTAGTGCTCGCTCAACACTACTGATTAGGTTTATTAGTAAAATTTACAAACTTTGTGCACTTTCATTGGTTTATTAAAAACAGCAGAAAGTTTGTAAATTTTGCTAATAAACCCAATTTGCAGTCAGGTTTGAATAATTTTGATTGAATCTGTAGGTTTTATCTAGCCTGTGATAATAATGATATGAATAATTAATAAGTGCAGAATAGGAAGTGTTAGCGAGGGGTAGGACCTGGTCTTTTGGTGCCAATGACAGGATTGGAAAAAGTCCCCCATATTCATTTATTTAAGTCTTGTTGCCCCTTCCTCCTCCTCTTCACTATTTCCTGCTATTCCTCTGGTCATTTTTAGTCTCGATGATCATGGTGAAAACTGAAAATGTTTCTGGAATTTCTTTATGCATTTTTTTCCCCCAAAATTTAAAAAAAAGCTCTTTCCTGATACTAAAGGGGGTTATTTTACTAAATACATTTATCACCAGTCCACATAACAGGTGATAAGTGTATGATCGTTGGGGGCCGACTCCTGGGAATCTCTATGATTTTGAGAACAGGTCCCAAAGTCCGCCATGTATTTTAGGTGGCGTTGCTCATGGGTGATCAATAGGACTGACCGAGATTACCTTTCTGTCAGCCCCATAGAAATAAATGGGGTGTGAACTATGGAATGTACCAGAAGTGGTGCATAAATGTCATACCATGGCATAAATGACGTGCATGATATTTATGAAATCCGGGTGCCAATTTTAACCTTCTTCTACAAAAACGTTATAAAAAATGATGCATGCATATGAAATGGAAAATCAATTTGTAAAGTTTGCACCAAAATATTATTCTACATGAACGCAGCCAAGGGGTGAAGAAGAGAGGGGATTAATAGTGACATAATAAGAAAAGTAACATAATGAGACTCTATGTTACATTGGGAACAGTAGACGTTCCCCTTCTTGCTTCGGCCCTGGCTCAGACAGCCTCCTTCTATTTTCTTTCCGCGCTCTCTGACTGTTCGTTCCTAATTATATATCTCCAGCCAGCGATGTTGAAACGAGTCCAATGGAAAATACATTAAATCCATTGTAGACAGTCTCATAATAAGACCGGGTGTGCTGCTTCCAGTCATTCACGCGAAGGATTGTTTCACATGGGACCACGAGTCAAATGGTGAAATAATTACTGATAATTATTGATATTAACCATTGGGGCACTACCTATGCCAAAACGACACATTATTCTGTATTTATTGTAGAGTCATGGGAAACAAAGGAGTTAAAGTGGAGAACAAAAAAATCAATTGAAAGAAAAGTAACTAGCAAATAAAAGTCATTGGGTCAACGTCTACTGAGAAGTGGTTTAAAGGGGTATTCCGATTTTATAAAGTGATGTCATATCCTGAGAATGAAGGGTCCACAGTACTGATTTAGCACTGCATCCCCACCACTGTTCCTCTTGCACGGCTTTGCCGCTGTCTCGCAGCTGTGCAGAGACCTGCAGCATTGAACCATTAATGTGGAAGGGACGGCTGCAGTTCCCAGCATAGGGGAGTTGTTGGGAATGTAGAGGTCGGACCCCCAGCTGCGACATGCCACCACTTTACAAGTTGGGAGTATCCTATCTATCTGCAGCTATCAATGATCGGTGGGGTTCTCTAGACCTGGACCTCCGCTGTTCAATAGCATTGGATAAGGATCAAAACACATACATTTATTTTTTAAAGTTCGGTTCCACGTTAATATAAAATATTATATGTAATATTTTCTCCTGAATTGCAATGAAGGAGGGATTTGAAGGTGCTAGGGAACCCCCCTAAGTCTGTTCATGGGTTTTGTAAAGCTATATTAAATGGGGTGTCCGGGACTTTAAAATTCATGGGTCATCAGTGTCTGATTGGTGGGGGTGCGACACCTGGCACCTCCACTGATCAGCTGTTCCTGGTGACAGCAGCGGCTGGAGCTGCAAATTTACAATGCTGCACAGCACAGCTACATCTACTATATAGTGGCTGTGGCCAGGTGTTGCATTGCCGCCCCTTATTCAAATCAATAGGGGCAGATGTGCAGTTCCCGGCCGCAGCCACTATTCCATCGACGGAGCTGTGCTGTGCAGCTCCGTAACTGAGCAGTTCCAGCCGCCGCCGACACCGGGAACAGTTGATCGCCGCCGCTGCCGGGTGACACCCCCCCACCGATCAGACATTGATGACCTATCCTAAGGCTATCAATGTTAAAGTCCCAGAAAACCCCTTTAAAATATTCTATTAGGTATTTGTGGATTATTAGATAGGAGTCTCCCATTCATCTAAAAGAAATAGCAGAGTGGTTGCAAAAAAGTATCTCTCTCTGGAGGAGCCAGAACATGTAATGCTTTAGTTCCCCTGTGGTGGCACTGTGGGGAAATGAAACCCATGCTGCCAGTTTACATCACAGATCACAGCTAATCATTGCTAATGGGGACTTTTCAGAAAAAAAAGATAGATTCTTGTATGTAGTAAATAATTAAGTGTTTTCTGCCCCTTCCTTTAATTAGACATATGGCCCCAGTGTGGTCAAAAAATAAGAATTTAGCATATACCCACTTATCCATCCTCTGAAGCTCCTCTATCTTGCTGGCTAAGTTCCCCACCAGTCTCTTTCTTTTCATTTGTGGATGGTACGGCCACAGCAGAGCCAACTGAGAAGAGAAGTAGAAGAGACCGGCAAGGTGCACAGACAGCGGTATGGAGGAGGCAGGGGATCGATTGAGTCAAAGCCATTTCTTATTTTTTTAGAAAATCGTGGCCATACGTCAATTTAAAGAAAACGGCGGAAAACCCTTTAAAAGAGTTATCTGGAGCTGTACAGCAGTGCTCACTTCTGCGCAAGTGAGTGGTGCTGATGGCAGAGCTACCCCACACACCTGCCAAGACGGGTATCGTTCACGTAGCCTCTTCACTAGAAAAGACATGTCTATGATACCTGAGTTTGCTGATCTATAAATTTGTGTCTTATTTTTTGAGAGTAGAGAGGTTAAAAAAAAAAATCACGCGACATGAACTCCCAGCCGGTATTGCACTAGAGAGAGTATGGCGGCCTTTTCCACAGGCACATCTTCAATAAATAACCCTGACAAAAAAAATTCCAACTCCTTTTAATCTTATAATAAAACACGTACAGGAAATATGTGCAAGATTGCATTACTCCGCCGGGTTCGGGATCTATTTTAATAATAGAAAATGAATGTTCGGAGCTTACGTTACATTCTTTCTGTCAGAATGTTTTCACTGCTTACCGGGTCAACTGCAGTTCAATCCTTACAAATAGGATGGAGGTGGCTGCAGAGAAGCGAGCGCATTAGTAATTCCTAACACCGGCAATCCGCAGCCTGGAAGACATTCACAATAGGCGGCTGGCCAAAACCTTCCATGTCTTTGTCTTAATTAAATAATAAAAGCTGAAAGACCCACAGAGCGTTACTAAGTGGGGAGAGGAATAGAGAAATCCATGGCTTTTAGCCTTCCACTTTAACAGGGGATTTTTCACAATCAATTACGGCTACAGTTAAACATGGGAACGGGTTTGGAAGCCGGACAGGTAATGGCTTCTCTGCGTTTTATAGGGGACTTGGGTTAAATTTATATTGTAAATTAATTCAGCTGTGCTGCACTACGGAATACGAGTCAGCTATAGGAAAGCCGGGTCGCATGGGCATATTTCACAGTCCGTACGTGGACTGCAATGCCCGGACTGAATTTGGATCTCCTTACCTGAACTTACAGCCTTATATATTGCTATTATGGTCAATATATTGTTCATGGTCAATCCAGGCAGTGCAGTCCACATACAGACTGTGAAATATGCCAGTCTGGACTAAATTCCCCCATACACTTTTTAGAAAGTTATCTTGCTGCAGCCCTCCTGTGTTCTCTATGAGAGAGCCGCTGTCAGACATCTCTGGCAGTGACTTATCTTGCTGAGAACAAAAGAATCGGCACTCCGAAAAGAATTTGCACTCCGAAAAAGTACATGCCGGATCCTTATGTCCCCCAGCACATACACTACCGTTCAAAAGTTTGGGGTCATTTAGAAATTTCATTATTTTTTAAAGAAAAGCACATTTTTTTTCAATAAGGCTAACATTAAATGAATCAGAAATACACTCTTTATATTGTTAATGTTGTAAATGACTATTCTAGCTGCAAACGTCTTGTTTTTATTGCAATATCTACATAGGTGTATAGAGGCCCGCTTCCAACAACCACCACTCCAGTGTTTTAATGGTACACTGTGTTTGCTAACTGTGTAAGAAGGCTAATGGATGTTTAGAAAACCCTATAAAACCCTTGCACAAGAATGTTAGCCCAGCTGAAAACGGTTTGGCTGATTTGAGCAGCTATAAAATTGACCTTCCTTTGAGCTAGCTGAGAATCTGGAGCATTACATTTGTTTGTTCTATGAAACTCTCAAAATGGCCAGAAAAAGAGAACTTTCATGTGAAACTCGACAGTCTATTCTTGTTTTTAGAAATGAAGGCTATTCCATGCGAGAACTTGCCAAGAAACTGAAGATTTTCTACAACGGTGTGTACTACTCCCTTCAGAGGAGAGCACAAACAGGCTCTAACCAGAGTAGAAAGAGAAGTGGGAGGCCCCGCTGCACAACTGAGCAACAAGACAAGTACATTAGAGTCTCTAGTTTGAGAAATCGACGCCTCACAGCTCCTCAACTGGCAGCTTCATTAAATAGTACACGCAAAACGCCAGTGTCAACATCTACATTGAAGAGGCGACTCCAGGATGCTGGCCTTCAGGGCAAAGTGGCAAAGAAAAAGCCATATCTGACACTGGCTAATAAAAGGAAAAGATTAATATGGGCAAAAGAACACAGACATTGGACAGAGGAAGATTGGAAAAAGTTTTATGGACAGACGAATCAAAGGGTGAGGTGTTTGGATCACACAGAAAAACATTTGTGAGACGCAGAGCAACTGAAAAGATGCTGGAAGATTGCCTGATGCCATCTGTCAAGCATGGTGGAGGTAATGTGATGGTCTGGGGTTGCTTTGGTGCTGGTAAAGTGGGAGATTTGTACAAGGTAAATGGGATTTTGAATAAGGAAGGCTATCACTCCATTTTGCAATGCCATGCCATACCCTGTGGAGCGCTTGATTGGAGCCAATTTCATCCTACAACAGGACAATGACCCAAAGCACACCTCCAAATTATGCATGAACTATTTAGGGAAGAAGCAGGCAGCTGGTATTCTATCTGTAATGGAGTGGCCAGCGCAGTCACCAGATCTCAACCCCATTGAGCTGTTGTGGGAGCAGCTTGACCGTATGGTACGCAAAAAGTGCCCATCAAGCCAATCCAACTTGTGGGAGGGGCTTCAGGAAGCATGGGGGGAAATTTCTCAAGATTACCTCAGCAAATTAACAGCTAGAATGCCAAAGGTCTGCAATGCTGGAATTGCTGTAAAGGGAGCATTCTTTGACGAAGGCAAAGTTTGAAGGAGAAAATTATTCTTTCAAATAAAAATCATTATTTCTAACCTTGTCAATGTCTGGACTATATTTTCGATTCATTTTGCAACTTATTTGATAAATAAAAGTATGAGTTTTCATGGAAAACACAAAATTGTCTGGGTGACCCCAAACTTTTGAACGGTATTGTATGTTGAGGGAGAGTCAGGGGCCCCAATACATATTAGACCGTAGACTGGAGGCCTTGTTAGAAATTTTGCATTGGGCAATTGAGCTTCAATTTATGCCACTACACAAAGACATCCACTTCCCACCAGTTGATTGGTCTGGGTTGGGGTCTCTTTTTCCACCCCTTATGATACCACAGTATCATTGTTCTGGAGATACTGTATGATGCAATGTCATTTACTGCTAGCCAGATTCCAAAACTGGTAGGATCAGGGGCATAGCCAGTGTCAGACTGGGGTGCCAAGGGCCCACCAGTAAAATCAACTTCAGAACCCCACTTTTCGGCTACATGCAAATATGCTTTTACCCTTATTCACAAATTTCTATAGCAATAAACTGGGTTGATTGTTAAATTAATAAGATGCTGCTTTTGTCTGTACATAGTGAATCAAGTGTATTGTGCCAAGAACTGCTCATATAAGAGGGTGGTGGCCCACTCCTGCATGGGGGCCCACCGGAGGATTCTCCTATTCTCCTGTGGGCGAGTCCGAGCCTTGGCATAGCTATAAGAAGTGCAAAAGTAACAGTGCGACCCAAGCCTTGGTCCTTCAGGACTCCCATTTGCCCCTCTGCCACATAAGAAGACACCAGACAGTGGCTGGCATACAATTCTGGCATAACTTACATCACCTTTGTGCCCCACTTTGGGGAAGCTGTCCGGGACTGGGGTAAAACAACAGAAGTCACAAAATGTTTGCCAAATTGTGAGTTACTAAAAAAAATTGCTACATTTGAAAGTGTTTTATACCCAAAATACCGGCGAAACCTCTTTGATGAATCCGTGTCATGAACTTCCATTAAATTCAGCCCAGCACATGGGAGGTTAACGTGACAAGCAGTGATAACTATTAAATAACTTTCCTCCTGTTTTATTTGACACAGCATAGCATAATCCTGTGTGACATAACGTCTTTCAGCACCACAGTAATGATATGATTTCACATGTCATGAAATATTTACCAAAGGTACAATACACAGAGAAGAGGGCTAGTTACAGAAAATCAGTTATTCTTTATATTCTGTACATTACAAACACCTCTGGTCTTTATATATAAAGTTCAGCCCTGAAGAATTCTGCAAGGACTGAAACAGAAAAAGAACCATCAAATCAATAAAGTAAAATAAAGTAGTTATAAAGTTACACAACCTTTATTCAGCCCCTTCAGTGGTGGCTGCAGGCAGGCAAAGTATTACGATTAAAATGATCACTGTCATTTTAACAAACTTTGCATAAATCAATTGTACAAGCAAATAAAAGAAAGTTTGTACAGTGTTTCCCCAAAAATAAGACAGGGTCTTATATTATTTCTTGCTTCAAAAGATGCTTTAGGGCTTATTTTCAGGGGATGTCTTTTTTTTTTTCCTTGAACAACAATCCACATTAATTCTTGAACAAAAAGTCAACATTCATTCAAATAGAATCATGTTTTAATCTTCACACACACTGCACAGACACATGTATATACACACACACTCCACATAAATACACATGTATATACACACACACTCCACATAAATACACATGTATATACACACACACTCCACATAAATACACATGTATATACACACACACTCCACATAAATACACATGTATATACACACACACTCCACATAAATACACATGTATATACACACACACTCCACATAAATACACATGTATATACACACACACTCCACATAAATACACATGTATATACACACACACTCCACATAAATACACATGTATATACACACACACTCCACATAAATACACATGTATATACACACACTCCACATAAATACACATGTATATACACACACTCCACATAAATACACATGTATATACACACACACTCCACATAAATACACATGTATATACACACACACTCCACATAAATACACATGTATATACACACACACTCCACATAAATACACATGTATATACACACACACTCCACATAAATACACATGTATATACACACACACTCCACATAAATACACATGTATATACACACACTCCACATAAATACACATGTATATACACACACAATCCACATAAATACACATGTATATACACACACTCCACATAAATACACATGTATATACACACACACTCCACATAAATACACATGTATATACACACAATGCACATATATATGTGTATATACACACACTTCACATACACATGTATATACACACATTGCACACATACATGTATACAAACTGCACATACACATGTGTATATACACACACTCCACATACATACACATGTATATACACACAATGCACATACACACGGATATACACACACACTGCACATACACATGAGTATATACGCAAAACTGCCCATACAAATGTATATACACACACTCCACATACATACACATGTATATACACACAATGCACATACACACGGATATACACACACACTGCACATACACATGAGTATATACGCAAAACTGCCCATACAAATGTATATACACACACACTCCACATACATACACAGGATATACACACACACTGCACATACACATGAGTATATACGCAAAACTGCCCATACATAGGTATATACAAACACTGCACATACATACATATGTGTATACACACACTGCACATACATACACATTCTTTCCCGCCCACCTCAGCGCTTCATCCCTCATTGGTAAGGTTTACCCCTGTTGTTTTGCATATTTGCTTAGACACTTGCTTAGACTATTGGCCATTGGGAATTTTGCAATATCCCTCTCAGGGGTCTCATTGGGGGGCCGTTTAACAAATTACTTTCTTAGCGCATGCTATTTGTACTTGATGTTATGTATTGCATGTGGTACTGATTCCTGTGGTGGACCTCCTTGTATCTGCCTTGTTAAACACCCTTTTTAAATTGTGTCTAATAAACAATATGAATTTTAAACCATCATTAACTCCATTTCCTCTTATCTATCATATGTATTTATTGGGGTTGGTTCTATTGGGTGATCCACAGCCATCAATAGGTGTTGTGCTTCACCTTGTGATCTAAACATGCGACTGGCAACTTTATTACTTATATACACACACATGTGTATACACACACTGCACATACACATGTACACTGACGAGCAAAAGGGTAACAATGTTTTGAACTTTTGACTTTCAGGCTCCATATCTCACCATTCACTACAGCTTCAAACGTGAAACTACCATCATTTTATAAACAATTATCTTGGCTATCTCATACATAAATTTGACTTACAATTATTATGACCATATGACTAGTTATGCAGATATGCAAATTTTTGTCATGTCACTGCATTCTTACTGTTTTGCTCCTAAAAATCTAGATTCTAATTTTTATTATTTTGTTAGTATTTTGTAAATCCACCTTTGGCTTTCAACACTGCCTGAATCCTTCTGGGCAAGCTCTCAATCACATTCAAGAATGTCTAAACCGAAATCTGATCCCAGGTCTCCTCCACACGTTCCCAAAGTTGGTGCATACTAGTCGACTCACTTGGGTCTGTATACAGCTTTTACTTCAACTTAACCCACAAGTGTTCGATTGGGTTGAGGTCAGGAAACTCTGGGGGCCAATCCAGCACCTCTACTTCATTGTCATTGGACCAGTTCTTCGCCAATCTTAACGTATGCTTTGTGTCGTTGTCCTGCTGGAACACCATGTCATCCTTTTCATACCCATAGTACTTGTGCATATGAAGTAACTCGTCTTGTCAGATACTCACATATAGCTCAGCATTGAGACCACCATCGATCCTGGTCAAGTATCCAACACCTTTGGCTATGAAACAATCCCACATTATCAAGCTTCCTCCATCAAACTTCACAGTTCCTTCAATTTCTCGATCCGTTAGCCCCTTTTTCCCTTGTTTCTTCCAGACTCATTAGCCTAGTCTATTGACTTTAATCTCATCGCTCTAAATCCTCCATTTCCAATCTTCTGCTATCCACTTTTCGTATTTTTTGCAAACTAGAGCCAACGCTTCTTAAGAGGATATTGAAGTGGAGACTTCTTGACTTTTTTTCAGGCCACCATTCCAAACTTGTGTAGCATGTGTCGCACGATGTTTGCATGGACGTCTGTGATCTCACTATTAAGAAGCTTACGAGTCACCTCCACTGCCATGTTTGTCGCTCCAGAACTGATAGACCTGGTGATGAGCCAACTAGTTGACTCCGATATTTCGCCTGGACATCCACCTCTTGGCTTTTGAATGGTTTGACGGACTTCATTACTTTTATGCAGGGGCATTTATGCATATAGCATTTATGCATACTTTATCGAAGTGCCATAATTTATCAAAGTGCCTTGGCAGTTAGATATGGTATTTCTAATATTCATCTTTCTTCTCTTCTTACAGGTATATATTTCTCACTCCTCTACTACGTGTTATCTATTCTGAAAACTGCATTGTACCTCCATGTTACTTGCAATGCTCTGCAGCTAATCACTGGTATATATTTCTCACTCCTCTACTACGTGTTATCTATTCTGAAAACTGCATTGTACCTCCATGTTACTTGCAATGCTCTGCAGCTAATCACTGGTATATATTTCTCACTCATCTACGTTGTTTAATCCATGATACTTTAAGGTCATCACACTTACTTTAACAGTTTATGATCCATGTTGAGTTGCCAGTCTGTGTTTTTTTCTGCAGTTTTATGGTCTCCTGTTGTCTTAAGCTAGTTGATTGATTGCTAACGAGTTAAATCTGTGTAGATCTAAGCATATACGTCCCTATATATGGAGACATAGTCAAGGGGCAGCATTTATGCGGGGGCATTTATGCATATAGCATTTATGCATACTTTATTGAAGTGCCAGAATTTATCAAAGTGCCTCGGCAGTTAGATATGGCAGTTGGACAGGGCAGGAGACAGGTAAGACATGCAAGACAATTAAAAAAACTTGCTTCCAGGTCATCTGTTTTGCAAACAGTGTTCACCATTTGTATTTGTGCCATTTACGTTCTGGCTGCTACAATCATCCACATTCACCGTTCTCCCACAAATTCTGCACACTTCATCCATATTAACCCCTCACTCCTCTCTTCTCCTATGTACAGCTGTCATGCTCTCTTCACAATGTTATACCACACAGATCCATTCATTCCCACCATACAACACAGGAAACGCACTCACAAATCACTCAACCATCTGCTCACTCTCTGTATCTTCCTTCTCTTAGTCGCAGGTGATATTTCCCCTAATCCAGGACCCTCCAGTAATAACATTAACTCTTTCCCTGTTACATTCAGTAACCCTGCTAATCTCATTAACATTCCCTGCATATCTTCTGTCTCATTCAACTGTGCCCTTTGGAATGCGCGCTCAGCATGTAATAAACTCTCTTACATCCATGACTTTTTCCTCTCTAATTTCCTCAACCTTCTGGCTCTCACTGAAACCTGGATCCAGCAGTTGGACACCACCGCCGCTGCAGCTCTCTCCTATGGTGGCCTACACCTCTCTCATACTCCGAGACCTGACAACAGATCAGGTGGAGATGTTGGTCTGCTTCTTTCAACAAAATGTACTTTTCAGGTTATCTCCCCAGTACCCTTCCTTATCTTCCCTTCTTTTGAGGCCCACACAGTCAGACTCTACCGGCCCTTCTCCCTGTGAGTGGCGGTTGTCTATCGCCCTCCAGGTCCCTCCCATCAGTTCCTGGATCACTTTGCTGCCTGGCTTCCAAATTTTCTATCCTGCGACATCCCCACGATAATCATGGGAGATTTTAACATCTCAATTGGCGATCCTCTTTCCCCATCTGCCGCTCACCTTTTATCACTAACCTACTCCTTCGGCCTTTCACAGCTTGCTAATTCTCCTACACATGAGGACGGGAACACATTGGATCTGATCTTCTCTCGGCTTTGCTCAGTACATGACTTTACTAACTCTCCCCTCCCACTGTCTGACCATAATCTTCTTTCATTCTCTGTCAATAACTGTGACTCTACTCAAGACCCCCCCACTTTCCACACTTATAAAAATATACGCACCATTAACACCCAGAAATTTATGAAAAAGTTGCAATCATCATTGGCCCCAATCTCCTCCCTCTCATGTCCCGACTCTGCATTGAAGCCGCACCTCCTACACAAAGAACAATTCGGCATAGACGGCGACAACCCTGGCACACACCTCAAACACGTCTTCTCCAGCGGTGTTCCAGGTGCGCTGAAAGGCTGTGGAGAAAATCTAATCTGCCCGAAGATTTCCTTCATTATAAATTTATGCTGAAAACATAAAACTCTGTGCTTCACCTCTCCAAACAAACCTACTTTAACAACCTCATAATCTCACTTTCCAATAATCCTAAACGACTCTTTGACACGTTTCATTCTCTCCTCAATCAAACAGCACAGGCCCCGATCACCGACCTCAGCGCTGACGATCTGGCCAATTATTTCAAAGAAAAAATTGACCATATCCGACAGGAAATTTTCTCCCAATCCCCAAACGTTATGCATGCTCTCCCCCGCCACATTGTATCTTGCTCACTTTCTGACTTTGAACCAGTCACGGAAGATGAAGTGATCAGGCTCCTTGCATCTTCTCGCCCTACCACCTGCACCAGTGACCCTATTCCCTCACATCTCCTTCAGTCCCTTGCTCCAGCTGTCACCTCTCACCTAACTAAAATTTTCAACCTCTCCCTCTCATCTGGTATCTTTCCATCTTCTTTTAAACATGCCAGCATACATCCATTACTTAAAAAACCATCCCTTGACCAGAACTGCACGGCCAACTACAGACCTGTTTCCAATCTTCCCTTTATCTCTAAACTCCTGGAACGCCTGGTCCATTCCCATCTAATCCGCTATCTCTCAGATAACTCTCTTCTTGACCCTTTACAATCTGGTTTCCGCTCTTTACATTCTACTGAAACTGCCCTCACTAAAGTCTCTAATGATCTACTAACAGCTAAATCTAATAGTCACTACTCCCTGCTGATTCTCCTGGATCTCTGTGCAGCATTCAATACTGTGGATCACCAGCTTCTCCTCACTATGCTCCGCACTATTGGCCTCAAGGACACTGTTCTCTCCTGGTTCTCCTCCTATCTCTCTGACCGCTCCTTCTCTGTGTCTTTCGCCGGCTGCTCCTCCTCTCTCCTTCCCCTTACTGTCGGGGTTCCTCAAGGATCAGTCCTAGGCCCCTTTATTTTCTCCTTATACACCGCTCCCATTGGACAAACAATCAGCAGATTCGGTTTTCAGTACCATCTCTATGCTGATGACACCCAATTATACACCTCTGCTCTGGACATCACCCCTGCATTACTACAAAAGACCAGAGATTGTCTTTCTGCTGTGTCTAACACTATGTCCTCCCTCTGTCTAAAACTGAATCTGTCAAAAAATGAACTACTCATATTTCCTCCCTCCACTAACCTACCTGTGCCCGATATTGCCATTTCCGTTTGTGGCTCAACCATTACTCCCCAGCAACAAGCCCGCTGTTTTGGGGTCATTTTTGACTCAGATCTTTCCTTCACTCCTCACATCAAATCACTCGATCGTTCATGTCATCTACACCTCAAAAACATCTCAAGAATCAGGACTTTTCTCACCTTTGACTCGGCAAAAGCTCTTACTGTAGCTCTTATTCATTCTCGTCTCGACTACTGCAACTCTCTACTTATCGGGCTCCCTCTTACTAAACTCTCCCCTCTCCAATCCGTCCTTAACGCAGCAGCCAGGATCATATTCCTCGCCAACCGCTACACCGATGCCTCTTCCCTGTGCCAGTCATTGCATTTGTTGCCCATCCAATATAGAGTTTAATTTAAACTTATCACGCTTACCCACAAAGCGCTCCATGCTTCAGTACCCCCCTACATCACCTCCCTTGTCTCAGTCTACCACCCTACACGTGCCCTCCGTTCTGCCAGTGACTTAAAACTAAAATCCTCCATAATCCGAACTTCCCACTCCCGTCTCCAAGATTTCTCGCGTGCTGTGCCAATTCTTTGGAATGCACTACCCAGGACAGTTCGATTAATTCCCAATACCTACAGTTTCAAGCGGACCCTAAAAACCCTTTTCTTTAGACTGGCGTATCGCCTCCACACACTATCTGTCCGTCCCAGTTGTCCGTCCCAGTTTTCCCCCATAGTAAAATCTTCTTCAATTTCAGGTTCATACCAACCATGCACATAATAGCCTCGGTCAGGACTGCACACATACTGGCAGGCGACCAGTCCATGTATTATTTATCCTATATAGTATATCAAGGCTGCATTATACAATATATGTACATTCTACCTTTTGTGTCTCCCCCATTTCCTCATAGACTGTAAGCTTGCGAGCAGGACCCTCACTCCTTTCGATATGAGATATGCTTATTCTGTATTGTCTGTGTAAGTCCCCCCTAAAATTTGTAAAGTGCTGCGGAATATGTTGGTGCTATAAAAATAAAAATTATTATTATTATTTCAACTGTCATGGCGCTCACATAATGCAGTTTAGCAATTTTCTTGGCCGAGAGACCGCTATTGATGAGCTGGATGATGCTGTTTCTCTTGTCTTGGGAAATCTTCTTCATGGCTGCTCCTTGATTTGAACCTGTGACCTTTTGCTTGGGAATCAACCTATTAACACACTGAGCTATTAGTTTCTGTATGTAATTTATCTTAGAACCATGTATCGTGTGATAGGAATGTATCTAGACACTGACTTCCGGGATCTGGTGATATAATGAATTTATAATTCGACAAATTATCATCACTACTATTTACCAAGTGTAGATTGTAAACGGACCATACAAAAGTTTTTTATGTTCTTTCTGTAAGTGTTTCATTAAATACAATTATATTCTTGGCACATACCACACTAGTTATCCCTTCACCATCCTTATCTATATAATATCATACTATATAATTAGATTATACCCTATGGCAAACACGTCAAAAAGGAGAAAAAATCCAGCACCAAAAAATGAAAAAATATTAAAAATAAAAATCCAGTTTATTTAGAGCCATTAAAATACAATGAAGTGCACCTTATGCGTTTTGAACACTCATGTCCTTACTCATAGATAAATAATGACATGGATTTCCAAAATGCTAAAGATGTATTATTTGGAACGCCCTTCTTCCCTTTATATTTTCAATGCATTTTATTGTATTTTAATAGAGCTAAATAAACTGGATTTTTATTTTAAATATTTTTTCATGTTTTTGGTATTATCCCATAAGTGTTCTAGGCTACCAAGGATAATAAAAGTCAATATTAAATCCTTTGTCACCCTGGACTACCAGAAATATTAGTTATTAAAGGGGTTCACTTATTAGAGGTGGTCTAACCTCTAAGAACCGTACTGAGAAGCATTAGTTTATCACTGCATCCCCTTCACTGGTATCAATAAACATATCAGCTCACCATGCAAAATACAAGCCTTCACACAGGTCAATCGACAGTAAAATAAGAAAGTTATGGGTCTCAGAAAATGGCGACACAGACTACTTTTTTTTTATTTACAAATTTTTTAATTTTTTTCACCACTTAAATAAAACAAGACTATAAAAGTTTGATAATAATTAGGCAAATAGAATAATGTTGCCAGGTTATTTCTAATGCCTAATGAATACCTTAAAGAAGCCCTCCTCCTCCTCCCATCAAAGTTTTTATCCTCTTAATATATTGCAGTCATCATATTATACAGCACTGTGTACTTACAATTGCTCATTTTGCCTTTCTACCCAGCTAATTCTCTTTTCTCTGCTCCATGTAGAAACAGGAAGTCTCTTTTCCCTGCATTTATTATCCTGATCTTCAACTCCTGACCCAGCAGCTCCCTCCTCCCCTCCCTCCACACCAGGAACTTTTGCAGTGACTTATTAGTCATGCAGGGAAAATTGACCTCCAGTTTCTACATAAAGCTTAGAAGGATTCAGCTTGTCAGTTTGAAATCACATGATATCATAGACCTAATGGAAAAGAGAAGAATTAGCTGGGTAGAAAGGCAAAATGAGCAACTGTAAGTGCACACTGCTGTATAATATGATGACTGCAATATATTAAGAGGATAAAAAAATGTGATGGGAGGAGGAGTGCTTCTTTAAAAAAAAGCGCCCATTTTTATTCATTCTTTTTCTACACTTTTAATTTTTTACTATTTTTCGGCATCAAATGGTAAAGATCGATTGTGTCATTCACAACTATGACTCATCCTGGCAAACAAGTTTTCATATGGATATGTCAAAGGAAAAATAAAAAAATATTATGGCTCTTGGAGAAAAAAAACAAAAATGTGGAAAACAAAAATGGGTTGCAATGGTAAGGGATTAATAAGAGTTACAAATCATCTGTAATTCCCTTCCCAGTTTGTGCATTTAGGGGGCATTTTATCATTGCCTCTGTGGGCAACAATGTGATTTTTAAACCTTTAAAAATACTGTTTGCTCCTGCTCAGTTAAGAGCAATAACTAAGGGTGATCATTAATGGAGAAGAGGAGGAAAGGAGTAGCTGTCTAGGAAGGGCGATGAGTGACGAGCCATTACCGCATTATATAGATATTATTATTACTGATTTGTATAGAAAATGGAGCTGACCTGTCACTGAGAAACAAATTAAATGTGTGAGGATAAAATGGAGGAATAATGGGCTAATTTGATAAAATACATATGCTGCACACATGTCATCTGTTCTGCACTGGAGCATATGGAAGCACCGTTGATTTGGGTTGAAGAGATAATTTGCGCAGAGCATTTTCCTGACAGCTGACAATGAGGTGTGAGTCACTGGACCATAAACGTCTTGTTCAGCAGACACGTCTTATTACCATTGGCTGTGACATTTAAATAACACAGATAATAAAACTTTCACTTGGCGTAAAATGTTACAAAAGTTTCAGACTTCACATTTTCCCATCTGTCCATTCATTCACATTTAATGAATGCACCCAGGTGAATTTACTTAGGAAAGGAATCCAAAGTGCGGAGGGGCATAAACCAACTACCTATACCCCCTAACTCCTGCATGCCCTTGTCAAGCTGCCCATTTGCAAATTGAGGCTCTTGGATAAATGATTTACATTGATATACAATTTTGTAGGTTTAGCCCATTATCACATTTGTCATTCCCTGAGGAGCACCCTTAAGTACAGACCCACTGTGCCTACACCCAGGGATGGATTATAATGAGGGCAATCTGGACTACTGCCCAGGATGAAAGTCTCTGGGGTAAGGGACAAGGCTAGATTGCACTCATTATAGCCTTGTTCACCACCAGTGGCGGCTCAACAGGCCAGACAGGGAGCATTCCTGCAGCTACGCTACCGGCAGTAGCAAATCGCAGAGTAGCTGCAGGAAGTCTCTCTCAGCTTCTGGCCCTGGCTTTGTCTATGACTCAGCAGGCGTAATCATGTCATCCCACTGGCTGCGGCATCATGTAGCAGGTAACTGGCAGAATAGGATGCAAGTGGCGCCCTGAGGGCTGATTTCTTTTTTTGTTTTAATGCTGCAGTGGAGTGCACAATGCGAGTGGGGTGGGAGAGTGTAATTGTAATGAATTGTGGGGTGGGAGAGAGGATATGAAATTGTAATGAACTGTGGGCTTGAGAGAGAGGATATGTAGTTGTAACAAATTGGGGGAAGAGTGGGAGAGAGGATATGTAATTTTAATGAATTGGGGCGGGGTGGGAGAGGGGACATGTAATTGTAATGAATTAGAGATGGGGTGGGACAGGGAACATGTAATTGTAATGAATTGTGGGGATTTGGAAGGGAAAGAGGACATGGGATTGTAATGAATTTGGGGTTGGGTGTGTGAAAGGACATATCATTGTGATGAATAGGGGTGGTGTGGCAGAGTGGACATGCAATTGTAATGAATTAGGGAAGGTGGGAGAGAGGACATAAACTCATTAATTTTTTGGGGAAATGAAGTTATGGGAATGAGGACATGAAATTGTGATAAGTTGGTGGGGTGGGTGAGAGGAAATCGAATTGCAATGAATTGCGGGTTAGGTGGGAAAGAGGACATGAAATTGTAATGAATTTGGAGTGGGAGAGAGGAGATGTGATTGTGATAAATTAAGTGGCTGAATGGGAGGACATGGAATTGTAATGAATTGGGGGGAGAGGGCAAGAAGTTGTAATGAATTGGGAGGGTGATAGAGAGGACATGGAATCGTAGTGAATTGGAGGGGGGATAGAACATGCAATTGTAATTAACTGGGGAGCATGGGAGAAAGAACATGAAATTGTAATGAATTAGGGTTTGGAGAGGGGAAATATAATTGTAATGAATTCAGGGTGGGTGGGAAAGAGGAGATGTAATTGCAATGAATTTCTACATGTCAGAGGAAGGACATGGAATTGCAATGAACTGGGGGTGGGGTGGGAGAAGCAGTATGCGATTGTAATAAATTGAGGGGAGAGAGGATATGTAACTGTAATGAACTGGGTGAAATGGAGGACATGAAATTGTAATGATTTGTGGGGGTGTGAGAGGAAATTCAATTGTAATAGTAGGTAGGAGAGATGACATGTAATTGTAATTAATTGGGGGGGACAGAAAATGTAATGGTAATGAATTTGAGGGATTGGGAGAGATGACATGTAATTGTAATTAATTGGCGGGAGGACATGTAATTGTAATGAATTGGGGGAGTATGGAAGAGAGGGCATGAAACTGTAATGAATTAGGGGTGGGAGAAGGTACATGTAATTTAATAAATTTGGGATGGTGGGGAGGGAGGAGATATAACTGTAATGAATTGGGTGGGTGGAGGGAGGCAGTGGATATGGAATTGCAATGAACTGGGGGTGAGGTGGGAGAGATGACCTATTATTGTAATGAACTGGGTGAAGGAGAGGACATGTAACCGCAATGAATTGGGTGTGTGGAACAGAGGATATGAAATTTAATGAATGGGCAGAGGACATGTAATTGCAATGAATTGAAGGGGTTGGAGAGAGAACCTGAAATTGCAACAAATTGGGGAGTGATGGAAGAGAGGACATGTAATTGTAATGAATTGGGAAAGATAGGGCACAAAATAAGGACTTGTAAGGAATTAGTGCTGGCTTATCAATTTATATTTGGAATGGTGGGTTGCACAGGTTGACATGAAGGTCTGTCCAGATGGAGAACAAATGAAAGAAAATTACTAATCAAGATGTCCTCCATGCATCTATCAATTCGGCTCTAGCCCAGATTAAGACAAATGCACAAAAAATTGCTGAACTGGAAAACAGGGTCTATGATTGTGAAACTAGCATCACCTCTTTGGCTCAGCCATTCACCAATAGTCAAACAGGAGAAATTTCCCTCCTTGACAAGTTGGAGGACCTATAAAATATAGAGAGGCAAAATAATCTCTGATTTATGTCTGTTGGAATAAGTTTAGTGCAACAACTCCATTCCTGTGTATGTAAATGTTCTATTGCTAGGTTTGTGTATTGTCCATAAAGTTAAAAAAAAAAAACTCCCAGAGGCTTACACACAGAAAAGACCATATGACTGTGTCCAGTTTCCTGTGTCTGTGCATGAGAGGAGAAGCAGCCTGCTGATGGTGCACAGAGACACTTAAGATATGTATATTCCTGTTCTGTTGTCAACACGCTTTCAGAGTACCTTGAATGATGCACTGCAAACAGGTTATGGGCCCAGCGTGACACAGAACCCCAGCGTGACACAGAACCCCAGCGTGACACAGAACCCCAGGAGTGACACAGAAGAGTAATACAGAAACAGAAGTCCAAAGCAAAAGCAGCACAGAGCAACAAAGAAGATGTCCACAAGCAGGGATCACTGCAAGCTCTCAGTGCAAAGTCTCACCCATCAGAATTATCAATCTTGGAAATTTAAGGTGAAAATGCTGCTCATACGAGAAGTTACGTGGAAATATACTCAGGAACAAGTGCCTCATCCATTACCAAATGATTGGCTAGAGAAGGATCAGAAAACACAAAGCACTATCTCCTTCAGTGTAGATGATGATCGGATTGTGCATATATGCAAATGTGCAACTGCAAAAGAGATGTGGGATGAATTACAAAAAGTGCATGAAAGATCAAATCTCAGCAATAAGCTTTATCTCATGAGAAAACTGTATCAGTCTAAGCTAAGTGATGGGCAGAATATGCAGGACTATATGAGAAACACCCTAGAGATTGTGGAGCATCTCAGGGGCATTAGAAAAGAAATTAAAGACTTTCATGTTGCTGCACTACTATTAAGTGGTCTTCCTGAAAGTTATGACACACTTGTCACTGCACTAGATGCACGGCCAGATGATGAGCTCACACTAGAATATGTCAAAGGCAAGCTTGTAGATGAATTCAAGCGAAAAACATACAATGTAAGCAGCAGTAATTAATCTAGAGCAGAAACAGCATTAAAGACACAGGACTTTCCTAAAAATAAGAGCAATCTAAGGGAAACTCATGAATGTTTTGTCTGTAGAAAGCCCGGCCACCTTAAAGCAGACTGCAGAATTTGGAAAGCAAGAATGAGTCAGCTTAAAAAGCAGAATAGTGATCAAAAGGTGAAAACAACTGTAAAGGAAAAGTCTGCATGTGTTGAAACTGCATTTAATACCAGTACAGGCTCATCATCTGCCTTTCCCTCTCATCTGGTATCTTTCCCTCTTCTTTTAAACACGCCAGCATACAACCATTACTTAAAAAAACATCCCTCGACCAGAACTGCACGGCCAACTACAGACCTGTTTCCAATCTTCCCTTTATCTCTAAACTCCTGGAACGCCTGGTCCATTCCCGTCTAATCCGCTATCTCTCAGACAACTCTGTTCTTGACCCTTTACAATCTGGTTTCCGCTCTTTACATTCTACTGAAACTGCCCTCACTAAAGTCTCTAATGATCTACTAACAGCTAAATCTAATGGTCACTACTCCCTGCTGATTCTCCTGGATCTCTCTGCAGCATTCAACACTGTGGATCACCAGCTCCTCCTCACTATGCTCCGCACTATTGGCCTCAAGGACACGGTTCTCTCCTGGTTCTCCTCTTATCTCTCTGACCGCTCCTTCTCTGTGTCTTTCGCCGGCTGCTCCTCCTCTCTACTTCCTCTTACTGTCGGGGTTCCTCAAGGATCAGTCCTAGGCCCCCTTCTTTTCTCCTTATACACCGCTCCTATTGGACAAACAATCAGCAGTACCATCTCTATGCTGATGACACCCAATTATACACCTCTGCTCCGGACATCACCCCTGCATTACTACAAAAGACCAGTGATTGTCTTTCTGCTGTGTCTAACATTATGTCCTCCCTCTACCTAAAACTGAATCTGTCAAAAACTGAACTACTCGTATTTCCTCCCTCCACTAACCTACCTGTGCCCGATATTGCCATTTCCGTTTGTGGCTCAACCATTACTCCCCAGCAACAAGCCCGCTGTCTTGGGGTCATTTTTGATTCAGATCTTTCCTTCACTCCTCACATCAAATCACTCGCTCGTTCATGTCATCTACACCTCAAAAACATCTCAAGAATCAGGACTTTTCTCACCTTTGACTCAGCAAAAACTCTTACTGTAGCTCTTATTCATTCTCGTCTTGACTATTGCAACTCTCTACTGATCGGTCTCCCTCTTACTAAACTCTCCCCTCTCCAATCCGTCCTGAACGCAGCAGCCAGGATCATATTCCTCGCCAACCGCTACTCCGATGCCTCTTCCCTGTGCCAGTCATTGCATTGGTTGCCCATCCAATATAGAGTTCATTTTAAACTTATCACGCTTACCCACAAAGCGCTCCATGCTTCAGTACCCCCCTACATCTCCTCCCTTGTCTCAGTCTACCACCCTACACGTGCCCTCCGTTCTGCAAATGACTTAAAACTAAAGTCTTCCATAATCCGAACTTCCCACTCCCGTCTCCAAGATTTCTCGCGTGCTGCGCCAATTCTCTGGAATGCACTACCCAGGACAGTTCGATTAATTCCCAATACCCACAGTTTCAAGCGAACCCTAAAAACACATTTCTTTAGACTGGCGTATCACCTAAACACACTCTGTCCATCCCAGCTTTCCCCCATATTAAAATCTTCTTCAACTTCGGGTTCAAACCAACCATGCACATAATAGCCTCTGTCAGGACTGCACACATACTGGCTGGCGACCAGTCCATGTATTATTATTTATCCTATTCAGTATATCAAGGCTGCATTATACAATATATGTACTTTTTACCTTTTGTGTCTCCCCCACTTCCTCATAGACTGTAAGCTCGCGAGCAGGACCCTCACTCCTTTCGATATGAGATATGCTTATTCTGTATTGTCTGTATATGTCCCCCCTAAAAATTTGTAAAGTGCTGCGGAATATGTTGGCGCTATAAAAATAAACTATTATTATTATTATTATTTATTATCTGCAAAGCATATGTGGTGTATAGACTCTGGTGCAAGCAACCATATGACGAATAACAAGGATTTCTTCACTGACCTTGATGAAAGCAAGTCAGAAAAGGTCATCTTAGCTAATGGTCAATATATGACTTCAGATGGAGTCCACTGTCCAGTTTCCTCAGCACAAAGCAGAAAGATCCCAGTAAAGGATGTTCTCTATGTTCCCAGTCAACGACCGCACTCACATCTTTGATGATGATCCGATAGATGCATGCCATCATTTCCGGTTGTTAAATGAAGGATGACCATTATCATTTCAGTGGGAGAGCATAACTGATTTTCATGACTTTGTCCACACTGTTAAGGGCTGCATGGCCTGGCCTTTTTTGCAGACTTTAAACAAAGCCCAGGTTTTCTTCGTTTGCTGGGACGAAGAATTCTGACCGAATGTATTACCCTTTGCAGATTTAACCCTTTGTGAAGACATCAATGAGTATGAGTACATCATTGAGTATTTGAAACACTGATCTTAAGTATATATCGTGGAACACAGCAGGCCTGAATACCTCTGTTAAACGTAATCTAACATCAAAAATGTGGATATTGGTATGCATAGGGTGGCACTTCAAACAAAACCATAATCCACCACATCTGTGCAGAAAAATGAAGAGATCCATTAGTGTAAAATCATCATTTTTATTTCATCAATTAATATTACACACAAGAATAAAAAACTAATATAATAAAAAACAGAGTACCCAGTATGAGGGACTAGCTCCTGCCTAGGTATACAACCTTACTAGGGGCTTATGATTGATTGCTATGATATAATTTTATTTTATTTATTACAGGCTCCCTTATAATAAATATAACTACATGGTATATATAATATACTTAATGGCTATTCATAATATAGAGGTTATCATATATAGTCAAATGAAGGGAAACAAAATAGCCCTTTCTTAAATCCAAGTATATATTGTCCAAAGGTTAATAGAAACCAAAGTGACAGTGCATGCAGTAAGAATCAAATACCTGTAGTAATTAAGTCAGGAAAGGAGACAGAATAAGGAGTAGCCAAACGTAGCCAAGACCCAAGCAGGACGCTGTCCCCCTTCACCCCGACGCACGTTTCGCCCACTTGATTCTTCCGGGGGCGTGTCGGGATGAGGTGAGGACGTCTTTTTAAATGGCATGCCTGCCTATCAGAATGCCCGAAGAAAATGAGAGGAATATACCCGCCAGACCTTGTCTGTTAAATGTAGAGAGGTCCTTAACTATTTAAATCATATGACCCCTGACATCATCTACCCACAAGAGACACACTGGGTGAAAGGGAAACATTCCATACTGAAAGCCACTTGGTTTTGGCCACCTACTACTCGGCAGATTATGCTTCAGTGTTGGCTCCATGGCTAGACAGGTTGAAAGACCTGTGGTGACATCATGGTTACAAGACTGCAGGTTCTACAGCAAGCTGGAGCAGCACAGAGGCAGTGGTAACTCTGAAAACTGCAAGTAACCTACAAAAGAAGTGATAGAGGAGCTGGACAGCTCTCCGCACACTATAAATCCCGCCTACAGCATCATCTGCACTGCTACCAATGGGAAAGGATTCAATAATTCTGCAGAGGCATGGCTGCTACCAGTGATGGCGGTGGTATTGATGCTGCTAGTAATGAGAAGGGATTAATTTAATGTTTCTAAGGAGGTATTTTGTGCTATCATGAGATATTTCGTGCTGATACAGAGATATTTAGTGCTGTGCTGTGGTATTAGTTTGGTGCTGCTGTAATGTTGCACTGAGCTGTTTTATTTACATGGGACTTTAGGAGAGATATTTTGAGTCCTCCATCAATCCGAAGAATGAAGGGACCTCAGTACTGCAGCCCCTTTACAAAAAATCTTTAAAGGGGCTCCACCACTGAAGCAGTGTCATGCACCTTCCTTGTCAGAATTGGTGGAGGTTCCAGAGTAGAGATGAATGAATCTGCCAAAATTTATCCCAAAGCATAAGAAATGGATCTGCTAGCCTTCAATGCAAGTTATGAGGTCATGACATGCATTTTTCCAAGCAGTCATGACACCCCATGTGACTTTGTGGGGCGATGCATACTATGACATCATGACAACATAACAGGCATCAAGGTTTAGCCAGGGTGTGAAGCAGCAGCGGATGGTGAAGAGGAGGCTGGAGCCAACACGGCTGCTTTAGGAAGCCAGTGGAGGACCGGCTGGGAGCTACTGTGGCAGAGACAGGTGAGTGAGGGGCGAGATTAGTATGATATTTTATAGTCTTGTAGCCCATTTTGGGCCCATATGAATCTAACAAAATGCCAGCCAGTCATGCAAATGAAATTTCGCAAAATGTGGAATTTCTAGAAGTTGCAAATTTTAGGAAATTCTAAACAAATTTATTTTAGAATCAATAGAATCAATTCGTTGATCATTAGGCAAGGTGTACAGGGTACTTTTTATAATCCGAGAAAATTGGATCAATTATGCAAATATGACTCTGATCGAACTCTGATCAGAGTATGATCACAGTGTGATCTGATTCTCCTGGATGAGGAAAAGATGGAGAAAAAAATGTCTCTATCTTTGCCATTCTATGATGTCATCCGAGTGCAGTCTGATGGTTTCCATGCACTCATTGACTTGCATGGCCGAGTGGGATCTGAATACCGGATCAAACTCAAGCATGCAACGATTTTGTCCTCGAACAGTCCCTGACCAGGATGGAGACATTTCCTACATGAAGGTGACCAGGATGGAGACATTTGCTACATGAAGGTGACCAGAATTGGGACACTGCTACATGAAGGTGACCAGGATACAAAGAATTGTGATATGTGTGATGTGCACAGCATTGGGGGGTGCGTCGACCTACCTGAGTGAGGAGATGTTTCACTTTATCACTTTGTTGCATGTTATCATTAAAACAACTGGGTACAGTTCCTGTGATATCATCATATTGGACACAAGTAACATTCTTTTAAGTGCATCTGTCACCAGATTCCATAGTACAAACCTCATATGTTATCAAATCGATCTTTTAAATCTGATGAGACTGGTATATTTCCTTTGAAAATCAAATGGCTGTAAAATCTTGATATTAGAATGAGCATTTTATGAGTGCTGGACTGATAAAATGTTTATTTTCATAGCAGACAGGAAAACTTTTAAAAATTATTTACACTGCCATTCTGATGTGCATTTCCGACAGTATTAGGTGTTAAATGTTAAGCAGATGATGTTTTTCTTTTTCTATAGGAACCAGCAGGCGTGTTAGCAACATAAACATATACCAGAACCTTGTACAAACCCACCTGTCTTCAGACAAGTGTAGGATAATGCAAGCAGCAAAGGGTTATTATTTTATACTGAATTTAGTACAATTTTTTTTTTAATGGAAGAATTTGATAAGATTATTATTTTCCTGATGTGGCAGATTAGGAGTCAAGCAGTCGTGTTTAATTATGTAGAAAGCCCTATCGGACTGTGCCCGACTGTTATATAATTGTAGGTCGGGATTAAGCTCTTTTCTGCCGCTATTGCTAAATTTAGAATGTTTTCTAACTAGGAAAAGTGAATTAAGACTTTCTAAGTAAAAGAGGTAAAAGTTCAAAATTAATATACTGTCAGAAATCCCTGGTGAGATTAAGTTACTGTTAAATATCTGTGTTTTGTCTTTCTATCTATCTATCTATCCATCCATCCATCCATCCATCCATCTATCTGTCTATCATCTAACATCAATCTATCTATCTATCTATCATCTATCATCAATCTATCTATCTATCATCTATATCTATCATCTATCTATCTGTCTATCATCTATCTATCTATCCATCTATCTGTCTATCATCTATCATCAATCTATCTATCTATCTATCATCTATATCTATCATCTATCTATCTATCTATCTATCATCTATCTATTATCTATCTATCTATCTATCTATCCATCTATCTATCTATCCATCTATCTGTCTATCATCTATCTGTCTATCATCTATCTATCATCTATTTATCTATCATCTATCTATCATCTATATCTATCATCTATCTATCTGTCTATCATCTATCTATCTATCATCTATCTATTATCTATCTATCATCTATCTATCTATCTATCATCTATCTACAGTCATATGAAAAAGTTTGGGCACCCCTATTAATCTTAAGCTTAATGTTTTATAAAAATTGGTGTTTTTGCAACAGCTATTTCAGTTTGATATATGTAATAACTGTTGGACACAGTAATGTTTCTGCCTTGAAATGAGCTTTATTGTGCTAACAGAAAATGTGCAATCTGCATTCAAACAAAATTTGACCGGTGCATAAGTATGGGCACCCTTATCATTTTCTTGTTTTAAATACTCCTGCCTACTTTTTACTGACTTACTAAAGCACTTTTTTTGGTTTTGTAACCTCATTGAGCTTTGAACTTTATAGCCAGGTGTATGCAATCATGAGAAAAGCTACTTAAAGTGGCCACTTGCAAGTTGTTCTCCTGTTTGAATCTCCTCTGAAGAGTGGCATCATGGGCTCCTCAAAACAACTGTCAAATGATCTGAAAACAAAGATTATTCAACATAGTTGTTCAGGGGAAGGATACAAAAAGCTGTCTCAGAGATTTAACCTGTCAGTTTCCACTGTGAGGAACATAGTAAGGAAATGGAAGAACATAGGGACAGTTCTTGTTAAGGCCAGAAGTGTCAGGACAAGAAAAACATCAGAAAGGCAGAGAAGAAGAATGGTGAGATCAGTCAAGGACAATCCTCAGACCACCTCCAGAGAGCTGCAGCATCAACTTGCTGCAGATGGTGTCACTGTGCATCGGTCAACTATACAACGCACTTTGCACAAGGAGAAGCTGTATGGGAGAGTGATGCGAAAGAAGCCGTTTCTGCAAGTACGCACAAACAGAGTCGGCTGAGGTATGCAAAAGCACATTTGAAGAAGCCTATTTCTTTTTGGAAGAAGGTCCTGTGGACTGATGAAACCAAGATTGAGTTGTTTGGTCATACAAAAAGGCGTTATGCATGGTGGCAAAAAAACACAGCATTCCAAGAAAAACACTTGCTACCCACAGTAAAATTTGGTGGAGGTTCCATCATGCTTTGGGGCTGTGTGGTCAATGCCGGCACTGGGAATCTTGTTAAAGTTGAGGGACGCATGGATTCCACTCAGTATCAGCAGATTCTTGGCAATAGTGTTCAAGAATCAGTGATAAAGTTGAAGTTACGCAGTGGATGGATCTTTCAGCAAGACAATGATCCAAAACACCGCTCCAAATCTACTCAGGCATTCATGCAGAGGAACAATTACAATGTTCTGGAATGGCCATCCCAGTCCCCAGACCTGAATATCATTGAACATCTGTGGGATCATTTGAAGAGGGCTGTCCATGCTCGGCGACCATCAAACTTAACTGAACTGGAATTGTTTTGTAAAGAGGAATGGTCAAAAATACCTTCATCCAGGATCCAGGAACTCATTAAAAGCTACAGGAAGCGACTAGAGGCTGTTATTTTTTGCAAAAGGAGGATCTACTAAATATTAATGTCACTTTTCTGGTGAGGTGCCCATACTTATGCACCTGTCAAATTTTGTTTGAATGCAGATTGCACATTTTCTGTTAGTACAATAAACCTCATTTCAAGGCAGAAACATTACTGTATCCAACAGTTATTGCATATATCAAACTGAAATAGCTGTTGCAAAAACACCAATTTTTATAAAACATTAAGCTTAAGATTAATAGGGGTGCCCAAACTTTTTCATATGACTGTATCTATCTATCTATCTATCTATCTATCTATCTATCCCATATCTATCTATCATCTATCTATCTATCTATCTATCATCTATCTATCTATCATCTATCTATCATCTATCTATCTGTCTATCATCTATCTATCTATCATCTATCTATGTACATTCAAAATAAATCACCTCACTGCAAATTATGATTATTAATCAAATTTAAAAACTTTCCTCTGTTTGTTCTTGTTTGATCTGTTTATTACAATGTAAATAGCTCAACACAACTAATATTTGTTTATGTTTCTCCAAATTTATCACAAAATGCAACTTTTACTGGTTACGGCTGTCTCAAAATTATTCACCCGTTCATGTCAAGTGTCTTTAACACTTAGTAGAGCCCCTTTGGCTGTTATGACCTGCTTGCCCTCTGGCTGTTACGACCTGCTGCACATGTGATGCTTAGCTAGACATCAGTTTCTGGCAGCGTTCCTGGGGAATCTTGGCACATTCTTCATGGGCAATAGAATTTAGGTCACTAATGTGTTGGGTTGGAACTTGGTCTCAAATGTTAAGAGAAGAGCACATTGCCTTACTCAAACAAAGAAAAAATATCTATCTATCTATCTATCTATCTATCTATCTATCTATCTATGTTATATCTTTCAGCTCATACAGGCTACCATGGACAGAGTGGGCAAGATCCCGAGGGCAACTGGCTGTTCACACTTACAACTTCTGTAAATACACGTCTCAACATTGAAATTGCAACAAGAAGGAAAAGTCATGGAATTATGGAAATCATAGGATAGATAGACATGTTAATGATCTGCAAATGCTGAAAAAATTGAAAGAACATTTTCAAAACATCTCAATGTATTCAGTATTGAGTATGAGCACAGAAATCATCAAGAGCTGCTGCTGGCAGCTACCATTGTAATTGCTGACCATTGATGTCTGCCGTCAAGCACATCTGAGACAAGTCCGGAGACGCTGCAGGCCATGGTAACACATTTAGGCCATGCAGGCTTCTCACAGGAGCACAATGATCACCATAAAAATAATAAAGGAGAAAAAACAATGGTGGAATTGTGTGTTTTTTCATATTTCATCACACTTGGAATTTTTTCTCCCATTTTATAGTACATTATATGATAAAATGGATAGTGTCATTCAAATTAACCTGCCAAAAACAAGTCTCCATTCGAAGAATAAAAAAGGGGAGAAAAAAAAAAAGAAAAACAGCAGTGAGAAGAGGTTAAAAGAACATTTAACACAGAAGGTCCAGGAAACTAAGATTTGAGGAGATGTTTGTACTGAAGATCTGAGTTCGATTTCTCCTTCCATGTTTGTTTTTTACTTCCCCCCCATCTTTTTCAGACACGTCCCTTAGGATGAACTCAGTGAATACTTGTAGATTGAACAAGCCGCACCAGGGAATCTCCGCATACATGATGTCATTTCCTATTATCCAAATTGGAAAAATTCACAATACTTCCCAGTGACATCGACCAGAAGAAAAGACACATTACAGCTGTGTTATGTTGCCGTTAAGCAGGGGGGATAAAGGGGTTTTTGTATCAATAACGAAACTTTTGTAAATTATTTAATCCCAAATGTCATAGTGTTGGCGAAACAAATGGTACATTACATGGCCTGGCTAAGAATACGAGAAGCCATTATCTCCAAATTAGCAGCTATTGTAAAGCCGCATATGAGGTAATTAGACCGTGTCTTGCCAATTCAAATTCAGGTTTTTGGTAACGTATCATTTTAAGATCTGCACTGTTTATTTTATTTTCGGGTCTGTAATGTGTTTCTGGAGCTCGTTCCTCCGCATTTCACAATTTCTCATTCGAGAAATGTTACAATTTACATTTGTAAGGCTTGAAAGGAGAAAATCGTAAATCCTTCAAAATGGATCTGGGCACAGTTTCACTTCTAGCTTAATTTTTCTCGTCAATGTCCCAAGTTCAATTAAGATATCCAGAACATAAACCAAGCTGACGCATTTCACCCCGGCTGGGGCTTGCCCCTGGTCCGACACCTCAACATTATAGAAGAATTAAACTAAGACATAAATCATTGCTAAATAAACCTTGATTAAAACCAAAAGTTCCAGGAATTATTTCTCCTTAAAGGGGTTGTCCGACAGTATTTTTTTATTTATTTTTTTTAGGCATAGATTGATCTAAAATAATAAATGGGGGAGTATTGACATTCCAGCACCCACCGGATCCAGCGCAGCCCGCTATTGGTGTGTGGCTGCTCCTTTCAGAATTCACAGCAGTCATAGCTATTCAGATGACTAGAAGAACGCATCATCAGAGAAATATCCAATGACACGTCCTGATCACTGCAGCCAATTACAGGCTGCAGCGATGCTGTGACTTCTGAATGAGAAAGACATCGCTTCAAGGGCTAGTGCAGACCTCCAGAACGGGCTGCTCTGTATCTACGGAGGTGCTGAAAGAAGGTGAGTATGCCTCCATTTATAATTTTCATCAATCCATGCCTAAAAAAAAAATACATTTTAAAGTTGAACAATCCCTTTAATTATTTGGAGAACTCTCAATGTCTTAAAGCTGTTTGTTTGGCCCACAAACGACTTTATAAGAACTTTTCTGTACGCTCCTTAATTTGCGCCATGCCGCTATCGGAGGCAGCCGGACTCTCCTTAGAGAAAGCGGGGATGGAGCATTACTAGAGATCAGTCAACGTATCGAATTTGCCCTCAAAATGTAATATACAAATTGCCTCTTCAGAGAAAAAGAGGACTTGAACTCTATAGCGCCACCTGTTGGAAGCAGCAATCCTACAAGTCCAGAACCGCAAAATTTGAATTTTAAAAAATGGAATGAATATGAATTTTTGGGAAGGGGTTAAAAATAAACTCTTATTCTCTAGTCTTTTTGTTCCCCATCTCCCTTACCCGTCCCGTCGTTTCTACTCCCCATCCGGTCTTCCAATAAGCAAAACTGTAACTGAAAAACACCTGGGTGTATTGGAGGATGACAAGCTCACGTTTAGTGGCCAGTGTCAGGCAGCTGCTGCAAAGGCAAATAAAATAATGGGATGCATTAAAAGAGGCATAGATGCTCATGAGGAGAACATAATTTTACCTCTATACAAGTCACTAGTGCGACCACACTTAGAATACTGTGTACAGTTCTGGTCTCTGGTGTATAAGAAAGACATAGCTGAACTAGAGAGGGTGCAGAGAAGAGCGACCAAGGTTATTAGAGGACTGGGGGGTCTGCAATACCAAGACAGGTTATTACACTTGGGGTTATTTCGTTTGGAAAAGCGAAGGCTTAGGGGTGATCTTATTGTAGCGTCGGCGTCCCTGCCCCCTGCTAGGCAGGGACGCCGTTCCCCTCACCTCTCCGCTCCGTGCCCGGCGGCTTCCTCCCGCTCTGCTCTCTCTTAAAGGGGCCGCGCGCCGTCCTAAGGAGTCCCCGGAAAATGGCCGGAGGACCTCTCCATATATAAGGCGCCTCCTCCAAAATGGAGGTGCCCGAGCAATGTTGTTGCAAAGCCTTCACTCTGCTTCAGCCCTCAGGTCCCGTTACCTGTTACCTGCCAGTCACCTGCCAGATTCCTGCTTGTTACCTGCCAGTCACCTGCCAGTTTCCTGCTTGATACCTGCCTGTTATCCGCTTACCTGCTTGCAAGCCTGCGGTCCGACGGTCTGCCTTCCGACACCTGTCAGTCTGTCTATGGACCAGCCTGCCCGCTCACCTGGGAGCGCTCACCTGCTACCCGCCTGCTAGCCTACCTGGAGGCTCTGCCGTCACTTGCCGTGACCACCTGCCTGTCCAGAGACTCTTGCCCGCTCACCTGGGAGCGTTCACCTGCTACCTGCCTACTAGCCTACCTGGAGGCTCTGCCGTCACTTGCCGTGACCACCTGCCTGTCCAGAGACTCTCGCCCGCTCACCTGGGAGCGTTCACCTGCTACCTGCCTGCTAGCCTACCTGGAGGCTCTGCTGTCACTTGCCGTGACCACATGCCTGTCCAGAGACTCTCGCCCGCTCACCTGGGAGCGCTCACCAGCCACCTGTCTGCTGCCCTTCTACCCAGAGACTGTCCCTGTCACTTGCCGTGACTACCTGCCCTTCTACCCAGAGACTGTCCCTGTCACTTGCCGTGACTACCTGCCCTTCTACCCAGAGACTGTCCCTGTCACTTGCCGTGAGTACCTGCCCGTCTTCCCTGGGAGCCACCCGCTTCCTTACAAGGACTGCCCCCTTGTATAGTTGCTCAGAGGTTCCACCTCCCAGACCCGTTACAGTTTGCTCGGGCCATGGAACCCGGTGGCACCCAATCTCCCTCTCTCTCGGACCTATGCCATGAACTGTCCCGTCAGAGGTCCCAACAGGAGTCCATCCTGAGCCACCTGCGGAATGTCAACTCTCGCCTGGACACTCTGACTGCTCCACCAGCAACCACCGCTAGTGTCATGACTCGCAACCCGGCAGCGCCGCTGCCCACCAATACCATGGCATCCTGCCCCGGTCCCCGGCTTTCTGCACCTCCTCGCTTCGGAAGGCGACCCCGCTCAAGCTCGGGGCTTCATAAACCAGTGCACCCTGCACTTTGAACTCCTGGCCCACCAGTTTATCTCCGCCAAGGGAGTCTCACCGTGGGTCAATATGCCATACGGTTCCGCACCATCGCTTCTGAGCTTACCTGGGATAATGAGGCCCTGGTGTCCGTCTTCTGGGAGGGTCTTTCCAGTCGGATTAAAGATGAGCTCGCCGGTCGGGACATTCCTACCACCCTGAATGACCTGGTGTCTCTGGCCACCCGGATTGACATCCGGTTTCAAGAACGTACCAAAGAGACCACCCGTGAGAGAAGGTTTCCCCGCCTAGCTCCTACTTGCCAGAAACCTGTCTCCTCTTCTGTCACTCCCCGGGCACACTCACCCGAGTCCATGCAGATCGACCAGACCAAGTTGGTCAAATCTCGCCAAGAGTCACGCCGAGCCGAGGGGAGCTGCTTCTACTGTGGCAGTAAGGAGCACCTGATTCGTTCCTGCCCGGAGAGGTCGGGAAACTCCAGTGTCTAGGACCGCTCGGAGAGGTCGCCCTAGACAAAAATAAGTCCTCTCCAACCCTGACTTTGTCTGTATCTATCTCCTGGGGAGAGAACCGTCACTTTGAACTCGCCCACCTGGACTCTGGATCCGCTGGAAACCTCATCTCTCAGTCCCTGGTTGAGAAATACCGTATTCCCACCAAGTCTCTGGCTGAACCTTTGTCAGTCGCCTCCGTGGATGGAAGACTCCTTCCGGTGACCATCCTGCTCGTCACGGAACCCATAACCCTGCAGGTGGGAATGCTGCACTCTGAGGTAATCTCCTTCCATGTGTTGTCCGGACTCTCCCACTCCCTATTGCTAGGTCTACCTTGGCTCCAGACACATGAACCCCTGTTGAACTGGCATTCCGGTGAAGTACTCCGGTGGGGGCCGGCCTGCCATAAGACCTGCCTGGTTCCGGTTCGTCCGGTTCGTCCTCCACCTATCCCAGCTAATTTACCCGGTCTTCCGGCTCCTTACTGGCCCTATGCTGACGTCTTCGGTAAGAAGGAAGCAGAGACATTGCCTCCTCATAGGCCATATGATTGCCCGATCGACCTGGTACCTGGTGCCACTCCACCCCTTGGGCGTATTTATCCGTTGTCTGCAGCAGAAACCCGGGCCATGTCTGAGTACATAGAGGAGAATCTGGCCAGGGGATTCATCCGGAAGTCTACTTCCCTGGCTGGAGCCGGATTCTTCTTTGTCAAAAAAAAAAATGGCTCGCTTCGCCCCTGTATTGACTATAGAGGACTCAATCAGATCACGGTTAAAAATAAATACCCCCTTCCGCTCATCTCTGAGTTATTTGATCGTCTTAAAGGCGCCAGGATCTTCTCCAAGCTGGATCTACGCGGAGCATATAACCTGGTCCGTATCCGTCAGGGAGACGAGTGGAAAACAGCATTTCATACCCGGGACGGACACTATGAGTACCGTGTGATGCCCTTCGGTCTCTGCAATGCTCCCGCCGTCTTCCAAGAACTGGTCAACAACATCTTCCGTGACCTTCTTTACTCCTGCGTGGTGGTATACCTGGACGACATCTTGGTTTTCTCTCCGGATCTTCCCACACACCGGAGGGATGTTCGTCAGGTCCTGCTTAGGCTCAGGCAGAACCACCTCTATGCTAAATACGAGAAGTGCCTTTTTGAGCAGACCTCTCTTCCTTTCCTGGGCTATGTTATCTCCCAGACAGGCTTGCGAATGGATCCCGAGAAGCTCTCTGCTGTCCTAAAGTGGCCCCGTCCGGAGGGCTTGAAGGCCATACAGCGATTCCTGGGCTTCGCTAATTACTATCGTCTCTTCATTCCTCACTTCTCGTCACGGACTGCGCCCATATCTGCGCTCACCCGTAAGGGAGCAAATCCCAAGGTATGGTCATCCGAAGCTGAGGAGGCCTTCCTTTCCCTGAAACAAGCCTTCTCCTCTGCCCCTGTGCTGCACCGTCCGGACTGCAACAAACAGTTCTACCTGGAGGTTGATGCCTCCTCCTCTGGAGCCGGAGCGGTGCTCACCCAGAAGTCTTCCTCCGGGAGAATGGTAACCTGCGGCTTTTTCTCTAAAATCTTCTCCTCCTCTGAGCGCAATTACTCCATTGGAGACCGAGAACTGCTTGCCGTTAAATTGGCGCTGGAGTGGCGTTACCTGCTTGAAGGGGCTCTATACCCGGTGATCATCTATACGGATCACAAGAACCTGGCATATCTCCAAAATGCCCAGAGACTTAATCCACGTCAGGCCCGGTGGTCTTTGTTCTTTGCCCGCTTCGATTTCATCCTTCATTTCCGCCCGGCGGACAAAAATGTCAAAGCTGATGCCTTGTCCCGATCCTTCCTGTCCTCCGACCAAGAGGAGGAGCCTATGCACATTATCGACCCCTCCAAGGTGATGAATGTGGCCCCCTTGGATTTGACTCGTCTTCCACCCGGCAAGACGTTCGTGGCGCCTCCAGACCGTGAGAGGGTTCTTCGCTGGGGTCATTCTTCTAAACTAGCTGGCCATGCCGGCCAAAAGAAGACCTTCCTACTCATTTCCCGGCATTACTGGTGGTCTACCCTGCGTAAGGATGTGGTAGACTTCGTCTCTGCCTGTTCATCTTGTGGCCGCAACAAAGTTCCCAGACACTTACCAGCTGGTCATCTCCTGCCGCTTCCCATACCTGTTGCCCCGTGGCAACACATCGCTATGGACTTCATTACCGATCTTCCTGTCTCTGCCGGGAGTACTGTCATTTGGGTGGTCGCGGACCGCTTCTCTAAAATGGCCCACTTCATTCCCCTGCCTGGTCTTCCGTCTGCACCTGAGCTGGCTAAGGACTTTATTCGCCATATCTTCCGTCTCCATGGCCTACCCCTCCACATCGTGTCGGATCGAGGGGTTCAGTTTACCTCACGCTTCTGGAGAGCCACATGTAAACTGCTGGACGTCACCCTGGACTTCTCCTCCGCTTACCACCCTCAGTCCAATGGTCAAGTGGAGCGGATCAATCAGATCCTTACCAGCTATCTCCGGCACTTTGTTAATGCCCACCATTCTGATTGGGTGGACCTCCTTCCTTGGGCCATGTTCTCTTATAATAACCCGAGAGCGAATCCTCTTCCAAGTCCCCGTTCTTTATTGTCTATGGCCAGCACCCCCGGATTCTGTTTCCCGTCTCCGCCTCTGTGGACAACCCTGCCGCGCAGTCTCTTGTCAGCGAGTTTTCTACCATTTGGGAGAGTACCAGGTCTGCACTTCTTCAGTCCTCCGAGCGGATGAAGCGTTATGCTGATAAGAGACGTCTGGATCCGCCTCAATTCCGTCCAGGAGACAAGGTTTGGCTCTCTTCCAAACATGTACGGCTCAAGATACCCTCCTACAAGTTAGGTCCTCGCTTCATCGGTCCTTTCGAAATCCTCAGGCAAATTAATCCAGTGGCCTACAAATTAAAACTCCCGGCCACCTTACGGATTCCCAACTCCTTCCACGTATCTCTCCTCAAACCCGTTGTCTTTAACTCTTTTTCCAACAATCCAGGTACTCCTCCTGCTCCGGTTTCCGCTTGAAGACGTCTTTGAGGTAGAGAGTATTCTGGCCACTAAGAGGGTAAGAGGAAAGACCCTTTTTTTGGTAGATTGGAAGGGGTTTGGTCCTGAGGAGAGAACATGGGAGCCCCGGGAGAACATCCATGCCCCTCTCATCATTGCTAAATTTCTCTCTGGCCTAAAAAAGGGGGGGCCTAAAGGGGGGGTACTGTAGCGTCGGCGTCCCTGCCCCCTGCTAGGCAGGGACGCCGTTCCCCTCACCTCTCCGCTCCGTGCCCGGCGGCTTCCTCCCGCTCTGCTGGCAGCGCGCGCTGCTTCCCGGCCTCTGTGCTTAGGGCACGCGCGCGCGCGCTCCCCCTCTCTTAAAGGGGCCGCGCGCGCCGTCCTAAGGAGTCCCCGGCCAATGGCCGGAGGACCTCTCCATATATAAGGCACCTCCTCCAAAATGGAGGTGCCCGAGCAATGTTGTTGCAAAGCCTTCACTCTGCTTCAGCCCTCAGGTCCCGTTACCTGTTACCTGCCAGTCACCTGCCAGATTCCTGCTTGTTACCCACCAGTCACCTGCCAGATTCCTGCTTGTTACCTGCCAGTCACCTGCCAGTTTCCTGCTTGATACCTGCCTGTTATCCGCTTACCTGCTTGCAAGCCTGCGGTCCGACGGTCTGCCTTCTGACACCTGTCAGTCTGTCTATGGACCAGCCTGCCCGCTCACCTGGAAGCGCTCACCTGGTACCCGCCTGCTAGCCTACCTGGAGGCTCTGCCGTCACTTGCCGTGACCACCTGCCTGTCCAGAGACTCTCGCCCGCTCACCTGGGAGCGTTCACCTGCTACCTGCCTGCTAGCCTACCTGGAGGCTCTGCCGTCACTTGCCGTGACCACCTGCCTGTCCAGAGACTCTCGCCCGCTCACCTGGGAGCGTTCACCTGCTACCTGCCTGCTAGCCTACCTGGAGGCTCTGCCGTCACTTGCCGTGACCACCTGCCTGTCCAGAGACTCTCGCCCGCTCACCTGGGAGCGCTCACCAGCCACCTGTCTGCTGCCCTTCTACCCAGAGACTATCCCTGTCACTTGCCGTGACTACCTGCCCTTCTACCCAGAGACTGTCCCTGTCACTTGCCGTGACTACCTGCCCTTCTACCCAGAGACTGTCCCTGTCACTTGCCGTGAGTACCTGCCCGTCTTCCCTGGGAGCCACCCGCTTCCTTACAAGGACTGCCCCCTTGTATAGTTGCTCAGAGGTTCCACCTCCCAGACCCGTTACACTTATTACTATGTACAAGTATATGAGGGGACAGTACAAAGACCTTTCTACTGATCTTTTTACTCTGAGGACAAGGGGGCATCTTCTACGTCTGGAGGAAAGAAGGTTTAATCATAATCACAGACGCGGATTCTTTACTGTAAGAGCAGTGAGACTATGGAGCTCTCTGCCGCATGATGTTGTAATGAGTGATTCACTACTAACATTTAAGAAGGGCCTGGATGCCTTTCTTGAAAAGTATAATATTACAGGTTATATATACTAGATTCCTTGATAGGGCGTTGATCCAGGGAACTAGTCTGATTGTCGTATGGAGTCAGGAAGGAATTTTTTTCCCCAATGTGGGGCTTAGTGTTTGCCACATGTTTTTTTTTTGCCTTCCTCTGGATCAACATGTTAGGCTATGGGTTGAACTAGATGGACTTAGTCTTCCTTCAACCTTAAAACTATGTAATCTTTCTTCTTCCCTCTCCTGGCAGATGCTGCCACTGACTAGGTCCCACGCAACACATCAATGATGTGTGTTGAGCCCCACTTGACCACAGCAGCGTTGGTGGTGCTCATTGGAAGACCCAGAGGGAAAAGAAGACCAAAGAGGAGCAAATTGAGCACCCGGGAGTAGCAGCAGCGATGGGACAGGTATGGGAAGGCCAAGTAGAGGTGAGTATGAGTTTATTCATTTTTTTGTCTCTTACTGGCAAATTCAATTCATATTTCCCCCTGAATTAAGCAAATCTGCCAAAATAAAATTTTTGGGGAGATTCGCTACACTCTATTACCATTTTATTCCTTACTGATTTGGTCAATAAACTCCCTGTATACAGGTGAAAAAGTGGCCATGATGCTTCTTCCTCCCATCCTGGTCCTCACGCGATTGCATGGTACTGGAAAAGGAGAGGAACTTAGGAGACCCAGACCAGCTCTACAATGCAGGAGGCTTCCTTTACCATGTTTCCCATGCAACTAATATGTCATCCCCAGTTACAGGGGAAATCAGCAATACCCAAAAAATTATGTAAGTGATAAATAACCCCCCAAAATTAGGAAATAATGTATGACATGAAAAAAAACTGTATTTTAGTAGCACTATGTGCTATAAAAAATTATGTAAGAGACGGACATATTTCTTTTTTGCTTACACTTTTCCATGATATCTAAAAAATAAAAACTATGCTTATAAAAAAAGACTTAAAGGGGTTTCCACGTTTTAGAAAAGTGGACCACAAACATTTCCTATTACGCAAAATAGCAAAATCAGGTAGTACTTACGTTTCCCAGGTCCAGCTCCGGTTGTCCGCCATTGCTAAGTGATTGACTGCAGCAGTCATGACACGTTGACAACCTACAGCACTAATGCAGGCAATCACTGATCTCAGTGCTCATGTATCACTAACATAACATAAAAATTATTTAACTAACGGGACAAGAAAAAACATTATAGCTTTTGAACCTACTTGTACTAAGAAACATATATATTGTGTCTGGCCGGGAACTTGAGGAAAATGGCCCAGTCTTGAAATGTGAAGACTGCATCGGAGAACACAGGGATTTTTGGAAAGGGTTTTCAATTAGGTAGATGTGGCTTTTAGTCTTCTGTTGCCCTCGATTAGCTTTCTGCGTCTCTACTGAAGCGACTTCCACTCATGTGAAAAGATGCAATAAATCACAAATGACCGATCTGATGAGGTTACATCAGATCACTCTCTGCAGAGTATGAGACAACCACTTTATAATGCTCCTAAGCACTGTTGTCTTTTTAGACATCACTCCAGAGCGAATACTCCGAGTACTAGTAAATCTAGATCATTCACTTTCCTCAAAAACACTAAGTTATGTGCTGATTAGTTTCTTAACCCCTTCATGACATGGCGATTTTTCATTTTTTTATTTTTGTTTTTTCCTTTCCTCTTTCCAAGAGCCATAACTTTTTTATTTTTCCGTCAATATAGCCATATGAGGTTTGTTTTTTGAAGGACGTGTTGTACTTTTGAATGACACCATTCATTCTACCACATAGTGTAGGAAAACAATGTGCCTTGTAATTGCAAAAAAAATTCAATTTCACAATTATTTTTTATGCTTTTTATTCACTATGTTCACTAAACTGTAAAAATGACCTGAAAATATGATTCCCCAGGTAAGTACGATTACGCAGATACCAAACGTGTATAGTTTTTTTTATTTAAGTGGTGAAAAATAATTTGGAAATTTGTGAAAATAAAAAATTTTGCTTTTGTCGTCATTTTCCGAAACCTGTAATGTTTTCATTTTTCAGGATATGGGGTTTATTTTTTGCACCCTGAGCTGATATTTTTTCTAACATTCGGGGTAGGTACGATGTTTTGATCGCCTCTTATTGCAATGCTGCAGCGACCAAAAAACCCCAGTAATTTTGGTGTTTTGATTATTTTCTCATTACGCCGTTTACTGATTGGGTTAATTTATGTTATATTTTAATAGATCTGACTTTTACGAATGCAGCTATATCAAATATGTAGTTTGAACTTTTTTGTTATTTTATTTTATTTTTTTCATATTTTTAATTTTTTTTTTAAACTTTTTACAGTATTTAATAGTCCCCTCTGGGTACTTGAAGCTGCGATCGTCAGATCGTTTGTGCTATACATAGCAGAGCATCTGTATGGGTGCGCCGATGGGAGCGTGAAATGATGCGCGCCCCTGCCGAGATTGACAGAGGTATTTAATAGGTTAGCAGCCGCAGACGGAGCTCCACTTGCAGCTGTTAGAAGCACATGATGACTGATTAAATCAGCCATCATGTGTTCCGATTATGTAATTACATACCGATTATGTAATTAAAAGTTGGGCCCGTACTGTGACCCCAAGGTGCTAAAAGGGAGGACCTCACGACTAGGATGTATGTCGGGCCTAGGGGCCTGTGTGGGAGGATTTGGTTATGGGATCCCTTAACAATTGTCCTAAGATGCTGATTTAGTTTGTTGTGGGCTGTGCCACACTTGAAAATTTGGGGTTGAATTATGGGCGTGGTTTCTTGAGGTGTCCTACCTGATTGGTGGCTGCAGCCGGGTATATAGAGATTGATAGGCGGTTAAGGGACAGTCCGTTGTTGCATAAGTGTCCCACCCACAGTCCCTTAAGGTTGGCTCCACAATTTTTGGTATGGAGGTTTAAAGGTTAAGAATTTTATTGTTCTGCTGCATGAGGTGAAATGTTATGTCATGGCAGCTGGAGGGAATGGTTCTTTGGAAAGCCAATTGGTGGCATGGTAAAGGGTGGGGACTTATGTTTATGGGGTCAACCCCCTGCCCTCTTGTACCAGGGTTAAGAAATACTCTGGGAGAACCTACTGAGCTGAGGTCTCAGAGGGACAAATTAAACGTTAGCCTACCAATGTATTCCATATTCAGTTTGGTGGCCAAAGGAGGAAAACCCCTTAAAAATGACTGGACCACTCTCTTGATGGTCTGTTTTCGTCACTTTCTCCTTCCTACAAAAATTCTGGAGCTTCTTTTCTTAGAACATGTGCATTGGGGCATTCCCCTATTTCTCATTCGTGGTCCTCAGACCCTCACCAATTTCCCAAACAAGAAGCAGAATTGATTGAATACAAGCGGTCACAAGCTGACTAGACAAGTGTGGCCTCCCTCACTACAAGTGACACTTCTAGTCGGAATGTAGCCGAGAGTATGCAAATCGCATACTTGCGGTTAAATGATTGCCCGCTCCCGGCGCTGGCACCAAAGTATCCTGACAGTGCGCACAGTGCGTGCTGTGAGTATTCACAAGTCTGATGTGAACCCCGAGCCTTTTAGGCCATATTCACATGTTCAGTATTTGGTCAGTATTTTACATCAGTATTTGTAAGTCAAAACCAGAAGTGGAAACACGTGCACTACTTCTTCATTTTTTACCCTTCTGCGTTTTTTCCCCATACCAATGTGCATTTGAAATGCGTCACTCTGTTATGTGAGATCACCTTTATTTGCCATGCAACTCTTTTTAAATATGTGAGTTTGTTTTAATCTAATATATTTTGGATATTTGGAAGCTGGATTTCCTTTCCTCTTTTTTGGTGATTACCACGTGTGGCCACATGCTTTCCTCTGCTTCCATGCACCACAAGCCGCCCAGGTGAGCTGATTTTTTCTCTCTATGATTATTTTTTACCCACTCCCAATTTTGGCTTACAAATACTGATGTAAAATACTGACCTATTCGTGTGAATGTGGCTTAATAATTATCCTGCAGTGTATATTATTTGGCACAGTACGGTCAAATGGACATCCTTGAACCATGCTCAGAGCCTACCCTATATCTGGGAACACCACCTCTCCTGCTTTGATTGACATGGATCACATTCAGCTCTCGCACACGCACGAGAAATGAACAGTGTGTAGAACTTATGAGACATCTTCCATGTCATTCATGGAAGAAGTATCGATTGCGGAGTGTTCTTATGCTCTTTACGAGAATCGCTACCAGACGTGACAAGCGGCGGCTTATTTGAGAACAAAAGGATCGGCAGACCAAAATCAGACATGCTGGATCCTTTTTTCTCCCATACACATTAAACTGTTGGCCGAACCCCTCGACACCCAATAACACTACTATCTACTAAACAAGAAGGAAAAGGTGTACGGTGCAGAAAAAACACAGCTCTATACACCGTGTAGTGGCCGTTCTCGGGTTTGCACAGCTATATTTTACAGTATGTAGTAATGTACGACAAAAGCTAAGTCGTTTTATTGGAAGCAGCCTGCAGAGACAGGAAAGCAATCATTACTATTGTGTTAAATGTGAGACACTGCGTTTCCTTTATTTTGGCAATATTGGACTTATAAAAGTCCTGACCTGTAATAATATACGTATAATTAACTGATAATTCCAACCAAAATATTCCTCTAACCGTTGCTAAGTTTTCAAGGTCCCCTGACGCGAGGTCCAACAGGACACAGGGGCAGAGAAAGTGACTAACGTTCAGTTATTACGACTACACCCAATACAGAGAAGATAATATTCACTTCTACATAATTTACTATGAGAAATATAATTCTGTGAATTTATCCTTATAGTCATCAAATGTAAAATTTTACATATCTGTATTTCTCCATATTTCAAATAAATGTTTTTGCTTTTTTTTCCAGTTTATTTTTCTCCCGTCACTTGGAAAGTATTAACAAGTTGCATCTCATGTTGATGCTCTTAGTTAAGATGTTTTTTTCCTAAATCACAGTATAGGTGATAAATATATTATCGTTGACCACCAATCACGACAATGTGTCCCCTTTGTGAATGGAGATGTAATGTGCATGTGTACGAATTCACTAAGTGGTTTTATGGCAGTGGTAGTGGACGTGCATGACCACCTCTCCGCTAGAGAGTAAATGGAGCATAGGACTGGTCACACATGCTCAGAGGGAACTTTGGGCATGATTGGCGGAGGTTCTAATGATCAACCATACATTTATCATTTAAAGCCCCCATACACATCATGTAAAAGTTGTCCGAACCTGCCAATTTCAGAGGAACTGGCAAACATATGTAGGGGTCAGCCAAGCCGAGTATTCCTGTGAACGTGGGTGTCAAGAGAGATAGCTGCCTTTCGACCGCCATATGTATGGCCAGCTTTGTTCGGTGGAGGGGTGATACAGTGCATTGTGAAAGTATTTGGCCCCCTTGAACTTTTCTACCTTTTGCCACATTTCTGGCTTCAAACATAAAGATATAAAATTCTAATTTTTAGGGGAAGAATCAACAACAAGTGGGACACAATCGTGAAGTGGAATGAATTTTTTTGGGTATTTTAAACTTTTTTAACAAATTAAAAACTGAAGAGTGGGGCGTGCAATATTATTCGGCCCCTTTACTTTCAGTGCAGCAAACACTTTTGACGCACCCCCAGGGCAGTGGGGTACTCGGTGTCTGGGCCTATGGATGCTGGAGGAGAAATATGTCACAGTGGCTGGCCCGGTCCGTGGCCCAGGGCCAGGGCCGGCGTCAGCACCCGGCGCACCCGGTCAAATGCCGGGGCCCTGAGCAGGCAGAGGGGCCCACTGGCGGTCGCGCACCCCGTTGGGCTATGGGCGGAGGAGAGCAGTGTCAGCGCCCGCCCTTCTCCGCCGCTTGCTCAGGGCCCCGGCAGCTGGATACTTACCTCTCCCCGTGCCTCCGCAGATCAGCTGTCTTCCTGCTCTGCGCTCCCTGTGACGTCTCAGGTCAGAGGGCGCGGTGACGCCTTTACACCGCGCCTTCCCCTGAGCCGTCACAGGGAGCGCTGAACGGGAAGATGCCGACAACGCTGGAGTTCGGACCCGAGCAGCGGGCAGCGGGCAGCAGGCAGCAGGCAGCAGGTAGCAGGTGAGGAGAAGGGAGGTGAGTATTTGATTTTTTTTTTTTAATGTATGGAGGCATGGGGCAGTATAAAGAGATGGGGGGGACATCCTGCATGGGGCATTATAAAGAGAGGGGGGGTACATCCTGCATGGGGCATTATAAGGTGGGGAACAGCCTGCATGGGGCATTATAAAGGGGGGGCAGCCTGCATAGTGCATTATGTGGGGGGAACAGCCTGCATGGAGCATTATAAGGGGGGGGGGCAGCCTGTATGGGGCATTATGTGGGGGGTAACAGCCTGCATGGAGCATTAAAAGGGGGGGGCTGTATGGGGCATTATGTGGGGGGTAGCAGCCTGCATGGAGCATTATAAGAGGGGGACAGCCTGTATGGGGCATTATGTGGGGGGTAACAGCCTGCATGCAGCATTATATGGGGGCCAGTATCCTGTATGGAGCGTTATAAGGGGACCGGTATCCTGTATGGAGCGTTATAAGGGGACCGGTATCCTGTAGGGAGCGTTATATGGGGGCCAGTATCCTGTATGGAGTTTTATAAGGGGACCAGTATCCTGTATGGAGCGTTATATGGGGGCCAGTATCCTGTATGGAGCTTTATAAGGGGACCAGTATCCTGTATGGAGCGTTATATGGGGGCCAGTATTCTGTATGGAGCCTTATATGGGGACCAGTATTCCGTATGGAGCCTTATATGGGGGCCAGTATTCCGTATGGAGCCTTATATGGGGGCCAGTATTCTGTGTGGAGCGATTCACCGGTTTCTGAGCTATTGTGGAATTTACAATAGATATCACTCATGTAATGTAAGAAGTGAAATCTTTGCATTGTACTATACAGTACAGACCAAAAGTTTGGACACACCTTGTCATTTAAAGATTTTTCAGTATTTTCATGACTATGAAAATTGTACATTCACACTGAAGGCATCAAAACTATGAATTAACACACGTGGAATTATATACTTAACAAAAAAGTGTGAAACAACTGAAAATATGTCTTATATTCTAGGTTCTTCAAAGTAGCCACCTTTTGCTTTGATGACCGCTTTGCACACTCTTGGCATTCTCTTGATGAGCCTCAAGAGGTAGTCACCAGAAATGGTCTTCCAACAATCTTGAAGGAGTTCCCAGAGATGCTTAGCACTTGTTGGCCCTTTTGCCTTCACTCTGCAGTCCAGCTCACCCCAAACCATCTCGATTGGGTTCAGGTCTGGTGACTGTGGAGGCCAGGTCATCTGGCGTAGCACCCCATCACTCTCCATCTTGGTCAAATAGCCCTTACACAGCCTGGAGGTGTGTTTTGGGTCATTGTCCTGTTGAAAAATAAATGATGGTCCACCTAAACACAAACCGGATGGAATAGCATCCCGCTGCAAGATGCTGTGGTAGCCATGCTGGTTCAGTATGCCTTCAATTTAATAAAATAATAGAATAAATCCCCAACAGTGTCACCAGCAAAGCACCCCCACACCATCACACCTCCTCCTCCATGCTTCACGGTGGGAACCAGGAATGTAGAGTCCATCCGTTCACCTTTTCTGCGTCGCACAAAGTCACGGTGGTTGGAACCAAAGATCTCACATTTGGACTCATCAGACCAAAGCACAGATTTCCACTGGTCTAATGTCCATTCCTTGTGTTCTTTAGCCCAAACAAGTCTCTTCTGCTTGTTTCCTGTCATTAGCAGTGGGTTCCTAGCAGCTATTTTACCATGAAGGCCTGCTGCACAAAGTCTCCTCTTAACAGTTGTTGAAGAGATGTGTCTGCTGCTAGAACTCTGTGTGGCATTGACCTGGTCTCTAACCTGAGCTGCTGTTAATCTGCGATTTCTGAGGCTGGTGACTCGGATAAACTTATCCTCAGAAGCAGAGGTGACTCTTAGTCTTCCTTTCCTTTCATGTGAGCCAGTTTTTTTGTAGCGCTTGATGGTTTTTGCAACTGCACTTGGGGACACTTTCAAAGTTTTCCCAATTTTTTGGAGTGACTGACCTTCATTTCTTAAAGTAATGATGGCCACTCGTTTTTCTTTACTTAGCTGCTTTTTTCTTGCCATAATACAAATTCTAACAGTCTATTCAGTAGGATTATCAGCTGTGTATCCACCAGACTTCTGCACAACACAACTGATGGTCCCAACCCCATTTATAAGGCAAGAAATCCCACTTATTAAACCTGACAGGGCACACCTGTGAAGTGAAAACCATTTCCGGTGACTACCTCTTGAAGCTCATCAAGAGAATGCCAAGAGTGTGCAAAGCAGTCATCAAAGCAAATTGTGGCTGCTTTGAAGAACCTAGAATATAAGACATGTTTTCAGTTGTTTCACACTTTTTTGTTAAGTATATAATTCCACATGTGTTAATTCATAGTTTTGATGCCTTCAGTGTGAATGTACAATTTTCATAGTCATGAAAATACAGAAAAAACTTTAAATGAGAAGGTGTGTCCAAACTTTTGGTCTGTACTGTATATATATATATATATATATATATATATATATATATATATATATATATTTCTCCGCCGTATCTCTGCGTGGTATGTGCTAAAGGGGCCCACTGAGACTCTTTCGCCCGGGGCCCAGAAAAACCTGGAGCCGGCCCTGCCCAGGGCGGTCAACAAAAAGGGGGATAGTTTATATAGGATTTGTAGTTCGATCGTGACGCCACCTGTGGTTTCTGGTAATTTGTACCAGCGCTGCTGCAGACCTCTAAGGCAGTTGATAGGCAGCTAGGATGGAACAGCTCCCCACAGGTGGAGCGGGCCTCAGGGCAGTGTAATGTTTAATGGTGGGTGGTGATGCTGGGACTTGTGGTGCAGGAGGGATGGCGCAGCTGAAATAACTGACGGAGGCAGGGGAGTGCTGTCATCTGAGTTTTACTCACAGTTCTTGTTCAAGGTTCTCAGGTACACTGTACGGGTGTCCGCCTCCGCGTCGCACTGCGTCTACCAGACCATGGGTTCAGCTCTTCCTCAGATGTGTCAGGAGCGCTTGACAGAACCCCGCTTTCTTTAAGTTCCTAACTAGACCGACTTCCCGCGCTGGGTCTTCTCCCTCCTGCCCTGCGCTTCCCACACCCAGTCCCGATCGGGTCCTCTGAAGTCCCTCTGGGCAACATGGAGTTTCCGGACCTACTTGACCCTCACGGTGACTAGGATGAGACTGTGGCGACTGCACCATGGAAGTGCAGAAGCCTCCGGTTTTTCCAGCCGAGACCTGGAGTAACACGGCTGGTCCAGGGGCCGGTCCCCTTCTTGCGGCCTGATCCCTCTGACACCTGGCAGATTTGGGGCGTACGGGTGCCGTCCTGCACTTACCGTACCCCCTAGGATCCCCTCTGTAGAATGGAGCCTTTCTCCTCTGCTCCCCTCCTGGGCCTCTATCACTAGGCCCCACTTGTGGAGCAGAGCTGAAGAGACTCTGCTCCTCACACTGCTCACTGCCTGTTCTCCACTGACTGCTTTGCCACCCTAAGATGGCTTCCCTTTAAATATACCTCCTTTAAAAGTGCTCCCCTAAACTGCTTCCTCCACCCACACCCACTACTGGTTCCCCCTACCTTTGGTTCCCCCCACTCCAGCCAGGGACAGGGCTCAGCAGGAGACACAGTGCATCTTGCCCTTCCAGCCAGCCTGGAGTAGTGTAGTGTTGAATGTGGGTGTTTGGGTTCCGGGCAGCACTCCTTACCTGAGAGAAGGAGACACCACACCTCTGGGTGAGGTGCAGTACCTCTGAGGCGACTGAACCCTCAGGGGCGCCACACTTTCAGTGCAGCAAACTCACTCCAGAAGTTTAGTGAGGATCTCTGAATGATCCAATGTTGTCCTAAATGACTGGTAATGATAAATAGAATCCACCTGTGTGTTATCAAGTCTCCGTATAAATGCACCTGCTCTGTGATAGTCTCAGAGTTCTGTTTCAAGTGCAGAGAGCATCATGAAGACCAAGGAACACACCAGGCAGGTTCGACATACTGTTGTGGCGAAGTTTAAAGCAGGATTTGGACACAAAAAGATTTCCCAAGTTTTAAACATCTCAAGGAGCACTGTGCAAGTGATCAAATTGAAATGGAAGGAGTATCAGACCACTGCAAATCTACCAAGACCTGGCCGTCCCTTTAAACTTTCATCTCGAACAAGGAGAAGACTGATCAGAGATGCAGCCAAAAGGCCCATGATTACTCTGGATGAACTGCAGAGATCTACAGCTGAGGTGGGAGAGTCTGTCCATAGGACAACAATCAGTCATACAAATCTGGCCTTTATGGAAGAGTGGCAATAAGAAAGCCATTTCTCAAAGATATCCATAAAAAGTCTTGTTTGAAGTTTGCCACAAGCCACCTGGGAGACACACCAAACATGTGGAATAAGGTGCTCTGGTCAGATGAAACCAAAATCTAACTTTTTGGCCACAATGCAAAACGATATGTTTGGCGTAAAGCAACACAGCTCATCACCCTCAAAACACCATCCCCACTGTCAAACATGGTGGTGGCAGCATCATGGTTTGGGCCTGCTTTTCTTCAGCAGGGCAGGGAAGATGGTTAGAATTGATGTGAAGATGGACGGAGCCAAATACAGGACCATTCTGGAAGAAAACCTGTTGGAGTCTGCAAAAGACCTGAGACTGGGACGGAGATTTATCTTCCAACAAGACAATGATCCCAAATATAAAGCAAAATCTACAATGGAATGGTTCAAAAATAAATGTATCCAGGTGTTAGAATGGCCAAGTCAACATACAGACCTGAATCCAATCGAGAATCTGTGGAAAGAGCTGAAAAGTGCTATTCACAAACGCCCTCCATCCAACCTCACTGAGCTCGAGCTGTTTTGCAAGGAAGAATGGGCAAGAATTTCAGCCTCTTGATGTGCAAAACTGATAGAGACATACCCCAAGCGACTTGCAGCTGTAATCGCAGCAAAAGGTGGCGCTACAAAGTATTAACTCAAGGGGGCCGAATAATATTGCATGCCCCACTTTTCAGTTTTTAATTTGTTAAAAAAGTTTAAAATATCCAATAAATTTCGTTCCACTTCACGATTGTGCCCCACTTGTTGTTGATTCTTCCCCAAAAAATTAGAATTTTAGATCTTTATGTTTGAAGACAGAAATGTGGCAAAAGGTAGAAAGGTTCAAGGGGGCCAAATACTTTCACAATGCACTGTAAATAATGTTTGTGGGATAAAAAAGTATATTTTTCCGAATGGGCTAAATTGTTGAACGGATTTGGGTGTGTGGTCAAAAATGGCAAATTTCCTGGTTTTGCCCATGTGGCTTGTACAGATCAGATGCATTAAAACCATGTGAGACCACACACCACTCTACTGATGCAAAGCTGATGACATCACGTTCCAGTCACCTGACCACTAGAGCCAATCACAGGACTCAGTGGTCAGGTGACATGAACTTCATGTCAACACAGAGGTTCATCCTGGTGAGCATTGCTTTATTTTATGCTATTAACTACCTCTAAACAAATTTTTAATTCACATTCAACAGCCCTTTCAAGATTGCAGTAATCACTACAGTATATCTTTACTTTTAGAAATATTTGACATTTTTTGTAAAAAGATTCTCCATAAACAGCTGTTAAAACGTGACATTACTTGTGTTATTCTAGTCTTCAATTTCAACATTTTATTACTGCAGAGCTGCAATCACTTTGTCTCGTTGCAATCTGCCTGCATGCCCTTCTGGCTCAGTGTCTGCATAATATTTGGGTTAGCATAGAGGCCCCCATACACATTAGATAAAAGCTGTCCAAACCCGCCAATTTCAAAGACTAGGGACCCAGTTCATTATTGCATTTGTGCTTTTTTTTGTCTAGTTTTTGGCGTTTTTCACCTCTTTTTCAATTGCATCTTATTATTTTAGTTTGTGCCTTTTTTAAAGACTATTTTATTTGTTCACTAGTGTTGAGCGAGCATGCTCGACACTGCTCGGTACTCGCCCGAGCATCACGCTACTCGGGATGTTCGGCGTGCACCGAGCATTTCCGGGTTACTCGGGCGGGAGCTCTGGTCTCCGCCCTGCATGTTTGGCGCTCTTTACAGAGCCAATGAACATGCAGGGATTGCCAGCCAGTCACTGAAATCCCGCAATCATGTTGTTTGTGGGCGTTACAGTGATTGGCTGGCCGCACAGCGTCACCTCGAGTATTTAAAACCGGGCGCCGCCATCTTGGACACAGTCGCTCCGGATTAGACAGTGTAGGGACAGCGCTGCTGAGCTAGGGAGAGATTTTTCCTGCGAAATAGTTAGTGTAAAGGCTGCCAGATCAAACAAACAGTCCTTCTCAGGACTAACATCCATCCCAGATATCAGGCAGGCAGGCTGTATAGGAGACGCAGTGGTTACACCCGCAAACGCTGCATTACAGTCCTGTGTGCTCCTGTTGCTGAAATTGCTGGACTTAGCTCCAGGTCTCGGGGGCCAGGAAAAATCCTTTTTTTTCATCTAAATCCTCTTTTTTTTTTTTCCTCCTTCACACTGTACAAATACCCGTCTTATTAACCTTTTGGTGTCCCCCCCCCCCCAAAAAAAAAAGTGTGTCTCTGATTTTTCAGACACAAATATATCTGTTGAAAATAGTCTGGAGTAAGCTAGAGAAATAGAAGTGTGGTTTTGAAGTTCCACGGTTCAAACCTCTGTATTATCCAGTTTTGGGCCATTTGTATCTAAAAAAAACCAGTTTGAGTGTGTCGCTCACTGTTCAGCCGCAAATATATATATTTAAAAAAGTCTGGTATACGCCTGTAAATTATAACTGTGGTTTTGCTGTTCCACGGTAGAAAATCTCTATTATCCTTCTTTTGGCATTTTTTGCCGTAAAAAAAATACTAATAGTGTCTCCCTGATTTTTCAGACGCAAATATATCTGTTGAAAATAGTCTGGTGTAGGCCCGAGAAATAGAAGTGTGGTTTTGCAGTTCCACGGGTCAAATCTCTGTATTATCCTGCTTTTGCCATTTTTTGCCGTAAAGAAAAACAGTAGTGTCTCCTGATTGTTCAGACACAAATATATCTGTTGAAAATAGTCTGGTGTAGGCCCCAGAAATACAAGTGTGGTTTTGCAGTTCCACAGGTCAAATCTCTGTATTATCCTGCTTTTTTGCATTTTTGGTCGTAAAGAAAAACAGTAGTGTCTCCTGATTGTTCAGACACAAATATATCTGTTGAAAATAGTCTGATGTAGGCCCGAGAAATAAAAGTGTGGTTTTGCAGTTCCACGGGTCAAACCTCTGTATTATCCTGCTTTTGGCATTTTTTGCCGTAAAGAAAAACAGTAGTAGTGTCTCCTGATTGTTCAGACACAAATATATCTGTTGAAAATAGTCTGGTATACACCAGTAAATCATAACTGTGGTTTTGCTGTTCCACAGTAAAAAACTCTATTATCCTGCTTTTGGCATTTTTTGCCATAAAAAAAAAATAATAGTGTCTTCTGATTGTTCAGACACAAATATATCTGTTAAAAATACTCTGGTGTAGGCCCGAGAAATACAAGTGTGGTTTTGCAGTTCCATGGGTCAAATCTCTGTATTATCCTGCTTTTTTGCATTTTTTGCTGTAAAGAAAAACAGTAGTGTCTCCTGATTGTTCAGACACAAATATATCTGTTAAAAATAGTCTGGTGTAGGCCCGAGAAATACAAGTGTGGTTTTGCAGTTCCACGGGTCAAATCTCTGTATTATCCTGCTTTTGCCATTTTTTGCCGTTAAGAAAAACAGTAGTAGTGTCTCCTGATTGTTCAGACACAAATATATCTGTTGAAAATAGTCTGGTGTAGGCCCGAGAAATACAAGTGTGGTTTTGCAGTTCCGCGGGTCAAATCTCTGTATTATCCACTTTTGGGCAATTTTTACCTAAAAAAAAACAGTTTGAGTGTGTCGCTCACTGTTCAGCCGCAAGTATATCTATTTAAAATTTTCTGGTATACCCCAAAAAACAATAACTGTGGTTTTGCCATTCCACGGTAAAAAATCTCTATTATTCAGCTTTTGGTATTTTTTCCGTAAAGAAAAACAGTAATAGTTTCTCCCTGATTGTTCAGATTGTTTAAAAGAGTCGGGTGTAGGCCAGAGAAACAGAACTGTGGTTTTCCTCTTCCACGGTTCTAATCTACTTTTTGTTACCCTTTTTCCATTGATAGTGCGAGTGTAAGCTATTTTACTTCCTTTACAATGGGCAAGGCGCGTGGCAAGGGACGTGGAAGTGGACGTTCTGGTGATGGTGCATGCAGAGGACGGGGCCGTGGCCAAGGTGAAAATGTGCCACAACTAACAGCCACATCTTCTCGCTCCCACTTCTTGACCGAATTACTAGGGAAGCACAGAACAACACCAGTATTGCGAACTGATCAGTGTGAACAGGTTATTAATTGGATAGCAGATAATACTTCCAGTTACCTGGGCACCACCACCTCCGGTCTGTCTTCCACATGGTCAACTCTTAGTAGCCGTGAGTCTCGATCGCATACTCCTCCTCACCCTGATGCTCCTTCCTCCCACCATGCCGAGTGTCGTCAAACAGCAACTGATCCCATACTTGGACACTCTGAAGAGCTGTTCACTGGTCCATTTCCAGATTTGTGCCCCTCGCCTGCTCCGCTTGAAGTGGTGGAAGAGGAGATCCCATGTAGAGATGCCCAAATATTTGAACAGCCACGGCCACAGGAAGTTGACGCTGGCAATTTGTCACAAGAGGTGGACGATGACGAGACGCAATTGCCAGGAAGTGAGGAGGAGGATCGTGGTGCGCAAGTGGAAGAGGAGGAGGTGGTGGATGATCTAGTAACTGACCCAACGTGGCAGGAGGACATGCAGAGCGAGGCCAGCAGCACACAGGGTGAGGGAGGCAGAGTACCCCAACAGGCAGGAAGAAGCAGTGTGGTGGCCGCACACAGAAGGCAGGCAACAGTTCCACGTAACACCAACACGAGGGACGTTGCCAGTACAACCTGTAGGTCTTCAAGAGTCTGGAATTTTTTTAAAGACTCTGCTGATAACCCCAAAAAGGCCATTTATACCACCTGCCATGCCAGCATCAGCAGGGGTGACAAATCTACCAGCATGATCAGGCACATGGCAGCAAAGCACCCGACTTTGTGGGGCGAACCCCAGGATCCACGACCAGTGTCAGCAGGTGTCACCACTGCTTCTTCCGCTGTTGTGCGTGCAATAGAACCCCCTGTTGTGTGTGCAAGGCAATCCCCTGTCCATACTGCATGCAAAGATGCCCCCTCCTCTCAGTCTTCACTTGTTATGGCAGTTTCTCAAAAAACAGCATCCACGTCCACGTCCCACCACAGCGTTCCATTGTCCATATCCCAGACCTTTGAACGAAAGAAGAAATTCGCAGCTAACGCCCCACAGGCCACAGTCCTAAATTCGCACATTTCACGACTGCTTGCGTTGGAAATGCTGCCTTTTAGGCTGGTGGAGACGGAATCCTTCTGCAACCTTATAGCGGTGGCCGTCCCTCGGTACTCGGTCCCCAGCCGACACTATTTTGCCAGGTGTGCCATCCCCGCACTACACAAGCACATGTCCCAAAGCATCTGCCGTGCCCTCAACAACGCAGTTACTGGGAGAGTCCACCTGACAACGGACACGTGGACAAGTGCTTGTGGCCAGGGACGGTACATCTCCCAGACGGCACACTGGGTAAACATAGTGGAAGCCGGGACCCAGTCGGACCTTGGGACGGAACACATCCTCCCCACACCAAGGATTGCGGGCCCTATGTCAGTCAGAGTTGCTCCCACAGTGTACAGCTCCTGCGCATCATCCTCCTCCTTCTCCTCATGTTCAGCCTCCATCTCAGATATCACCACATCAGTTACAAGCTGGAAGCACTGCAGTACTGCCTCCGCCAAGCGGCAACAGGCTGAGCTGAAACTCATAAGCTTAGGTGAGAAACCTCACACTGCTTGTGAGTTGTGGTCAGCTGTGAAAGAGCAGGCAGATCTGTGGCTGAGACCGCTGAACCTACATCCAGGCATGGTCGTGTGTGACAATGGCCATAACCTGGTGGCGGCTCTGAGGCGAGGCGAGATCACACACATACCATGCCTGGCTCATGTGCTTAACCTCGTGGTTCAGCGGTTCCTTAAATCGTACCCCGAGTTGCCAGATCTGCTCGTCAAAGTACACCGCCTGTCAGCTCATTTTCGCAAGTCGGCTACAGCTTCCGCCGCCCTTGCTGTGTTGCAAAGAATTTGTGAGCAGAAGAGAGCAGTTGTGGAGTACCAGCTGCAACAAGGCCGTCGATATTCAGTTCAGACTCCAACATAAGACCTCAGGAGTGGACCTGGATGTCTGACATATGTACCATCTTGACAAACTTTGAGGAGTCCACCAAGATGGTGAGTGGCGATGACGCCATCATTAGCGACAGCATTCCACTTGTCTGTCTTTTGCAACGCTCTCTGCAGAGAATTAAAGAGGAGGCATTGCAGCCAGACTATGATAAGATGGATCAAGAAGCCGTAGCGGTCGATTACACACAGCCCAGCCTCATCTCATCCCAACGTGCATTGGGGGATAATGAGGGAGAGGAGGAGGAGGAGGAGGAGGAACAGGAGCTTGTATCATGCACTGTAGACGGTAGTACCTGTACAACTGTCATACCGTCGGTTCAGCGTGGGTGGCCTGAGGACAGGGGGGGGAGGAGGAGGAGGAGGAGGAGAGCATGGTCAGTCGTCATCTTGGTGAGGACACGGAAGTCTTGCCCGACACCAGTCTGGCACGCATGGCTGACTTTATGTTACGCTGCCTTAACCGTGACCCTCGCGTTGTCAAAATGTTGGGTGACAGTCATTACTGGTTGGTGACACTTTTAGACCCCCGCTACAAGGAGAACTTTCACTCTTTTATTCCTGAGGTGGAGAGGTCTACAAAAATTAGGCAATACCAGAAGGCCCTTGCTGCTGAACTGTTAAAAAAATTCCCATCTGAACATGCTAGCGGCAGAGGTCACAATTCGTTGACCAACCAAGACGTACAAGCGAGAGAGAGGTATCTCCAATCCAGTTGAGGCATTGGAACACTGTCAACCTTCTGGGACAGTTTTCTGAGACCCGCCCAGCTTACAGGCCTTGAGGCGCGGGGTGCTCTCACAAGGAGTGGAAAGTTTCAAAAGATGGTGAGGGAGTACCTTGCCGACCGTACCATCGTCCTCCGTGATTCGTCTGTGCCTTTTAATTATTGGGTATCCAAGCTGGACACTTGGAATGAACTCGCTCTGTAAGCCTTGGAGGTCCTGGCCTGCCCTGCCGCTAGCGTGTTATCGGAATGTGTTTTTAGTGCCGCTGGGGGAATTATAACTGATAAGCGCACTTGCCTGTCAACTGACAATGCTGACAAGCTGACCCTTATCAAAATGAACAAGGGCTGGATTGGGCCAGACTTCTCATCACCACCAAATGACAGCAGAGTAACATAAAGTCAAATCCACTGTGTTATTTCGGGAGGTGTAATCACATGCACCGCTTCACACCCACACAAGGGTATACGCTTCCTCATTTCGGCTGTTTTATGTTCTTCTCCTTATCCTCAGCCTCCACCACCACTATACCACCAGGGTGACCGTGGTCCGTGTTGCCATTATTGAAAGTTCCTCTGTCCTTATTTTTGTCAGCTTTTGCTTGGAAGGCATAAGCAAAGACTGTGGGAGACCCACTCCCCAATAATGGGAATAATATTTTTAAGATGCTGTACTGTATGGCTCTTGGAAGGGGCATTAAAAGCATCTTGTTAAGCTACTGCGACCTCCACCACTTTTCTGAGGGGCATTAAAACCGTCTTGTTAAGCTACTGCAACCTCCACCACTTTTCCAAGGGGCATTAAAAGCATCTTGTTAAACCACTCTGAACTCCACAGCTCTTCCAAGCGGCATTGAAATGTTGTTTTTAATTAACTCTAACCTCCAAGACTCTTCGAACGGGCATTGCATTTCCTCCTAATTTTTGGCAGCTTTTGCTTGGAAGGCATAAGCAAAGACTATGGGAGACACACTCCCCAATAATAGGAATAATGTTTGTAATATGCTGTACTGCATGGCTCTTGTAAGGGGCATTGCAAGTTCCTTCGTCCTAATTTTTGGCAGCTTTTGCTTGGAAGGCATAAGCAAATACTATGGGAGACCCACTCCCCAATAATGGGAATAATGTTTGTAATATGCTGTACTGCATGGCTCTTGTAAGGGGCATTGCAAGTTCCTCCTTCCTAATTTTTGGCAGCTTTTGCTTGGAAGGCATAAGCAAAGACTATGGGAGACACACTCCCCAATAATGGGAATAATGTTTGTAATATGCTGTACTGCATGGCTCTTGTAAGGGGCATTGCAAGTTCCTCCGTCCTAATTTTTGGCAGCTTTTGCTTGGAAGGCATAAGCAAAGACTATGGGAGACACACTCCCCAATAAGGGAATAATGTTTGTAATATGCTGTATTGCATGGCTCTTGTAAGGGGCATTGCAAGTTCCTCTGTCCTAATTTTTGGCAGCTTTTGCTTGGAAGGCATAAGCAAATACTATGGGAGACCCACTCCCCAATAATGGGAATAATGTTTGTAATATGCTGTACTGTATGGCTATTGGAAGGGGCATTAAAAGCGTCCTGTTAAGCTACTGCGACCTCCACCACTTTTCCGAGGGGCATTAAAACTGTCTTGTTAAGCTACTGTGACCTCCACGTCTCTGCCAAGGGGCATTCAAACTGTCTTGTTAAGCTATTGTGACCTCCACCACTTTTCCGAGGGGCATTAAAACCGTCTTGTTAAGCTACTGGGACCTCCACGTCTCTTCCAAGGGGCATTCAAACCGTCTTCTTAAGCTACTGCGACCTCCTCCACTTTTCCAAGGGGCATTAAAAGCGTCTTGTTAAACCACTCTGAACTCCACAGCTCTTCTAAGGGGCATTGAAATGTTGTTTTTAATTAACTCTAACCTCCACGACTCTTCGAACGGGCATTGCATTTCCTCCTAATTTTTGACAGCTTTTGCTTGGAAGGCATAAGCAAAGACTATGGGAGACACACTCCCTAATAATGGGAATAATGTTTGTAATATGCTGTACTGCATGGCTCTTGTAAGGGGCATTGCAAGTTCCTCCGTCCTAATTTTTGGCAGCTTTTGCTTGGAAGGCATAAGCAAATAGTATGGGAGACCCACTCCCCAATAATGGGAATAATGTTTGTAATATGCTGTACTGTATGGCTCTTGTAAGGGGCATTAAAAGCGTCTTGTTAAGCTACTGTGACCTCCACGTCTCTTCCAAGGAGCATTCAAACAGTCTTGTTAAGCTACTGGGACCTCCACGTCTTTTCCGAGGGGCATTAAAACCGTCTTGTTAAGCTACTGTGACCTCCACGTCTCTTCAAACGGGCATTAAAAGCGTCTTCTTAAGCCACTCTGAACTCTACAGCTCTTCCAAGGGGCATTGAAATGTTGTTTTTAATTACCTCTAACCTCCACGACTCTTCCAACGGGCATTGCATTTCCTCCTAATTTTTGTCAGCTTTTGCTTTTCAATGCAAAGGCGAAAACTAAGGGAGACCCACTCCCCAATAATGGGTAGAAGGTTTTTGGTACGCTGTAATCCACGTCTGTTTCAAGGGGCATTGCAGTTCCTCATAATTTTTGGAAAGCCTTCCATTCACTGCTTAGGCCAACAGTGCACAGGAGACCCAGTTGCTATAAATGGAAAAAACGGTTTAGTTAAGGCCCTCTGACCTCCATGTCATTTCCAAGGGGCATTGGAGTGCCTCAAAATTTTTGGTAGGCATTGCACTCACTGTATGCCCTATAACTGTGTAGCCAAACCGCTCCTTTTGTTACAGAAACATATCCTACAAGACATATGTGGTTGACTGGCCAGATATTGATGTGAATGGTCCCTGTTCCTCCTGCTCTTTCTCCTTTGCCACTACCTCATCCATCATTTATCACCTGAAGCTTTGTTTTAACTAGAGTCTTAGAACTGGGATAGTAGCAGGAAAACATCCAGCAATCCTCGGAGGAGGTAGGATATGCGCCAAAACGCTGACCACCTCTGGCCTAGCCGCTACTACATACATGCGCTTGCATTCCTTGAAAACAAAGCAGATGCTAACTTCTATCATCACCATCACGCTCCTCACCTTGGCACTCTCAACTCCCCTGATGGAGAAGCCAGGGCCCACCGGAGGAGTCTGGTTCTCTGGTGGGCTCGTCCAATGCTGCCCTAAAGCAGGCCGGGCTAAGAAAAGTGTGTGGGGGGATGTTCCAAGGAGAAATCGGGGCGGCTGGGGACCGTTTATGGACACCCGGCCGCCCCCAGGCAGCTGGGGACCGTGTGTGGACACCCGGCCGCAGGGCAGCTGGGGACCGTTTATGGACACCTGGCCGCCCCCAGGCGGCTGGGGACCGTGTGTGGACACCCGGCCACAGCGCGGTTGGGGACCGAGTATGGACACCTGGAAGCCCCCTGGCGGCTGGGGACCAAGCGTGGACACCCGGCCACTGGGCGGCTGGGGACTGAGTATGGATACCTCGCTGCCGAAGCAGCCATGAGGTAGTGGCCAGCTTCGGCCTCCTCCAAACTAAAAGGCCCCATTTCAAGTGCAAGCAAGCTAGCAGTATGGTATTGCAGCCTGGGGGTGGGTGGGTGGCAGGTTGCACACTTACGCTTGTGTGGTGCCCCTGAGGGTTCGACCGCCACAGGGATGCTGCACTTCTCTAATGAAGTGTAGTGTTCCTCCTCTGAGGTAAGAACAGTGTGATAGTCGTGACCCAACCTTGCATCCAACACCACATTTCTCCACCAGAGGGGGCTAGAATGCACTAGGTTCTGCCCTCCTGGTTACCGGGAGACTGGGGAACCAAGAGTTAGGGGAACCAGTTAGTGGGTGAGGGTGGAGGACTTACAAGTTGGTTACACTTTAAATTTCATATTTAATAAAGAGCTATTTTGGCTCTTGGTTCTTTGACAGTCTTCAATCGCTCTTTGACTGTCTTTATGCTGTCAATTGCTGAGTGTACTGTGATCTCGCACCCTAACGCGGATCCTGTGTGGGCCCGCATCGGGTGGAGACACAGCCCTCGTACCCCGGCCTTGGGACGAGGGGCAGGTTGTAGACAAGGAATGTCTCGATCCGGTCAAGGACTAGGACCAAGAAGGCCCAGAGCTTAAGAGTGTGGCTCCATAGCAAATGGATCCTGGGGAGGATGCAGACGGAGCGGTGTACGCCACCTGTCCTCACCACCTGATATATTCAGAGGGAGTCCGGCTGCAAGAGGGGTACCGGCCCCCGACACCCGACTTTGCTACTCCATGTCTTGGTCGGGAAAGCCCGGTAGGCCCTGAGGATCCCATCGGGTATCGGACGGAGCGGAGCTGCCACCCGTGCCCTTGTTCTGAGAGGAGCTCAGAGAGGGACCCGGCCTATTCACACACACACGGACAGGAAAGTATTCGGTCTGTAGTTCAGGAACACTCTGGTGTAGGGTCCCGATGGAACGCTGGACTTACTCGGAGGTTGTCAGACCCCCGTCACTGGTGACCGCAGGACTCCGCGGGGAGCAGAGAGTCGCCTTCCTTCTGCCAACTCTAAAGTGAGTAAAGCCTTGGAAGTTCACCCCTATGGCCTCCGGACTGTTTATTCTGCGCCACACTGCACGACGCGGAGCCCGTTCCCCTCTACTACTACCGCCTCCATCCTGTCCCTCTGCCCTGAGGCCCTGCTCCGCCTGTGGGGAGTAATAATAACTTTGGCCGCCATAACATCGTGCCTCAGCGGACTGCAGCGGCGCTGGTGGCCTTCACCAGGTGCCACAGGTGGCGTAGTCGTAATCAGCCACTCAACCCGGATAAGCCCACACCATCCTTTTTAATTGTGATGGCCCTGAGCACGGGTCGGGTCCGGGCCACGGCTGCACCCCATCTCTCCATCACAGGACTCAGAGTCACCCATCTCCCAGGGTAAACAAAGGGCTTTTCGAGTAAGAGGCGTCACACTTGTATTCCAAGAAAACAAAGCAGATGCTAAATTCTATCATCATCATCATGCTCCTCACCGTGGCACTCTCAACTCCCCTTATGGAGAAGCCAGGGCCCACCGGAGGAGTCTGGTTCTTTGGTGGGTTCGTCCAATGCTGCCCTAAAGCAGGCCGGGCTAAGAAAAGTGTGTGGGGGGATGTTCCAAGGAGAAATAGGGGCGGCTGGGGACCGTTTATGGACACCCGGCTGTCCCCAGGCGGCTGGGTACCGTGTGTGGACACCCGGCCGTGGGGCGGCTGGGGACCGATTATGGACACCCGGCCGCCCCCTGGCGGATGGGGACCGAGTGTGGACACCCGGCCGCCGGGCGGTTGGGGACTGAGTATGAATACCAGGCCACCAACGCAGCCATGACATGGTGGCCAGATTCCGCCTCCACATGCCTAAAAGGCCCAATTTCAAGTGCAAGCAAGCAAGCAGTATGGTATTGCAGCCTGGGGGTGGGTGGGTGGCAGGCTGCACACTTACGCTTGCATTCCAAGAAAACAAAGCAGATGCTAAATTCTATCATCATCATCATCATGGTCCTCACCTTGGCACTCTCAACTCCCCTGATGGAGAAGCCAGGGCCCACCGGAGGAGTCTGGTTGTCTGGTGGGCTCGTCCAATGCTGCCCTAAAGCAGGCCGGGCTAAGAAAAGTGTGTGGGGGGGAAGTTGACAGGAGAAATAGGGGCGGCTGGAGACCGTTTATGGACACCTGGCTGCCCCCAGGCGGCTGGGGACCGTGTGTGGACACCCGGCCGCGGGGCGGCTGGGGACCGAGTATGGACACCCGCCCGCCGGGCGGCTGGGGACTGAGTATGGATACCAGGCCGCCAACGCAGCCATGACGTGGTGGCCAGATTCCGCCTCTACATGCCTAAAAGGCCCAATTTGAAGTGCAAGCAAGCAGTATGGTATTGCAGCCTGGGGGTGGGTGGGTGGTTGGCTGCATATTTGCGCTTGCATTGCAAGGAATGAGGGAGGTACAATTCAACACTGCCCTGGAACAAGAACTTGCACGGGGATAGTTGCAAGTCTGCATCTTCTGATGCGGCAAGGATGACTTCTGATGGGCACACTTTTAGGCAGTGACCTGGGTGTCAGAGATGCTTCCAGGGGTCTTCTCCATGCTGTCCCCATGTCTTTTCAGCACTGTATGCATGTGTCACACAGCACATGGCCAGATAAGGTTGTAAAATGTTAAAATGACATTTCCCGGTGAATGCATTTGTCACAGTTGAAAGCAATACAAAAGTGCAAAAATGCATAAAAAATGCTACTTGTGAACATAGCCCAAGGTGTGGAGGAGTATTTTTTTTTTGGGTTATTTATTTTACCTTATACACAAGTCTTTACCCTGGAAAGGAACTTCCTTAACATATTTCACAGGAAAGCAGTTTCATTTTAGTTTTTGAACGTTTTATTTTGAGCCCTTAAAAGTGGCTTAATACCTCTGACCACGTTGTTGACAGCAGTGTGCTTCCTGGGGCGATCCCCATGCTGTCCCCATGTTATTTGAGCACTGTCCCTATCGTTTTGGGCACTTGTTAGGCTTTTAAAAGACTGCCGGGGGTGCCGCCACAAAAATGCTCGGGTCTCCCATAGACTAACATTGGGCTCATTGCTCTGGTCGAGCACCCGAGTATCACGGCGAGCTCGGCCCGAGCTTCGAGCACCTCGGCATTGTGGAAAGGGGTACGGGGAATCCAGATGTTTTTCATCTGATTCATCAATTGTGACTTTTTAAAGTGTCACAAAATGTTTGCACAAAAGTCCTCCAGTCCCCCCTGCCTGAAATTTATGTGCAAATTTTGTAACATTTTCATGGAACAAAAATTGCAAAAAAGTTTAGAAGCAAAAATAAAGAGCATTTTTAATTTTGCACAAAATTCATGAACCACATGCGCCATTGAGAAGAATTTTGCTCAAAAAACATCAATGAATACCACAAAAAATACCTTCAAAACCCAGAAAATGATGAATTTGACCTATGATCTTTCAAAGACTAGGGACTATCTTCCGAAAAATTTTCACACGACCAATTTCTTTTTAGTCTATGACAGTCATTGGTTGACTATAACAATTGTTCCTTCTTGTATTTCACCAGATGTATTATCATCTTGATGGAAATCACCCCTTTTGAGCAACTTTGGATTAACACATATGGCTACCTTAAAGGGAATCTGTCAGGAGGATTTAACCCCTCAAACAGTTTATATGCACATGTGACTCTCACAAAAAAAGTCCAGCAGTATCTTTACATGGCCAGTCCGTTCCTCTGTTACTAATAAATCAGCATTTAAATTTATGTACAAATGAGGCTGAAAAACTATTTGTAGATCTGAAACCCCTGTCACTCCAGCTCTATTCCCCACCTACTCCTGCTTGACTGATGCTCCTTTGTCTGAAGTCATACAGCATAGAGGCTGTCAGTCAAGCAGGAGAAGGCGGCAAATAGAGCTGGAGTGACAAAGACTTCAGATCTACAGTACAATAGCAGTGGATCATCTCTTCGGACATACAAGGGTTGGACAAGTTAAAATCACTAAGGCCTGATCACTTTATATGCCAATACTTGCCATCGGGTGTTGCAGAGTGGTTGCTGTACACATTTATTCAGCAGGTTCAGATCACTTTAAATTAATTTGTATACCCAGTTTACCTTTGCACTTTAAATCTTGCAATATTGTAGTTTCTCTCCGCTGTAACAGCAGACAAAATAGGCTGATTCCTCCTGTTTTTTCTATAGTTCAATTGTCAGCTTTGCTGTATAGCTAGGGGACAGATGAGCAGAGTCATGTCATTATCATTAGATGGCATACAAGTTAATGACAGCTATATCGTAGTACTGGCGGTCTAAATAAGGCAGGATATTACTATCCTGTAATACTGTGACTCCTTGGTCTTTGAGAAAGAGGCTGTATGTTATTACTTCCTAAAGAGAGTCATATTTTTTTTTTTTTACCGTCATTTTATTATTACAGAGTTGTTAAGGAAATGAATGATAGCTATGGACATCAACAAAATTTTTTCTTTTACACAGTTTTTATAATTCTGCTGGAATTCTCTTCTTCTGACTTCACATCTAATGAATAAAGCTAAACTCAAATTCATGATGCCTTCAAGTACGCAGATAGATTATAAAGCCATGTTCACACGTTCAGTATTTGGTCAGTGTTTTACATCAGTATTTGTAAGCTAAAATCAGGAGTGGATGAATAATGCAGAGGTGGTGACGTGTTTCTATTATACTTTTCCTCTGATTGTTCCACTCCTGGTTTTGGATTACAAACGCTGATGACAAATACTGACCAAATACTGAACGTGTGAACGTAGCCTAAGGGTATGTGCCCACGTAGCATTTTACAAGTGTATTTGATGTGGAATTTCCGAAGCGGAAACGCTTGGTAATCCGCACCCCATGGTCCCCAATGAGAATCCGCAAGTTCTATGCCCATGCTGCGGATTTTTCCGCAGCGTTTTTGATGTGCATAAAAATCCGCAGCATGTCAATTAATTTTGCATTTCCGCATGCTGAATTGCCTTTTCAATGTAATAAAAAACGCAAGGGAATTTCGCATGTCGAAAACGCGCTAAAAACGCGCGATAAACGCTTGCGAAATTCCACATGCGTTTTTCCGGGAAAGGACATGCGGAAATGAAGCGCAAATTTTCTGCTTCATTTCCGCAATGTGGGCACATAGCCTAATAAAGGATTTTTTACAAATTTGGGTATAAGTTTGGAGATACAAACAGTATTACATACAGTATTTATTACCATTAATTATTGCTATTTTGCACGTACTGTCTACATTTCATGGATCTCCGATAACAATTTCTATGGAAATACATGAGCCTGGTGAATATCTCCCTTTCTGGAGTGCCTTACAGAAAATGATTGCTGGCACCCAGTCACTGGAGTCCTATTGCCAAGGTCAATTGATGTTCATCTCTTTTGGCCACTTGTATGATTCTTCTGGCTCTCAGAGATGATTGCCCGGCTCCTCATTTCTACATGATCTCATCACACCCCTGTAGGATTATACACAGGATATGCAACTATGGGTCATATGTGAGCTTATGAGTTAATTTGATATTTCATAATACTTCTCTTAATGGATATGAGTTCACAAATGGATTAAACAGTGGAAAAATAAAAAAAAAATGGCAAAGGTGCTCACAATTTTAGCTGCTACTGCAAAAAAACGAGATGCTCTCGCCTCCCCAAAATCGGAGGAGAGAATGCGGTGTATAAAGGCTCATGTACCACATAGCCATAGTCTTCTGGGGTCACGAAATAAAGTGTCTGATGAAACACAGCACATATAATGTTTTAGGTATGTAGAGATGCAGTAGGGAACCATAGAGGACTATGGTCAACATAGAAAAAGTTAAAGGGGTTGCCTGACACTACTCTCTTCCGCTTTGGTGGAGCTCCGTATACACAACTTCTTTGAGAAAAAGCTCAGAAACTTTGCATTACTCATCTTATAGTAATCCTGGTTTATTGCAGGTACATAAAAATACATTTACACTGCATGATTATTGGGAATCAGTGTTCCTAGGAACGCTCGTTTCTGAATAATCCTGCAGTGTAAACAGGTTCCCAACAAACGAGCAAAGCACTAATGTGACGGGTGAAAATATTTTTAAGCTGGAATAATGACAGTCTATGCGCACAGAACGATCTATAGTGATAGTCCTGTGTGCATCATAAAATCGGCAAACATAAGCCTATCATCGATGATTTAACACTGCAGATGGCGTAGACCGTAGCGTAAACACAGCCTATGTCTCTTCTCTTCCACTGATGCAATCGCTATTCTGCAGTCTAAGTGAATTTCCCATCTTGTCTCCCTGCTTGTTTAGTGTGCACATAGCTTACCCTGAAAATTTAAAATTTAGGAAAGTATATAGCTGATACACCTAAACACTTTATATTAGTGGTCAAAGATGAAAGCTGATCCAGTGTGAACTTCGTGTAATGGCTAGACATTGGCATGGCCTTCTTGTATTATGACAAGTCCAGGGAAACAATGATATTGTGGCGCCCCTGAGGGTTCAGTCGCCACAGAGGTACTGCACCTCACCCAGAGGTGTGGCATCTCCTTTTCTCAGGTAAGGAGGGAGTGCTGCCCGGGACCCCAACACCCGCATTCAACACTACGCTACTCCAGGCCGGCTGGAAGGGCATTATGCACTTCTTATGCTGCCCTGTCCCTGGCTGGAGTGGGGGGAACCAAAGAGAGGGGGAACCAGTAGTGGGTGTGGGTGGAGGATGTAGAATAGGGGAGCGCCATTATAGGAGGAATATATAGGGAAGCCATCTTAGGGTGGCAGTGCAGTAAGTACTGTGCAGTCAGTGAGTAGTAAGGAGAGGAGGGGAGCAGAGTCTATTCAGGAGCTCTGCTCCATGACTGGGGCCTAGTAAGAGAGGCCCAGGAGTGGAGCAGAGGAGAAAGGCTCCGGTAACATAAGGGATCCCAGGGGTATGGAAGGAGCAGGAAGCCACCCGTACGCCCGAGTCTGCCAGGTGTCAGAGGGATCAGGCCGCAAGAAGGGAACCGGTCCCTGGACCAGCCGTGTTACTCCAGGTCTCGGCTGGAAAACCGGAGGCTTCTGCACTTCCATGGTGTAGTTGCCACGACCTCACCCTAGCCGCCGTGAAGCACACCAAATAGGTCCGGGAACTCCACATTACCCAGAGGGACTTCAGAGTACCCGATCGGGACTTTGTGTGGGGAAGCGCAGGGCAGGAGGGAGAAGACCCAGCGCGGGAAGTCGGTCTAGAAAGGAATATACAAAAGCGGGGTTCCGTCAAGCGCTCCTGACATACTTGAGAAAGTGCTGAACCCCTTGTCTGGTAGACGCAGTGCAACGTGGGAGGCTGACACCCGTACAGTGTACCTGAGGAACCTAAACAGAACTGTGAGTAAACTCGGATGACTGCACTCCCCTGCCTCCGTCAGTTATTTTCGCTGCGCCATCTCTTCTGCACTACAACGCCCAGCATCACCATCAGCACCTACACTGCCCCGGGGGCCCGCTCCGCCTGTGGGGAGCAGAAACATCCCAGCTGCCATCCCATCACCCCCGGAGGTCTGCAGCAGCGCCGGTACTCATTCCCGGGAACCACAGGTGGCGTCACGAGACAAACTGTACACTAAAACCCCTTTTCAAGAGAGACCCCAGAGTACGGGCCCGGGAGCCGACTTCCATGACATCCTAAACAACGTAAAAAGCCCGGGTACCGAGTCCCCCATATCAACCCTGGGCGAGACAATATGACCTTCTAAAGGATCCTTTTTCAGCAAGGTGTTGACATCAGAAGCTATGTGTATCTGTGGCGCCCCTGAGGGTTCGGTCGCCACAGAGGTACTGCATCTCAACCAGAGGTGTGATATCTCACTCTCAGGTAAGGAAGGAGTACAGCTCAGGACCCTAACACCTGCATCCAACACATACCCGCAGTGGGGGTAGGGCGAGATTGCTCCCGAGGGAGAGCACAGTCCCGGGTCCTTAGCTGGGGGGGAGGAACTATGTAGTGGGTGTGGGTGGAGGAAGTAGCTTAGGGGAGCACATGAGAGGAAGGTATAAAAAGGGGAGCCATCTTAGAAAGTACAGCCAGTCTGAGGAGAGAGTGAAAATGGTCAGTCTACAGTGAGAGGAGTGGAGCAGGGCTCTGAGGAGAGGCCCAGGACTGAGGAAAGAGGAGAGGGAGCAGAAAAGGCTCCAGGAATGGAAGAAGGGACCCCAGGGGTACGGGCAGTGCTGGAAGCCACCCGTACGCCCGAATCTACCAGGAGGTGGAGGGGTCAGGCCACAGAAAGGGGACCGGTCCCTCAACTAGCAGAGAACTTTATGACTCAACTAGAAACCGGAGGCTGCAGTATTTCAAGTTCTGCAGCTGTAAGGGGGAAGACCGGGTGTGAGTGCTTTCAGAGCAAGGGATCCGGAACTGCCGGGGCCGTACCTCTTGTTGCAGGAGGAAGACAGACTGCAAGCAGAGGAGTCATGTGACAGGGAATCAGGGGGTGTGTCGAGAGAGAGAGCAGGGAGGTCAGGTGACAGGGGAACTCCTGGTGTGACTGGAGAGAGGAAGAGACGAGTACGTTTTGCGTGGGAAAGCGGAGCTGGATCCGGCTTAGCAGAGCAGCGTGAGAGGGTCCAGGCTCCTGGCTCCAGGACTGGGAGCAAGAGCCGAGTGCAGTGGACCTGAGGAGTCAGGCCGAGTAGAGAAGAGACGCAGGGCAGTGGAGCCGGGCACGTGAGGTGCCGTGTTATGGACTAGGGGCTCAGCGGGTAAAACCGGAGACCGCCCGCTACCGCCAGAAGACAGAGCATTGTTTGGGCGGGGACGCCTGAAAAATCAACACCGGCATCAGCGTGCATCTGCCTTGTGAGGAGTGAGAGTCAGCTAAGTGAAAAAAACTATTGATTGTAACCGGTTTGACTCTGCTACATCCAGTTAAACTGTGAACTGTCAGTGATAGTCTTTGACCTGCTTTTCCCTTGTTTTTCCCCCATATTTTCCCCTGATACTCCCTGCGTGGAGATTTACCCTGTTATTATAAACTTCCCCTGTTTATTAACCCCGTATTGGCTGCTCTGTGTTTCTGTGTCGCTGCATCTAAAGTACCTGTGTTATGACGCGCCCCCTGGGCCGTGGGGTACTCGGCAGCCGGGCCTCTGGTTGCCGGGGGATATCACGGTGGCTGGCCCGGTCCGTGACCCAGGGCGGTCAGTAAAAGGGGGAATAGATATGAGGAATTTGGACAGTTCGTGACACCACCTGTGGATTGCGGCTAGAGGGAGCCGCCGCTGCAGAGCAGTCCTCTGGAGCTGGTGTTACGGCAGCAGGGATGGTGTGGCTCTCCACAGGTAGAGCTTGCTCCAGGGCAGCGTGGGGGTGTAATGGATGGTGGTGCAGGGGAGAGACGGCAGGACGGTCCCGGAGGAAAGACGGACACTCACACGGGGGTAAGCTTCAGTACCTTTACTGGTAATGCTGCATGCACGGTCCGGGGTACTCCAGGTGAAGGGCGCACTTTTGGACTCTCCCCAGTGAGCGGGTATAGGGCCTCCTGATCCGTTGCTTTCTTCTCTAAGCTTCAGACCTGCCTGGAGCTAGGCCTAGCTTGGTTACTGTCTCTTTTAGCACCTGCTGACCTGGTAGTAGGGCCCTCTCTTTGGAGATCACTCTCCCTGGATGCTGGGACCTCCGTAACTCCTAGCCCTGGTACTATAGTCAGTGTTTGGTGAACCTGGGACCTGTAGTCCTCCAGGGGTTCCGGTGATTCCTACTGGGTATAAAGGGTCCCTGTAGGCGTGGACCCGGTGTCCGGTATATATATCGGGGTGAGCCTGGTATGCTAATCTGCCCACTTGCTACTTCTTCCTTCTCCTCTCTGCCTTCGGCCCACTCAAGGCCCTCACTAGGCTTTCACACGTGCTGTAGGCCTTGGCTCGCCTAAGCACAGCAGCCAGCTCGCTGCTTCTTCGCTGCTCTCTGAGCGTCAGCACGCTCCCTGCTCAACTCTGAGCTGTGTTCCTCACTGTCTCTGAACACTGACTAACTGAGCTGCCTGCCTCCACCCTCCCTTTATATATCCCTATCAGGGCTCCCTCTGCTGGTCTGAGGTGGTAGGGTGGAGGTGTGTAAATGTGTGAGGTCCTCTTGTGGAGAAGTCCATCCATGCACCCTTCTGTGTTCTGTGGCACCAGTGTGTAGCAGGGCGCCACAGTTACATTTGGCGTAGTCGGCAGGATGCAGTCGTTAGATACAGACACTGCAGAGCAGTCCATCCTGGGAGCCCCTAGATCTAGCTTGCCGCTGGGGGCCATGTTCAGCAATCTCCCAAAGTTCACCGGGGACAATATGATGCTGTGGTACTGGACTGAGAGAGTTAGGAGTATGTTACGTATGCAACCGATGACCCCAGCTATGCAAGCCGAAATAGCCTTACTGGCCCTGGACGGCGAGGCCCGACAGTCCGTGATGTACCGCCCTCCCCATGACCGGGATACTGTAGAAAAAGTGGTGCGGATACTGGAGGAGATGCATGGGGATCCCACCAATGTAGGAGAGCTGAGGATACGACTGTTTCACCAAGTGCAGCAGGAGGGGGAGACTGTGACGCAGTATGTTAATGCCTTACAGAGGGTGCATGCCTATATCACTAGAAAAGGCGACATGGGGAATTGGGGAATAGGCCCCCCTAACGTGATCTTAAGGGACCAGTTTGTGGCAGGCCTCAGGGATGTGCAGCTGAAGCAGGCCTTGCGGGAGCGCCTGCGCGCCAACCCACGTATGACTTTTCTAGAAGTGGGGGCGGAGGCACGTGTGAGAGAGCAAGAGATGGGGGTGACGGCCCTGGCAGGGATGGTCCGGAGTAATGAGGTACCCACCCCGCCTGCTGCTGAACTGGAATGGGCTCAAGAGATGCGAAAGGAGATACAGGAGATGCGGGATGAATGGTCCAGTCTCAAGAAGACCCCTGCCCCGACACCAGAGATACCCAGATCGATTGCCCCAGTTATGGAAAGAATTGAATTCAGGACCCCCCCTGCAGGAGAGTTCCATAGAGGAGGGAGGCAGCCCTACACAGAAGCCTACTTTCAACAGCGATTTCCAGAGATAGCGCGGCCTGAATGGGGACCAGTAATTAGACTCATGGCAGCTAATCAATTACCCATCCCGGTCGCAGGGGTGGTGTGGATGAAGATACGAGTGTGTGGAAAAGATGAGGGAAAAAAAGGAGTCGTCCTGGTCGCAGGGGGAACCGGAAGTGGACCCCCGGTGACCTTCGGAATGAATGTGCTGAAAGAGATCGGGCAAATCCTGCTTAGTGAGCCGAAGGAGATGCCTCTAGACCAGTGGGACCCGTGAACTCCCCAAAGGAGGGTCTTTCAACAACTAATCCGAGCTGCCCAGGCTCAGGAGACGTCGAGTGAAGGGAAGATCCTGGGGAAAATAAAAGTGCCAGCAGCTACGGCGCTCATCTTACTGCCCGGACAAACTGTACTCACATTACCCGCACAGGCCTGCACACCTCTTGAGGGGGTCGAAGTTCAGATAGAACCAACATCGATGGACAAAGTACCCCCCGTACTCTTGGTGGCTCGGACACTGGCTACCGTCCAGGGTGGCAATGTTATAGTTCGGTGTGTTAATCTGGGCGAAGATGATCTCACATTCTATCCCAGGGCGGAAATAGCCTAGATTCTGGGAATGCTAGAGAAGTTGGTGCGACCTGATGTGGTACAGCTGTCCGCTGTACGAGGAGACCCCTGGACTCTGGTCACCGTGCCGCCGGAACCCCACCGGGCTAGTGCGAAGGGGGGACGAAGAATCCTAGAACGAATGCGGGCTGAATTGACGGGACTTACACCTCGACAGGTGCAGCAGGTTGAGGATGTGCTGGAGCGGTACCAAGAAGTCTTTGCTCGCCATGAGGATGATTTTGGTTGCACCGAAGCCATTACCCACGAGATTCCTACTGGGAGCGCTGCCCCAGTGCGGGAGAGATACCGGCAGATACCTCCCCAGATGTATAAAGAGGTTACGGAGATGTTAGACCATATGTTACAGAATGGTGTGATATGGGAGAGTCCGTGGGCAGCCCAGATTGTCCTGGTCCAGAAGAAAGATGGGACCCTGCGGTTCTGTGTGGGCTATAGACGACTGAATGCCTGTACAGTACGGGACTCTTACCCACTACCCCGAATCGAAGAGTCCCTGTCGGCCTTAGGGAAGGCAAGATACTTCTCCTCCTTGGATCTGGCCAGTGGGTACTGGCAGGTGCCCGTGGCCGAACACGACCGTGCGAAGACGTCGTTCATATTACTCATGGGACTGTTCAAGTTCAATCGGATGCCCTTCAGTCTGACTAACGCCACCGGGACGTTCCAGCGTCTGATGGAGAGGTGCCTGGGCGATTTGAACTTCGAGGCGACTCTGATTTACCTTGACGACATAATTGTCTATGCTGCCACCTTCGAGGAGCACCTCCAGCGACTGGAGCAAGTACTGAGTCGCCTACAGAGTCATGGCCTAAAGGTGAAGCCCCAGAAGTGCCACCTGTTCCACAAACAGATCGAATATCTCGGTCATACTGTGTCCGGTGAAGGAGTCAGGCCCACCCAGGAAAAGGTGGCCGTCGTACAGGAGTGGCCTACCCCGAAGACAGTGAAGGACGTTCGGGCCTTCCTGGGACTTGCTGGGTACTACCGAAGATTCGTGAAGAACTTCACCCGCATAGCCAACCCATTGCTGGAGCTACTTAAGGGAGTGCTGGCGGGCTCCAAGAATCAGGCGATTCGGTGGGGAAGCAGCCAGGAAGAGGCCTTCTGTGCCCTAAAAATGGCCCTGACCGAGGCCCCAATACTTGCCTATGCGGATTTCTCCCAACCCTTCATACTCCACACTGATGGGAGCCTATATGGTCTGGGAGCCGTGTTATCCCAAGTACAGGAGGAGAAAGAGCGCGTGATTGCGTATGCAAGTCGCTCCCTTCACGACTCTGAGAGGAACCCAGATAATTATAGCTCTTTCAAATTAGAGTTGCTGGCTCTGGTTTGGGCAATGACCGAGAAGTTTGCGGAGTATTTGTCCGGGTCCGAAGTACTGGTGAGAACAGATAACAACCCGCTGGCCCACCTGGAGAATGCGAAATTGGGGGCCCTGGAGCAGCGGTGGGTGGCCCGCATGGCCAGGTACCGGTATAAGATCGCCTACCAGAGCAGCGGGTCCCCATACAAACTATTGTGACTTCTGCCCCCTTGGAGGTGCTGATGATCGACTATTTGACTGTTGGACCGGCGCATCTCGGGTATGAACAATGCCTGGTAATGACAGACCACTTCACCAAGTTTGCGGTAGTAACCCCGACCAGAGACCAGACCGCCGAGTCAGCTGCGCAGGCCATCTGCCGAGACTTCATTCGGGTGTACGGCTGCCCAAAGAGGATTCATTCCGATCAAGGCGCCTGCTTCCAAGGCCGGGTGATGGAAGAGCTGCACCGGTTGTACAAGATTGAGAAGCCACGGACTACTCCTTACCACCCTCAAGGAAATGGGGCCTGTGAACCCTTTAATCGGACACTGATCCAAATGCTCCGCACGTTGGAGGAAGATCGGAAGGTACGATGGCCTGAGTTTGAGGCCGAGCTGGTGTGGGTCTACAACAACCGAGTGAATAGTACGACGGGGTTCACGCCTTATACCTTGCTGTTCGGACGAAAGGGGCGAGAGATCACTGAGTTAGAGCTGGACCCCAAGGAGGACTACCCACGGACGGGGGTGTCTTCCTGGGTCCGAGAACATCGGCATCGACTGCAGACCCTCCGACGGTTGGTACAACAAAAGTTTCAGGAGCTCAAACATCATGAGACATTGCCTCTTCGAGGGACAGCTCTGAGGCCCGCAGAGCGGGTGTTGGTTTGGGACAGGCGGCCCCGGGGCAAATTGAGTAGGCGGTGGGAACGGACCCCGCACTGAGTGAAGCGCAGGATTGGCACTGAAGGACATGTGTATGAAGTTCAACCCGAGGGGGCTGAAGGAGCCCCTACCAGAGTGGTTCATCGTAGTATGCTGCGACCCTGTCTGTCTAAAGATGACGAGGGTGGAAAAGAATCACCTGCTTCTAGAGAGGGACCTGCCACAGTTGCCCCAAGCCACGATGTGGACGAAGAAGAGTTGTTGATTCTACCTCCGAGCCCCAGCACTCGATTACCTGCAGTTCCCAGTGCAAGCGGAGAGGGAACAACATGGGTTGAAGCCACCGGGCAGGCGGAGATTGGAAATCCGAGTGACCCTGCACCCCCCATCAGTCAAACTGAGTTACGCCGGTCAGAACGGACAACAGCAAGATCAATTCATATGGTACCGTCCAGGAAGTCCAAGAATGTGAACGTTTGATGAAGGAACTCTTGCCCGTGGAATGGCGAGTTAAAGGAGAGCGGGAGTGTAAGGGGGAAGACTGGGGTGTGAGTGCTTTCAGAGCAAGAGATCTGGAACTGCCGAGGCCGTACCTCTTGTTGCAGGGGGAAGACAGACTGCAAGTCGAGGAGTCATGTGACAGGGAAGCAGGGAGTGTGTCGAGAGAGAGAGCTGGGAGGTCAGGTGACAGGGGAACTCCTGGTGTGACTGGAGAGAGGAAGAGACGAGTACGTTTTGCGCGGGAAAGCGGAGCTGGATCCGGCTCAGCAGAGCAGCGTGAGAGGGTCCAGGCTCCTGGCTCCAGGACTGGGAGCAAGAGCCGAGTGCAGTGGACCGGAGGAGTCAGGCCGACTAGAGAAGAGACGCAGGGTCGGTGGAGCCGGGCACGTGAGGTGCCGTGTTATGGATTAGGGGCTCAGCGGGTAAAACCGGAGACCGCCCGCTGCTGCCAGAAGACAGAGCATTGTTTAGGCGGGGACGCCTGAAAAATCAACACCGGCATCAGCGTACATCTGCCTTGTGAGGAGCGAGAGTCAGCTAAGTGAAAAAAAAATATTGATTATAACCGGTTTGACTCTGCTACATCCAGTTAAACTGTGAACTGTCGGTGACAGACTTTGACCTGCTTTTCCCTTGTTTTTCCCTCATATTTTCCCCTGATACACCCTGCGCGGAGATTTACCCTGTTATTATAAACTGCTCTGTGTTTCTGTGTCGCTGCATCTAAAGTACCTGTTACACAGCCAACAGTCCATATCAGTCTCACCAAGAAGGTAGCTCTAGAGGACCCAGGGGACAGAACAGACGTCGCCCGACAAGGCCCGCAGGTACCGGATTGGGACACTAGGTATGAGGTGCAGGGAGACGGCCAGAGAGAGGACACAGAAGGGGGTCCTGCTAAGTACTCCATAGATACCTGAGGGTGGACCTAGCCCCTCCCTGAGTTAGCGCAGCACGACGGGGGAAGTTACTTTGGTACCTGTAACTTGGACTGCAATAACTGTGAGTAAAGACCCTGAGGACTGCACTTCATTGCCTCTGTGATTCTTGCACCATCAACCCCTGCACTACAACGCCCAGCACAACCCATAACATCTACACTGCCCTGGAGCTAAGCTCTACCTGTGCAGAGCCACACCATCCCTGCTGCAGTAACATCAGCTCCAGAGGACCTGCTCCGCAGCGGCGGCTCCCTTAGCCGCATACCACAGGTGCCGTCACGAACTATATTCTATAAAAACTATTAATCCCCTATCAATATACCCCTTTCTTTATTGACCGCCCTGGGTCACGGACCGGGTCACCGCCACTGTGACATCCCCCAGCATTTACCGGCCTGGCACCGGGTACCCCAGGCCCAGGGGGCGCGTCATATCTACATGGACAACTCAAAGACAGTGACCTGATTGAATGGTTCTGTTATGTGGAGCTATTACAGGGATATGTTTCAGTGTTTGGTTGATATACAGTACAGACCAAAAGTTTGGACACACCTTCTCATTTAAAGATTTTTCTGTATTTTCAGGACTATGAAAATTGTACATTCACACTGAAGGCATCAAAACTATGAATTAACACATGTGGAATTATATACTTAACAAAAAAGTGTGAAACAACTGAAAATATGTCTTATATTCTAGGTTCTTCAAAGTAGCCACCTTTTGCTTTGATGACTGCTTTGCACACTCTTGGCATTCTCTTGATGAGCTTCAAGTGGTAGTCACCGGAAATGGTCTTCAAACAATCTTGAAGGAGTTCCCAGAGATGCTTAGCACTTGTTGGCCCTTTTGCCTTCACTCTGCGGTCCAGCTCACCCCAAACCATCTCGATTGGGTTCAGGTCTGGTGACTGTGGAGGCCAGGTCATCTGGCTTAGCACCCCATCACTCTCCTTCTTGGTCAAATAGCCCTTACACAGCCTGGAGGTGTGTTTGGGGTCATTGTCCTGTTGAAAAATAAATGATGGTCCAACTAAACACAAACCGGATGGAATAGCATGCCGCTGCAAGATGCTGTGGTAGCCATGCTGGTTCAGTATGCCTTCAATTTTGAATAAATCCCCAACAGTGTCACCAGCAAAGCACCCCCACACCATCACACCTCCTCCTCCATGCTTCAGTATGGGAACCAGGCATGTAGAGTCCATCCATTCACCTTTTCTGCGTCGCACAAAGACACGGTGGTTGGAACCAAAGATCTCAAATTTGGACTCATCAGACCAAAGCACAGATTTCCACTGGTCTTATGTCCATTCCTTGTGTTCTTAAACCCAAACAAGTCTCTTCTGCTTGTTGCCTGTCCTTAGCAGTGGTTTCCTAGCAGCTATTTTACCATGAAGACCTGCTGCACAAAGTCTCCTCTTAACAGTTGTTGAAGAGATGTGTCTGCTGCTAGAACTCTGTGTGGCATTGACCTGGTCTCTAATCTGAGCTGCTGTTAACCTGCGATTTCTGAGGCTGGTGACTCGGATAAACTTATCCTCAGAAGCAGAGGTGACTCTTGGTCTTCCTTTCATGGGACGGTCCTCATGTGAGCCAGTTTCTTTGTAGCGCTTGATGGTTTTTGCAACTGCTCTTGGGGACATTTTCAAAGTTTGCCCAATTTTTCGGACTGACTGACCTTCATTTCTTAAAATAATGATGGCCACTCGTTTTTCTTTACTTAGCTGCTTTTTTCTTGCCATAATACAAATTCTAACAGTCTATTCAGTAGGACTATCAGCTGTGTATCCACCAGACTTCTGCACAACACAACTGATGGTCCCAACCCCATTTATAAGGCAAGAAATCTCACTTATTAAACCTGACAGGGCACACCTGTGAAGTGAAAAACATTTCTGATGACTACCTCTTGAAGCTCATCAAGAGAATGCCAAGAGTGTGCAAAGCAGTCATCAAAGCAAAAGGTGGCTACTTTGAAGAACCTAGAATATAAGACATATTTTCAGTTGTTTCACACTTTTTTGTTAAGTATATAATTCCACATGTGTTAATTCATAGTTTTGATGCCTTCAGTGTGAATGTACAATTTTCATAGTCCTGAAAATACAGAAAAATCTTTCAATGAGAAGGTGTGTCCAAACTTTTGGTCTGTACTGTATAAGGGTAGCTCACAGAGATAGTCAGACTATCTTCCACTACCCTCTCCTACCACCTTTTCCCTTTCTTTCCTCGTCCATTAGTTAGGTTTCCCCTCTTTATTTTAATACCCTCTTTGTGATAAATCCTTTTTTATCACCTTAATGAACTGTGCTGTAAATCTTCATCACAGGTCGTTCATGGGGTGCATGGAGCAGGCTCAGGAGGTGAGCCGACCCCATACAGAGCAGATGCTGGATGTGTAACAGCAGCGACCAGAACTAGCTCCAATCGCTGCTGTTCAGCCATTTAGGTGTTGTTGACAGTCACTGACAGTGGCGTTTAAATGAAGCAGTCTCCTATGAGCACTGAATTACCCTGACAGCCAGGGGTCTGCTGAAAGCTGCAGGCTGGGGTTCAAAGTAGACCATTATTTACATTATACTGCAATACTATATTATTGAGGGATATTGTATAAATTATCAAATGATCATGCATTCCTAAGGAATCTAAAAAATAAATAAAAAAAGTAGGAATAAAAAAGTTAAAAAAAAATATATAAAACTTTAAATAACACCTCCCTCTTCCCAGTACAAAAATAAAGATGCTAAAAAAGAAATACACACATTTGGTATCGTCAAGTCTGTAAAAGTCGAATCTATCAAAATGTAAATTTACTTAAAGAGGTTGTACACTACTTTATCATTGATGACCTATCCTTAGGATAGGTAATCAATGTCTGATCTTGTGACGCTCACAGCCCTCCCTGGAAAATGGGGTTACTCAGAGTCGGGTCAGTGTAGGTGCCTCGGGGTTGCAGTCGTGGCCCGGATCCGGTCCGTGCCCAGGGCGGTCACATAAAAGATTTAATGGGCTTTCAGGGTTGAGTGGTATTTTCCGACTACGCCACCTACGGTTTCCGGTGATAGACACCAGCGCTGCTTCAGTCCACTGAGGCCGGTGTTTAAAGGCAGCTTAGATGGGACAGCTCCCCGCAGGCGGAGCAGGCCTCAGGGCAGTGTGATGAGGAATGGTGGGTGCAGTGCCACGCAGGAAATAACAGGCTGAAGCGGGGTGTGAAGTCATCCAGGGTTTTACTCACATTAAGATGTACTTTAGCCGCAAAGCTTCCCTCTGCTCCTCGCGGTGTACTGCAGCCACCGGGAAGGGGGTCCAGCACTTTCCAGGTAGATCAGGAGCACCTGTCGAGACCCCTCTGGTGTGTGTTCCTCTCCTTGGTGAGTTGTCCCACTAAGTATTCTAATGACTGTATGTGTGGTTAGAACTAGGTGTAAGGCCGGGTCCCACTGGATAAACGCAGGTAGAGGGTTAAAGGTGGCGTATGCCGCTCCATCCGTATCCCTCCTGGGATCCACTAAGCCTCCGAGCTTCTCCGACTGAGACGTGAAGTAACAGAGTCAGATATCGGGGACCGGTAACCCCTCTTGCAGCAGGAGTCCCTCTGACTAGGCCAGATTAAGAAATACAGGTGGCGTATGCTGCTCCGTCCGTATCCCCCTGGGATCCTTTTGCCTGTGGAGCTTGTCTCCTCTACTCCCCTACAGGCCTTCTTAGGTAGGGAACTTGACCGGGTAGAGGCAGTGGTTAACTCTGACCCGCTCCTCGCCTCAAGGCCAGAGGACGAGAATCGTGTATCTTCAGTCGGATGAGGCCTATTACTGAACTCTGGTGGGTGACCACAATCAGAGACGGAGACCACAATCCCTGATGAAGATCACAATCAAAGACCATGAACCCAAGGTGGCCGTAGATTAAATATGAATTAGTAAGTGTTTCCTAAAAGTGTGTCCTCCACCCTTACCTACTACATGCTTCCCCCTATCTTTGGTTCCCCCCCACCTCCTATATCCCAGGCCGTGGCAGCACCCTGGTGCATTTAGGCCACCTACAGGACAGGAGTGGTGTAGTGTTGAGTGATGAAGTAGGGTCCTGAGAAGTGCTCCATCCTTACCTGGAAGAGGAGATACCACACCTCAAGCTGAGGTGCAGTACCCCTGTGGCGACTGAACCCTCAGGGGCGCCACAATCTGTCGGGGGCCGACACCTAGCACCGCCCCCCCACCAGCTGTAGTCTGCTGTCGGCGGCACCCCTGCCGATCAGCAGGCCAGAAATGCTCAATTGCAGAGCTGCTTCGTCTTCTGATTGTGGCCGTGGCAGGGTACTGCACATCCTATTCATATCAATAGGAGATGGATGTGCAGTACCCTGCCATGGCCACTATCTGAAAACGGAGCAGTTTTGCAATTGAGCATTTCCGGATGGCTGATCGGCAGAGGTGCCGGGTGTCAGACCTCAACCAATCAGACTTTGATGACCTATCTTAAGGATAGGTCATCAATGATAAAGTAATGAACAACCCCTTTAAAATGCATATCAGAAAATAAAAGTGAAACACCATAATTGCCGTTTGTCTTTGCATTTCACCCAGAACAATGCAATAAAATGTACAATCAAAACATTGTACGTACCCCAAAATGGTTTCGATAAAGACTAAACCTGAATTGAAAAAAAAAATTGCTTAATTGAAAAATAAAAAACTTATGGGTCTCAAAACCTGGCAACATAAATACATTTTTTTAAAAGGTTCTGAATATTTTTTTTACCTTTTTTTATGTTTAGCATCACTAATCATACTTTCCTGGAGAATCATATTGCCAAGTCGATTTAACTGCACAATGACTACCATAGAAAAAAAAACCCAAAACAATGGCAAAATTGTGTTTTTTTTCCCTCTATTTCACCCCACTTGGAATTTTTCCCCATTTTGCAGTACATTATGTAGCAAAAATAATGGTGTCATTCAAAACTGCAACTTGTCTCATGTACAACAAATCCTCATATGACTATTTCCACAGAAAAATAAAGTTATGGCTTCTGAAAGAATGGAAGGAAAAACAAAACAACAAAAATAAAAAATCAAAGTATCTATTGTTATTATTTTAGAATTAATTAGAACTTAAAAACACAGCAGATTCTACAGCATATGGTAGAATTGAGAATGCAGCTCTGAAGTATAATACTTTTGTGATGTCTCACGGACAAACAATGATTCGGATAGTAAAGGAGTCCGAGGTCAATAGCCAGGAGGGTATGTCATAAACAGAGGGAAGAGACAAAGGCCTAGTCAGGTAACGGTCCGAGGTCAGAATATCAGGAGGAAAGCGAATCAGAGCAAAGAGGCTAGGCAAACAGATGGTCAGAACGAGGTCCAAGGTCAGGCAGCAATATATCAACAAACAAAGCACTAGGCTCAGAGAAAACGAACCACACTGAGCTGAAGCTACGGCTGACAGCTATCTGGGACTGACAGCTCAGTGAAATCCCTGAACAATCAAGGAAACAGGGAGCATTTGGCAAGAGCTCAGCACCTCCCAGTCTCAGATTGGAAGGCCGAGCTATCAATCACTGCATAGACAGCTCAGCACGCCCCCGCACTAGACTGGACAACTGAGCTGTCAATCACGGCGTCCTAAGACACACTGAGGGGTGGAATCGTTACAACTTACTCTAATTCTGCATCAACACAAGATCAGTAATTTAATATTTTATAAAGCTAATTCAAAAGAACCCCCTTGCCGTATGTTAATCTGCCCTTAAATATACCCTGCCAATATTTTTTACCGCACCAATCCTACCACAGTATCCTGCTCTTAAAGTCCTTCTCTGACGAGGTAGTGGGGCATCTTCTAGCAGCTGCTGCCTGACCCAACTCAGGTATTCGTCATCAACATATGTCAGAATTCTAAGCTGTGAATCCTTCATTGTTACAGGGCAAATTCATCTCTGTGCATTTGCAGGGCAGTGCATGACCTACACATTTGCAAACTACTTGCATGGACCATCAGCATGAGGAAGAACTTTACAGTGTGCACTTACAAACATTTTATAGACAACTCTAAAAAAAATTGTAACAATAAAATGATTATTTTTGTAACTTTTGTATTTGGGATATAATAAAACATAATGAATGCACAGTCAATCCACGATAATGTATGTAAAATAATACAAATCCTTTACTTATACTAAAGTATGAAACACTAAACCTTCTAGAGAGAGGAGCTTCTGACATTACAGCTGCTTCTTAACTCTCCGAACATTCTTGTAAACCTTCATCTTCCAAGCTTTCAGCCAATGGGCACGGCTCCAGAAACAATACAAAGCTGTTGAGAAGAGGTGAGAGATGGAAAGCAGAAGCAATTAACTGACTTGAAGATGATCTGATAGACGCCTGTTTTGGTTTCCTTTGCCATTATTTTTTCTCTATGCTCCTTTAAAAATGTCTCCTGTAAACTACTTTAAAAAAACAACACCATGGCTCCATCCATGCAATTTCCATCAGATATGTGCTCAGCCAGCATATACTTAACAGTGTCATACGTCACACTCATAGGGTGGATTGTAAAAATAACGTATTTTCTCCAGCAAGCCCTATGGATATGTGTCACGCAAGGTGTGGGAAAGACTTAGTGCAACACAAAGGGAAGAGGGTAAGGAAGCTCAGACTCTAGAAAAAGGGGGGAGTGGAGACCTCCTAGGCTTGATAGAATATCACCCTGTCTCCTCTAACGTACCTATATTGGTTCTTCACCAATTGCCACAAGCGTACCTCCCCTGTCTTTGCCTGGCGTTTGGCCTTGGCTAGGGAAGGAAGGGGATGAGCACTAGTCGATCCCCACTGACACTAAAGACAACAAGGGGAAAAACAAAGGGGAATTGCCTAGGTTTAGACGACTCGAGACAACTGAGCACACGTCCTCAACACCAGAGAGGAAGAAGTACTGATCTTGCTAAAGCCTTCACAAGGAGTAATGAATATCGCCGGCACCTCCCTCTGATACACAGCAGGTATTTATACATCCAGGCCAGGGTGTTAATTAGCCAGAGGAGGTAGCCGCTGGGTCCTAGAGACAGCCTCTAAGAAGATGTCTGCAATGCCAAACGTAGAGATCTGCAACCAACTGCAGGACGACTGTCTGTCACTTCTGACACACCCGTGACAATATGTTCAATACGTGGGGAACTATCACAACGTAGAAGTAGCCTCACTTTTAGGGCTCGCTCACATCTGCGTATAAAATCGACGAGTGCAATGTGAGAAAATATCGCATTGCACTCACACCAATGTTATTAAATCAGGCAATGTTCATCTGTGAGTTTTTCCTCACCTGAAATTGGGGAGAGTAAAAAATTGTAGCATGCTGCGTATGGCCTTGTAAAACGACCGAGACTCACCAGTGCAAGTCAATGAGTGCAAGAAAAAAAATGCAAGGCGCTTGGGCCATGAGCGTGCTGTCTGATTTTTATGCACACATCTAATAGGAAACCTGACATTTCATCAGCCAAGTACAGTAAATTCACACACAGCATTAACCATCAGAATAGGAAAAAATAGATAGATAGACTGAGAGTAGCATGTGAATCCGGTTGCTGTGACGAGCGCTGACTTCAGTAAGGTTATCGCAGTTCACAGCCGATGAACTGCGGTAACCTTACTGACATTTACAGCGTGTGAATTTATTACCAGTTCTCACGTTGCAAGCAGTGACGTGTCTGGTTCGAGTGTTGTTTTCACCATCCATTTGTCATTCGCTTTTTTATGTGAAAAATAAATACATATATTTAAAAAAAATGGAGGCTTCACGAGCTTCTATAGGTTAGTGAAAAACTGACAACACATGTATGGACATGGATGGCATTATTGTGCTGCACATTTATTTTTTGTGGACCCATTCACTTGAAGAGGCGAGTTTGATCCGCAAATCCGAGCAAAATCAGACATGCCTCCATATCTTTCGTGGATCAACCATCCACAAAAAGAAAACGGGCATGTGAAAAGGTCAATAGACTAAAATGTGTATAAGTTCTATCCGAATAAATTTGTGTTTTTAAATCACACTTTCATCAGTGTTTGGTCAGTGTGTCAGTTTTAGAGCTCGCTCACACTGACGGATAACATGGCTGAGTGCTATTCAATGTCTTATTGGATAGCACTCGGCCCAATGTTAATTTATGACGCAGTGCAAATCAGCGAATATGTTCTCATGCTGATTCGGTATGAGAAAACAATCGCAGCATGCTGCAGGTGCATCTGAGAATCGGATTGCATGCACCCATACAAGTCTATTGGTGCGTGTGAAACATCGGACTGCACTCAGATGTCATCCGGGTGCAGTCCAATTACCGGGGAAGCCGGAAATTCAAGGAGACAGAGAAATTACTTTCTCCATTTCCTCCACACATGTTGTCAGAGGTGACAGACAATCGCCCTGCAGTTGGTTGCAGGAGATCTCTACGTTTGGCATTACGGACATCTTCTTAGAGGCTGTCTCTAGGACCCAGCGGCTACCTCCTGCTGGTTAATTAACACCCTGCCTGGGTGTATAAATATCTGCTGTGTTTCAGAGGTAGGTGCGGGTGATATTCATTACTACTTGTGAAAGCTTTAGGAAGAGTAGCACTTCGTCCTCTTTGGAGCTTGAGGACATGTGCGCATTTGTCTGGAGTTCGTCTAAAGCTAAGCAATTTCCCCCTGTTTCTCTACCCCTGTTGTCTATAGTGTTTAGTGGAGATCAACTAGTGTTCATCTTCTCCCTTCCCTAGCCTTAGCCATACGCCAGGGAAAGACAGGGCAAGGTACGCGTGCGCCTTTGGTGAAGAGACAATACAGGGACATTAGGGGAGACAGGGTGACGCTAGATCAACTTAGGAGGTCTTCATTCCCCCCCCCCTTTCCCTAGAGTCTGGGCTCCCTTTCCCTCTTCCCTTTGTGCTGCACAAAGTATTTCCCACACCTTGCGTGACACATGTGCAGAGTTTGAGCAGAGTGTCATTTCCATACTTGTCCCGATTCTCTTGCACGAGAGAATCGACGGCTGTGTGACCCCAGCTTTACCATCAGTTTTACCATTAGTGTTTTTCCTGTATTTAAAAAAATAAAAATTGCCATTGCAACGCTTCTTCTACCCATTACAATGCTAAAAACAGACGGTACATGGATGCATACGCCCTGTCCAGAGAAAAACATGAAAATGTAAACAGCCCCATAGTGTGAATGAGGCTGTAGAGCCAAATCATTGCCCCAAAGTAGAATTGAGCATAAAGAATAACAGGACTCTGGTTCAGCAGCCACGTCAGTAGTCCATCGCCACCGGATCTAAACGCTGTGAGCCTTCCCCATCGCCAAAGCCTTTTCCATTTAGGAGCCCTATTAATTGATGCTCGGCCTACTCATCAGAAAAGGTGGCAGGGATGCCGACAGGTAGGAGGAGGTTCGCATAGCTCTAGTCTGGCAGCTATGGATGATTGACATTAACATCCTGTGATTCTTTCTGCTCAACGCTACTCCAAAGTTATTGGACCCTCCCTAACCTGTGGTACCAGTTCAGACTTACGTTTGACCATTATTAAGGACAAAAAGCCCAATGGCAATTCCGAATCAAACTTAACCGTTGGCCTTTTTTTGACGAGCTGATCCAAGCCATTAATCGACTACCGATCTGCAATATTAAAACCAAAAGACAGGCACCCGAACATCGGTAATATTATTGTTCTGTGCACATCGAACATCATCTTATCTCCTTTTTACAAGGGGCGATCTGATGCCAAACACAATGATTTTCTTTTGCCTACATAAAACTCACAACTTTTTGCTTGTTCGTTGGGTGATTTCCAGAAATGAGCATCTCTATGACCGTCCTTCACCTGATGATTATTGTCTCGTCTAAATGGGCCATAAGAAATGGCTAAATATTAAGAGTTCACACAAGAGAACAAATCAAGCACTTACAGGTGATTTTTTTTTTAAATATATATTTTAAAAGGTAAATGCCCTTTAAGACTCCATTGAAAAAAAAAAATCTAAGCATGACTATTACCACGAAGACCCGCGGTGACATATGAATTAGACAGTCAATGCTTCCGTGCCAGTGTGTGATGGAAGCAAAGTGTTATGTGTCTCACTGTGGGATTTAAGTGCTTTTAGGTGTTTATCGGCCTGGAGAATTCAAACACGGGAAGCTTCTTATTTCAGCACAGAAGTGAAGTGATGAGAATGGGCTCCAGCCGGCTAGGTAATGTAAATGACTTCCGCAGCGCACATGTGGGAGAGAATGAGTCATGCAGCCGCTGATGGATGAGATCCACCCTCCCTCATCTCCATCAATATTACAGGATTTAGGCTGAACATTTCTTTGTGAATTGATGTGAAATCCTGCAAAGGTTCTGTAAATCGTTGGAATAATTAGACGTTTTCTTGCATTCATAGAAATGTATTATTTTTAACTAAAGAAAGATGACATCATTGCCTCTACATGACTACAATGGAAGGAGCAATTCCACTTGTTTTGTAAAGTCACGTTGCACATCCTGCACCGATGATTCAGGCGGGTGTATTGTATCTATGTTCATCCATCAGTAATCAGGATGCAATAATGCGGATCTACTGGACAAAACCTAAAGGGCCTCAGGGACTATGGTGCTTAAAATTTAGTTTAATCCAATCATAAGGGATCAGAGTCAGTAACAGCGCCTATCGATCCCAAGAAAGTGACCAGGATTCAACTTGCAGCACCACTTGCACATGTACAGCAGATGTGCACAGTGCATGTATGCAACTGGCTCAGGAGCTGAGCTCGCTCCCTTTAGGTCTGCCTACTGCGTATGAAACTAGCTCTGATCATAGTGGTTAGTGATGAAGGAAGGTGCTCCTTCCAATGCCCATCGACCCAACCTGCCCCATAATTTCAGCATGCCAATGGCATTGTCGTGAATATCCTTTATAGAATAACATAATGTCATGCTAAGCATGGGAAGAACCCAGAGTACGACGATGGGAAAAGGGGGAAAGCCCAGCAACTAGGGAAAAGGTGAGTGGAGACCCCTAAGTATATCTGACAACACCCTGTCTCCCCAAACAAGGGAAACATACAAGGCGATACACTTAGCTTTGAGAAGACACCAGAGAGATAAAGACTACAATCCACAAAGGAACTCCAAGGAGAATCTAGCCAGCTGCTAGAATTCCAGACCTGAACAGAGGAGTTAACTCTATCACCAGCAACTCTCTGTAGAAACTGAGTGTATTTAAAGATCCAGCAAGGGTGTGTCAATTAGCAGCAGAAGGTGGAGATCACCGATGGGTCCTAGAGATGTCTGCAAGGCTAAGCGCAGCGACCTTCTACAGTCGGATCCAGAATGACTGTCTGTCAAGCCTGACACAGCCGTGACACATTTCTAGCTCAGTTCATTATTGCATTTTTGTCTTTTTTATGTCAAGGTTTTGTGTTTTTGCCTCTTTTTAATTTGTGCCTTATTCTTCTTTTAATTTGTGCCTTTTTTAAAGTCTATTTTCTATGTGTTTGCCTGTTTGTTTTTTTTATGTTCGCCATCGTGGGCGAGGGTGTGAGGGTTTCCAGTTTCTTTTGCCTGATTTATCAATTACTGTTTAAAAAGGCACAACAATTTTGTGCAAATGTCCTCCAGTCCCTGCCTAGAGGGATTTTATGTGTGTCAGAATTTTTTATGCAAAAATTTTACAACATTTTAAGCAGAACATGCGACTTCTTGTACTGAAAAAGGATAAAGGCAAACATAAAGAGTGTTTTTGATTTAGAACAAAATTCGTAAGCCACGTGTCCCATTTTGAAGACTTCAGGGCAAAAAACAAATAACGAAAACCACAAGACAAGAAACGTAAAGTGATTCAAAGAACGTAAAAGAAAAGAACTGACGGATCGGGGTCTTTGTATTTTTTTAATTGAAATAAGTTCAAAATTCTGCGCGCATTAGCTTTTTCATTTATATTTTCAGCACTCAAAGTTTTGTTTTCCTAATACAGAACTGTAAAGACATAGATTTTATAAAATAACACCTACTTTCTGTACTGAAAGGAACTTAGCACTCCAATATAAATGCTGAATAATGCGAAATCCTATAATACATATATGAGGTTTTAGACTTGACAAACTGCCCCTCGTCACACATGCAGATTGCTTATGGAAGTATAGAGTGGAAATGGTGATGTAGGAAGTGAATGCTGTAAGAAATCCAACAACCATTGCTGTTTATGGCTATTATCTAGCTACTTTTAGCCACCAATAGAGGGAGCTAATGAGTAAGAATAGAATAGCATGTGGTAAGTTCCAGAGCTCCCTCTGATGGAGGCTGCAGGCACCCACATGCTGATTATTTAAAGAGTAATCATCATTTTAATTTTTATTTCATAAAACAATAGTACATGAGAAAATAAGAGACTTTGTGATGTATCTTATCGAAGAAATCTGCTTCTTTCTCCATCTTTCATTTTCGAAATTCTCAATTCCTGGAAAAAATGTGTATTCGGTCAAGAGAAACTTTCCCATTACTGAGATAGGACATGACAGTTGGTGAGAATAAGATTCTATGAAGACCGGAAGGGGGAGGGCCTCTAGCTCCACCTCCCCTCTCACTTCCTCCCATCTACATAGAATCTTATAAGCACCAACTGCCATCTCCTCTCTCAGTAATGTAATATTCTGTACACTGAACAGATTTTACCTGTGAATTGAGAATTTAGAGAATTAATGATTCAGTCCTGGCAGAGAAAAAAAATCAGATTTCCCTGATAAGATACATTACAAAGTTTGTTATTTTTATGTGAACTATTTATTTATAAAATAACAATTAAAACAACAGTTACACTTTAAGTCTATGGCTATGTCTGTATAAAAAAGAGCTTTAATTAGCACATGACTTTGGAAATAGAAACAGCATGATAACAAAAGATGGAGATTCTCCAGTATTTCACTATCCCCATGTCACCCGGGCCAGAAAGCTGTAAAATAATTCCCTGCCATATACAGTACTGCGCAAATCTGAAGATTTCCAAAATAGCAACAGAGTATAATTCTTCAACGCAAGGGAAAAAAATGCAGACATAAAAATTATACAAAGACTCTGTACTTAGTATATTATCACATTTTATTTAGTATTTTATGTCCAGCCTTTGCCCTTTTAGAGTTTTGTTTATTTTTGGGAGATTTTTTGCACGGAAATTTTGCCTCACTTCCAAAGTTTAGTCTTACAAGTCGGGGGGGCATTTTCGGTATCTCATAAATTATTCTATAAAAATGGCCACTTTACAGAGGAAGAGAATCCGATGTCTAGTGCCACCCATTGGAAGTAGCAATCCAAGAAGTCAATGTTGACCCTTTAAAGAGGACCTTTTACTAGATCTTTTTATTTTTGCTTAAACTGAATACCTCTTCAAATTTCCGCTGTCCCACTGATCCTGGAATAGTTTTTCTCTTTCTTCTGTGCCCCTCCATTCCTAAGCTATGCCCCCTGTAAATAAAGGTGAAAAATTTCCCTTCAACCAACTGGGCGTATACCACAAAACTTCTCATTGGGCGCACCTGTGTTTTGATTGGCCAGCATCAGAGGAGAAAAAGCAAACACCCACAGGGAAGTTCTGTAGTATACACCCAGTTGGCTGAAGATAAAATATTCACCACTATTACCGGTGGGGTGTAACTTTGGAACAAGGGGGCACAGAAGAAAGAGAAAAATGGTTCCTGAATCAGTGGAGCAGCAGCAATTGGAGGAGGTACTCAGTTTAAATTAAAACATTCAATGAAACTAACTCTTTAAAGAGCCTTGCAACATGATTAAGGATACAAAGCCAAACCAGAACCTCTATTTGTAGACCGTTGTTTTCGGTTCTTGTCAGAAGCAAATTACTAACTTCAGATCTTCTACATTCACAACCTTGCACTGATCCTCCTCCATGCTTGATGGGTTTAGACATGTCTTGAAGACTGTACATTTGTAGGTTTCTTGGTGTTACTTTCAAACATCTGTCACTGACAAAGTTCCTAAAACTTTTCGCTACATTTCAAATGTCCAGTTTCAATTTTCCAGCGCACAATTTCCTTTACTCGGTCATTTCCTTTCCTTTGCTCAGTAATGGCATTTTGATAACTGTACGTCCTTTCAGAAATACAGAGGCAAGTTTATTAGGATTACAACTTCTATAGTTACCAAAATGAGTTTGATTTTGCTTTAGTCCTAGGGACTGCACCCCATTTCCCAACTGGAGACATCCATTTGTCAGTGGGGATTTGTATAAACCCTGCCTCTTTTTTTGGCCTGGGACACTGCCAAATTTCTGGGACCGTTTCCAAAAATTTAGGACAGTCCTGGCAAATTCGGAAAATTGTATTCATCAGTCTTAGGTCTCATTCAAACATCCGTTTTTTGTGTATGAGTGCTGTGCTTTTCACAATAGTATTTACAATAGTGTTTAGGGTAATTCACATGTCCATGATTTTTAGCGGACCGAGTGGTCCATGCAGATTCGTGGAGACATGTCCGATTTTGATCCAAGTGTCGGATCAGAATCAACAATGCAAGTCTATGGGTCTGTGACAGAATCGGATAACACTCAGATGGCATTCTCGTGCAGTCTGATCTTCACTGACTGTTACATAGGAGAAGAATACAGAATTTTTTTTGCACGTACGAGAAAAACTGATGATACTCAGACCAAACTTGGTTGAAACTCTGACCAAAAATCACTAATGAAACTCCCATCAGTTTTCATCGTATGTGAAATGAGGTGTTATACTAACTTGTGCTGTAAAATGCTCCTAACTTATTAAAACGAGCACGCTCCTTAGTACTTTTGGCATATTTTGGTCTGTTTATAAACCAGAAAATGAAGTGTACACCCTCTATGAGCAGATGTAAATTTGCAAAACACAAAAGAAAGATACTATGTAGAGAATTGGCACATGCAAACACAGATATTAACATCTTTATTCAGCATTCACATTAAAAAAAATAATAAATTATATATATATAAATTAAATTATTATTTTTTCCTCCATTCTCTAGTTCAAAACTAATTCACTTGTTAGAACTATGTCAGCCACTCCACCTCCCAGTTTACGCCACCCAGTTTTGGAAACAATGAAAGTCACGAATTAAATCATGAATAAGTCTATGGGTCCGTGAAAAAAATCAGACTGCACTCGGTCGTTTTCAGTTCTTGTCAGAAAACATCACATAAGAAACACTGAGACTGCTGTATATACATCACATAGGAGACACTGAGACTTCTGTATACATCACATAGAAGACACCTAGATATTTTTCACATGCTGACAAAAAATTGAGAAGGTGTAGAAACTTTTTTTTTCCTCCCCACTTCCAACAAAATCGTATCCCAGTCTGATCAGAGTCTGATTAGCATAACTGGATTGTTTTTTTCAGACGGAGAGAAAACGGCCGTGTGACCCTAGCCTGATGGTGAGTATGTTGGTGAGATTCCAGTCCCATATTCTTGGAAACATTTGTATTTCTCCTTTGACAGCAAAACATATGGCAAAAAAGTAGGACACCAAGTCTATGGGTCCAATTTTTTTGTCTAGTTTATGGTGTTTTTCAACTGTTTTCACTATTTTCAATAGCCCCTTATTTTTCTTTTAATTTTTGCCTATTTATATGTTTTCATCTGTTTTGGGTTGGGTTTGTCGTTTGTGACCAATTCATCAATTGTAACTTTTTAAAAAGTCGCAAGATGCTTTCGTAAATGTACTCCAGTCCTCTCCCCTCCCTCAAAAGTGAATTTAAGTACTTCAGAATTTTTGGGGGTTTTAGCAACTTTTATGAAACATTACATTTTTTGGCATTAATAAGTGGTAAAAACGGTTGAAGACAAGAATAAAGAGCAGTTTTTATTTTACACTATGAAGTCAAGACAAAAAAGAAAGGTGACTTAAAAAATGCAAATGATGAATTGGGCTCTAAGAATACGTTCACAGGGTGCAACCAACAAAAACAAAATCATCACCTGACATATGGTAATTTCTAAAAATTACAGCATGCAGTACTTATATTTCTTTTTTCTCTTTTTGAAGGGTATATTGCAGTGGAAACAAAACTAAACAGGCTGTGCCCTCTGGAGTGTTTGGGTATTGGCTTCTCTTACAGAAAAATTGTGTTGCAAGTTCATGCAATAAACCCAAATTATCTACTTTTAGGACAACAGTATGAAGGGTATATCGGCACTATTGCAGGTCAATACCGCCATCTAGTGGACACAATAAAAAAACACATTCACAATCAGAAATCTGTATATTGTTTAATCCAGTGGTGGGGTACTGATGTGTATACACTGCTCAAAAAAATAAAGGGAACACTTAAACAACAGAATATAACTCCAAGTAAATAAAATTTCTGTGAAATCAAACTGTCCACTTAGGAAGCAACACTGATTGACAATCAATTTCACATGCTGGTGTGCAAATGGAATAGACAATAGATGGAAATTATTGGCAATTATCAAGACACACTCAATAAAGGAGTGGTTCTGCAGGTGGGGACCACAGACCACATCTCAGTACCAATGCTTTCTGGATGATGTTTTGGTCACTTTTGAATGTTGGTTGTGCTTTCACACTAGTGGTAGCATGAGACGGACTCTACAACCCACAGAAGTTGCTCAGGTAGTGCAGCTCATCCAGGATGGCACATCAATGCGAGCTGTGGCAAGAAGGTTTACTGTGTCTGTCAGCGTAGTGTCCAGAGGCTGGAGGCGCTACCAGGAGACAGGCCAGTACACCAGGAGACGTGGAGGGGGCTGTAGGAGGGCAACAACCCTGCAGCAGTAACGCTACCTCTGCCTTTGTGCAAGGAGGAACAGGAGGAGCACTGCCAGAGCCCTGCAAAATGACCTCCAGCAGGCCACAAATGTGCATGTGTCAGCACAAACGGTTAGAAACCGACTCCATGAGGGTGGTATGAGGGCCCGACGTCCATAGATGAGGGTTGTGCTCACAGCCCAACACAGTGCAGGACACTTGGCATTTGCCGCAGAACACCAGGATTCGCAAAGTCTCCACTGGCGCCCTGTGCTCTTCACAGATGAAAGCAGGTTCACACTGAGCACATGTGACAGACGTGACAGAGTCTGGAGACGCCGTGGAGAGTGATCTGCTGCCTGCAACATCCTTCAGCATGACCGGTTTGGCAGTGGGTCTGTAATGATGTGGGGTGGCATTTCTTTAGAGGGCTGCACAGCCCTCCATGTGCTCGCCAGAGGTAGCCTGCCATTAGGTACCGAGATGAAATCCTCAGACCCCTTGTGAGACCATATGCTGGTGCGGTTGGCCCTGGGTTCCTCCTAATGCAGGACAATGCCAGACCTCATGTGCCTGGAGGGTGTCAGCAGTTCCTGCAAGATGAAGGCATTGAAGCTATGGACTGGCCCGCCCGTTCCCCAGACCTGAATCCGATTGAGCACATCTGGGACATCATGTCTCGCTCCATCCACCAACGTCACGTTGCACCACAGACTGTCCAGGAGTTGGCGGATGCTTTAGTCCAGGTCTGGGAGGAGATCCGACAGGAGACCATCCGCAACCTCATCAGGAGCATGCCCAGGCGTTGTAGGGAGGTCATACAGGTACGTGGAGGCCACACACAATACTGAGCCTCATTTTGACTTGTTTTAAGGACATTACATCAAAGTTGGATCAGCCTGTAGTGTGTTTTTCCACTTTCATTTTGGGGGGGGGACTCCAAATCCAGGCCTCCATTGGTTAATAAATTTGATTTCCATTGATGATTTTTGTGTGATTTTGTTGTGAGCACATTCAACTTTGTACAGAACAAAGTATTCAATGAGAATATTTCATTCATTCAGATCTAGGATGTGTTATTTGAGTGTTCCCTTTATTTTTTGAGCAGTGTAGTTCACATAGGAGACATTGGTGCTGGAGTATATACATCATATAACATACACTGAGACTGGTGTATATACATCACATAGTGGACACTGGGATTGGTCTATATACAGTGATGTGAAGAAGTCTTTGCCCCTGTCCTGATTTCTCATTCTTTTGCATGTTTGTCGCACTTAAATGCTTCAGATGACAAAACACGTTTAAATATTAGACAAAGATAACACAAGTAATCACAAAATGCAGTTTTTAAATGAAGGTCTTGATTAGTAAAGGAAAAATAAATCCAAACCTACAGGGCCCTGTGTGAAAAACTGATTGCCCTCCCGCCCTTAAAACATAAATTAACTCTGGTTTATCACATCTTTAGGAAGCTGAGTTTAATTTCCCTAGCCACACACAGGCCTGATTACTGTCACACATGTTCTCAATCAAGAAATCACTTAAATTGGTACGTGCCTGACAAAGTGAAGTAGACCAAAAGATCCTCAAAAGCTAGACATCATACAGCAATCCAAATAAATTCAGGACAAATGAGAAACAAAATAATTGAGATCTATCAGTCTGGAAAACGTTATAAAGCCATTTCTAAAGATTTGGGACTCGAGCGAACCACAGTGAGAGCCTTTATCCACAAATGGCGAAAACATGGAACAGTGGTGAACCTTCCCAGGGGTGGCCGGCCGACCAAAATTAGTCCAAGAGTGCAGTGACAACTCATCCAAGAGGTCACAAAAGACCCACAACAACATCCAAAGGAACTGCAGGCCTCACTTGCCTCAGTTAAGGTCAGTGTTCATAACTCCACCATAAGAAAGAGACTGGGCAAAAATGGCATGCATGGCAGAGTTCCAAGAGGAAAACCACTGCTGAGCAAAAGAACAGAAAGGCTTGTCTCAGTTTTGCCAGAAAACATCTTGATGATCTCCATGACTTTTGGGAGAATACTCTGTGGACTATCGAGACAAAAGTTTAAGTTTTTTGAAGGTGTATGTGCAATTACATCTGGCGTAGAAGTGACACAGCATTTCAAAAAAGGAACATCATACCAACAGTAAAGTCCACCTGCAAGTCTAATTCTGCATGGCTTAAAAAACAACAACATTAAAACTTTGGAGTGGCCTAATCAAAGTCCTGATCTTAATCCGATTGAGATGCTGTGGCATGACCTTAAAATGCCGGGTGATGCTCGGAAACCCTTCAATGTGGCTGAATTACAACAATTTTGCAAAGATGAGTTAGCCCAAATTCCTCCAGAGTGTTGTAAAAGACTCATTGCCATTTATCGCAAACGATTGATTGCAGTTGTTGCTTATCAGGGCGGCCCAACCAGGTATTAGGTATAGGTGGCAATCACTTTTTCATACAGGGTCTTGTAAGTTTGGATTTCGTTTTCCCTTAATAATAAAGACCTTCATTTAAAAACTGCATTTTGTGATTACTTGTGGTATCTTTGTCTAATATTTAAATTTGTTTTGTGATCTGAAACATTTAAGTGTGACAAACAAAGTGTGCAAAAGAATAATAAATCTGGAAGGGGGCAAACACTTGTTCACATCACTGTACATCACATAGGAGATGCTGGGGCTGGTGTACATACAACCCATAGGAGATACTGGAACTGGTATATAGGGCCACCATCAGGGCATTACTGCTGTATGGGGCCCAATGAACAGGAGTAAAGAGGAGGGGCCCTCACCTCTTGTGGTACTGCTCACCGGGCCCCAGGGGTATCTTGTGCCGGGGCCCCCAGGGTATCCTCTGCTGGAGCGCCGCCGCCGGCGTACATCTCCTCCGCGCAGGGGGCCTCGGAGCTCTCTCAGCCGTCAAAACTGAGTGGCTGTGCAGCTCTCAGGGAGTCCCTCCCCCTTTTCTGTGATGCAATGACATCATTGCATACGCGCCTGCATTGAGCTCCAGGATGCCAGTCCAGAAGTGGAGCTGCAGGGGATCGTATGAGCGGTAAGTATGAATTTTTTTTTTAATAGAATTAATTAAATGGTCTTGGGGAACAGCAAATTATGAATTAGGAGTGGGGGGTGCAAATGACGAATTGCGAGTGGGGGCAGAGCAAATGATGAATTGGGAGTGTGGGGAAGAGCAAATAACGAATTAGGAGTGGGGTGGAGAGCAAATTAAGAATTGGGAGTGTGGGGGGAGCAAATGACAAATTGGGAGTGGGGGAGAGAGCAAATGACGAATTGGGAGTGGGGGGAGCAAATTCTGAATTGGGAGTGTGGGAGAGAGCAAATGATGAATTGGGAGTGGGGAGTGTAAATGACGAATTGTGAGGGAGGAGAGCAAATGAATTGAGGGTGGGGAACGGAGGAAAGCAAATAATGAATTGAGAGTGGGGGATGAGGGACTGCAAATGATGAATTGGGGTGGGGAGAGCAAATGATGAATTGAGGGTGGGGGACAACAAATGATGATGAATTGGGGGTGGTGGAGAGTAATTGATGAAGAGAGGATGGGGTGGAGAGAGAGAGAACATGACAATGAATTGGGGAGTAGGGGGGCATGTAAATATAATGAATCGGGGGAGCGGGAGGTACAGAGTGGGGGCGTTGAGGATGCAGGAATGTGACTGATAACTAATTGGGGGAAAGAGTACAGGTGCTAACTAATTTATAAATTTATTGGGTGGGAAAAGTGACTATAGTTAGTGGGGGCACAGTGGTGGATTACAATTTATATTTGGAATGGTGGATTGCATAATAACTAATTATATAATAACTAGATGGTGGCCCGATTCTAACGTATCGGGTATTCTAGAATATGTATGCGGCCAACCGGGCGCAATCAGCAGAGCGTTGTTTAAATTTGGCGCCAAAATCGCTGATTGGTCGCGGCCGGCGACCGCGACCAATCAGCAAAGCGGTGTTTAAATTTGGCGCCAAAATTGCTGATAGGTCGCAGCCGGTGGTCGCGACCAATCAGCAGAGCGGTCTTTAAATTTGGCGCCAATATCGCTAATTGGTCGCGGCCGGGGACCTGTGCTGCCTGTGCGGGTACTTCCGCTGCGAGCAGCCGGGAGATGAAGTATCCCAACCGGCGGCGCCGCTTCCCGGTCCTCCCTTCACACTTGCCGTCGGGACATCAGCGGCCCTAGCCGCTGATCTCCCGACGGTAGCCGCATGGAGGTTAGCGGCGCCGCCGGTCGGGGTCCTTCTGCTGCGAGCAGCCGGGAGATGACTGGCTAGCGCCGGTCATCTCCCGGCTGCATCGCCGCTGACCTCCGTGCGGCAGATGAACCGCTAACGGCTGCCATCTTTTTCTGAAATCCCGCGTCGCTGATTGGCCGCGGCCGACCAATCAGCGACACGGGATTTCCTGGACAGAAGGACAGACAGACGGGATAAGGCGATTATATATATTAGATGGTGGGTGCACGTCTGTATTCAGCTGTGTAGTGTAGAAGTTGTGGAATGTGATGTGGAAGAGGTGCTCTAGATAACTGTGTGTTATTTTATGCAGAGACAAGTCCTGGCTGGAAGAAGTGATGGCGGTCTGTGCTGGATGAAGAATACAAGCGAAGATGAAGGACTTCAACTAGAGACATCACCGGTGTGTCAGTGTGTTATCTGTACGCCGACACTATACACTGTATACTATATATAGAGCTCCTGTGTATAATGTCACCGGTGATCACTGTATTACCTGCACACTTTACACTATATGCAGACCTCCTGTGTATATCACTAGTGATCACTGTATTACCTGTACACTATACACTATATACAGAGCTCCTGTGTATAATGTCACTGGTGATTCCTGTATTACCTGTATACTGACACTATCTACAGAGCCCCTGTGTATAATGTCACTGGTGATCACTGTATTACATGTACAGTTGCACTATACACTGTATACTATGTACAGAGCTCCTGTGTGTAATGACACTTATGGTAATATTAATATTGTGTTTTTTCATTAATGATCATTATAGTAGTATTCGGTCACTATGTAGTGGTAATATGTGAGGCGGCCATTATGTGGCGGTATTTGTTCTTTGTATGTGGTATTATTCGGTCACTATGTGGTGGTAATATGTGGTCTGGTCATGGTGTGGCGGTATTTGCCCCTTGTATGTGGTATTATTCAGTCACTATGGTGGTAATATGTGGTCTAGTCATGGTGTGGCGGTATTTGTTCCTTGTATGTTGTATCTGGTCACTATGTAGTGGTAATATGTGGTCTGGTCATGGTGTGGTATTTGTCCCTTGTATGTGATATTACTGGTCATTTTAAAAAAATGTATGTGACACATTCCCTTAAAGAAAAATAAATAAATATATACCTAAAAAGAGCATTGGGTATTTTAAGAAATGTTTAATAGGATAGAGTAGACTAGGGCCCGGCCAGAAGAGTCTACCTTGTCGTTGTGGTGGCTTAAAAAATATTTTGGCCAAAACAAAATCTGATGGTTATGTATGTGATCTGGTGTTTGAGGGGAACTGTTAATGTGTGATTGGTGAGGATGTGGTGTAGAAGTGGAGTTTTTCCAAGAGTGGGCGATGGGACTGTGGAAGGTTCGAGGGGTGGAGGCAGAGCTGGGGTGCAGGTGGAGCTGGGGTGGAATCTCAAGGGGGCCCAAAAATTTTGACAGTATGGAGCCCTGAAATTCCTGGTGGCAGCTCTGCTAGTGTATATACATCACATAAGATACACTGGGACTGGTGTATATACACACAGGAGACATTGAGGCTGGTGCATATACATAACATAGGAGACACTGAGGCTGGTGTATATACATTACATAGGAGACGCAGGAACTGGCATATACACATTATATAGGAGGCACTGAGTCTGGTGTATATACGTCACATAGGAGACAATGGGACTGGTGTATATACATCACACAGGAGCAGGACAGGAGTGAAGAGAGCAGTAAGTCTGCCTACAAAGAACATCCTGACGATGGAACTAGCCAGCATCAAGACATAATCCAGCATTGCGTGTGCTGCGGCGTTCAATAGTGAGCGCTGTTTGTGTATGCCCACACGCTAGGAGAAAATTAAAGGGCCGGCGGCCCAAGCACTAAGAGCATTTAGAAAGCTGCCCGAGGGCCGAAGCAAATACCGGAGGTTCACCATCCCTGGTTTAATCCTTATCTACCTCACAGAGCACATTCACTTCTTAACTCGGAGCAGAACTATGTCTGTAGAGATTTTTAGTTCCTAATGAAAACAAGAGTGTTCACATTACATTCACACATCCATGTGAGACATCCTGGTGCTGTCTATTTTTTTTCAGACAGCACATGGACTCTAAGTTTCATTGAGCCTTACACACATCAGTTTTAAAAATTGAGCCATGTTTGTGGTCCATGAAACTTAGAGCACGTCTTATTCTCATCCATTCTAGAGATCATACTCAATAACTAAGGTCTATGGGGATCCATGAGACTCGAATGACACTAGGATGATAGACTTTGTACTTCAGAGCTCCAGCCAAGTTTCATCCTTTTTTAACTGATACATTGATAAGACTAAATTATTAAAAAAAAGTTCAGACTGTCTACCTGCTTCAAAGAAAAAAATTGATGCAACTAGGACTATACCTGAGGAAACAATCAATCTGTTTCTCTTGGATGGTAACACTCTCATGGATGTGGGAATCTAGCCCTAGAGTCATTTATTGGATTAAGGGAAAAGTTCCCTTAAAGTTTTACTTCAAGGCAGCATGAGTGAGGTTACAGGAATTTGTTAAAGGAATCAGTGCCTAGCTGCATGATTGCAGCCAGGTATACTTTTCTCTGAGATGCCCTTGTGTTTCAGAGAAAACATATTTTGCAGTTTTGGAGACCATAGCGGGAGTCAAGACTAGTCCTGCATCGATCGCCCCATGCCAGATTCTCCCACTGCTGCTCCAGGTGATTGAGTCTACGTACACATGCCAAACAACTAGAGTGGCACTAGACTAGTCTCATCTCTAGCTATGTTCCCCATGCAAAAATAAAAATAGGGTCCACACACCTTTAGTATTACATGAATGTATCGGTGCACAATTCACTATGTGGCCAATGTACAGATACAGATATATACATACACGATGCGTCAACACACTGTGATCAATGAACTTCACTATTGCTATAATCGTTAAAAAGTCAAGGTACTTAGTTAGCGTATTTTGATAACAAAGTTCAAAATCCATCCGATCACGTCAAGGTGTACCTACATATGGATGGTTCCTATCACTGATGTCCATATTTAGGTACACCTTGATGTGGTTGGATGGCTTTTGCACTTTTTTTTATCAAAAACTTTAAACTAACTAAATATATCTGGCTACAAACGTGCATGCTGCCCGTGGTTTGGGTAACATAAATCGATTGACAGGTTCTTTGACTTCCCCCAGTTTTTCAAACCACACATACAAGTCCTTATCATTTCCTGCCACTTCCAACTGAAAAACATTTCTCATATCTGCTCTTTCCTCAATAACCAAAATTGAAAGTGCTCAGTTTTATGGCCTGAGCACTGCTGTGTGCCCTAATAGTAGTTTCCTCTTTCAACATGTGGGGTATCATCATACTCAAAAGAAATTGCACAACAAATTGTGGGATCCAATTACTCCTATTAGTCTTGTGAAAATGAAAAATTTGGGGCTAAAGCAATGTAATTTTTCATTTTCATGTTCCAGTGATATAGCATTCTGTGAAGAACTTGTGGCTTCAATATGCTCACCACACCCCTAGTTGAATTCATTGAGGGGTGTAGTTTCCAAAATGGGGTCACTTGTGGGGGTTTCTGCTGTTTTGGTACATCAGGGGCTCTTCAAACATGACATGGCGTCAGCAATCTATTTCAGCAACAATTACATTCCAGAATTCAAATAGCACTCCTTCTCTTCCGAGCCCTGCAGTGTGCCCTAATAGTAGTTTCCAACCACACAGGGGCAGACATACCATTGGTGCAACTTGTACAGTCGCACAGGTGCTCAAGAGGTAAGGGGGCCCATTTCCACCTCCAAAATATGTGGAATTATGCATTATGATGAGCTGCTGGACTGTAAAGGGCCCATATATTGCTCCTGCACAGGGGCCCTCTTCTGTCTGTATCCGCCAGTGCAACCACATATGGGGTATCGTCATATTTATGATAAAATGCACAACACATTTTGTGGTCCATTTTCTCCAGTTACCCTTGTGAAAATGAAAAATTTGGGGTTAAAACATTTTTTGTGGGAAATAACTAATTTTTCATTTTTTGCTTCCATTTTGTTTTAATTTATATGAAACACCTGAAAGGTTAACAAACTTTCTATATGTGGTTTTGAAACCTTGAGAAGTGAAGTTTTCATAATGGGGTCATGTTTGGACATTTTCTAACATAAAGGCCCCTAAATGTCACTTCAAATTTGAAGTGGATTCCTAATAAAACAGATTTTGTAAATGTTGTTGGAAAAATGAAAAATTGCTGCTAAATTTTTAACCCTTTTACATTTCTAATAAAAAAATATAAATAGATTTTAAAAAAATATGCTGATGTAAATTAGAAATGTGTCAAATGTTATTTATTAATTATTTTGAGTGGAATGACTGTTTTAGGGGCATAAAAATTTAAAGTTCAAAAATTGAGAATTTTTCTACATTTTTGTCAAGATTTCAAGATTTTTAAAAATAAATGCAAATTAATTACTAAATTAAAACTAGCATTAAGTACAATGTGTCACAAAAAACAATCTCAGAATCGCGTCTGTAAGTTGAAGCGTTTGAGAGTTATTATAACATAAAGTGTATCACTGGTCAGATTTGAAACATTTGGCCTGGTGAGGAAGGTGAAAACTGGCTTCAGTTGAGAATGGGTTCAGTCACATAAATTTGCAGTTCGCAATGTGGCCACATACACTTTCATTATGTTGTGACATAGCATTGTTAAACTGAATTTTTAAGCTTTAGTTACTATACAGCGCTAGTCTAAATTTGAATACTTGGTTTATTAGTAACTGCAGTTTTTATTGTTTTTAAAGTAGTAAATCATAAAAAAACTTCATAAGTTGGGCATCTCCATAAAACCCCATAACTACACTTCTATTGGAGACATAGATTGGTTCAGGCCATATGACCACTCACTGCCCCTTTTCTCCGCCCATTATACAAAGTAGGGTCTCAGTGTCCAAGCAATCTGACCTAAGAGGACCGTGCAAGAAAAATTTTAATTAAACAGCAAAGAAGAACAAACATACAAATTGTAGCATTTGATGACCATCTGCCCGAGGACTGAATACCCGATTTATCAATTCAAAACCCAAGCAAATAGCCTCCATTGCTGCCCAAATCCTATATCATTAAACATTTTTTGGCAATTACTCCCTGAAATTAAATTGTTTTAAAGGGAAACCATCTTAATCAATGAATTAATGAAAAGCACCCAAGAGCCTAAATGATAGAAAGGTACATCACATACTCACCAGGCATATAGGACTCAGCAAGATTGATCCATCTTAAATGTGTGAAGAAAAACTTAACTTATAACACAATTAAGTAACATTCAGAAGAAAATAATACACCACACCGATCCATTCTAGAGTTGAGCAAAAAGATTTGCACAGCCCTGGTCCAGTGTCCAGTCCAGTCCTCCATGGCAGCCAGAACATTGCAGTCTTCATTTCTGTGGCCATGATCTTCGAGTTGGAATCCTGAACAACTCTTTCGCTTATTAGGTTCCATGATGTTATGATGTTGTAGAACACGCTGGTATCAAAAGTGAAGACTGCCCTGGTCCGGCTACCATAGAGGACCGTACAGTGGACCAGGGCCGCATGAATCTATTTGCTCAACTCTAATCCATACGTCTTTTGGGAAGCATTCTCCAATCGTTAGGGCTACAAAATAACTCAAAAACAAACTAAAAAAACAAACAGGATTTATAAACCGAAGAATAAGTAAAACTAGTTACATTACAAAGTTTCAACAAAGTGCACAAAATGCTGAGTGAGTGAATGCTGCAGTGACCGTTGGGGTGTCGGATATCGACCAGACGGCGGGCCACAGAAGGGAGGTGTGGTGTACTGATGTTCATGATGCACTTCTGGTTGTGTCATGCAATTTCCGGTCCACACTGCATGGTCCCCCTGATGTCTCTAGTGGAACTCATCTCAGTGTGGAGATCTGGTGGGGGAAGAAGAGTAGGTATTGCACTACCTCTTTGTCAAGGATGAATGGAGCTCCACTAAGGAGCCTTAGATGGAAAGTGGGCATGCAGGGGTCTCCAGGATAAGTGGAGAAGCCAGATGAGGGAGGCCCAAAGCTGAAATGCAATCCCTCCGCCAAGCAACATCAGAGCTCCCAGCTCTTCTCTCGGCCTCCATGCGTGATTCATCTGATAAATAAGTCCGCGTTTTCATACGGTCTTCTCAAGGTCTGGAAAAGCTGACAAATCCCTCTTAGCCCAGGGCTACTTTTTATTCCCTTTGCCAGGTCACATGGGAAAATTATCTCCCAATGACCTGACTGTTACTGGGACTCCGGCAAATGTCTTCCCTTGTTACCAGGTCACATGAGCCCAAGCCCTGAACAAATGAAGGATCATTACTTCTCCTGAGCAAATCTGCCCAGAGCTGACTGCAAAATCGGAGAGAAAGTTTCCCTCCAAAACCTAAGTCTAGCCAACACACGTAAGGGATGATTATAATCCCCTATAGATCCCTACTAATTGTCCGGGATCCTTTCATTCTTTATGGCAAAATGCAACAATATCTTGTAAATCTTTGCAATGGGGCCCCATCTTCTGACATGTGGGTAATTTGCATCTTTTGTTTTTTAAATCTCATTACACATTTCTAAAAAGCAGGTAGAACTTAGGACGGCCTTTAGCATATTTCCTTCATACTGTTCATAGCTCCGTAACCAGGCACGGACTGGCACACAAGAGAACAGGAGAATCCTCAGGTGGGCCCCTGTGCAGGGGTGGCCCACCACACTCTTATATGAGCAGTACTTGGCACAATACACTTGATTTACCATATGCAGACAAAGTCAGCATCTTATTAAAACAGCAATTAATTCAGTTTACTGCTATAGAATTTTGTGAATGAAGGTAAAGTCATATTTGCATGTAGCTGAAAAGTGGGGCCCTGGAGTTGCTGTTACTGTTGGGCCCTTTTAGGCCCTTGATATTGACTTTTAGGATTGCTTCCCCAAAAGGTAGCACAAGAGTTCTTGTTCTCTAAGTGTACGTGCCCATAATCAGGAATAGCAGCGTTTTGGATGCAGCTCACCTGTGCTGCGTCCAAAACGCTGCGTTCTACAGTACAAACACAGTGGATGGGATTTATAGAAATCACATGTCCACTGTGCTTTTATTTGTTGCTACGTAAACTCACCCGCGGTGCGGGTTTATGAGCCACAGTATGTTAATTTCTGTTGCGGAGACACTAGTCCCAACCTGGCTTATCCTAACATCTCCATGGGGCCAGGTGACCTGATTGTCCCAACCAGGCTCCTCCGAACATCCTCATGGGTTCAGTGATAGTCAATGGAACAGATCTGTATTCCTCTTGATGTGGCCATGGTGCCTTGGCTGGTGTTCGGTAGGAGTCAATCTGGGAACACAGGCAGATTCCCCCTTTTATATTTCACAACTGTCCTTCAGGCCATTATCAACAGGTTAGGAGGAAGGTGGGATGAGGACATCTCTCATTGTTTGAGTATTTAATCAATCTGCACAGTTTGTCCTTTACTGTTTGCAGATGAACAAGCTACATGGACTTATACAATCAACATATTAGCAAACATTGATTGTTCAATTACCCTGTCCTCCAAAGATAGCAACAGAATAAGCTGCAACAAACATCAACTCAAGAATTAGCATTCAGGCTCATGTAACAATGGCCTTTGTCTCTTGACCCACCAAAGAAACACGTCTGGCTTAATCTTGAACAAATGCTGTGTCATGACATATAGCTTCCCGTGGATGGATGTCTCAGTCGTGGTCCTGTCCTGCTCTGCCCTTATTCATATTGATGTCGTTAGACACATGATAAGGTTTTAATATTAGAGCTAAGTTAGGACCATCCCAATGGGTACACCTTTTCGTGGTGGGATGACTTTTATACTTTTTTAACAAAATAGCCTTAACTAAGTACCCTATGCTTTTTACATGTACCATTACTATTTACTTATTTACTTGGTATAGGGTATATTCTCATTTTGTTATTTCTTTTTTTCTTGGGTTTTGTCTCATACGGTGAAAGCCAGAATAAAAAAAAATCTAAATCGCATGATAATTTTTTGGGATCACTTCCCAAAAATATGGAACAAAAAGGGATCAGAAAGTTGCTTGTTCCACAAAAAAAAACGTGGAAATCTATTCACCAAGAAAAGGGGTGACTTTTTTGTTACATTTCTTTAAAGTAGTAAAACATAAAAAAATATATAAATTCAGTATTACTATAAGTTTACTGACTTGTAGAAGAAACCTAAGGGTATGTGTCTTTAAAGTTAAGTTGAACTCGCCGAGTTTTTTAAGAAGAACCTACTTCAAAAAATGCAGGCATTTTTACAATGCTACAAAAGATGCCAGTCATCTTCATCTGTCTCTTTGGGGTCCCCATAGAATTCAGCATTTAGCTTGTGGTGCCTTCCAAGTCCAAGCGGAAGTCTCCTGAAGAATGGTCGTCAGCTTATCTTTACAGACAAGAAGCAATTAAAAGAAACTCAAAAGACTGAACATATAAACAGCAAGTCGATTTTCCATTGCAGTGCATATGTTCATTCTTTTGAGGCAGGTAACCACCTGAAAAAGAAATCCTGGGCACCTACCCAAGCAGGTCAATTTTACTGTCAGTGAACATTGTAAAAACAACCCCACCTCATAAAAAAAAACAATGCCAGAACTGCTTTTTTACAATTCCACTTAACTTGGATTCTTTTGGATGAGAACCAATAACAATACAGAAATATATCACCAGAACCACCATCAGTAAATTAATACATCACCATAACCACCATCAGTACATGAATACATCAACAGAACCACCATCAGTACATGACTACATCACCAAGCTTCGTACAGCAAGGAATTTTAATGTCAGATCAGCCCCATACAGGGTCGAACTGGCCCAGCGCTAAACTGGAGGATCCTCCCATGGTCCCTGGGCCCATGAGCAGGTCACAGAGGGTGGCCTGCCGGTAACAGCCCTGGTTTCAACTGAATGTGAAAACATGCTACATGTGAACATTTCCTAAATATATTTTGTATGTTTGATAGCATGTAATGGTTAAGTCTGATAATTAAAGGGGTTCTCTGTTTAGGCCAATTTATACTTGTTAAATCACAGTGTGTTTCCTTGCTTGGACGCCAACGATCAGCTGTAATCTGTGATGAAATCTAGTAGTAAGTGTTCAGTTGCTCTACAGTGCCACCACAGGGAAAATTAGGCATTACACAGTGCCCATTCAGATCTATGTGTTCTCTCTCTCAATGGGTCTTTCTGAGCTGAAGTCTCACTTTGTGGCCACGGCCCCACTATCAGTATTTGGTTAGTATTCGGTCAGTATTTTTTCTCAGGAGTGGGAGACAAAACCAGTAGTGGGTGATAAATGCAGAATTGTTGCACTTGTTTCTATTATACCTTTTCTCTGATTGTTCCTCACCTGGTTTTGGCCCCCACTCCTGAGATAAAATACTGACCGAATACTGACCAAATACTGATAGTGGGGCCGTGGCCAGTAACTGCTCTCCACTCTGGCCAAGAGATGAGGATCCTGATTGGGGAACTAACCTCTATTAACTCAGAATTCTCTAAAAGGGTACATGACAATGAGTTAACTAAAATGGATAATCCCTTTAAGAAGAAAAATCGTCTTGTCTCTTCTGCTCATAATTCGCCAATTTATATAGAGACAATGAATATTTTATCACATTCTAAGCAATTACCTCCAATTAACAATGTTAACTCCCTTGTGATTAGCAGATGTGGCCGCTTCAGATTTGTGTATACGGCCAGAAGATGAAGGATTAATCAGTTTTACAAGTATTGAATGGCATTCCAGCAGGCAGATCAATGCCTATTCTCTGCCGCCTGCCCACATTGTTGTGGAAGGACAAGTGGCTGCTGCGCTCTACAAACTCTTCCTGCAACCAAGTAACACAATATACAAATATTTAGATAAGGTCCACAGGAAACAATGGGCGCAGATACATAACAGGTGCTCGGGGTTAGCAAAACAATACAAGAAGTATGGTCACCAAATAAAGGGAAAGTCTTACTAATTACCACAATGATCAGAGTACTAGGTTGTATATATTATATTCATTATGAGGAGGAAAAGAGAGAATTCAGAAAGATGGGAATTCAAGTTTGAAACAAAGACATTTTTCCAAACAAACATGATATACAATACAAAGTTATATTGTGGTACTGTGTTAGCCAGAAAAATCGATGTAAATACTTTTATGCCAAAAATGACAAAAGTATTCTTGGGGTGATACCTTTACAAACATAATTCTATTATATTTTCTGGAATGAATATCCACGATCAGTCCCCTATGCCTGAACCTTGATAACCTTCCTAAGGCTATGTTCACATGTTGCGTTTCTTCAGCTGTCTTTATTCAAATTAAAAACTGCTTTTTACAGTATCAGCAAAAGCTCTGAGATTTCAGATATCTCATTCACACGCTTGTTTTTTAATCCCTCACTGGATTGTAAAACTGCTGCATTTTTGAAAACTGCAGCATATCAATTCTTTCAGCATTTTTCCACCAGTGTAAAGTAATGAGTAAGTGCAAAAATGCAGCAAGAAAAGCAGCAAAAAAAAAAAAAAAAAACCTGCGATTTGGCTGCAGAAAAAAAATGCAACGTGTGAACATAGCCAAAGCCACAGCAGAGACCTGGAGGAAATAGTGCAAGACACTAATAGATCCTGACAAGTGGATACAACTGTATTTAGTCTACAGCAATGCTTTGTGAGCGTTAAATACATCAGCACTAGCTGTACAAATCTCTTTGGTAGTTTGTTACAATGTATAAGGCTGAGTTCATACGATGCGTTTTTCATGCGTTTCCGCTGCGTTTTTGCAGTTGCGGAAACGCCGCGGAAACGCATTAAAAATGCATGGTAGAAGGGCAGCAATGTTCCCCAATTGAAATCCGCATGTGCTGTGCCCATGATGCGGATTTTTCCGCAGCGTAAACGCTGCGGTCAAAAATCCGCAGCATGTCATTTAATTTTGCGGAAACGCTGCTCTTTTGCCGCCATTGACTTGCATTAGACCGCATGGAATCCGCATCACTGTATATGTTGATGCGCTTTTCATGCGGTCTAATGTGCGGATGGTACCCGGGTGTGGATGAGAGGACTCTCATCCAGACCCAGGTACCATTAAAAAAAAAAAGAATAAAATAAAAAATATATATATTCTCACCTTCTGATGGCAGGCGCAGCGCTCCTGCTTGGTTCGCGGCACTTCGGGTTTGCATGAAGACGGACCTTCGCTGACGTCAGAGTCATGTGACGGGTCACGTGACGCTGACGTCGGAAGGTCCTAAAGTCTTCACTGCCGGCAGCCGGGACCGAGCGAAGCAAGACACCGGGGGCCATCAGAGGGTAAAGTATATATTTATTTTTTATTTTTTGACATTCACACACTATATAAATCCATGCCGGTTGCATGGATTTATATAGTGTAAAGTTGACAAGCACTTTCCAAATGATGCTAAAATCGCTTGGGAAGCGCTTGTCAACCCGCATGCGGAAATTAAAGTGAAGACCGCTTCATTTCCGCATGTCCCTGGCAGGAAACCGCATGTACAATCCGCATGCGTTTTTTCCTGCCAGAGAGATGCAGAAACGCTCAGGAAAAAATCCTGAGCATTTCTGCATCGTCTGCACATACCCTTAGTCTGGAGCTTGGAATTTGATATCAAAGATACTAAATTTAAAGGGCTGGTGACCTATGGGGTCACTTTTTGTTTGTTTGTTTTAAATTAAAGGGGTTTTCCCAGGAACAAAAGTTGCTTTTAATCAATAGATCTTGGAATAATAATAACTTCCACAATTGGATGTGTTTAAATAAAATGTTCCTGTGCTGAGATAATCTTATAAATGTGCCTCTGCTGTGTACTGTGTAATGCCTGTGTGTGACTGTACAGGGACATGGTCTGATCATACCACATCTCCTGGGCAGGGGAGGAAGCAAAAGAGTATACAGACATTACAGCAGGGGATCACAAATGATTGTTTTTGTGAGAAAAAACATTTCCCTGCCTGTTTTATAAGCAATGTTTTACCTCAAATATAGAATTATTTGTATCCCCTGCTGTAATGTCTGTGTACTTTTTTGCTCCCCTGCACAGGAGCTGTGGTATGATCAGACCATGTTCCTGTACGGTCAGACACAGCCATTACATTGTACACAGCAGGGGCACATTTATAAGATTATCTCAGCACAGGAACATTTTATTTAAACACATCCAATTGTGGAACTTATTATTCCAAAATCTATTGATTAAAACAAACTTTTGTTCGTGTGAAAACCCCTTTAAATGTATTTGATTTAAAAAATTGCATTGCTTGCCTTTTCTGGCCTCTTTGTTGCATCGTATGTAGGCGGCTTTGCATAAATACTCTGTAAGCATTGACACTCTTTGGCAAAGACTATAAAAATGAGCATGTTGGGCACTCTAAATAAAAAGACCCCCATATGTGTGTAAATTCAGAAGGATCCGGATAAGCTCGAACAATGGGCAGAGACTAATAGAATGGTATTTAAGAGGAAGAAATGCAAAATTCTACATCTGGGCAAGAAAAACGAAAATGACATCTACAGAATGGTGGGAGGAATAGAATTAAGCAACAGCATGTGTGAAAAAGACTGGGGTATACTAATAGATCACAGACTGCACACGAATCAACAGTGTGATGCAGCAGCAAAAAAGGCAAACACAGCTCTGGGATGTATTAAGAGAAGCATAGAGTCTAGATGACGTGAAGTAATTATCACCTCTATTCCTCCTTGGTCAGACCTCATCTGGAATACTGTGTCCAGTTCTGGGCACCACATTTTAAAAAGACTCAAAAAACTGGAGCAAGTTCAGAGAAGAGCTACCAGGATGGTGAGCGGACTGCAAACAATGTCCTACAAGGAACGATTGAAGGATCTGGGAATGTTTAGCTTGCAAAAAAGAAGGCTAAGAGGAGACTTAATAGCTGTCTACAAATATCTGAAGGGATATCACAGTGGAGAGGGATCAGCCTTATTCTCATTTGCACATGGAAACACGAGAAGCAATGGAATGAAACTGAAAGGGAGAAGATACAGATTAGATATTAGAAAAAACTTCTTGACAATGAGGGTGATCAATGAGTGGAACAGGCGGCCACGAGAGGTGGTGAGTTCCCCTTCAATGGAAGTCTTCATACAGAGGCTGGACAGACATCTGTCTGAGATGGTTTAGTGAAACCTGCATTGAGCAGGGTGTTGAACATGAGGACCCAGGAGGTCCCTTCTAGTTCAAACAGTCTATGATCTCTAAAACTGTATGGTGGATTAAAAAAAATGGAATACTCAGAGGGGCAAATAGAATAAAATAAGGGCACAACTGGAACTGGCCACTTTTGACATGGTGACAGGTCCTCTTTAACTGAGAATCCATCAGTGAAATTATTTGCAACTCTATCTGTCTCTCTCTTGAGATTTATGACCTCAGACCACTTTGAAGTTTAATGTGCAGGGAAACACAAAACTTATAAAAGAGCAATATCACTCTATGACTAAGTATCATTTGCCATCCGAAATGCATCAGAAGATCACTATTTGTCTCTGTCCTAATATATCTGGATATACACTGCTCAAAAAAATAAAGGGAACACTCAAATAACACATCCTAGATCTGAATGAATGAAATATTCTCATTGAATACTTTGTTCTGTACAAAGTTGAATGTGCTGACAGCAAAATCACACAAAAATCATCAATGGAAATCAAATTTATTAACCAATGAAGGCCTGGATTTGGAGTCACCCCCAAAATTAAAGTGGAAAAACACACTACAGGCTGATCCAACTTTGATGTAATGTCCTTAATGTTAGGCGTCGGGCGTTTGCTGGATTTGAAATGGGTTAAGAGCCATCAGGGGATTCTGTGGTCTTCCATTCTGGTCCAGCCAGGACTGATGCTGCTCAGCATTTTCATCAGTCCCAACACCTAGCTGGTGCACGAGATGGACGAGTTGTTTCCTGGGTCTTTATCCCTAGCAACATGAAGCGTAGGTTGCAGAGGGAAACAGGGCTGCTACAGCCTAAGTCCAGGATTCTCTGCACTGAGCATGCCCGTGACATGGCGGACCGTGATTGGTGGTTTGGGAGTCAGCTAATCCAATGGTGCGACGGTGGGCAGGGCTTAATCTTTAAAAAGCCCGCCCACAAATATGGCGGCGCGCTCTTATCATCGAGCAGTGATGGTGTTGTGTGGACGCTTGGTCGTTTGAGCTCCACGGGTGCTTTAGTGGAAGTAGGCAGGTTAGTGGAAATAGGCAGGTAGCTTCGTCTGACAGTCTGACTCCGACTAAGGGGTCACCATACACCCCGAGCAGTCTGCAGACACCGTATTCCCGGTACCGCCTGTAAGCCACGTGGAGAGATTCTCCTCAGTCCGGTAGCATGCCGGCTGAGAGCACTTATACGACGGCGTGAGTCACACGCATCCTAGCGCCAACTGTATCAGAGCGCCAGGGTCTTGCCGAACATGGCTGACAACCAGCAACTGCAGCGCTATATACAGCAGCTTGAGGCCAGACTTAGGACTCTGGAACAAGCTGACCCGGTAGCTGATATCACTGCAGTAGCTACCCAGGTGGCTTCTCAAGCAGCCAATCTGGTTAACCCGGCTGCGATAAATGCTGCGGCAGCTGCAATTGCCCCATTACCCCGTTTTGCTCTCCCGGAAAAATTTTCTGGGGACAGTAAATCCTGCAGGGGTTTTATTAATTTATGCTCCATTCAGTTGGAGATGATGGAGGCACGGTTCCCCTCCGAAAGAGCCAAAGTGGGTTATGTCATCTCGTTACTCTCCCACAGGGCTCTGGAGTGGGCTACTCCTCTGTGGGAGCGCAATGACCCGGTAGTGGCTAATGCGGGTCTCTTTTTTAATACCCTAAAGAGTGTTTTCCTTGGTCCTCAGGTCACGCATGATACGGCTCTTAAGCTTCTTCCGTTGGTCCAGGGTTCGGTCACCGCCAGCCACTATGCCATCCAGTTCAGAACCTTAGCGGCTGAATTGGATTGGTCTGAGCGGTCTTTAATCCCGGTGTTCTGGAAGGGTCTGGCTGGGCATATTAAAAATGCTCTCTCTACCAGAGAGATTCCAACCTCCCTGGAGGAGTTAATCTCTCTCGCTAACCGAATAGATTTGTGTCATGCAGAACACAAGTTAGAGCTGGAGGTCGCAAGACCTCAGTGTCGGTTGGCACCATCCTTCTCTAGACCCATTTCCAAACCCGTGACTCCCGACCCGGAGCCTGAGGCTATGGATATATCCCGAACTGAGTCTAGCTCTTCTCGTTCCCGACCTGCACATCTCTTAGAGTCCCCCGTTAATAAGGGTTCCAAGCAGTCGGGAAAACGAGTGTGTCTAACCACCGTTGGAGGAGGTGTGTTAGATTCTGGGGCTTCTTCCTCCAAATTATTGTATAAGGTGACATTGTCCGTCGGAGCATCCGCGGTTACTGCCAAGGCGTGGGTGGATTCTGGCACCGATGGCAATTTTTTGTCATCTACGTTTGCCCAGAGGCATGCCATCCCTATAGAGTTACTGCCAAGACTAATGAACATTAGGGTAGTCAACGGTTCACTCCTGCTCACGCCAATCACTCACCAGTCGATTCCCCTCACCATGTCATTTCCTCAGGGTCACCGGGAGGTTATCTCCTTTCTTATTATTCCCGGTGGTTTAGATGAGGTGTTATTGGGTCTTCCATGGTTACATTGTCACACTCCACACATTGACTGGAATACGGGGAGAATTTCTTCCTGGAGTGAGAATTGCGTGTCTCAGTGTATGGTGACAGTCACCCGGAGGGTAGTCTCTGACCCTTCTACCGATGTGGCTTCCGGCACAGACCCTCTGTCTGTCCCCAAGACCCAGGTCTTGTCAGATTATGTCAAAAAGAACCCTCGGGTAGACCTCTTGTCCCGGCCCATGGATACGGCTGAGGGCAATGACGAACCCAGGCTCATTCTTCCTCCTGGGAGGACGTTCGTTCCTCCTAGTCTACAAAATGAGGTGCTCTCCTGGGCGCATGCCCCTAAGTCCAGAGGTCATTTTGGGGTCAAACGTACTGCTAAGTTCCTTCAACAATCGTTTTGGTGGCCCCTTTGGCGCCAGGACATTAAGGAATATGTTCTAGCGTGTGTCTCCTGTGTGAGAGATAAATCATCCCGTCAAAGTCTGGCTGGTCTTCTCCATCCGTTACCCATGGCGGATTCCAAGAATCGAATGAGTGAGTCGGCTGACACTCTTCGTCGTCCTACTCCCGTATTCTATCCGGACGGCAGAGTGTGGCTCACGGCTCGCAACACTAAAGTACGCGGGGAATGTGCTAAGTTTGCCCCACGCTTTATTGGTCCTTTTCAAAATTTTGGCCCAAGTAAAGCCAGTAATGTACCGTTTACAATTACCACGACACCTGAGGAGTCACGACACTTTTCATGTGTCGCTCCTCAAGCCCGTTCGCCTGCCAAAACTCGCTGAACCCCAACCAGCTACACACATCAGGGGTGATAATCTCGAGGTGCAGGCTATTATGGGGTCTAGAATGGTTCGTGAAAAAAAAAAAGGTTACCTGGTACACTGGAGTGGCCATGGATCTGCGGATCATTCCTGGGAACCGGTGGACCACATTCATGCCCCCCTGCTCGTTGAGGAAGATGAGCGTCAAGTGAAGGGAGATAATGTTAGGCGTCAGGCATTTGAAATGGGTTCAGAGCCATCAGGGGATCCTGTGGTCTCCCATTCTGGTCCAGCTGGGGCTGATGCTGCTCAACATTTTCATCAGTAACAACGCCTAGCTGGTGCACGAGATGGACGAGTTGTTTCCTGGGTCTTTATCCCTAGCAACATGAAGGATAGGTTGCAGAGGGAAACAGGGCTGCTACAGCCTAAGTCCAGGATTCCCTGCACTGAGCATGCCCGTGACATGGCGGACCGTGATTGGTGGCTTGGGAGTCAGCTGATCCGGTGACCTGGCACCGCCTGATTGGTCGCAGGTGACGCCACCAATGGTGCGACGGTGGGCAGGGCTTAATCTTTAAAAAGCCCGCCCACAAACATGGCGGCGCGCTCTGATCATTGAGCAGTGATGGTGTTGTGTGGACGCTTGGTCGTTTGAGCTCCACGGATGCTTTAGTGGAAATAGGCAGGTAGCTTCATCTGACAGTCTGGCTCTGACTAAGGGGTCGCCATACACCCCGAGCTCCTCCTGTTCCTCCTTGCACAAAGACGGAGGTAGCGGTCCTGCTGCTGGGTTGTTGCCCTCCTACGGCCCCCTCCACGTCTCCTGGTGTACTGGCCTGCCTCCTGGTAGAGCCTCCAGCCTCTGGGCACTACGCTGACAGACACAGCAAACGTTCTTGCCACAGATCGCATTGATGTGCCATCCTGGATGAGATGCACTACCTGAGCAACTTCTGTGGGTTGTACAATCCGTCTCATGCTACCACGAGTGTGAAAGCACAACCAACATTCAAAAGTGACCAAAACATCAGCCAGAAAGCATTGGTACTGAGATGTGGTCTGTGGTCCCCACCTGCAGAACCACTCCTTTATTGAGGGTGTCTTGATAATTGCCAATAATTTCCATCTATTGTCTATTCCATTTGCACAACAGCATGTGAAATTGATAGTCAGTCAGTGTTGCTTCCCAAGTGGACAGTTTGATTTCACAGAAGTTTGATTTACTTGGAGTTATATTCTGTTGTTTAAGTGTTCCCTTTATTTTTTTGAGCAGTGTATAATAAAGACTGAAGATTTTATGACATCATGGTGCTGGATTTTTCTGTTTGCTGCTTGGATCCGTTGCGCTGTGTTCTGTGCATCTGTTGCTAGTGAGTGAAGCTGGAATTAGTCTCTTTTAGTAAAAGAGCAATGGTGCAAAACGTTGTCTGCGTGATAGTGTGGCAAATCAGGGATGTTCATGGGCGGAGCTGAATTTTTGGCGCAAACAATTTGGAACCCCGCACACGAACACTAATTTGAAATACCAAACAAATTCGCTCAACACTACTAGAAATCATATTTTTGTTTATGTATACCAAACTAAAGACGATGATTCTTTGCAATAAGATGGAAATTCTTCCGACCAGTCCAGAAGAAGTGAATGTATAATTACTACTGTTGAGCGAGTATGTTCTGTTAACCCTTTCGCCGAGTATGCTCGGGCCGAGCTCCAAATATCTACAGCTGCTCGGTGATATGGTTGAATCGCTCCCGTGTGCATGATTTGTGACTGTTTGACAGTTTTATTACATGTGAGGAATGTCTATTTCTTACACATTCCTCACATGTAATAAAACTGTCAAACAGTTGCAAATCATGTACACGGGAGCGATTCAACCATATCACCGAGCAGCTGTAAATACTCGGAGCTCGGCCCGAGCATACTCGGAACAGAACATACTTGATTAACACTAATAATTGCCATTACTAATTGAGTGCCAGTGCCAATTATTTTTGCCATTTTACAAAATAAAACCAGCAGAAACAATATCAAGTTCTTGAAAGAAGTTGTAAAATGATTAAATCTTATATTTATTAACTATTACATGCAAAGCAGAACTTTTTTTTAACTGGAATAATTTTCAAAATAATTTTCCTGTGTCTGTAGATATGGCATTTTCCATATTTGCTATGGCACCCCCTGTTTGTTTTTTTTAACGATCTCTTATAACATCCACCAAATGCGTCCAGGGTTGGTGAAAAATCTGTTCTAGTCTACCTGTTCTCTGATTGTCGCATTAGTATCCGGGTGGAAGGGCTGAGCTACTGTACTTAATATGTATAACCACCAGCGCAGGACATATTAGGTGGACGTTCTGAAAAGGAATCACAATAACTCCAGTGGGCCCCATAACAAGTATGTGACAGCAATATCTATACACATAGGAACATTTTTTAAAGATTTAAATTTAAAATTGCTTTGTATGGTGTGAAATTAAATATTCAAAGGGGCTTTCCCCCAAAATACATTTATCAACTATTCACACAAACTATAATAGGGTCACCAAACTATCAATTAAAGCACTGCTTGTGTCACGGAGATACCGCAATAGAGAAGGGCCAGAAAATCGCAGCGTCTGGTCACACGAAATCCTACACTGATTAGAACTGCTTCACCATCCGATTAAATAATGCAGGTTTTCCTTGCTCTGTCATTGCAAGGGTTAATCAGTTCAGTTGATCTGCAGGAGCTCTCCATCCTGAATTGACTCAGCTGTTCTGTGTTGGCCTCTCCCATCTGGTATAAATGCTCGCCACTGGCACTTGCCACTTATAGTTCTTACTTCCTCGTTAGGTGTTGGAGGAGAAATTCAGCTTTTGGAGTTGACGGTTGGAGAGCTGTTCAAGAGATTTCTGAGTGGTGCTGGTTTGCATGCTTATCCTTATCCTCATCCTCTTCTATTTGCTTTCTCTACCTATCCCTCCCCTCTGTTCCACTCTGGTGTTTTGTTAGTATATTTGTATGAATGTAGTTTTCTTTCATCCCTGTCTGTCTTCCTTTGTCTGTCTGGTTAGCATAATACTACACACTTCAGCCTCACACCTCCCTGGGTGTGGGAGGGAACAGATGAGGTTTAAGATAGGAGAACAGCAAGGTACATGACCCCAGCATCTCCACCTTCCGGGGTAATCCGGGGGACAGGGATAGACTAGTTCAAGGGCTCAGGTAGGCGTCCACCGACCCTATTCAATATGTGACAGCTGATTTGTTATATCACTGAGAAACCATGTGGCCCCTTCAAGTCTGGATGCAACTGCTCACTCTGCACTCCCTATAGTTATGCTGCCAATGAAGAAGGAGCTTATCTACTGCAATTGTCTGAATAAGTTAGTGACAAAAATTAGTTCAGTGACTGCATCGGTGATGAGATCTCTCGACGTGGCGTTACCGCTGCAGTTAAAACCCCAAGGCCCAAGCAACGGTGGGGAGATGGGATGGTACCCGGAAAAGGTGAGAACCCCCTTAACCCCTTTCTGACATAGGGAGTAATAATACGTGCCTGCTCCCTGGGCCTTAATGACCAGGTATGTATTATTACGCCTTGGTGATCGCGCCCGCACAGAGGCTGTGCGGGCGCGATCGCTGCTGGGTGTCAGCTGATTGTAAAAGTTGATCACAGCATTGCAGGAGCAGGCAGAGGTAAGAGAGCCCCTCTTACCTTGGATCCGAGACCCCGCACTGTGTCCCAATCGTTGCCATGATGACCCGATGTCGTGCGCAGTGCACGATTTATCTAACTTGTGCCAGTGCAGAGCTGACAGCCTGCATAGCATAAGGATGCTGCTGCATCCTTATGCTATACAAGAGATCAGCCTGCAAAAAATGAAAGCCCCATAGTAGGACAAAGTATAAAAGTGAAAGAAAGTGTCAGAAAGTGGAAAAAAAGTAAAAATATTAAAAAATGAAAAATAATCCCAAAAAAATAAAAATATACTGTACCCATAAATAAATATTATTATCAAAGAAAGTGTATGCTCCAGTAATGAGGGGGAGGGGGGAAGTGTAGGGCAGGCAAGACAGGTTCTGGTAGTGGGTGACTCTATTATTAGGGGGACAGACAGGGCAATCTGTCACAAAGACCGGGATCGCCGAACGGTGTGCTGCCTCCCTGGCGCTCGAGTCCGGCACATCGCGGATCGGGTTGACAGGTTACTGGGTGGGGCTGGCGAAGACCCAGCGGTCATGGTCCACATCGGCACCAATGACAAAGTGAGTGGTAGATGGAGGGTCCTTAAAAATGATTTCAGGGACCTAGGTAGGAAGCTTAGGGCAAGGACCTCGAAGGTAGTTTTCTCAGAAATACTACCAATCCCGCGAGCCACACAGGAGCGCCAACGGGAAGTTAGGGAGGTGAATAAGTGGCTAAAGAGTTGGTGCAAGGCAGAAGGGTTTGGGTTCATGGAGAACTGGGCCGACTTCGCGGTCGGCTACAGGCTCTACCGTAGGGACGGGCTGCACCTCAATGGGGAGGGTTCAGCGGTGCTGGGGAAGAAGATGGCTAATAGGTTGGAGGAGTTTTTAAACTAGAGACGGGGGGGGGGGAAACCAAGGAAATAGGTGGGATGTGAGGCAAGCAAGGGGGAATGGAAGAAGTGAATATAATGAGGGTGGAGAGGGGGGTGGGGATAGTACAGTTAGATCGTTAGAGAAGAATAGGATGCTAAATAACCCCAAAGTTTTATCTTGCATGCTGACCAACGCAAGAAGCCTGACCAATAAGGCGGATGAGCTGCGGGCGCTTATATCGGAGGAGAGGTATGACATCGTAGGTATAACAGAGACTTGGCTAGATGATAGCTACGACTGGGAGGTAAATTTATTAGATTATAGTTTATTTAGAAGGGACCGGAAACAGGGGAAAGGCGGAGGAGTCTGCTTATATGTAAAGTCATGTCTAAAACCCAGACTAAGGGAAGATATAGGAGAGGGAGAAGAGGGGGTCGAGTCCATGTGGATAGAGATAGAGGGGGCAAAAAATAATAATAAAATATTACTGGGGGTCTGCTATAAGCCACCAAATATAACAGAGGAGAATGAGAATCTGCTATTAGGACAAATAGACAAAGTAGCAAAACATAATGAAGTGATTGTAATGGGGGATTTCAACTACCCGGATATTGACTGGGAAACAGAAACCTGTAGATCTCAGAAAGGAAAAAGGTTCTTGACAAATATTAAGGATAATTATCTCTCCCAACTAGTGCAGGAACCAACGAGAGGGAAAGCCGTGTTGGACTTAATATTGACTAATAGGCCTGATAGAATAACTGAGGTACAGATAGGAGGGCACCTAGGTAATAGCGATCATAATATTATCGACTTCAAAATGCCCTTCAGTAGGGTTATCAATAAGGGAACAACAAAAACATTAAACTTTAGGAGGGCGAAGTTTGATCAGCTGATAGAAAACCTTCAACTTATTGACTGGGACAAAGTTCTTAATCAAAGGAATACGAATAGTAAATGGGAAACCTTCAAAAGAATTCTGAATACTCAGTGCGAGAGGTATATACCGTATGGGAATAAAAGGGCCAGAAATAAGAGGAAACCAATATGGTTGAATAAGAACGTAAAAAGGGCGTTAAATAGCAAAAAAGAGGCATTCAAGAGATTAAAACAGGAAAACAGTAAGGAGGCACTAATGTGTTACAAGGAAAAAACGAGAACCTGTAAAAAACAAATAAAAATAGTGAAGGAGGAAACAGAGAGACGTATTGCTAGGGAAAGTAGATCAAATCCCAAACTGTTCTTTACGCATATAAATAGTAAAAGGATTAAATCGGATAATATTGGACCGATAAAAAGTGATGAAGGCAAAATCATAGAGAAAGATGAGGATAAAGCTAATCTATTAAATAATTATTTTTCGACAACTTTCACAAAGGAAATAGAACTAACAGGAGAAATGAGAAGTGACAAGCTTAATCCTCCTCTAAGTATGACTAATCTAACCCAAGTTGGGGTACAGAAACGCCTCAGTAACATTAAAATAAACAAATCACCAGGACCTGATGGCATACACCCACGGGTACTAAGGGAACTAAGTAATGTGATAGACAGACCGTTATATCTTATATTTAAGGACTCTGTTGAGACTGGGTCTGCACCACTTGATTGGCGACAGGCGAATGTAGTGCCAATATTCAAAAAGGGAGCGAAAAGTGACGCCGGAAACTATCGGCCGGTGAGTCTGACGTCCGTTGTGGGCAACATTTTTGAAAGCTTCATTAAAGAGGCGATTACGCAGCATCTTGATGCTAATAATCTTTTAACCCCGAACCAACATGGATTCATGAGGAATCGCTCCTGCCAAACAAACCTGATTGACTTCTACGAGGAGGTTAGCTCTCGAGTAGATCAGGGGGAACCAGTGGATGTCGTGTATCTCGACTTCTCAAAAGCGTTCGATAGCGTGCCACATAATAGGTTGGTATACAAAATGAGAATGATGGGGCTGGGGGAAAATGTTTGCAAGTGGGTAGCTAACTGGCTAAGGGATAGAAGGCAGAGGGTGGTTATAAATGGAATATACTCAGATTGGGTAAGCGTCACTAGTGGGGTACCACAGGGGTCTGTACTAGGCCCAATGTTATTTAATATCTTTATTAACGACATAGTCAGCGAGATAAATAGTAAAATATCAATATTTGCAGATGACACAAAGTTATGTAAAACAATTAATACAAAAGAGGACAGTGCAGACCTACAGAGGGACTTGGATAAGCTGGGTAGGTGGAGCATTAAATGGCAAATGAGGTTTAACGAGGAGAAATGTAAGGTCATACATATGGGAAGGAAAAATGGAAGTCACCAGTACTCACTGAATGGGAAATCATTGGGGAATTCAGAGATGGAGAAGGACTTGGGCATCTTGATTGATAGCAAACTAAATTGGAGTGCCCAAAGTCAGGCCGCTGCTGTAAGGGCAAACAGGGTAATGGGATGTATCAGAAGAGGTATAGCTGCAAAGGATGAGAACATTGTTCTTCCACTGTACAAAGCACTGGTCAGACCACACTTGGAATACTCAGTTATGGGCCCCAATATATAGAAAGGATATAAATGAGCTTGAGAAGGTACAAAGAAGGGCAACAAAATTAATAAAGGGAATGGAGGGACTGCAATACCCAGAGAGGTTGGCAAAACTAGGACTATTCAGCCTGGAAAAGAGAAGGTTGAGGGGGGACATAATAAATGTGTACAAATATGTTAGGGGACAGTATAGAGACCTTGCCAGGGATTTGTTCAAAAGGAGGTATATTACGGTAACAAGAGGGCATTCACTAAAACTAGAAGAGAAAAGGTTTCAGCACCAGCATAGGAAGGGGTTCTTTACGGTAAGAGCAGTGAGAATATGGAATTCACTGAGTGAGGAGACGGTAATGTCGGATTCACTACACCAGTTCAAGCGGGGACTGGATGCATTTCTAGATACCAGGCAGATTTCTGCATATACTTAAAAATAAAATAAAATAGTAGGTTGATACAGGGATTTATTCTGACTGCTGGTTTCAGAGTCGGGAGGGAATTTTTCCTCAGGTGAAGATTGGCTAAATCATTTGGGGTTTTTGCCCTCCTCTGGATCAACTTTAGCAATTACAGAACTAACAGGTCGAACTTGATGGACGCAAGTCTTTATTCGGCTTTACAAACTATGTTACTATGTTACTATGATGCTTTATCATTTAGAATTTACCAAACAAAAATGGAATAAAACGTGATCAGAAAGACAACTGTAAATAACAATGGTACCGCTGAAAACATCATCTTGTCCCGCAAAAAAACAAGCCACCATACAGCTCCATCAGCCAAAAAATAAAAAATGTATAACTTTCAGAATATAGCGATGCAAAAAAATTATTTTTTCTATAAAATAGTTTTTATTGTGTAAAAGCGCCAAAACATAAAAAACTATATAAATGTGGTACCGCTGTAAACGTACTGACCCGAAGAATAAAGCTACCTTATCAATTTTACCACACACGGAACGGCATAAAAAAAAAAAAACAATTCCTAATTGCTGTTTTTTGTTTATTCTGCCTCCCAAAAATCCGAATAGAAAGCGATCAAAAATTTCATTTGCCCGTAAATGGTACCAATAAAAACGTCAACTTGTCTCACAAAAATCAAGAAAAAAAGCCCTTACATGACTGTTGGCCAAAATATGGAAGAATAATTGCAAAAACTAGTCTTTGCAAAAAGAAGCGTCTTTTAGTGTGTGACAGCTGCCAAACATAAAAACCCGATATGAATCTAGTATCACTATAATCGCACCAACCCGAAGAATAAAGTCGTCTAATCACTTATAACGCACGAGGAAAGGCGTAAAAAATAAACTCTAGGGTTAGGGTTGTTCCAGGGTTAGGGTTGTGCTAGGGTTAGGGTTGTGCTAGGGTTAGGGCTGTGCTAGGGTTAGGGTTGTGTTAGGGTTGTATTATGTTTGGGGATAGGGTTGTGTTGGGGTTGGGATTTTTTCATAAGTAAAGAAAAAAAAATGATGACGATATGGTGACTATTGTTGAGCGCAAGTCCTCGCTACTTGAGTTTGCATCGGGTGCTCGGGTATGCACTGAGTATCGTGGGTGCTTGAGTGACATGCTCTAGTCTCTGCCTCATATGTTTCGTGGCTGTTATACAGCCAAAAACTACACGCGGGGATTCCCTGCCATGCACGAGCGATCCCCACGTTTATTTTTGGGTGTCTAACAACCGTGAAACTTGCAGGGTGGGCATGTCACTCGAGCACCCACGATACATGGTGCATACCTGAGTACCCGATGCAAACTCAAGCAGTGAGCACTTGCGCTCAAGACTAATGACAACTTATTCAATATGATGACCTAATGTTATCAAATTCTGTGTTGTATCTCTGGGTTCAAAATGTTCACTATACCCCTTGATAAAATCCTTGAGGGGTCTACACTGTGTTCCAAATAATTTGTTTATTAAAATGAAAAGGTTGAAAACTCTGCTGTGCATAATAATTTGGAACATGCATTTTGAGTGCAGTTTGAGTTTTTTATTTTTTTAAAAATATACTGTTATCATAGGCAGTTTGTACAAAAACCTTTCAATTGTACTCTAATAGTTATTTGACTGGAAAATTACAGTGACTGCAATTCATATAGGTAATTTGGGAAAATCTGAGAAAATATTATTTGCATAATAATTTGGAACACAGTGTAGTTTCCAAAATAGGGTGGGGGTGGTCCACTGTTTAGGCATATCAGGGGCTCTTCAAATGCGACATGGTGTCAGCTCTCAATTCCAGCCTATTTTGCATTCAAAAAGTCACACAGAGCTCCTTCCCTTTTGAACCCTGACGTGTGCCCAAACAGTGTATTTTCCCCACATATAGGGTATCGGCGTACTTAGGAGAAATTACACAACAGTTTTAGGGTCCATTTTCTCCTCTTACCCTTGTGAAAAAAAATTGGGGCTAAAAGATCATTTTTGTAGAAAAATTTAGTTTTTTTATTTTCATGGTTCTATGTCATAAACTTCTGTGAAGCACCTAGGGTTTCAGGGTGCTCACCACACATCTAGAGAAGTTACTTGAGGGGTCTAGTTTCCAAAATGGGGTCGGATGTGGGCAGTTTCCACTGTTTAGGCACATCAAGGGCTCTCCAAATGCAACATGGCATCCGCTAATTATTCAAGCAAATTTTACATTTAAAAAGTCAAATGTCGCTCCTTCCGAACCCTGCCATGCGCCCAAACATTGGTTTTCCTCCACATATGGGGTATCGGCTTACTCAGGAGAAATAGCACAACAAATGGTATGGTGCAATTTCTCCTGTTAACCTTATGAAAATGCAAAATTAGGGGCTGAAAAACGTTTTTGTGGGAAAAATTAGAAAATTTTATTTTTACGGCTCAATGTTCTAAACTTCTGTGAAGCACCTGGGGGTTCATAGGTCCTCACCACCCATCTAGATAAGTTCCCTGAGGGGTCTAGTTTCCAAAATGGTGTCACCTGTGGGAGGGTTTCAACTGTTTAGGCACATCAGGGGCTCTCCAAACACGACATGGCATCCGCTAATTATTCAAGCAAATTTTACAGTCTAATGGCGCTCCTTCCCTTCTGAACCCTGCCGTGCGCTCAAACAGTGGTTTTCCCCCACATATGGGGTATCTGCGTGCTCAGGAGAAATTGCACAACAAATTTTCTGGTCCATTTTTTCCTGTTACCCTTGCGAAAATAAAAAAAATTTGGATCTAAAGTAACATTTTTGTGAAAAAAAGTTATATGTTCATTGTTTTCTTCCACATTCCAAAAATTCCTGTGAGGCATCTGAAGGGTTAATAAACTTCTTGAATGTGGTTTTGAGCACCTTGAGGGGTGCAGTGTTTAGAATGGTGTCACTTTTGGGTATTTTCTGTCATAAAGGCCCCTCAAAGTCACTTCAACTGTGATGTGGTCCCTAAAAAAATTCCTAACAAAAAAAAATGTTGGTTACAAAATTGTGCTGATGTAAAGTAGACATGTGGGAAATGTTATTTATTAACTATTTTTTGTAACATCTCTCTCTCATTTAAGGGGATGAAAATTCAAAGTTTGAAGATTGCAAAATTTTCAAAATTTTTGCTAAATTTCCGATTTTTTTTCACAAAGTAACGCAAATCATATCAAAGAAATTTAATCACTGTCATGAAGTACAATATGTCATGAAAAAACTACCTCAGAATCAGTGGGGTCCATTGAAGCGTTCCAGAGTTATTACCTCATAAAGTGACAGTGGTCAGAATTGTAAAAATTGGCCTGGTCATTAACGTGCAAACCACCTTCGGGGTAAAGGGGTAAATATACCTACCTATCACACGCCTCAGATATCGGTCTCACACGGCAGCAACATCTCTAGATCTAGTTTGGCTCTTCCTCAACTTCTGCACGATTCCTTCATCAATGCACTCTCTTAATAGTGGATACATTCAGTCCTTGGTGGCCGGTCGTTGACTCCAGGGTCAGTAATAGAGGCTAACTCCCCTCTAGTGATCTAGTTTGAGGTGACACTACACGTACCAGGGGTGGACACAGACAGGAGAAAGCCCCTGTGCAAGAACAATATATGGGCCCTTTGCAGTCCAATAGCTCATCATAATGCACAATTCCACCTGTTTTGGAGCTGGTAGTCGTCCTCTTACCCCTTGGGCCCCTGTGCAGCTCCACTTTTTCCGTCTGTAACTGACCCCGGGTGGCAAGAAATGCAGATCTTTATTCAGTCTGGCATGCTGGAAACATTCAGCCCCACGAATCTGAACCACGTACCACTCACATCTCCAACCAGCCAGATACATTTTTGCACCATACAGCTACAACCTTCAAGTGTTCCAGAGTCACCTACGCACTCATAAAGGAGTACTGACTAGAGACAGATGCCATCCTCAAATACTACCCTTGCACAGCGGCGTCACTTGAAGCTCATGGCCCTAAAGCAAAAGCTTGAACAGGGCCCCAAATTATTACAAGTCTTTAATAGTAATGGTCTTTTCATATGGGCCAAAAGGAGCATTTGTGCCCCCTATGCTCCAGGGCCCGGGTGCGATTGCAACCCCTGCACCTATTACAGTAATGCCCCTGCCCTTGCGCACTGACCACTCAGAGAAGGTTTCCACAAACAAGTGCAACAGAACAAATATATCAAGTCCCTAAATAAAGAGCCCAAAAAAAGCCCACCAAAATGGTCACTATCTGAGAGACACTACGGTCAGTGGTCAGTCCATACTAGTAGGGGGCAGCAGAGTGCAATGTCACCCCCAAATTGTCATTCTGTGTATATCTACAGTGTAATTATTTTTTGCCTGGAGATTAAACAGATAATTGCAGAAATCAATATTTCAGATAAGCAGTGACTTATAGCGCCATTAGACATTGCGTGCAATCATGATTTGGTCATTGTACCCCAACATGGTATTTTTTGTACATTTTTTATCTGCAACATGAGAAATCTTGAAACTCTTCAAATAATATTCTCTTGACTAATTATTTAATAATTCATGGGTGGTATCACGGCTTTTACGTGAATTGTGGCCAAGCTGCAATACCACCTGCTCCATAAGGCATTTCTGACCGTTACACTGGGCGCTTCTTTCTTTATATATCCCCATACACCAGCAATCCGTGTCTGATGAAGGTCGTAGTTTGACGACCGAAACGTTACATTGTATGGATTGCAATTTTTGAAAATTACTCTAAGAACAGTGAATATTTCATTAAAGAATTTATTTCATATCACTATATGAGTGCCGGATTATATTCTTATATTAAGCTGCAATACCAGACACAACCACAGACAAAAGTGGAGCTGTTTGCAGAATAAACTTTTGAGTACCATTTTATCTCAATAAATGTGATTATAATGGTTGTATAAGGTCTGTGTTAGGTCAGGCTCTTCTAACATTTCCAAAATGTGAAAAAAAAGGCACAATCTTCGTTTAGACTTTTCTTTGTCCACCTTCCTCATACCACCCACAGTCTGTTATCTCAACTGTGTGCACCTTACAATGGGGAGAGCCTCCCAGCGGGCTGCAGTCAATGTCTCTGTCAGGTCAGAGGTTGCGCAGAGCCTGTTCTCTCCCTCCCTGATTAGTTTGGAGCTCCATGTAATTAGCAGGGGATGGATAGGATTGGTGGACTCATCAGACGAGGCTTGGGATGACATCACACCTGATAACTTAAAATTGTGGAAAAAAAAAGCAAAAGCTCCATGAGTGCCACAACTGAACCTCCAGCGACCGGACCACAAGCACATGAGATTAGCCAGGGTAAGATGGAGGATGCGAGAATTAAAGTCCCCAAGAAGAAATGCTCAGAATACCACGAAGTCTACACGGAGATCGCAGCAGTGACATCAACAGAGGGTGAGTGCAGGTTAATCGCCAGGTACCAAGATGGCACCGGAAATTTATTATCTATCACATATCTATCTATCAGGATTGCCAACTTGATTTTTAATTTTTTTCTGGACAGCTTCTCAAAAAATCACAGACAGACAGCATTTTTTTTACTGACACATTGGGAAACCATATATTTGGATATGAAGACATCAGCTGCATTCACCTGTCAACCGTAAAATTATAACTACAAGCGTTACTTCGTACGGACTGTCCAGAAAATTCTGGACAGCTGGCAACCCATCTAACTATCTATCTATCCATCCATCTAAACTATGCTTGTATCTATCATTATCGAATCTATGTTTCAATCAATCATCCTCCTATAATGTATATCTATCTTATCTTTGTATCTATACTATCTATCTATCATCTATTATCTATCATCTCTCTATACTATCCATGTTTCTATCTATCTATCCATTGTCTAATCTATGTATCTATCTATCTATCTATACTTGCTATCTATATTATCTATCAATTTATCTACAAAAAACAAAAAGCCTGACCAGCACCTCCATGTAGTGTCTACAATGACTACATAACATACAAAAAAAGAACACAGCAGCACTCTGCAAGGGCCAAGATATATGCAAACTCTGAATACATGAGATCTAAGCTGAATTGTTGCTAAATAAAATGCACTAACAAAGAATAAAATATAAAATGAAGGTTCTTAGCCCATAAATTGGCCAATTCATGTATGCCCATCAACCACGGCAAGGTGACCTCCTTTTGATGGGTACCTATTCTACTTTTTTGTATCTATCAATCTATCTATGATCATGTATCTATCTGTCTTATCTTACCTTTCTATCTATCTATATTATCTTTCTATCATCTACGTATCTTTTATCTATCATCTCTCTATACTATTTATCTATCTATCATTATCAAATCTATATTATGTATATTATTTATCTATCACCTATCTTATCTATCTATATTAGCTATCTACCTGTATCCATCTAATCTATCTTTATATATTAGCTATCTATCTATGAATGCTAATCTCACATATATCTAATATAGATTTAATTATCTATAATTGTCTGTCCGTAAAATCTTTCATTCTGCCTTAGATCTATCATGTATTGCTTCATTATTTTATTCCTTCCTTTCCCTTCTTTATTTTTTGGATTCCATATGAATCAGTGAGAAAAGACCTTTATGACCTTTCATATAAGGGTGAACTATGGTGCAGTTTCATGGATCCCTTTAATACGTATCTGTCATACAGTTGTGTGAACGAGACCTTACACAATCATTCTGTTGCTCTGTTCACTTTTCCGGTTGCTGCATTTTACTAGAATTTACATTGAAATAAACGGGAATAAAAAAGTTTTGACTTCTGACCAGTGAACTTTTAGCAACGCTGTTATGCACTATTTAACTCTTGTTATACCATTGTAATACCACTAACATAGACAAGTCCCCCATAATCTAGCTACTGGTAAACTGGGATTTCACATCCTGATTTGTATAAACTGTCTGGAATTGTTCACAATATCAATTTCTTTATGTATGGATTCTTGAAAGCATAACAAGTCATCAGATTTCATAATCCAGACTGCAAGCATTATTAAATAGATCCCTTAGCCCTGATGAGGCTGGAATACTTTCTGTGAAAATCCGTCATCACAGTGGCTGCATAATCCTTTTTGAAAGTTTTTCTGCCTAATATTTAAATGAGCATTTTATGAGCTTTCACCCTGGTAGCTGAACTCATAAAATGCTCATCTTTATGTTGCAATTATACAACCTTTCTGTTATGGATGTTCAAAATAAGTACACTAGTGTCATCAGGTCTAAGAGATCTATATAGCTGTTTAAGGATGCAGACAATTTTAGTTTCTGTAATTTATTTTTTTTCTTACATTTATTCCAAGAGCCGTAACTTTTTTTTTCCTTTTTCCATTGCAATAGCTGTATGAGGGCCTCTTTTTCGCAGAACTAGTTGAAGTTTAAAAAACAGGGAAAAAAATTTCTAAGTTAGGTAAACTAGTGAACAAAATCCAATTCTGCGATTGTTTGTTGGGTTTTGTTTTTATGGCGTTCATTGTATGATAAAATGACCAGGTTAACAGGAGTCTCCAAGTCAGTGTGATTACAGTGGTATCAAACATTTAGAGTGTTTTTCACTATTTTAGAAAAAATTCTCATACATAAATTGATTTATCACCATTTTCCGAGACCTATAATTTTTGTATTTTTCTGCTGACGGAGGTGCAAAAGGGCTTGTTTTATTTTGCGCTCTGAACTGATGTTTTTAATATTGCCATTTTTGGGTACATATGATGATTTTATTGCGTTTTATTGCATTTTTGTGGAGAAGAACGGTGACCAAAAAAAAGGCAATTTTGTAGTTTCGTTTTTTTTTCTCTTTACAACATTTATCTTATGGGTTAAATAGTTTTATGTTTTGATAGAACTTTTGCAGAAGTGGAAATACCAAATATTCCTATTTTTTAGATTTTCTTTATTTTATTTTAATTTTTTTTAGATTTTTCAGAACCTTTTTAGATTCTTCTCTGTATTTTTTATACTTCATGGGGACTTAAAATTACAAACATTTGATTTGATTTTTTGTAGTATATACTAAAAAACTTCAGTATTGTACTTTGTAGTGAAAATCAAGGTCTCCTATGAAACACAGCTTGTGGCTAGTCTTCACAGGAGTACCAAGATGGCAACGGCCGGTTGAATGCTTCTGGCTGCCATGGCAGCCCTTAGTAACTTCACGATCATGCCACTTAAATGATGCTGTCAGAGACTGAAAGTGCCATCTAAATGGTTAAACCTCAGTGATAGGAGCTATCACCGATGGTTGATGTTAATGGTAGGTGCTGGCTGTACAACACAGCTGGCACCTGCCCTGTATGGAGCTCCAGAGCCCTCTTCATTCATTAGTATAGGGGTTAGTAATGTATACAGCTTATATTGTCAGATCTGCTGACAGTTTTTTCTTTAAATGATGCATAATCAGTAAGTATGGCGAGGCTAAATAACTAGAATATATTTTTACAATTTGTCCTTTGGATACAACACAGGTCCGATGGCAACTCTGATGGTATACATTCCCTACCTTGAAGCTCTTTCTTCTAATGTCTATAAAAATATAATCCAAGTCATTTCATGTGGATTTGTCAGAAGATTTCACAATACAAACTACATTATTATTACTAAGCTCTATTGGACCAGATGAGGCTGGTGTAAATACTTTGAAAATGAGAATCAGAATGGCTGTATAATCCTGAAATTAACATGAGCATTTTAGGAGGTCCAGCTAAATAGGGAAAAAGCTCAGGTATTCAAGTGTATTCATTCTCTGCCCACCGGACCTGACTGACAGCTGCAGCTTGTACTGAGCAGTGTGAGCGCTCAGCAGAAATGGGGAGGCGGGGCGCAGAGGAGCTGTTAATATGGCTAGGTAGGTGAAGATTCAGCAGCAGGGAGGAGGAGTACTTAGAAATTTGTTAACCAGGCTAGGTGGATGAGTTGAAGCTTTCGAAAAGATTATACAGCTATTCTGACATGGATTTTCAAAGTGAGTACACCAGTCTACAGGATCTATTTAACAAGTTTTGAAATTTGGTGACAGTTCTGTTTAATTATTATCCAGAATTGTTGCATGGAAAGGCTTCGAAAACATTGGCTTTGCAATCATATTTGGAATGAAATCTTTTAAGCTCCTCATATGCCTATTTTAGCTTTCATTTACTATTAGGCCTTTTGCACACAGCAGCCATAAATGCTGCACCTCTTTATGCTCATGAATTGATATGGATGTTTTCAGAGGTTTTCTTATGGATATTTGGAATTAATGATATAAATATTGGATGGCATTCTTCTTTCACATACCGTTATACAGAAGTCTGGCTACTAGGGGAGAATGCGGCACCACACTGAGTGCTTGCAGCTCTGTTTCTTTTTTATTATTCTGTTATTTTGGAATAAACTTTTCTTTTGAGAAGAAACCTGCATATAACTAATTCATTCAAATTTTATTAAAAATTTTTTCTCTTTGATGTCTTTGTAAACAAGGACTAATCTGCTAATAAATTTGTGTAAATTTGTACAGGGGTCAAGGAAAAAAAATCAGAGTAGTATTGTATTCTATAAAGCTGAAGGTGTCCTTTATATTTCTACAGTACAGACCAAAAGTTTGGACACACCTTCTCATTTAAAGAGTTTTCTGCATTTTCATGACTTTGAAAATTGTACATTCACACTGAAGGCATCAAAACTATGAATTAACACATGTGGAATTATATACTTAACAAAAAAGTGTGAAACAACTGAAAATATGTCTTATATTCTAGGTTCTTCAAAGTAGCCACCTTTTGCTTTGATGACTGCTTTGCACACTCTTGGCATTCTCTTGATGAGCTTCAAGAGGTAGTCACCGGAAGTGGTTTTCACTTCACAGGTGTGCCCTGTCAGGTTTAATAAGTGGGATTTCTTGCCTTATAAATGGGGTTGGGACCATCAGTTGTGTTGTGCAGAAGTCTGGTGGATACACAGCTGATAGTCCTACTGAATAGTCTGTTAGAATTTGTATTATGGCAAGAAAAAAGCAGTTAAGTAAATAAAAGCGAGTGGCCATCATTACTTTAAGAAATGAAGGTCAGTCAGTCCGAAAAATTGGGCAAACTTTGAATGTGTCCCCAAGTGCAGTTGCAAAAACCATCAAGCGCTACAAAGAAACTGGCTCACATGAGGACTGCCCCAGGAAAGGAAGACCAAACACACCTCCAGGCTGTGTAAGGGCTATTTGACCAAGAAGGAGAGTGATGGGGTGCTACGCCGGATGACCTGGCCTCCACAGTCACCAGACCTGAACCCAATCGAGATGGTTTGGGGTGATCTGGACCACAGAGTGAAGGCAAAAGGGCCAACAAGTGCTAAGCATCTCTGGGAACTCCTTCAAGATTGTTGGAAGACCATTTCCGGTGACTACCTCTTGAAGCTCATCAAGAGAATGCCCAGAGTGTGCAAAGCAGTCATCAAAGCAAAAGGTGGCTACTTTGAAGAACCTAGAATATAAGACATATTTTCAGTTGTTTCACACTTTTTTGTTAAGTATATAATTCCACATGTGGTAATTCATAGTTTTGATGCCTTCAGTGTGAATGTACAATTTTCAAAGTCATGAAAATGCAGAAAAATCTTTAAATGAGAAGGTGTGTCCAAACTTTTGGTCTGTACTGTACATATGTATAATGAGTTTTTTTCTTATTTTTTTTTACTTTTAGACATTGATAGTTCTTATAAGGGGTTTACAGATGTCTCCGGTGTAGATGGCGGTGCATTACTATCATCGAACAGACATGTTCCACCGCATTATCCAACCCCAACCCGACGTAGGCACCGCACAACATTTAGCCAAGAACAGCTGGAACATTTGGAAGGAGCTTTTAGCAAGAATCACTATCCTGACATATACTGTCGAGAGGAACTGGCGAAGATCACCAAGCTGAATGAAGCGAGGATACAGGTGAATATTCATTAAATTACAATAATAGTATTAGGAATGACAAAGGAAATGGAGTTCTGTGCATGTGACTGGTATGTGCACTTGTCGCTTTATCTCCTGTTATCACTGTATCCAGCACAGAACTTGTAAGGTAGTCCCAGCATGTCCTTGCTACATGTGCTGCTCTATAGTACCTTCGTTTGTCACCATCCTCTCCTCTGGAAACATTGACCTGTAGTTATTTACCTATATATTTGTACCTTTTTGGTGCATTTTTTGTTAGAATTGTATCTAAAGAAACTAGGTTTTAGTCATGGTTCATGCGGTTATAAAATTAGACCATTCATTGTGTCTACTACAATACACTATAGTATGTGACAGAACATGCCACATTATTTTTGTCACAGATTTATACTTCGTGTACCCCTGCAAAAAAATTGGCCAAAAAATGCATAGTGTTAGAATTTTACAATTCTACCTGCTGCTACCGGTAGCGAAAACTAAGTTATCCATATATCTTTTATGCACTATATGTAAAGGGGAAGGTGTGTAGCATGCAATCACAGGAGAGATCTGTGTTGCAGTTCGTGTTGGATCTAGTGATATGAGAAGCAATGTAAGATGGATTCCTGTGTAGTGATATATGAAGCAATGTAAGATGGATTCCTGTGTAGCGATATATGAAGCAATGTAAGATGGATTCCTGTGTAGTGATATGTGAAGCAATGTAAGATGGATTCCTGTGTTTTATGAAGCAAGAGGATACAACAAAAACAGCTGCAGAGGTAAAATTTGTTCCAACTTCTCTTCAGTGTGTTGTAGCTCTGTTTGTGTGAAGGGAAAGACTCAGATTGGCCAGTTAGAAAATTAGTCATTTACAAGCATTTGCTCTTTTAGCAGCCATGTCCCCCTCTTGCAGTTTAATCCTTTAAAAGAAAATGTATCTCCTCCATTTTCTGTGCTGTATAATACACAGACACAGGGACATTTTATAACATGGTTGATATATAATATTTTGTTTAAAGTTCATGCCCCTTGATGTTGGGAGTGAGGAAATTGTTAGTATGAATTGTGTTTTGCTGGTTCGCATTACAATGGGATGCAAGAGAAAATAATTTTGTACTCACTTTGGTTAAATGAAAGTAAAACCAGTATCACTACAAGGGTATGTTGACACATTAAGTTTGCTGCAGACATTTTTTAATGGAAAATGTATATCTTGGCAGGAACAACGCTGCATAAAAAATGTGCATCTTTGCCACATTTTAGCATGCATTTTTTATGCTTTCTTTTATGCGGATTGTTTCCCATTTATAAGAATGGATAAAAAAACGCTGCAAAAAAGCTGAAAGAATTGATATGCTGCAGATTTACAACTGCTACAAATCTGCAAGGAAAAAATGAGCATGCATTTGAGACTTCTGAAATTACATTCACTTTGCTAGGAAGTTAAAATGCTATGTTTTCATGACAAAAACATGTGAGAATACAGGAAAAATTAGATGTGTGAACATATCCTAATACTGAGAGAAATTAAATGATTTCATAATGAAATATTTTTTAAAAAAGGCTTATTTAATTTACTGTCACTTTTTTTCCCTGATTTTCTTAGTAGTGATCGGTTCATTTTAAATGGGATGTCCACTACTTGGGCAACCCCTTCTCAATTCAAAGGTTTCCATTTCCCCCTTATAAAATAATAACACTTATGCTCGTCTCCAGTGCCAGTGCTGTTTCATTGGTGTCGGCACTGTCTCTCCCGGGAATCACTTGACATTGTTATGTCACGCGATCCATTCCGCCAATCAGCGACAGCTTCACTCTCCCCGCCTTCGGAGGTATCACATACATACGGAGGAAGTCACAGCTGCTTCTTTCTGACTTCCTCTGGATGTATGTGATAAATCCGAAGGCTAGGAGTGTGAAGCGGCCACTGATCGGCTGCAGGGATTGCGTGACGTAACAATGCAATCCCCGGGAGAGACAGTGCCGACACCAATGGAACGCCGCCAGCACTGGAGGCGAGTATAAGTGTTATTATTTTACTAGGGGCAAATACACGGATTGAGAAGGAGTTTCCGAGTAGTGGACAACTCCTTCAAGGACGAACATTTACGAGAAGTCTAATTTAAGTTTAATTTCTGTATATTTCAGGTGTGGTTTCAAAACCGGAGAGCAAAGCATCGCAAACATGAAAGGACCAATCAGAAATCTGTGACAGCAAGTGGCATGATTGCCTGTAGCGGCCTTATGCCCGGAGTGTGCTCTATGTCCCCAGCGTCCCGGCAGTACCAATATCCTCACACACTAAACCACATCCCCAGATTTACGTCAATGGCCCCTACAGGTTATCAGCCCCCATCTTCTGTTGGCCAGTTTATGTGTTCAAGCACACACCCTCATATACCATCTGCTACCCCTTCCTCCCGCCAGCATGACGACTGGTACAATTCACTTAGGTCCATCAATTCCCCAAGCACAGGATTATCATCTTCCATGATAACCTTAGCACCGATGGCCGCATTAGATCCACCCTCTCACTGGAGTTAAACGCTGACAAATTTATGATGAGAACTTTAGCAAATGCTTCATGAAATATACTGAAGAACGCTTCTTCTTAGATTCTGGTCTTCACTATATCGAGGCAAGGCTAACTGCTTTCTTAGAAGTGGGGTGTTACCAGCATTTATTTAGGCTGAAGCTCTGCTCGAAATTTCTCATGGCGCAACCGCATAACCGAAACCATCAGTGATCAACAGCACTTTGTAGGACTTTAATGCTGGACGCTATGGTGGACCTTCAATTAGGCTGAAGTTTGGAGTACTATTTTTCACAATAATTGACACTTCTGCCTATGAACATACAAAAATTAAAAATATTACTCAATTATTGGTTATTGTTTAAAGGGAAACTATCTTCAAAAAATGAACTAAATCAGGTTCATCTGTTATTTTATTTTTGGGCGTTTTTTTTTTCATTTAACAATAGGTTGGGTAATGACACATTCCCTTTAAAAGAGTAATCCACCCCAGAACATATTCTTCTTGATACGTCCAGCATAGTATAAAATATTTGTAAAAGCAAAATCCTAATGCTTTTTTTAACACATCTCCTGTCCAGGCCTAGAAGAGGTATCGAGGAGGTCAACTCAGAAAGCATTAGGAGCTAGGGTGGATCAATAAGGAAATCTTTGTATTTTTATTATTTTACACCATGCTTGATGGGAGCTGAAAAAAAATTCCAGGATGAACAAACCCTTTAAATTAACCCATGTTTCCGCACAACCCCATAAAAGGGCTAATCAGGTGTTGTAAGACTTAATCAGGTAAAGAAATATAATGTTCTTCCTTTCTACTAGACGTTCTTCTTTCTTTCATCACCATTTTCAAGATTTCTACCACTTGATTATAACTGTAAAGGCCTCGTTTGTCAAATGTTAAAAAGAAAACAACAACAAAATGACCTTGTTACCCATAGCAACCAATCAGAATACAGCTTTCATCTTTGTTAGCGCTGGTTTAAACATAAAAGCTGAGCACTGATTGGTTGCTATTGGCGACATGAACTGTTTTGATAAATGGGACCTAAATGGTGGAGATTTGTTAACCCTGTCCTTCCTGTAAGGGTGTGAGATTCATCAACTCAGTTGAAGAGTCTGGAGTAGGTGTGAAAATTCTCCAAAAACAAGTCAAGCTTTGCATGCATCTGAATCAGTGTTCATTTCTCATTTACAAAATACATTGATAAATATAAAACCGTTACAGTTAAAAAAAAAAAAAAAAAAGGCTGAAACTCTTTACTTTCATCATGTCACTCGCGCAGCTGATAATTTGTCACAATGTATCCCGCCATGTATGACCAGAAGCCACGCCCCCTGTAGCCACCAATGAGTGGAGGCGTACACTGCATACTCATGTACTCATTCGCCATTGCAGGTGGGCGTGGCTGTGCTACAGCCTATGGCAGCGCAGCGTGACCGCGGCCTAATCAGATCGCAGGGATTTCCTACGCGTGACATGTACACTACCGTTCAAAAGTTTGGGGTCACCCAGACAATTTTGTGTTTTCCATGAAAACTCATACTTTTATTTATCAAATGAGTTGCAAAATGAATAGAAAATATAGTCCAGACATTGACAAGGTTAGAAATAATGATTTTTATTTGAAAGAATAATTTTCTCCTTCAAACTTTGCTTTCGTCAAAGAATGTTCCCTTTGCAGCAATTACAGCATTGCCGACCTTTGGCATTCTAGCTGTTAATTTGCTGAGGTAATCTTGAGAACTTTCCCCCCATGCTTCCTGAAGCCCCTCCCACAAGTTGGATTGGCTTGATGGGCACTTTTTGCGTACCATACGGTCAAGCTGCTCCCACAACAGCTGAATGGGGTTGAGATCTGGTGACTGCGCTGGCCACTCCATTACAGATAGAATACCAGCTGCCTGCTTCTTCCCTAAATAGTTCATGCATAATTTGGAGGTGTGCTTTGGGTCATTGTCCTGTTGTAGGATGAAATTGGCTCCAATCAAGCGCTGTCCACAGGGTATGGCATGGCATTGCAAAATGGAGTGATAGCCTTCCTTATTCAAAATCCCATTTACCTTGTACAAATCTCCCACTTTACCAGCACCAAAGCAACCCCAGATCATCACATTACCTCCACCATGCTTGACAGATGGCATCAGGCAATCTTCCAGCATCTTTTCAGTTGTTCTGCATCTCAAAGGTTCTTCTGTGTGATCCAAACACCTCAAACTTTGATCCGTCTGTCCATAAAACTTTTTCCAATCTTCCTCTTTCCAATGTCTGTGTTCTTTTGCCCATATTAATCTTTTCCTTTTATTAGCCAGTCTCAGATATGGCTTTTTCTTTGCCACTTTGCCCTGAAGGCCAGCATCCCGGAGTCGCCTCTTCACTGTAGACGTTGACACTGGCGTTTTGCGTGTCCTATTTAATGAAGCTGCCAGTTGAGGAGCTGTGAGGCGTCGATGTCTCAAGCTAGAGACTCTAATGTACTTGACTTGTTGTTCAGTTGTGCAGCGGGGCCTCCCACTTCTCTTTCTACTCTGGTTAGAGCCTGTTTGTGCTCTCCTCTGAAGGGAGTAGTACACACCGTTGTAGGAAATTTTCAGTTTCTTGGCAACTTCTCGCATGGAATAGCCTTCATTTCTAAGAACAAGAATAGACTGTCGAGTTTCACATGAAAGTTCTCTTTTTCTGGCCATTTTGAGAGTTTCATAGATCAAACAAATGTAATGCTCCAGATTCCAACTAGCTCAATTTTTTAGCTTCTCAAATCAGCCAAACCGTTTTCAGCTGGGCTACCATACTTGTGCAAGGGTTTTCTAAACAACCATTAGCCTTCTTACACAGTTAGCAAACACAATGTACCATTAAAACACTGGAGTGGTGGTTGTAGGAAATGAGCCTCTATACATCTATGTAGATATTGCAATGAAAACAAGACGTTTGCAGCTAGAATAGTCATTTACCACATTAACAATATATAGAGTGTATTTCTGATTCATTTAATGTTAGCTTCATTGAAAAAAAATGTGCTTATCTTTCAAAAATAATGAAATTTCTAAATGACCCCAAACTTTTGAACGGTAGTGTATGTGCTGGGAAAAACATCAAATGTTTCCGGAACCCATAAACTCTTATGTTAAAAAAACATTTACCAAAAGTCCACCCATATGCATTTATTACTGGATATGAAAAAGTGTTGTCTACAAAAATATTTTTTGGGGGTATACTGACGTATGGTATAAAGGCTCGATGGAGGGTAGAAGGACGCCCTTTTGGCCAATGTTTAAAAAACTGGAATTGTTAATCTGTCTCGCTCGCCATAATATATCTATTTTTTACAATTTATCTTATTTAATGCTCAGAATAAATAGCTGCCGCACAAAATTGCTTGTTTCTTTTTTTGCAGTACTAAACAATTAAAATCTCCCCCCAAAAATGCTAAGTTTTCATATAGCGTGCTGTCTGACGGCTAAAGTTTTTTTCTTTTAATGCCTTATCCATTAATGTAATATAATACACATTTTTGACATGTTCGGGAAGTGTATGACCTGCACTGCGCACGTTATTGAAGACATTATTAATAATAATTTATTATCTGTATGGTTGGCATATAACAAATTTTGGGCCTGATTCATCATTTGTATTTTTTTTTATAAGTCGCTTATCTTCTTTTTGTCTTGTGAAATTCACTGAAGTTTTTATTTTCCTCTAAAGTCTTCTAAATGGTGCATATGGTTCACAAATCTTGCGCAAATTTTTTAAAAATGCTCTTTTTGTGTGTATAACCTGTTTTGTGCCTTTTATAGCAATAAAAAAAAGTTGCACGCTCTGCTAAAATGTTGGAAAAGTTGTGCAAAAAAAAACACTCTTTGCAGTACATTGGCACAAAAATATTTGTGACTTTTCAAAAAATAACAATTGATAAATAGCCCACAAACATCTGCAAAATAAAGATCATGCCCACATTGGCAAACATAAAAAAACACAAGCCAGCTGAAAAAAAAAGACTTAAAAAAGGAGCAAATTAAAAGAATTTGGTGCTAATCAAAGACACCAAAAACAAGAAAAATAAAGGTGCAAATGCAATAATGAATCTGTCCCTTTACTCCAATCTAGAAGCACTATGTACAATGGGTGAGATTTACTATTGCAAGCGTTCCTCGACTTTGGGAGAAAACGTTGTCCTACACTAACCGGTCTCTACTTACTCTACACACACACATAGACCTGTCCGTCCAGGGAAACGAAGCCGCCGCAGCTTTTCAGAGTAAAACACACAAAGCGGACATAATGGAGCCCAGTCTGTGATTGATGCTGCCCATAGTTCGAGCCGCATGAATCAGCTGTCAAATTTCCTTAAATGTAGCTCCAACTTAAAAGGGGTATTCCCATCTTCAAGATCATATCCCAATATGTAGTGGGTGTAGTAATAATAATATTAGCAAATACCTCCAATTAGAAATGTAGTATAGTTCTTCTGATAAGCAGTGTCACTTACCCCATGTGCAGGGCATTGCAGTGTTTATTATTTATTAGCTTAGATATTCATAGTTAAAACCACTAACAACTGTCACTATGAGTGGTCGTAACCATGGATACCTAAGCTACTACAATGACCTGCACATGAGGTAAGCAATATAGCTAATCAGAAGAACTATACTACATTTCTAATTGGAGGCATTTGCTAATATTATTATTATACCTACTATATATTGGGATAACATCTTGGAGATGGTAACACTCCTTTAACCTTTTTAGAAAGGCCTAACAGAATTTCAAACTCAGAGCTCAGTAGTCATTTGCTGTCCGTGGTATGTGACTTACACACTCCTCTCTTCCTTGTCATGTAAATCCAGTAGGGCTAGTGCCACGGCATTCATTAATAACCCAAAATGACCAAGATACTCCAATGTGAACAGATCCTTGACTCCATTGTGGCACTTGCTAAACATCCTTGACTAAGAGAGAGGCTGCAGGAGCACCCCTAGAAAGAAGTGTATGGGATCCTATGGATATGTTCACACAACATCTTTTTAAGGGAGTTACCGCCTGAAAAAGGGCCCAGAAAATGCTTAAATGAATGAGCATGGACATTTCTACACTCCTTTAATATTTTGAGCATTTTTTTGACCGCTTCAGGTTCCAAAAGACAACAATGGAGCTAAATGATCTCACCATTCTCCCGGCTTTTTCAGCTCAGAAGACACTCTGTACTTTACTACTCAATGGGAAGGAGTCTTGTTGAGTGTTTTCGCTTTAGAAACCACTGGAGGTTTCTTCATTGTTAAATGGAAAAAAAAAAAAGACAACCGATAAAATTCCAAAAACAAGCACTTAGGAAACGACCAAAAGTAAGACGCTTCAAGGCAGAAAATGCTGACATGTCCTGAAACTTCTTCCTCTTGGAAAACCCAGTGGGTTTGAACCCAAATTTAAAAACTGCCGCGTGCACACACCCTAAGAGTACAAATCTGACTACAAAGAAGACTGATTGTAGTCAGGATCTACTGGTTAACCACAGGATCCTGTACAGCAGTAGCAAATACAACCAAGAGTAAATATGAGTGAAGACCCTGTCACCTATATCGACAATTGCCTGAATGAGCTTTTATAAAACTATTTGTTCCCAGTCACTGGCCCCAATAATCATGGTAGCTGAACATGCATACGCTTGTCAGGTGACTGTTTTTCTTATGGAGTCGGTTATTGGCAGCACATCACCCCCATGTAAAAGGAGGATGTGCTGTCAACAATATGCAAAATTTAGTGGGACCACATGATCATATTAATGACTGTTTGACCCCATACAGTTTATGCTGATCTGTGTATAAGGGCTTTCAATCAAGCGCAGATAGACTTGTTATATTGTCGATCAGCCCTTATTATTGGCATGAATGTACAGTTAGATGCAGAAATACTAATACTTGGACAGTTACAAAAGATTCAAAATATAGTTATATAATCAATATAGGATTAAAGTGTCAACACTCAGCTTTAATTTCAGGGTATTCACATCCTAATTGGAGTAAAGATTTAGGAATTACAGCTCTTTAATATGTAGCTGCCACTTTTTCAAGGGACGAAAAGTAATTGGATAATTATCCCACAGGGCTTTAATGCATGGGCTTTTCCATCGTTAATCCATCATCAATTAGCAGGTAAAAGATCTAGAGCTGATTCCAGGTGTGGCAGTTACATTTGGAAGCTGTTACTGTGAACCCACAACATACGGTCAAAGGAGCTCTCATTGGAATAGAAACAAACCATCATTAAGCTGAAAAAAAGAAAAAATCTACCAGAGAGACAGCAGAAATGTTAGGAGTGGCCAAATCAACAGTTTGGTACATTCTGCAAAAAAAAAAAAAAAAAAGAAGAGGACTTGTGATCCAGGGAACTCAAAAAGGCCTGGATGTCCACGGAAGACAACGAATGTGGGATGATCGCAGGATTTTTCCCATGGTAAAGAAAAAACTCTTCACAATATCTACCCAAGTGAAGAACACTGTTCAGGAAATAGGTGTTTCAGTATCTAAATCTACCACAAAGAGAAGACATTATGAGAGGGTTCACCACAAGGTGTAAAACATTAATCAGCCTTAAAAATAGAAAGGCCAGATTAGACAGCACCTAAAAACATCTAAAAAAGCCAGCCCAGTTTTGGAAAAGCATTCTTTGGACAGATGAAACTAAGATCCACCTGTCCCAGAATGATGAGAAGAAAGTATGGAGAAGGTTTGGAATGGCTCATGATCCACAGCACACCACATCCTCTGTAAAACATGGTGGAGGCCGTGTGATGGCGCGGGCATGCATGGCTTCCAATGGCACTGGGCCACTAGTGTTTATTGATGATGTGACTGAAGACAGAATCAGCCGGATGAATTGTGAAGTGTACAGGGCGATACTTTCTGCTTACATTCAACCACATGAAGCGAGGTTGATTGAACAGTACAGATGGACAATGACCCAAAACATATTGTGAAAGCAACCCAGGAGTTATATTAGGCAAAGAAGTGGAATATTCTGCAATGACTGAATCCATCACCAGATCTCAATCCCATCGAGTAGCATTTCACCTGCTTAAGACAAAACTTAAGGCAGAAAGACCCACAAACAAGCAACAACTGAGGTCACTGCAATAAAGGCAAAGCATCACGGAGGAAGAAACCCAGCGTTTGGTGACACCCATGGCTTCCATGCTTCAGGCAGTCATTGCCTGCAAAGGATTCTCTAAAATTGTATAAAAAATTAACATTTTATTTATCAGAAATTTAATTTGTCCAATTATTTTTGAGCCCCTGAAATGAGGAGGCTTTGTAGAAAAATTGTAGTAACTCCTAAACGTTTCACAGGGTAGTTTTATTCAGTCCCTTTAATTAAACCTGAAAGTCTCCACTTCAATTGTATCTCAGTGGTTTCATTTTAAATAAAAAAACAGTGGCCTGCAGAGCTGAAATCACCAAGATTCTGTCACCGTCAAAATATTTCCGAACTCAACTGTAACTGTGTAAATGAACGGTACCAAAACAAAACAGATTTTTAAGATATATTACAAAGTAATATATATTTATATTTTCATATAAAGTGGTATATATATATATTTTATAGCTTTTGGCTTCAATTTATGCGTTAAATAACCCCATATGGGTTAGACTAAAGTTAACCAAATACGGCGATATCGGATGACAATCTAATGTGTATGGGGGCCTCCCGCCTCTCCCCTTATTGGGGGGACAGAAGGATTTAGCCTGTTGGGATTTCTTGGATCCTTTTGTTCAGCGATAAAATAAACAGCGGCCAGAGGAGATTGGCAGCGGCTGTCTACTAAACAACACAGGAGCGCTCGGCCGAGTATGTCTATGGTGGGATTGGGGAGAACAGCTCTCTCTTGTGGATGGGGGCTTTTTTTCTCAATTATTTGCTTCCTTCCTTATAGTTAATAGTATATAGTACAGGTGTATTATATGATAAATTTTCTTTGTGCCCCCCCCAACATTCCCTGCCATGTCCTCTGGAAGTATAGAGGACATTAGATCAGAAAGCAGCAAATCCTACTTGTTCCTTCATGTCTATGCTCTAGCTAGGTTATGGCCAATAACAGGTTCAGTCTCTCACAAATTATCTCTGATCATCCACACTTACCTATAAAACAACATGTAGCGCTTGTAAGCGGTAATCCCTGATGGAGGACGCTACCTCTGAAACGCGTAGGATCGCTTTGCAACTTGTTTTTTACCCACGGGTAATCCCGTAACGCGTGACGTCACATTTGCTGCAAGTGGCAGTTCCCTTTTTTTTTTAGGGCTATGATTAACTCAAAACGCGTAGGCCTAGTGTTGCATGTTTTTTTATGTTTTTAGAGTACATAAATAAATTGTGTTTTTATTAATTTTCATATAGAAATCCTATTTGGATTTTGGCAGTAGCTGAATGCTTTTTCTTTTTTATTCTACTACTCACCTGGAACCGGAGCCAGGATTTTTCCGTGGATAATTGCCCTCACTCGGGAGTTGATGTGAAACACTTTTTTCTCATTACAGTGTCAACCGTGACTTTTATATATAGGATCCTTTCTTTCATATATGTTATGTTCACATTGTATTGGGTGCACAGTACTATATAACACATGTATAGATGCTTCATTTCTAGATATATTTAAATATATACTTAATAATATTTACTTCATTACTATATATATTTAAAACACATTAAAGGGGCATTTAGAGATACAAATCCATATCCTCGTCCTCCTTCTGTATTCCTGGACCAATAACCAGTGACACTAGGAAATCACGACTGTGAACCCACAACAAAACACTGGGCAATGCAGAGCGTTACACCTCAGAGATAGAAACTGTACGGCATGGTCACATTTAGGAAAGAAAACATCAATCGGTAAAAAGTCTTTATTGCATTGATTTAGCAAATTCTGCATAATCAATGAATCCGTCATTATTCATATCGTCATCCCGGAGAACGTCGTCTATCATGGCTATCAGTTCTAGCTCGGATATTGTCTGGGTGTTGTCATTATTTCCCTGGAAGGAAAAAAACACAGTTTGGATTAGCATACCTATTAGTGGAGGGGGCAGGTACTTTTTCAGATGGTGAATTACTTAAAGGGGTTTGTCCAAAATTAGACAAACATGGCTGCCTTTGTCCAAGAACAGTGTCCCATCTGTGCACAAATAGGGTTTGGTTCAGCAGCTTGGCTCCATTCACTTCAATGGAGTGGAGTTGCAATACCACACACCCAATTTGTAGACAGGTGTAGCGTTGCATTTGGAAGAAAGCTTTCTCTAATCCTGGACTATCCCATTAAATAAATTCTACAGCAATTGAAATACTCAACATTTACACATATATTTAGTACAGAAATCGAAAATCTGCTCCTTGCATCTACAGAGGATTGTTTCCACAGTCTGTACATGTAATCTTTACAAACCTGATCCGATCAATGGGATAGATTTCAGTAATGGAAATCACCTGGGGAAAAATGTATCCTCTAAACCCCTATAAATATGTCTATAATGTAGTATAGGCACACAAAAAATACTCAGCGATCGCCGTTTTCCTGTTTGCACCACCGCAACGGTCCTCTTCTGGGTCGCGTGAGCCCTCCTCATTTTTGCGGGATCACAAAGAGACCGCTGTGTGGGGTGGTGCTAGTTCCACCAATGAAAGCCTATGAGACCTCAGAAGGAAAGCAACTTTCGGGCCAGACATAAACCCCTCTGTGATCTGCGGAGCCGCAGTTGAAGTCATGTGACTTAGAAGAGGACGGAAGTGAAGCTGGAAATCAGGTGAGATGGCGATCAGTGAGTATTGTAATGTACTTACACTATATTACGAATACATTTAGTAGGGATTAATGAACAAAAGGTTTGCTGATCTTCTCTTTTATTTTTTATTACTGCTTCTCCCTTGAATTTTCTTTCAATCCGCCATACCGATCCAAAACTAGGGAACGTTTTTTTAGTGCTACTCTTTAAGGTCTTCACTAAACATGTGTGGCTCACATGGGGATTTTAAAGAGCACCCTAAAATCACATCCTCGGAGAATCCTGTGAGCCATGCCCCCTTTTAAAAACCATAAAAATTGGCACTAAATACACTCAACATTGAAACTGCAACACAAAGAAGGAAAAGTCGTTGAATTATGGAAATCACAGGATGGATAGATACGATAATCATCAGCACAGGATGGAAAAAAGGAATCAACATTTTCAAAACATCTGAATTTATTCAGTCTGGAATATGAGCGCCACGTGCAGAAATTCCCGCATTTACACGCCTCGGCTGCCATCAATAAAGGTATTAATGGTTGTCTGAGGAATGTTCTGCACTGAATGCACTTGGGAAATCATCATGATCCACTGCTGGCAGATCCCTTTGCACTTGCCGACCAATGATGTCCCAGATGTGCGATACTGCTGGCCATGATAGCACGTTTAGCCCACGCACGCTGCTTACAATAGTCGTTGAAAAACGGCTCCTAAGACACTTTCACGTTCTCTTGTGAAGACCTTTTCATGATGTTGCCAAAATGGTTTCCAGGTCAATCTACGGTTAACATTGTGTCCAAGCAAAAAAAGTGAAATTCATCGCTAAGGAGGATAGACCTCCATTCCAGTAGTTGGACGTGCCCAATGTCGTGCAGACACCTTCTGATGGTTTGTGTAGACATGTTTCACACCTTAGTATGTGACGTCCAATTTTAATCACAGTACAAAATGGATCAATCGTGGAACCAGTAGTACGGCTATTTCTCCGCAGAGTCCCAAGAGGAGTTTTACAACACGATAATGCCAAGAAGCATGTTGGTGGAGTTACCGTGAGCAGCCCGTCTGGCCTAAACATGGCATCATGGCCTGCAGGGTCTCCGGACTTGTCTCCCATCGAGCACATTTAGGAAGTCATTGGTCGGAAATTACACAGGAGCTGCCAGCAATGGATTTAATAATAATAACAACCTTGGGCTCTGACACTTGGAGAAAATAAGCAAGGGGTTTTCTCATGAAGTACATTTATCATCTATCCATAGGTAATAGATAATACATGTCTGATCACTGGGGTTCCCATAACCAATGCACATACAATAACCAGAAAATGAGTCCCAATACCCTGAGAGAAACCAAAAATATGTCTTAAATAAGCAAAATGCTACTGAAGACCATCAACAAAACCAAAACAATGCTGCCTGATGTCCTTGTCCTCTTCTTTGAGGTGCTAGGCTCAGTAGAGGTTTGCAGAGAGTTGGGATCGAGTTCCCATTACCAAGGTACCAGAACATTACATGGGCGCAAATGGTGCAGACAGAAGAATTGCATTGTGTCCACAGGGACGTACAAGTTATAATGTCTTTTCATAAAATGTAGTCTCACGAGAACAACGCGTTTAGGGGGAAGCACTATGGGCTCCTGTATCATGCGCAGAATAGACAAACGTCTCTTGAGCTTGACAGGAGCCCATAGCGCTCCAAAAAGACTTCGTCACTGCCGCTGACCGCGAGTATCTCTATTGAGTCTCTATTCTCAGAACGTTTTCAGAGCGAGGCTCAATAGGGTTACATGCGGTCAGCGGCAGGCAGGACCGTGAGAATTTCGGTGCCTGCCACAGTGCCACTGACCGCGAATGAGCTATGAAGTCTCCTTCTGATTCGATGGACGTTATTTCGTTATTGGATTACCGTCAGAACTTCCTTGATTTATTTTTAAAGAATAAATGGGTAAACTAGGGCGTGTGGGGGACTCTTTATTCAAATAAAGTATTTTTTTTGTGTGTGTCTGTGTTTTTCTAACTATTCAATTACTGAGTTAGTAATGGGGGAGTCTGATAGACGCCGCCCCATTACTAACCTCTGGGCTTGATGTTAGCGGACATTACACAGCTAATATCAACCCCAAATATTACCCAGCTTGCCAATGCACCAGGGCAAGTGGGAAGAGCCAGGCAAGGCGCCAGAATTGGCACATCTAATGGATGCGCCTTTTCTGGGGCAGCTGCAGGCTGGTATTTTTAGGCTGGGGAGGGTCAATATCCATGGACCTTCCCAGCCTGAGAATACCAGCATGCAGCTGTCTGATTTACCTTGGCTGGTTATCAAAAATAGGGGGGACCCCATGCCGTTTTTTAAAATTATTTATTTAAATAATAATAAAAAAAAAAACGGAGTGAGGCCCCTCTATTTTTTGATAACCAGCCGAGATAAAAGCAGACAGATGAGAGCTGCAGTCCGCAGATGTTTGCTTTACATGCACTTGTTATCAAAAATAGAGGGGACCCCATGTCTTTTTTTCTTTTTATTATTATTTTATTTTAACATACTGCGCCAACCAATCGCAGCCATGCCAATACTTGTAATGGCTCTGATTGAGCCGGAAGTGCCCACACCGGAAAAGCTTGTTGATTGGCTGCACTGCAGCCTTTCAACAAGCTTTGTTCTGGCTGCCAAACCCGAACAGTAACACGGACATCCGGGAGAAGTCAGGGGTTGGTGCACGAACACTAGGTGTCCGGTACGGACAACAAACTTTACCATTCGGGTTCGCCCATCAATAGTAGTCTCCAGGTAATCTGGGGTGTCATTGGCCTGAAGATATAGACAACCTGTACATATTACTGGTTTAGTAAGTGACACTAATTGGGGCTCCATGTCTGTCATACAGTAATAGCACAAGGTCAGGAGGTACTGGACACAAAACCGTATTCTGCACATATATACTTTGATCACTAACCTCCCGATGGACGTGAGAAATTGCAGTCGCCAGCTCAAGGCCGTCTAATAAATTGTTGCCGTCATAGTCATGCATCTTGAAGTAATGAAGCTGCAGCTCCTGAGGGGACATTTCTGCCTCCGGCTTCTGCACTACTCCTTCTAAGTGTTCCATTATGTGGCTGCGGAAAAAAGGGAATAACCAAATATTAATGGTGCAAACAAAATACATGCAACCTGGTTGACCCATGTCCAATTGTAGCTCAAAGCCTCCATTGTCAACTGATAAATATCTGCATCTGCAGCCGAGAGACAATTCCCAGAGATTTACACATCACTTTACTATCAGCCCTTGTCCGTGTATTATTACTGGGGGTCCCGCCATTCTTGTGCACCACTGCTTGTTTCAATTTCTTTGCCATGGTTGTACTTGGCCATCTCTGCTAGGCCCATAGGATGGAGCGGTAGTGCACATTAATGGCCACCAATGCACTCACATGGGGATCAGCATTAGGACCCTCAGCGATCATACATTTATCACCGAAGGAGATAAACATTTGCCATTGGCCAACCTCTCTAAGGCCATACGTTACTTACTCTTTATCGTGTACCACATTTTTGTCAAAACGACCGCCAGTGTGCGCCTCCTCTTCCACTTTCGGATGTGCATGGTCTTCTGCTACGGCGGACAATATTAATACTGCAGATACCAGAGAACAGAAGAGATGGGATGTGTGGGTCTTGTGGCACGCCATTTTATTCCTAAGGGACAAACAGAAAATAAAAAAGGAGGCCATACATCTCCTGACCAAGGACACTGAGCATACATCTCCTGACCAAGGACACTGGCCATACATCTCCTGACCAAGGACACTGGCCATACATCTCCTGACCAAGGACACTGGCCATACATCTCCTGACCAAGGACACTGGCCATACATCTCCTGACCAAGGACACTGAGCATACATCTCCTGACCAAGGACACTGAGCATACATCTCCTGACCAAGGACACTGAGCATACATCTCCTGACCAAGGACTCGGGCCATACATGTCCTGACCAAGGACTCGGGCCATACATGTCCTGACCAAGGACTCGGGCCATACATCTCCTGACCAAGGACACTGAGCATACATCTCCTGACCAAGGACACTGAGCATACATCTCCTGACCAAGGACACTGAGCATACATCTCCTGACCAAGGACACTGAGCATACATCTCCTGACCAAGGACACTGAGCATACATCTCCTGACCAAGGACACTGAGCATACATCTCCTGACCAAAGACACTGAGCATACATCTCCTGACCAAGGACACTGAGCATACATCTCCTGACCAAGGACACTGAGCATACATCTCCTGACCAAAGACACTGAAGCTACAGTCATTCCTACAGCCTATGGATGTCATCAAGAATGCTCCAATTCACTATCGGCAAGAAGAGATGTCAAATCCATGTATTATTACTATTATTCCTAATTTTTTTTAAGAATCATTTGAACATTTCTCAGAATCATCATTTAGGTACCGTATAGGAGGAACATTGGGGAATTTGCTCGCACTCTATGAGTTGGACAGTGGCCAATTTCTAACGCAAATAATTTGTCACGTTTACTTTGTTCTAAAGTGTGGACTGTTTGCTAAAGGATTTTATGCGCTTCGTGTAATTGCTTTGCAAAGAAGTCAAATCGCACAAGAGAATAGGGATTATCTTATTCCGCTCCAAACAGTTTGTGGGAGAATTAATTGGACAGATCTAACCGGTGGTGGTGATGTGTTGGTACACAGTAAAGTGCTCTCTCAATGGATACAGTACGCAGCAGAATTACTATTTGCAGAGTATAGAAGTGTGAGGTTTTTTTTGCAAAAAAAAATAAATGTCTGGCCATCTACTGCATGGTTATATTCACATGAATGGGGCTGGCTACAATTCCCAGGAGGAAACCAGCAAAAGCAACGCCGTGTTACACCAGCGAACGGACCCCTCTATACTCAGGACTATTGAGGACCCTACAGAGCAGACCCACCAATTATAATGAAAATGGCATATCCTAGATCTGGTGGGTCTCACCCGTCCATGCATTATGTGATCAGTCATTTATACGGATTGCCTTTGTGCAATAAAACATTTTAACCACTGCAGAGTAGACATAGAGAACCTGGGATAAGTAAGTGAATAGTCATAGTATATGTAAATAACATAGGAGACTTGTTGACACTATTGCAATCAAAAGAGCATAAAAGCCATTCTACCACGACAAGGTGTACCCATCGGGATGGACCCTAACTCTTGTAGTTCACCTCACTATGTGCCAGCAGACCTCAATATAGACAGGGGCAGAGCAGGACCCAGACCCCATTGTTTAGCCCCTGCTATAAGAGAGAAGATGCAGAGCCCAAAAAGGGGGAGCCACACCCCTGTATGTGCAAAAAACCAAAACATGGCTCCAACTTTTTGGGCTGTGCATCTTCCCAAGAGTTAGGGACTGTTCTGGTTGGGAACACCTTGTCATGGTGGGATGACTTTTACGCTCTTTTGAGCAAAATAGTGTCAATTAAGTACCCTATATTATTTATATGTACTTGCGATGACCATTTTTTTAGACAAGTGCTAACGCAAGCTTAGGAAACCCCCATTTTTTTGGATGACACGCGGATGGTAAAACCGGGCACACCATGCAGAAACGGAAGAAAAACAGATATGTGAGTAAGGCTTACAGTAATATATTATTTCTATAGCGCCAACATAATCTGCAGCACTTTGCAATTCAGATGAGACGTACAATGTCAGACATTACAGCGTAACAGTGCATTTACACCGGCCGATAATCCTTCAGATATGAACAGTAATGACCCAACGTGCATGATAATTGTGTAATGTGAGTCACACGACTTAAGGATGTGTCCAGAAACGCTCGTTCACCGGGCATGGAATCGTTCATGCAAAGAAAGAAAAATCTCATTAAAACATGATGTAATATAAATAGAGATTGTTCGTTTGTTCAATGATTGGACCAGCAAAACGTAGAAATACAGATCCTAAATAGTTAAAATAGTTATACATGTAAAGCTGTATGAGCCTGTCGCCAGCCAGTATATGTCCAGATATGAAGTGTTACTCAGTGCATGGAGGGTATGGGAAAGGACCAGGAGGGAAAATGTAGAAAGAAGAACTGAGATAAGTTATATTAGTGAGGTGATGTGACAGACCTGCCTAAAGAGATGTGTTTCTAGAACATACTCAAATCTGTGGACACTGGGAATTAACCAGATTGTCTAGGGTAGTGCATTCTAGAAAATTGGTGCAGCATGAGAGAAGTCTTGGAGACGAGAGCGAGTGGTTTGGATTATGGAGGATGTTAGTCTTAGATCATTAGCAGGATGGAGAGCACAGGTAAGGGGGTAGACAGAGACGAGAGAGATGTAGGGTGGTGCAGAACTGTGGAGAACTTTGTGGATGATTGTCATAAATGTATGTTTTATTCTGTTGCAAATGGGCAACCAGTGCAACGTCTGGCACAGGGTGGAGGCATCGGTGTAGCGGCTGGACAGAAATATGATTCAGGCTCCTGTATTCAGTATAAATTTGAAATGGGAGAATTTAATGAGAGTAAGATCAATTAGTAGTAAGGTGGAGTAATCAAGACGAGAATTAATCAGAACACTGGGAAGAAAAGGTCGGGTTCTGGAGATGTCTTTAAGGTGCAAGGTGATATGAGGCTGCGAATAAAGGGCAGAATACAGTGCGCTCCTACACAGAGGACCACTGCAAAAAGTCATATACTATGCCGTACATGTTTCTTCAGGTCTCTATGGTGGACAGATGCCTCCATCCAGACTGTGGCCACTGTCAGGTGTACACCTCATGCGCCTGACAGTGACAGTATCAAGCTGTACAGTCCATACCCCCCACAGTGCCCCCTACACCAGGATGAGTGGCGATGTCTGTGCTGGGTGAGGCCGGGCACTGCAGGCATGTAGTGGCTCAGACAGCACAGGTGAATGGTGGGGCGGGGAGCTGACGGCTCTCTGCCCCGCTATTGTACCTGTGTACTGAAGACACTTATACGGTTGAAATTGGGCCTAGCTGCCGCTCTCCGTGGACAGCTCCCCACATCAGGGCTGGTGGAAGTCATTGATTGGAAACCTCCAACGCCGGTGATTTCTGCAGCTGCTGATTGGACGTGGTAAGATCTCAGCCACGAGCCGGACACGCAGCAGAGTCTCCCATCATTACACTTGGAGCATTTCTAACCCGCGTGCTTTTACTACATACAATATTACAGTTCCCAGCAATGGAGCCCTGACAGATGCATAAAGAAGAACGCGCCATGTTCCATCTGGTGCCTGGCGTCATTTATCCTGGAGGCGCCGCTTCAGGGGAGGATATGGCGCCCTACAGCACACTATACAGCTCCTGCGGCCCTGTATTACCTGCCTATAGGGGCTGACTGTGCCACCATACTGCGTCCATGGCATACACCATTACACGATCACGTAGGGAGGTATTTTTTTTGATGATTTGAATAAATACACAATGGTACATTCCACTATAATGGTACACTCCTCCATAATGGCACATTCCTCTGACTATATAGCTGTGCATACCGGTCAAGTTCTGAGCTGAACCTCAGCAGCCAATGAGCGGCCGTCACTTACAGTTACTAGGTAAAGTACACACAAGTGATGCCCCCACACTGAGTGTATACAGACACATAATGACGCACCTACCGGACACAGCACAGCTCCGTACAGCGCTCAGCCTTATACAGGACCGACCTACTCTCACCCCTCGGTACCGCTGACTACAGCCTCAGCCTGTAACTCTCCAGGCAGTACTATCTGCGCTCCGAGTGCACACACGAACTGTACAGTGGACGCTAGTGACTAATCGTCGCTCTGCTGCTCTGGCCTTGCTTGGGATCTCTTGGGCATGCGCAGTAGCAGATAGTGTTACTCATCTTGACATCAGTGTTAGTAGTGGGTGAAGAGACGTGTTACTATCTCAGTAGGGGGAGGATGAGACCGGAGCGGCGGGGCGGGGTCTGATATCGCGATAATGAAAGGCTGGCTGTGATAGGAGAGGTGCAGCCAGGATAATCATAGTGGGCTCATGTGTGGGAAGTAAACTTGTTGCCCATAGCAACCAAAAAAGTAGCAAAATATGGCAATTAAAGGGGAAGTCCAATTTGGATGCCTCTTCTGTAATGACGAGTGGCTGGGACGTTCATTAAGATGTAGGACTATAGGCGGTTAATCAGAGCTGTTATTACATAGGACACTGGAATAAACAATCCCTTAAAGGGGGTTTCCCAACTAGACAAGTTACAGGTATGGACATTATAGGTGACAACTTGTTCCCACTAATCCTGAGTACGTGGCTCCAAAATGCCCTGATGTCTGTGGCTGCGTAAGGCGGACTGTGCTGTTGCATTCATTTCCCTGAAGACACCAATCGCGTTATGTGTTGTATCGTAATGTGAATAATGTCTTGCGTCTTTTGTAAATATTGTTTCATGCGAATTGTAATGTATAGAGGGTGATAAGGTATTATAGTGTATAGTAATGTAGGACATGATGCAATGCATGGTGTAAGATAGGTAGTGTAATGTATAGGATAAGTGGCGTAAATAGTTGATGATAGGGTGAGTTAGGAGTTAATGTTTGGGACTATCCCACAGTGGGAGGGGTTAGTATTAGGAAAAGTGACTGGTTTCCTGTTAGTTGGGGAGATAGTTAGAGTATTGGAGTGCAACATGAGCAGAGCTACAAAAGGGTGACTGAGTGAGAGGAGACTAAGAAGAAGGGGTTGTGCGATCCTGAAGAAAACGTGACAGAAAGAGACAAAGTGGCCTTCTGGAGACGGGTCCTAGGAGAGGACATCTAGCCACGTGACATGGAGCTTATAACACAGAAGATAATGGGCCTTAGCAGGAATTAGAGGCTGGGACTAGTGAAGGGTCCCGAGCGGTAGATCCAGGGCGCCAATAGTAGAAAAAATAGAACCTCTGATCAAATAAGGAGACAAAGCTGGGTTGTGGCGAAGTAGGGAAAAACAGTGGATATAGAGAGCCCTGGAGTATACTACAGAGGAAGGATACTGTGTGGAAAATGCTCCACACTGTAAAAACTTTGGACCACCTATTCCCTTGTATATATTACCCTTAAAGGGAATCTGTTGACGAGCCCCCTGGGCCGTGGGGTACTCGGTGCCGGGCCGGTCGTTGCTAGGGGAGATGTCACAGTGGCGGTAACCCGGTCCGTGACCCAGGGTGGTCAATCAAAAGGGGCTTATTTACAGGGGATTTATAGTTTTTATATACAGTTCGTGACGCCACCTGTGGTATGCGGCTAGAGAGAGCCGCCGCTGCGGAGCAGGTCCTCTGGAGCTGATGTCAGTGCAGCAGAGTTGGTTTAGCTCTCCACAGGTAGAGCTTAGCTCCAGAGCAGTGTAGATGTTAAATATGTTGCGGTGTAGTGCAGGGGGTGATGGCGCAGCAATAACTTCACAGACACAGTGAGGTGCAGTCTTCAGAGTTTACTCACAGTTGTTAAGTTCCTCAGGTTGCACTGTCCAGCTTACAGCCTCCCACGTCGCGCTGCGTTCACCAGGCAGGGGTTCAGCGAACTCCCAGGTGTTTCCAGAGTGCCTGACAGGACCCCGTTCTATATGACCTTCTCAGCCGTCTTTCTGCGCTGGCTCTCACCCTTCCTGCCCTGCGCCTCGCCAAACAATGTCCCAAGCCGGTATCCTCGGATCTTTCTGGGCAACCTGGAGTTCCCTGAATCCTATGTGGTTACCTTTTTGGCGACTTGAGTGCGGATGTGGCAACTGCACCCTGAAAGTACAGAAGCCTCCGGTTTCCAGTTGAACTTTGTAATTCTCACTGGTCAGGGGCTGGTCCCCTCTGTGACTTGATCCCTCCACCCCCTGGCGTACGGGTGGCCTCCAGCACTGCCCGTACCCCTGGGATCCCTTCTTCACTCCTGGAGCCTTTCTCCTGCTCCTCTCTCCTTCCTCCTGTCCTTCTCAGTCTGTCCTGGGCTTCTCTAGGCCCTCCTCCTGAGCAGAGCTCCTGCTCCCTCTACTTCTCCTCTCAGACTGATCTGTCTTTCCAAGATGGTTCCCTCTTTTATATCACTTCTAACAAGTTCTCTCCTGATCTACGTCCTCCACCCACACCCACTACATGGTTCCCCCGACTTTGGTTCCCCCCACTCCAACCAGGGTCAGGGCTCAGCAGGAAGCGTGACACATCCTGCCCCTCCAGCTGGTCTGGAGTAGTGTAGTGTTGGATGCAGGTGTTAGGGTCCCAGGCAGTACTCCTTCCTTACCTGAGAGTGAGATACCACACCTCTGGGTGAGATGCAGTACGTCTGTGGCGACTGAACCCACAGGGGCGCCACATACCCCCTTGGTAAAACACAGCACGTCCGCGGGCTGGAACAGAGTAAAACACAAAATATTTTAAAGACATACAAAATTTTAGATGCATCACACAGAAGAATTTCCAAACAACTTTTCTTCCCTTTATGGGAGGCACATTACTTAAACGTTACTGGTTTCTATTAGCTTATCAAACATTATAAAAGCATTTGCAATAACATTCTTCACATATAAAACATTTTTCACATAAAACACTTTTCAGCAGATACAGTGAGATATTTTAACCGGGTGTCCATCTCACTGAGGAAGGTGCTATCTGGTGAACATGAGGGACCCGTCCAAAAACCCTCCACGTAGGCCCTGGGCATGGCTGCAGGGCATAGGTGATCTGGTCGTTGGACCACGTCTTCGGCCACGCCTAACGGGTTTTTGTTCTGAGGTCATTTTTGTTGCATAAAACCAATAAGGGGCACTTTAACCCCTTAATAACATCTGACGTACTAATACGCGTCTGTGCCCTGGGACTTAAGAGCCAGACCCGTATTAGTACGTCATCGCGATCGCGCGCGCACACAGGCTGTGCGGGCTCGATCGCCGCCGGGTGTCAGCTGATTGTCACAGCTGACACCCGATACTATGTGCAGGGAGCGGTCCTGCACCGCTCCCAGCACATTAACCCCTGCGATGCTGCGATAGAAGTCGATCGCAGCATTGCGGGGCAAGGGGAGGTGATCGCAGATACTCACCTCCTCTTCCGGCTTCCAGCGCTGTCTGCAAAGGCTTCCCGGGTGTTGCCATGACGACCCGATGTCGTCATGACAACATCCGGGTCACCAGACAGCAGGAAGATTGTTTGGACATGCGCAGTGCATCTCCAAACAATCTTCTAACTGTGCAGCGCTGATAGCCTGTATGACACAGGGATGGTGCTGCATTCCTGTGCCATGCAGGCAATCAGAGAAAAAAAAGTGAAAGTCCCAGAGTGGGACAAAGTAATAAAGTATAAAAACTGTCAGTAAGTGAAAAAAAAAAAAAAAAATTGCAAAAATATAAAAAAAAATAAATAAAATAATCCACCAAAAATAAAAATATAATGTACCCACCAATAAATATTATTATAAAAAAAAACAATAAAAGTACACATATTTGGTATCGCCGCATCCGGAACAACCTGACCTATAAAACTGTCCCACTAGTTAACCCCTTCAGTGAACACGGTTAAAAAAAAAAAAAAAAAACGAAGCAAAAAACAATGCTTTATCACCATACCGCCAAATAAAAAATTGAATAACACGCGATCAAAAAGACGAATATAAATAAAAATGGTACCGCTGAAAACGTCATCTCGTCCCGCAAAAAACAAGCTGACATACAGCTCCATCAGCCGAAAAATAAAAAAGTTATAGCTCTCAGAATAAAGCTATGCTAAAAAATATTTTTTTCTATAAAATTGCTTTTATTATGTAAAAGTGCAAAACATAGAAAAACGATATAAATGTGGTACCGCTGTAAACGTACTGACCCGAAGAATAAAGCTGCCATATCACTTTTACCACACGCGGAACAGAATAAAAAAAAAACAAAAACAATTCCTGAATTGTTGGTTTTTGTTTATTCTGCCTCCCAAAAATCGGAATAGAAAGCGATAAAAAAATGTCACGTGCCTGAAAATGGCACCAATAACAAAGTCAACTCATCCCACAAAAAACAAGCCGTCACATGACTGTCTGCCAAAATCTGGAAAAATTATAGCTCTCAAAATATGGCGATGCAAAAACTAGATTTTACAAAAAATGCGTCTTTTTGTGTGTGACAGCTGTCAGTCATAAAAACCCCATATGATTCTGGTATTGCTGTAATCACACCGACCCGAAGAATAAAGTCGTCTAATCACTTATACCGCCGAGGAACGGCGTCAAAAATAAACTCTTGGGTTAGGATTGGGCTAGGGTTAGGGCTGGGTTTGGGGTTAGGGTTGTGCTAGGGTTAGGGTTGTGCTAGGGTTAGTGTTGTGCTAGGGTTAGGGTTGTGCTAGGGTTAGGGTTGTGCTACGGTTAGGGTTGTGCTACGGTTAGGGTTGTGCTACGGTTAGGGCTGGGGTTGGGGTTAGGGTAGGGGTTAGGGTTGTGATGGGGTTGGGATTTTTTTCAAAAGTAAGAAAAAAGATGACGATATGGCGACTAGTGTTGAGCGCAAGTGCTCGCTACTTGAGTTTGTATCGGGTGCTCTAGTATGCATTGAGTATCGTGGGTATTTGAGTGACATGCTCGAGTCTCTGCCCCATATGCTTCGCGGCCAAAAAAACTTTACGGGGATTGCCTGCCATGCACGAGCGATCCCCGCATGGTTTTTTTTGGGTGTCTAATAACCGTGAAACATGCGGAGCAGGGACTCGAGCATGTCACTCGAGCACACACTGTACATGGTGCATACCTGAGTACCCGATGCAAACTCAAGTAGCGAGCACTTGCGCTCAAGACTAATGACAACTTATTCAATATGATGACCTAATGTAAACAAATTCTGTGTCGTACCTCTGGGTTCAAAATGTTCACTATACACCTTAATAAAATCCTTGAGGGGTATAGTTTCCAAAATGGGGTCACTTGTGGGGGAGCTCCACTGTTTAGGCACATCACGGGCTCTCCAAACGCGACATGGTGTCCGCTAACAAATTGAATGGAAAATCGGCTCAAATTGTTAGCGGACGCCATGTTGCGTTTGGAGAGCTACTGCGTGCACAAACATTGGAGCTCCCCCACAAGTGACCCCATTTTGGAAACTAGACCCCCCAAGGCACCTATCTAGATGCATAGTGAGCACTTGGAACCCCCAGGTGCTTCACAAATTGATTCGTAAAAATGAAAAAGTGAAAAAAAAACACTTTTTCATATTTATGAATCAATTTGTGAAACACCTGGGGGTTCCAAGTGCTCACTATGCATCTAGATAGGTGCCTTTGGGGGTCTAGTTTCCAAAATGGGGTCACTTGTGGGGGAGCTCCAAAGTTTGGGCACACACGGGCTCTCCAAACGCAACTTGGTGTCCGCTAACAATTTGAGCCGATTTTCCATTCTATTTGTTAGCGGATACCATGTTGCATTTGGAGAGTCCCTGTGTGCCCAAACATTGCAGCTCTCCCACAAGTGATCCCATTTTGGAAACTAGACCCCCCAAGGCACCTATCTAGATGCATAGTGAGCACTTGGAACCCCCAGGTGCTTCACAAATTGATTCATAAAAATTAAAAAGTGTTTTTTTTTTCACTTTTTCATTTTTACGAATCAATTTGTGAAGCACCTGGGGGTTCCAAGTGCTTACTATGCATCTAGATAGGTGCCTTGGGGGGTCTAGTTTCCAAAATGGGGTCACTTGTGGGGGAGCTCCAATGTTTGGGCACACAGGGGCTCTCCCAACACAACATGGCCGCTAATTATTCAAGCAAATTTTACAATCAAAAAGTCAAATGGCGCTCCTTCCCTTCCGAGCCCTGCCGTGCACCCAAACAGTGTTTTTTTCCCCACATATTGGGTATCTGCGTGCCCAGGGGAAATTGCACAACAAATTTTGGGGTCCATTTTTTCTTGTTACCTCTGTGAAAATAAAAAAAATTGGGTCTAAAGTAACATTTTTGTGAAAAAAGTTAAATGTTCATTTTTTTCTTCCACATTGAAAAAATTCCTGTGAAGCACCTGAAGGGTTAATAAAGTTCTTGAATGTGGTTTTGAGCACCTTGAGGGGTGCAGTTTTTAGAATGGTGTCACTTTGGGGTATTTTCTGTCATAAAGACCTCTCAAAGTGACTTCAAATGTGATGTGGTCCCTAAAAAAATGGTTTTGTAAATTTTGTTGTAAAAATGCGAAATCGCTGGTCAACTTTTAACCCTTATAGCTCCCTAACAAAAAAAAATGTTGATTCCAAAATTGTGCTGATGTAAAGTAGACATGTGGGAAATGTTATTTATTAACTCTTTTGTGTGACATATCTCTCTGATTTAAGGGCATAAAAATTCAAATTTTGAAAATTGCAAAATTTTCAAAATTTTCGCCAAATTTCCGTTTTTTTCACAAATAAACGCAAGTGATATCGAAGAAATTTTACCACAATCATGAAGTACAATATGTCACGAAAAAACAGTCTCAGAATCAGGGGGATCCGTTGAAGCGTTCCAGAGTAATTACCTCATAAAGTGACAGTGGTCAGAATTGTAAAAATTGGCCTGGTCATTAACGTGCAAACCACCCTCGGGGCTTAAGGGGTTAAGAAGTGCAACTATTTACATGTGAAAGTTTTTAGCTGCTCACCATCCACGAGTTAAATGTCTCTATACCCTTACCGGGTAACTGGATAAACACACACATAAACAACTTGCAGTGTCTCTGCTGTACCCTTCCAGGTAACTATATACAGTACTTTTCAAAGGTAGCAGTTCAATAGTGGTGCTCCCTCCGGGGAAGCACCTGTCCACAGTAGGCTGGCCCAGCCGGGTCATCAGCTCTAGATGGCGAGGGTACACTCTCCTCCACCACCCTGTGGACTTTCAGGGCATACCTGCCCCTCTCACCTCTATGCCTGGTGTAGGTGACGTGATCACCAGGGTATAGATTCCGATCCGGATGTCCTTCCTTTAGGTGGGACTCCACGTCCCTCCTGTTAACAAAAAGATCCGTTTCGGCCTGTGGATCCCGGATGAAACCCCATCCTCCATCCAGGTTGAATTTCACCACGGTCCCCTCGGCACGGGGACCGTGTGTGGCCTCCATGTCTCTGCGGGCCCGGGCCTTCTCCATATTCCGGGCCTCCATCCTCTCCCAGTTCTCCCGCTGGATGCGCCGCTCCTTCTCCAACTGCTCGAGCTCCCTCTTACAGTGCTCCACCCGGCGCGCAGCTTCTGCTTTAGTCTCCCGGGGAAATCCCATGAGGTCCACCCAGGGTTCTCCCACAGGAACTGGTCCACTTCACTCCTGGAGATGGCTGAGGGCTCAGGAGCGGGTACTAGTGGGAGGCTACTGTCCTCCACCTCTGCGGACCAGTCCCAGGGCAGGCGCCCGTACACCCACTCAGGTTTCGGGGGAGGTGGTTCCTGCAGGGGGCCCAGGAGCGTACCAGTGTCGCTGGTGCCCGTGGTTGGCGGTTCCGGGCCCAGGAGTAGGTCTAGGGCGTGCGCTCCCAGAGATGGAGGATCATCCTGAAAGAAGGCTAGGAGCAGATCTGCACTTCCCGCGCCCGGTGATGGAGGGCTCTGAAGGGGGACCAGGAGCGGGCTTGTGTCGGCAGCGCCCGAGGTTAACTGTTCCAGCAGGGGGCCCAGGAGCAGGTCAGCGCTTTCAGCGCCCAGGACAGGGAGACTGCTCTTACCTGCTCCCACGGCCGCTCCTGTGCTGCACTCTGCCTCCCGGCGCTGGTCTGGCTCCGCCAAGGCTGGGGCGCTGCCTGCTGATTGCAGCGCTGGCTTCTTCCTGTTCGCCATCCTCTCCACCATCTCCTTTTTCCAGCTGGCGATGGCATCCTGCTGGGCCCTCTCCATCCTCCAGCTTAGGTCCTCCATCCCAGTATAAAGAAACTCCGAATCCTCCCGGGACAGCTTGGATACCATCTCCTCCAAGGTGAGGGGTGTCTCAGGCTGCTGCATGCCGCTGGCGGGAACTCCTGTCTCACCTCCCTCCATCTTGTCTGCCGGGTGCGATCTGCCTAGACTGCTTGAGACCACACCCGTTTCCCAGTTTTCTTCTTTATTCCTCTCCCCTTTCTGGGGCGGTCCCATGTCTGCTTGCTGTCGGCCACACCTGGGGGCAGCTCCCCCACCTTGATGGACACATCTACGTACATGGTTACTGCTGCTTGGGGCGTGCTCCGCTTTTGGCGCCATTCTGGGACCCGGCCCACGATGGGAGGTTCTATGTTGTCCTTGATAACGCACATAATGGCGCCCGTTCTTCTGGGGCAGGCGCCACATTCAGTATAGAACACAGTCTCTAGGCGCACAATACCCGGTGATAACGGGTGGGTTCATATCCTGTTCGTGACGCCAAGTTGACGCACTCCCTGGGCCGTGGGGTACTCGGTGCCGGGCCGGTCGTTGCTAGGGGAGATGTCACAGTGGCGGTGACCCGGTCCGTGACCCAGAGCGGTCAATAAAAGGAGATATTTACAGGGGTTTAAAGTTTTTATATCCTGTTCGTGACGCCAAGTTGATGAGCCCCCTGGGCCGTGGGGTACTCGGTGCCGGGCCGGTCGTTGCTATGGGAGATGTCACAGTGGCGTTAACTCGGTCCGTGACCCAGGGTGGTCAATCAAAAGGGGCTTATTTACAGGGGATTTATAGTTTTTATATACAGTTCGTGACGCCACCTGTGGTATGCGGCTAGAGAGAGCCGCCGCTGCGGAGCAGGTCCTCTGGAGCTGATGTCAGTGCAGCAGAGTTGGTTTAGCTCTCCACAGGTAGAGCTTAGCTCCAGGGCAGTGTAGATGTTAAATATGTTGCGGTGTAGTGCAGGGGGTGATGGCGCAGCAATAACTTCACAGAGACAGTGAGGTGCAGTCTTCAGAGTTTATGCACAGTTGTTAAGTTCCTCAGGTTGCACTGTCCAGCTTACAGCCTCCCACGTCGCGCTGCGTTCACCAGGCAGGGGTTCAGCAAACTCCCAGGTGTTTCAAGAGTGCCTGACAGGACCCCGTTCTATATGACCTTCTCAGCCGTCTTTCTGCGCTGGCCCTCACCCTTCCTGCCCTGCGCCTCGCCAAACAATGTCCCAAGTCGGTATCCTCGGATCTTTCTGGGCAACCTGGAGTTCCCTGAATCCTATGTGGTTACCTTTTTGGCGACTTGAGTGCGCATGTGGCAACTGCACCCTGAAAGTACAGAAGCCTCCGGTTTCCAGTTGAACTTTGTAATTCTCACTGGTCAGGGGCCGGTCCCCTCTGCGACTTGATCCCTCCACTGCATGGCAGACTTGGGCGTACGGGTGGCCTCCAGCACTGCCCATACCCCTGGGATCCCTTCTTCACTCCTGGAGCCTTTCTCCTGCTCCTCTCTCCTTCCTCCTCTCCTTCTCAGTCTGTCCTGGGCCTCTCTCTAGGCCCTCCTCCTGAGCAGAGCTCCTACAGAGCTCCTGCTCCCTCTACTTCTCCTCTCAGACTGATCTGTCTTTCCAAGATGGTTCCCTCTTTTATATCACTTCTAACAAGTGCTCCCCTGATCTACGTCCTCCACCCACACCCACTACATGGTTCCCCCGACTTTGGTTCCCCCCATCCAACCAGGGTCAGTGCTCAGCAGGAAGCGCGACACATCTTGCCCCTCCAGCTGGTCTGGAGTAGTGTAGTGTTGAATGCAGGTGTTAGGGTCCCGGGCACCACTCTATCCTTACCAGAGAGTGAGATACCACACCTCTGGGTGAGATGCAGTACCTCTGTGGTGACTGAACCCACAGGGGCGCCACACTGTCACCCCCTGGGACTTTTCAGACCGCTAATATGGGCATACAGGTGATAGAAATGTGAATCTATACTTACCTGTCTGGCTCATATTAGCGGTCTGGTTGCTGTGTAAGAGCAGATATAATTTAATAAAAAAGCTAAGCTTCACGTCCCCCGGACGCCGAGAAATGCCCGCAGGCACTGGGAAGGCAGAGTAACTCACCGGCGCCTGCGCACAAGTTCCCTGCTGCAAAACACTACACTGACAGCAGGGAGAAGAGCGCCGTCCGTACAGAGGAAACAGCGCAGGCGCGGGATCCGGCCGGGAGCTGCACGTCACAGGGCCCTGTGATATGCAGGGGAGGTGGGGCGAGTATGGAAATAGGGCTATTAGGCGGGCATTACTCGGTGTCCGGGGGACGCGAAGCTTAGCTTTTTTATTAAACTATATCTGCTCTTACACAGCAACCAGACCGCCAATATGGCCCATACAGGTAAGTATAGATTCACATTTCTATCACCTGTATGCCCATATTAGCGGTCTGAAAAGTCCCAGGGGGTGACAGCTTCCCTTTAACAGGTTACCGTTCAGTAACGAGTTTATTTTGGAAGGGTGGTCTCCCTCATTGAACTTTATAACATCTGGTCCTGGCCAGCCCACAGCATCAGCTACATGCGACCTGCACGGGCGTAAGGCCCTCACAGCACAAGTCCACACACCTGGGCAGGACCCACACTTTCATGTAACATGCCTTGGCGCTGAAGACAAGTGACTCATCCGTGGCTACTGCCTCGTGCAAAGTCACTGCTGCTTATGCACATTAACGCTCCTCAGTGGTGTAACTTGAAGCCCGTGGGCCCCAGTGCAAAATCTCCAACAGGGCCCCCAACTATCACAGCTCTTTATTAATATTGGACCACTCGTATGGGCTCCCTAACCTCCAGGTTTCAGGTGCGGCTCTAAACCCTGCACACAGGGGCATAACTATAATAGGTGCAGGGACTGCAATCGCACCCGGGCCCTGGAGACTAAGGCGCCAAAAGGTCCCTTTGGTCCATATGAAAAAAACATTACTATTAAAAATTTGTAAAAATTGGGGTCTCCATTGGAGCTATTGCTTTGGCGCCCATGAGCTTCAAGTTACACCACTGCCTGCACCTACTATATTTACGCCCCTGTCGCTCCATTCTGATTCAGCATTTCAAATCCCCTTTCTCAAGTTGGGACATCCCCTAAAAAGTTTATCCCCAAAACATTCAAGGAGTTCCCTTTCGGAAAAAAAGTTTTTTTCTAATAAGCTCTGTTAGTAGGGAAAAAAAAACAGTGCTTTACTCACTCTCCCTGGATCTGGTGCCAAGTCTCTGCCGCTGCTCCCTTTGCTGTTATTGTCTGCAGCACTGACGTTAGATCAACAGCACTGCAGCCAATCAGTGAGCTCAGTGGCTCGTGCTGTCTACTCAGGCAAAGCCACTGAGCTCATTGATTGGCTGCAGTGCCGTTAATGGGACGTCAGCGCTGCAAACAATAACAGACACCAGGAGAATCAGCGAAGACACTGCGACAGACCCGGGGAGCGTGAGAGACACACATTGTTTTTCTACTACTAACAACTTATAGATAAACAACTTTTCTGAAAGGGGACAACCCCTCTTATACCCTATCTGGGTGATAGAGTATAACTTACTGATTGTAGGGGGTCTGAGCTCTGCGCCCACTACAATACCAAGATCACAACTCTGGAACCAGGTTCTGCAGAACCCCTTCTTAAATGCAGTGGAGATGATGAGAGTTTGTTATACTTACAGCAGACAAAGGGTTAATCATCTAGCAAATGGATAGCTGTTAGCAGCAGTGATGAACAGGAAACTAGTTTGTAGAGAAATTACAGTCTGTTATGGCAGCGTTTGTAATGCGAACAGCTCCAGAGAAGAGTTTGCTATGCTTATCCGGGCTGTGGAGTCGGAGTCGTGGAGTTGATGTCCATTTTGGTGGAGGCGAAGTTGGTATAAAATGGACCGACTCCAACTCCTAAAATATATAGTAAATTGGGTACAGTAATTCAATGCAGTTTGTGGGGAATATTTTTTCATAAGAATTTGGGAAAGTTCTGAAATGTCCTATAAATGTCTGTCCTATTCCTGATCTAAAGATCTAGGCTTTTAGTTGAGATAAATCTGTTCTCTAGCCTTAACCCCTTAATGACCACGCCAAATATTTTAAAACTGACATGTGTCACTTTATGTAGTAATAACTCAGGAATGCTTCAACTTATCCCATTGATTTTGAGATTGTTTTTTTGGAACACATAATACTTTATGATAATCGTGAATGTAGGTTGAGATGTTTTGCATTTATTTTTAAAAATATCAGAAATGTAACAAAAATGTAAAAAAAAATTGCAATTTTTAAACTTTGAATGATTTTCCCTTTAGTCCAGACAGTCAGACCACATAAAAACCTTAATAAATAACATTTCCCCTCATGTCTGCTTTACATCATCACCATTTATAAAGTGTTCTTTTATTTTGTTAACATTTTAGAAGGTTTAAAAATGTAGCGATAATTTTTCATTTTTTGAAGGAAATTTACAAAACTTATTTTTTAGGGACCTGTTAAGTTTTGAATTTTTGGGTGTCCTATATATTGGAAACCCACAAAAGTGATACCACTTTAAAAACTGCATGTATTCAAAATGGCTTTCAGGCAGTTTATTAACACTTCAGGTGCTTTTCAGGAATTAATGCGAAGTGACATGACAGGAATGAAAAAATGTATTTTTACCATCAATGTTTCTAACTTCTGAACAGGCCACTATAACTGTTAGACTTTAAGGCCATTATTTGGCCATGAATTGTCATGGCAAACATCAGGACCACACGATCAAGATCTCAGGGTGTCCATGGAGTTAAAGAGGAAGCCCCCACACTCTGTTAACCATCTAGATGCTGTAGTTACTATTGCCTGCAGTATTTAAGGGGTTAAACAGCCATGGTCAGGGCCAACACTAATCGTGGCTGATGCAGCAAGTTATCAGCTATAGTGTACAGCTGATATCTGCTGGATTGTCACCTGTTGGGGGAAGATAGCCTCTTATATTGCAGGTCAGTTTTAAGTCGCATTGGCGGTCATTAAAGAGTTAAAATAATTAGATCAGATTTGAGGTCATCTATGAAGGAGGATCTGATGGAGGCGATACTATTTCTCAGAGCAAATTCATAGACTGCACAAATGTTATTCAGTACGTTTTTGTTGAAAACTGTTTTTTCCCATTTACTGCATAGTGTATTGCATATTTACAATTTATTTTTTTCTGTTCTAAAGTTGTATTCCAATAAATATATTTTATGTTCTATCAAAATAGCTTGATTATTGTATCATAATGGTGATTAAAAGCCTAATGTTACCATTTTACTTCAGTAAACTTATCACTTAAACATGAGCCATGTATGAGGGAGTCGGAGTCGGACGTTTGGCTTACTGACTCCACAGCCCTGATGCTTACAGCAGACGAAGTATTAGCAGCCGGTCTGAGCCAAGGAGTAAATGCTGATTGAAGGATAAAACAGGAGTTTGCAGAGATGATTGCCAACTAAGAGAAATGGTTGATGAGATTAAGGGCACATTCAGACATTCATGCAAATCAGTCCGAGATCGAACCGCAATGTACAGTCTGGCCGCAGGTCTCCAGAACTGAGTGTGACAGCCTCATAGAAATATATGAAGCTGTCACACTCGGGGCGGCCAGTCCGTGCATTGCACTCTGATCTCGTTACGATTTGCCCAGATGTCTGAATGCACCCTAACTTCAAGGCACACGGTAACTGGATACAAAGCTTATTGAGTATTTAAAAGGCCTTAGGTGATAATGTCACTGGAGTTTGCCAGACAACTTCTGAAACCCAGCAGAGACCAAGAAGAAAGGGAGCAAGGCCCATCCCTTGAGCCGAGACAGGTTAGTAAAACCAGAGCTGTGAATTCAGTGTCCATTTTGTTGGAGTCAGAAAAGGAGTCGGTATAAAATGGACAGACTCCTAAAATATATAATAAATTGGGTTCCGTAGTACAATGCAGGATGTGCTGTATATGTTTTCTTAAGAATTTGGGAAAATTATGAAATGTCCTATAAATGTCTGTTCTAAGGATCTTGGCTTTTAGTTGAGATGAATCTGTGCTGCACTTTATGTACACGCTCAGTAGCGAGGCAGGGCTGTGGAGTTGGAAGTCAGGGAAATTGAGGAATCGGTGGTTTGGCTTATCGACTCCACAGCCCTGAGTAAAAGTAACACCAGATAGTAATAGATAGCAATATGTGAAATTTTTATTTTTTTATTTTATTTGTTTTAAATTATCAGAAATGTTTAAAGGTTACATTTAAAGGGAGCCTGTCAGATTCATTCTGCTTAAACCGCGGTCAGCATGAATCGCAGTGTGGCTACATGATTGCAGCAAGATATATTACGGAGATCAGACTAGTCCGGCTATTCCCAGCACTGCTGCAGATGAATGACAGGTCTCTCCCTATGTACACATGTTGGAGAGAACTGTCAATCACCTGTAGTCGACCTGGGGAGAGCTGTCTGGGGACAGAGCCGTACTAGTCACGTCTTTAGCCGGATCTTCAAAGTATATTTTCTCTAAAACGCTACAGCATGTCAGAGAATACTATACCTGGCTGCAATCCTGCAGCCAGGCTCTGATTTATGCTGCCCGTGGTTTAGGAAGCATGAATCGCTTGACGGGTTTTCTTTAACGTAAAAACCAATTAATACAATAGGTAATTTTCTGATCCCCCGAATGATACCCCGTTAATCACATTTAGCTCCTATCTAACCATAGATAGGGGCGGACATACCACCGATGCAGCTGCACGGGGTCCGGAGGTTGAGGGGCGCCCTTGCAGGCAGGTGCATACTGGCCATAGCAGCAGCCCACACAGCTGCTATGGAGACACTTCGTAAAGATTACAGGCGGGAGTGAAACGGCCGGTGTCAAGCAGCATGGGGCCCCTCTCACTCCCACCTGTAATCATTCTGATTACCCAGAGCCGGGGAGGAAGGGCTTCAAAAAGGGGGCGTATCCTGCAGGGAGAGAGAGCTGGCCAATGAACGCTTTCCCCAGCAGACTGGTGAGAGTGCTCACTGGCTGCAGCCTCTGGCTTCTGCATGGCACGTCCCAATGGTGAGTACTCACCTGTAGTCAGGGGCCCGGGCCACGCAGCACACAGGGGTGGGGATAACAGTGGAGGAAGAGCAGGAGTGACTGTGTGTATTCTGCTCCCTCCACTGTTCCTTGCAGCAGCATCTCACACAGAGAAGAGGTCGGGGGAGGAGGCTCACTGCACAGGACAGCAGGGCAGCAGCAGGGGCCTATCAGTACAGTCTCCATCCCCCACAGTAGTTTCTGCAGCCCTCTCCTTCTGATCTCTAACCTACACAGCTCATCTGAACACCTGATATAGAAGAGTAGTATTTGTGTATGCATATATGCGTGTTTATCTATGTGTATCTCTCTGCATGTATGTACAGTATATGTACAGTGTGTGTATACATGTGTGTACGGTATATGTGTATGCATATGTGTGTGTATACGGTGTGTGTGTCTGTATGTATGTAGTTTGTGTATGTACAGTTTGTGTATGTACAGTATGTGTGTGTATGTACAGTATATACAGTACAGACCAAAAGTTTGGACACACCTTCTCATTTAAAGATTTTTCTGTATTTTCCTGACTATGAAAATTGTACATTCACACTGAAGGCATCAAAACTATGAATTAACACATGTGGAATTATATACTTAACAAAAAAGTGTGAAACAACTGAAAATATGTCTTATATTCTAGGTTCTTCAAAGTAGCCACCTTCTGCTTTGATGACTGCTTTGCACACTCTTGGCATTCTCTTGATGAGCTTCAAGAGGTAGTCACCGGAAATGGTCTTCCAACAATCTTGAAAATGTACAATTTTCATAGTCATGAAAATACAGAAAAATCTTTAAATGAGAAGGTGTGTCCAAACTTTTGGTCTGTACTGTATATGTATGTGTGTGTATGTACGGTATGTGTGTGTATGTACAGTATGTGTATGTATGTACGGTATATGTACAGTATATGGGTATGTACAGTATATTTGTACGCACAGTATATGTATTTGTGTGTACGGTATATGTGTACAGTATGTATATAAGATGTGTGTTGTATGTGCGGTACATGTTTATGTATATGTGTGTATGTATCTCAGTGAAAAAATATAAATATTTTTTAGAGGTGTGGGGATGCCCAAATAGAACTTTTGCTATGGGGCCTGTGATTTCTATGTTCGCCCCTGCTTGCAGGGTGGCAAGAATGAGGGAAACCTTGCCTTTTGCAGGTAGCCCAAGACTCTGGAGGTCCCATTGCCAGATTGCCCTAATCATAAGCGGCATGCCGGGTACAGAGGGGGGCCCAGACACATTTCTTGCACAGGGGCCCCAAGCTGTCAGTGTCTGTCCCTGAACATAGATGATACTGGCCTCACTTATAGCTCCTCACGCAGATTTGCCCACATTTACCACTATGTTTTGCATTGTGCAACTGTCCCAGTGCAGCGCTCCCTGCCAGTGCACAAAGTAAATTCCAGGGTGGAGCTTTTAAAGGGAACCTTTGCAGAGCTGGCAACTCACCCAATTTATACCCATCATCCCAAATTACTTGGTCACCCAATCTCCACATCTGATCTCCCAGTAAATGTATGGCTAGGTAGCGAAGGCGCACAGGTATAGAACACACTTCCTGAGCACACAGAGGACTGTGTGTTGCAGCCGCACAATCCTGACCGCCATTGATCTCCATATTTACTGCCACAGTCAGTGACTAGACAGTGCTGAAGAGGTGATTGATCGTCAGCAGGTCTCTGAGGAAGCTTTTTCGAGATGGTCATTTTGGGGCATCTAGTGACAATACAGCCACCATTTCTGCCAATTGTCTCTCAAATTTCCTAGACTCCTGATTATCAAATTTGTCTAGTTATGCACTTACAAAAAAAATCAAGGGATACTTTAACATTATATTATTAGGTAGAAAATGCCATACCGGAGACTTGAAAACCCTGATGACAATCACTGCGATAGCTTGAAGTTGGGTAGTAAGTGTGCATGGAGCTAATCATTAAGTACTGTAACTTTCAGATAAGAGAAATCTAAAATCAACACAACCTTTGTGATTTAGTAGCAGCACATCCAACCGCTGAACAAATAACATGGTGACTGTGATGGGGACAAAGAGGATCACAAGTGTAATGATTCTCTCTAAAACCGCTACTTCCACACAAAAACTATAGAAAAGCATTTTCTTGCTGCCTTCAGCCACTACATCACCAAGTTAAAACTGCTTTTATTATATAAACCAGGCTAATAGTGCCAGACACTGTCCCTGTTCTCATGTTCTGTAACTTTAATCCACTCTCTTTTCGAACGGGTGTTTCCTCTTCATCGGCATTCTGCCAGCACTATAGGAGCTGAAACTTCCTTTTCTTTTCTTCCCAGAATGCCTTGCTTTTGCCATAGACCAATGGCTTGTCTGTCTTTAAATGAAATCGGGCTTCTCTCTTGCCTGTATGCAGTTTTACAGACAGCAGAGCACTAGACTGCTAGAAATGTTTCACACTTGACAGCAGGAGGTGGAAAGCAAGTTAGACAGACGGTGGCCGGCACTTTGGAATGATTTTTTGGGGGGGTAAAGCAACATATTTTGTCAAGTGATTTGCAGATTGTCTATACATCACACTTACCAAATGAGATCAAGTGATTGAAAGTAGGGGTACCATTTCATTAAAATTATCAGCAGTCTAAACAGAATAGGTGTCGGATGCCCGGGTGTGTGACCCTCTACACAGTTTGTGTCCTTGGCTTATAGAGTCACTCACAAGTTTGCAAATAATCTGACCCTGGTGAAGTCCTATTGGAGAAAATATCTCTGAGACTCCTTGGTGGGGCAGCTCTTTTGGAATGACTGCTACTTGGTACCCCCCTTATTTTATTTAAAGTTGTTATCTCAGAGATAATCTTTGTACATTTATGCCTGTCAGAGCAGCTCCAACTCGGGTTGACCTGGCAGATTAATGCTTAACGTGGACCGCCATTGATTTGAATTATGCATCACTTTTCTCTTACATAAAACAAGTAAAATATGAGATGTATTCTGAAGACATGTCACATCTTACTGTCATTATTCATTTCACTATTGGACTGGCTTACTAGAGTTCCCACGCATCCTCCATTGGGCCCAGACTCTAACACAACAATAGGCACCAAAAGTCCTGCAGAAGGCAAAACTATTTGGAACTGACTTTTGAGCCAACTTCTTGGCACTAGGATCCATTTCTCTAGAGCTGATAGCTAATAATCTAAGATTTTATTGATGAAATAAGTGGACTTATACATGTACTGTATGAATGGAGATTGAGCTCTTGGTCCACTCGTAGGCTAAACAAAAAGTCCAGTCTTATTTACCTACTATCCTATTGGCTGGTAATGCAGGATATTTGTATCACTATGCACCTGTAACGTGGCGCGGGGTGGTAGCCGTGGACAAGGCACTCGTCTGTTATGCCCTGGAACAATACATGAAGGTGAGGTCCTGGCTGGGTGTGTGGACTTGTGCCATGGGGTGCTATGCCCTTACAAGCAGCATGTTACCGATGACTTTGGTTGGCTAGGACCAGATGTTGAGGACTTCAAGGACGGAGACCACCAGTCAAGAATAAACTTTTTACTGAACGATAACTTGGAGGGGATTAGGTACAGTAGATAGCTTAATGAATGTTTCCTTCACAATACGGAGCATTTTCACACACAGTCTCAGCTCCTTTCTCTTAACTTGCTTGGTTTCTGTCTCCTCTAGTTCACCTGCCTTTACCATAACCCAGCTCAGTACCACAGTCCAGTAAGTGAGAGTCCTATTCTCAATCCTCAGTTCCGCGTCCTCTTAAGTAAACTAGTTTTGCTACTATCGCCGGTATATAGCCTCTCTGCTTCTGATGCCTTGGCACTCCCGCCTGGGGCACTCTCATTGTCTCATGTTCTCTGTCCCGTCCTGGCCCATTACCTCTCAGACTTATAAACTCAGGGCCGTACTGCTAAACGTCCTGTCCCAGGACCAATCTCCGGTTGGCCACTCTGTCCTTCTGTTAGTTTTCCTCTTTATTCAGGATCACGCTATCCCCTGCCTTGGTCTCCACTCACATCAGGGACACCCAAGTCACACAGATCTGCTGACTAGTCTGACCTTAGCTCTGCTTCTGTGGCATGCTGGGCCCTATCTGACTTCCTTACAGGAAACTATCTCTGTCCCTTCACCTTAAACCCCTCCCACTCTGTCCATCTCCTTACACAACTCAATGATTTCTAGGGAAGAAGCGTGACCCATGCAAATCTGCAAATCGCCTGAATTGACTGCAGATGCTGAAAGTGCATATTGTGGAGACACAGGTGCTTCTTGCAAGATCAAAAGTGCAAGGAAGGACTTTGTATCTACAAAAATGAAACGAAAGATGAAATATTCACCTTGCTTCATGAATAGGACATCTTTGGAGTGCACATCCTGAGAAGAAAGGGGCTTCAGCACTGGCATATTATTCCATCCGCCTCAAAATGTAAGGGCCCCATGCCCGTTAGACTAATGTCGGCCGAACCTGCCAATATCCACTGTTTCGGCCAGCAATCTAATGTGTATGGGGGCACCGGCCAACGATGGTCAGGGGAGAGGTCGATTGAGCGTGTCCAATTTGACTGCCGATTGTATTGTTCTCCCATAGATAAGCCATGAGCTGAAGGCTTTCTTACAAAGAATATAGTAGCTCGGCTGAACGAGCGCTCCTGTCTATGAGAGTGTTGACTGAGACGATGGTCAGCTGAACAATTGGCCAAAGCAGTGTTCGGCCAACAGCCATCTAATGTGTTTGGGGGTCTTTACACTGCACAGTGGCACTCCTGGCCACCTAACTCTACAGGGAATTGTTGCATGTCCAATTCAATTGAACTCCAATGGATCATAATCCTAGTGAAATGCCATCACCATACAGGATTGGAATACCCCTTCAGATGGAAGGAAAACCAAAACGTGATCAAAGCTTGAGGCAGGGAGTGCAAAGCAAAAAAATAAGAGGTTACAGGGGAGCTTCTGGTTAAGGAGGAGGAAAGCTAAAATTCTAACCCTCTTGTCTCGCACAGTTGCTTCACAAGCAGCCTTTTGTATTACGAGTCTGTTTTCTTTGGCTCAGCTTTGCCATCAGTACAATTTTCTTCTCAGGTCACTCCCTTCTAAACTTATTCCTAATCAAAACCCTTGTAAATCCGGACTGCCTTCTAGATAAATTAGTCCCATTGTCAGCAGCCACCGCTATGCGCGGTCTGTCCTTTCTCACGATATTAAATTATTGGAAGTGAAACCAGCGAGCGATCAATTTACCATTTAGCAGAACTTTGTGAAAGTCCTTCTAATCCACAGACGGAGGAGAAACGCTGGCATTTTGCTCAAGGCTTGGAGTTTAAATGACAAATTAGAAATAAGTAATTTTCTCTAATTCTTTTACATCGACCTGATCTGCACAGATCAGCAAAACTATGTGTGTTTGAGGCCAGGGACAAAGAAGACAAAGCTCAGCAAGCTAAGTAGTGTCCTCGGGTTTCAGCTATCTCTTGCCGGTGTTCGTAAGGCTTTAATGCCGGTATTGGTGACATGACGTCATGAATGCAATCCTGAAGTGAGCTGCACTGTTTGTCTATCAAACAATACTGTGTATTATGTGTCTGGAGTCCAGGCCATAATCACCATGTGACACCCTGCAAAGTTCCCTGCTTACTTAGTGCAAATGTTATGTCAAGATGGTAAGTTTCTTTCTTCACACAAGTAAAATCGGTAAACCTTTACTCATCCGGCTCCAGAATTTAAATATTTTTCTTCCCGTTTTTACATTATTTTCTTGCCATTATTGCTCATATTTATCAGAATAAGAACAAATTAAATATAATATTAATCCGTTCCTTCCCATCATCTTTACGAAACTTACATTTGTGAAGCTGGAATTTATATTACTGCTGGACAGCAGGGATCAGAGGGGATCGGAGATGACGCTAATTCTGGATGTTTAACCCCTAAGATCCAACAATCAATAGTGACTGCAGCATGTAAGCGGTTAGTCAGTAGGAGTGGGGCTCCTTCTGCCACTTGATGTTGCTACTTCCTGATCCCGAGGTCCTGATGGGTTGTCTGGGAGCTAGCGGCCTTAGATCTGCCATCTTTATACACCTATTACACCCTTCAATTATCACATGTCAAAAGAAAAGGTACATCACTCCAGGAATCAACCTTGAATGTCTATGGCTGAGTAGTGTTGAGCCACCCCCGTAGTGTTCGGGTTCGGTTCGTCGAACACCGGGATGTTCGTGGAACTGTTCGTCGAACTCCTTAGAACACTGTCGAACACCGTCGAACACCGTTAAAACCAATGGCAGGCAAACAAAAACACCTAGAAAACACCTTCAAAGGTGTTCAAAATCTGACAAACTGCTCAGAAGACACTCCCTTTAAAAAAGGCGGCCGGCAATTCAGCATCAGTACCTGACAATTTAGAACAGAAAGAATAGAGCATCACACATAGATTAGATAGATAGATACATGTCAGTCACATATACAAGAAGTACAGTGACAGTGTTGGTTACTGTACTTGTCATTTAGTGTTAAAGGATTTATTAAAAAAAATAATAGTGTTTTCATGCACCGTCTCTTTAAAAAAGCCGGCCGGCAATTCAACATCAGTACCCGACAATTTAGAAAAGAAAGAATAGAGCATCACACATAGATTAGATAGATAGAAACATGTCAGTCACATATATAATAAGTACAGTGACATTGTTGGTTACTGTACTTGTCATTTAGTGTTAAAATAAAGGATTTATTAAAAAAAAAAATTGGCGTGGGGTTCCCTGTAATTTTAGTCTCTAGCGGAGGTTAAGCAGACAGCTGGGGCAGATGTATGAAGCCTGGGAAGGGGGTAATACCCACAGAGCTTCCTGGGCTATTAATATCAGCCCCCAGCTGTCTGCCTAGCCTTTACTAGCTATTAAAATGGGGGACCCCCCAAAAAAATGACGTGGGGTCCCCCCTATTTTAATAGCTAGCAAAGGCTAGGCAGACAGCTGGGGGCTGATATTAATAGCCCAGGAAGGGTGCCATGAATATTGGCCCCCTCCCAGGCTAGAAACACCAGCCGTCAGCCGCCCCACAAATGGCGCACCCATAGGATGCGCCAATTCTGGCACTTAGCCTCGCTCTTCCCACTGCCCTGTAGCGGTGGCAGTGGGGTAATAGGGCTGGGGTTGATGTCAGCTTATAATGCCAGCTGACATCAAGCCCAGGTTAGTAATGGAGAGGCGTCTATAAGACACCCCCATTACTAACCCCATATCAAAGTTAAAAAAAAACACAAACACCTGGAATAAAGTCCTTTAATTGAAATAAACACACAATTCTTTAATGTTCTAAATTAAACCATACTTACCGTCACGCCCATTCCAGCTGAAGCCAATGATCTCCTGCAATAAAAGTAAAATAATAAACCAATCTCATCCTTACCTTTCCATGGTACCCAGGACGTCTCCAGCTCTGCTAAATTCACATGGGATGTTCGTGGAACTGTTCGTCGAACTCCTTAGAACACTGTCGAACACCGTTAAAACCAATGGCAGGCAAACAAAAACACCTAGAAAACACCTTCAAAGGTGTTCAAAAGCTGACAAACTGCTCAGAAGACACTCCCTTTAAAAAAGGCAGCCGGCAATTCAGCATCAGTACCCGACAATTTAGAGCAGAAAGAATAGAGCATCACACATAGATTAGATAGATAGATACATGTCAGTCACATATACAAGAAGTACAGTGACAGTGTTGGTTACTGTACTTGTCATTTAGTGTTAAAGGATTTATTAAAAAAAAATAATAGTGTTTTCATGCACCGTCTCTTTAAAAAAGCCGGCCGGCAATTCAACATCAGTACCCGACAATTTAGAAAAGAAAGAATAGAGCATCACACATAGATTAGATAGATAGAAACATGTCAGTCACATATATAATAAGTACAGTGACATTGTTGGTTACTGTACTTGTCATTTAGTGTTAAAATAAAGGATTTATTAAAAAAAAAAATTGGCGTGGGGTTCCCTGTAATTTTAGTCTCTAGCGGAGGTTAAGCAGATGGCTGGGGCAGATGTATGAAGCCTGGGAAGGGGGTAATACCCACAGAGCTTCCTGGGCTATTAATATCAGCCCCCAGCTGTCTGCCTAGCCTTTACTAGCTATTAAAATGGGGGACCCCCAAAAAAACGGCGTGGGGTCCCCCCTATTTTAATAGCTAGCAAAGGCTAGGCAGACAGCTGGGGGCTGATATTAATAGCCCAGGAAGGGTGCCATGAATATTGGCCCCCTCCCAGGCTAGAAACACCAGCCGTCAGCCGCCCCACAAATGGCGCACCCATAGGATGCGCCAATTCTGGCACTTAGCCTCGCTCTTCCCACTGCCCTGTAGCGGTGGCAGTGGGGTAATAGGGCTGGGGTTGATGTCAGCTTATAATGCCAGCTGACATCAAGCCCAGGTTAGTAATGGAGAGGCGTCTATAAGACACCCCCATTACTAACCCCATATCAAAGTTAAAAAAAAACACAAACACCTGGAATAAAGTCCTTTAATTGAAATAAACACACAATTCTTTAATGTTCTAAATTAAACCATACTTACCGTCACGCCCATTCCAGCTGAAGCCAACGATCTCCTGCAATAAAAGTAAAATAATAAACCAATCTCATCCTTACCTTTCCATGGTACCCAGGACGTCTCCAGCTCTGCTAAATTCACATGACACACTGGATCGCAGCCGAAAGCTGCCATCCAGCTTGCCATGCCGCAGACACTGAGAAGCGCAGGCATGCTTGCGCTCCTCAGTGTCTGGCTGTGACGGCATCCAGATGAGCCGAGTTCATGTCCAATGAACTCAGCTCACCTCATGCACGTCAGTGACAGCGTGGGAGAATTCTCCTGCGCTTGCGGTGAGCATGAGAGAATTCTCCTGCGCTCACGGCAAGCGCAGGAGAATTCTACCATGCTGTCAGTGACGTGCATGAGGTGAGCTAAGTTCATGACTCAGCTCACCTCAGCTCACCTCATGCAGAGAATTCTCTCACACTCACCGCATGCACAGGAGAATTCTCCCACACTGTCAGTGACGTGCATGAGGTGAGCTGAGTTCATTGGACATGTCCAATGAACTCAGCTCACCTTATGCACGTGTGGCGCCCCTGAGGGTTCGACCGCTACAGGGATGTTGCACTTCTCTAGTGGAGTGTGGTGTTCCTCCTCTGAGGTAAGGACAGTGTGATAGTCGTGACCCAACCTTTTGCATCCAACACCACATTTCTCCACCAGAGGGAGCTAGTATGCACTAGGTGCTGCTCCCCTGGTTACAGGGAGACTGGGGAACCAAGAGTTAGGGGAACCAGTTAGTGGGTGAGGGTGGAGGACTTACAAGTTAGTTACACTTTAAATTTCATATTTAATTAAAAGCCATCTTGGTTCTTGGTCCTTGTTAGTTAGTTGGTCGTACTGTGCTGTCAAATACTGTGTGTAATGTGACCTCCCTCCGGGAGCGCAGCTCCTGTGTGGGCCTGCAACGGCAAGGGACACAGCCCTCGTACCCTGGCCTTGGGACGAGAGGTAGGTTGAAGACAAGGAATGTCTCAACCCGGCCAAGGACCAGGATCAAGAAGGCCCAGAGCTTAAGAGTGTGGCTCCAGAGCAAATGGATCCCAGGCAGGATGCAGACGGAGCAGTGTACGCCACCTGTCCTCGCCATGCTGATATATTCAGAGGGACTCCGGCTGCAAAAGGGGTACCGGCCCCCGACCTTGCTACTCTATGTCCTGGTTGGGGAAGCCCGGTAGGCCCAGAGGATCCCACCGGGTATCGGACGGAGCGGAGCTGCCACCCGTACCCTTGTTCTGAGAGGAGCTCAGAGGGAGACCCGGCCTATTTGCGCACACACGGACAGGAAAGGATTCGGTCTGTAGGTCAGGAAAACTCTGCAGTAGGGTCCCCACTGAATGCTGGACTTACTCGGAGGTTGTCGGACCCCCGTCCCTGGTAACCGCAGGACTCCGCGGGGAGCAGGGAGTCGCCTTCCTTTGCCATCTATGTGAGTAAAGCCTTGGAAGTTCACCCCTATGGCCTCCGGACTGTTTATTCTGCGCCATACCGCGGGACGCGGCGCCCGTCTCCCTCTACTACTACCCCCATCCTCCTGTCCCTCTGCCCTGAGGCCTTGCTCTGCCTGTGGGGAGAAGTAAGAACTTTTGCCGCCATGACACCATGCCTCAGCGGACTGCAGCGGCGCTGGTAGCCCTTCACCAGGCACCACAGGTGGCGTAATCGTTAACCAACCACTCAACCCGGATAAGCCCACACCATCTCCTTTTAATGTGACGGCCCTGAGCACGGGTCGGGTCCGGCCCACGGCTGCATCCCATCTCTCCATCACAGGACCTGATACCGAGTCCCCCATCACCCAGGGTAAACTAAAAGGGCTTCCACCGGAGAGGACGACACAAATCTGGCGTAGTCGGCAGGATCTCGTGCCCGCAGCAACGGAGAAGAGTGCCCATTGCTACCGGGTACTGCGCGCCTTTCTAAACAGACTGTCGCCTTTTCACCTAAAATGGCGCCCACCCAAGAAGAACAGACGCCATAATGCGAGGAAAGGACAGCGTCTCAGCACCTCCTATCGTGGGCCTGGCTCCCCAATGGCGCCAAAAGAGAAGACCGCCCCTTCAATTAGAGACTGTCCGCGAGGTAGTATCCATAACCCCAGAGGGGACGTCGGGCCTGCAGCCTTAGAGCCGCCCCAAAAAGAGGTGGAGACGAAGAGGTGCAGCCATTTTTTCCAGTTCCAGCATTGTCACCACGAGCTGCGACTATGGATGCCGGTGGAGACAGAGACAGATTCCTCCCACACCTGGGAGTCCCTGCGGTCCCCAGCTACGGACCGGGCAACCTGGCCCGGGAGTTCATGGAGGCGGCTGCGCGGCAGCAGGAGGAGCAGCGGCGGAGGAGTGAGGCCTTTACCCAAGGAGCGGCGGCCCAAGAAGAAGAGTCCCTGGAGGGCGCCTGCGGCCTAGGACCGGGTGAGTCTAAAGCCCTTACCCCGGCCGCGGAACAAACCGAGCTCCTCCTGGACCTGTGGTCCGAGTGCCGGCTCCCAGGCGCGGTATCCTGGGAGGAAGCCTTCTCTGCAGAGCTCCAAACTGCCGCCATGTCCGGAGACCTCCGTGGTCTTTCACCTCCCATCCCAGAGGAACCTGGATCTGCATGGGGATCCACGGCCCCCAACCCGGAATGGTCCACGTACTCGGGCCTGCTGCAGCAACCACTAACGCCGCTTCCGGCCCCCACAGTTACCTGCCCGGCGGCAGAAGAGTGGGCCTGGGACAACCAGGGAGGCAACCTAATGGGCTTCCCCAGGGAGACCCGAGCTGAAGCTCAGAGGAGGAGCGAATACTGCCTCCAACAAATTCAGCAGCTGAGTCGGGAGCAGCAGGAACGGGAGCTCCGCTGCGAGCAGCTTCAAGTTAGGGCCAAAGCTGCAAAGTCCAGGGCCCACCAGAGGGAGGCGTCCAACCCAAGCCCCCGTGAAGAAGGGCAGGTGGTCCGCTTCCACCGTGAGGCAGGATGGGGCTTCATAAGGAGTCCCGGGCTGGAGCAGGACGTCTTCTTTAACCGTCGTGACGTTGAGCCCCAGCTCAAAAAGGGACACCCTGGCCGGAGCCTCGCTGTGGGCGACGTGGTCACGTACACCCGCCACAATGGAGTGTGAGGCTGGTATGCCCTGGATATCCATAAAGTGTCCAGAAGCGAAGCCCCTGCGCACTCACCTGTGGAGGGCCGGCTAGCCTCCGTCGGGAGGAATGAGCCCTTTCCCCGGCGGGAACACATGGACTGAGCAGCCCCCGGCTGCTGTTACAGTTAAGTTGAATTGGTTGTTTTGCTCCATTATGTTTATTCCGGTTTTCTAGAGACATGTGTCCCTGCGGACTGGCAGCAGACAGACTCTTTCTATTGTAAATAGTTTGCATCTCTTTAGGTGCTCCATATTGGTTTTATACAAAAAACGCGTATATTTCTACCTCAAGACCTCAGAAGAAAAACCTGTCAGGGTGGCTCTGTGGGAGGTCCAACTCGGGATCTTCATGCCCTGCAGCCACCCCAGGGCCCACGTTGAGGGTTTAGGGCAGGTCCCTCGCACTTCTGAACTGACTCTGCGTCTTTGCACTTTTACCTGTTTGCACAAATGTCTCTGGAAAAATGCTAGCACTTTTATAATTTTATACTTTTGTAATTTTATATGTAACCTGTTATGCAACGTTTAAGAAAATGTGCCTCCCATAAAGGAAAGAAAGTTCATGTTAATATTAAAAAGAAAATTTCCTGGGTGTTACTTCTTTTGCAGCCCGCGGATGTGCTGTGTTTTACCAGGGGGGAATGTGACGCCCCTGAGGGTTCGACCGCTACAGGGATGCTGCACTTCTCTAGTGGAGTGTGGTGTTCCTCCTCTGAGGTAAGGACAGTGTGATAGTCGTGACCCAACCTTTTGCATCCAACACCACATTTCTCCACCAGAGGGAACTAGTATGCACTAGGTGCTGCTCCCCTGGTTACAGGGAGACTGGGGAACCAAGAGTTAGGGGAACCAGTTAGTGGGTGAGGGTGGAGGACTTACAAGTTAGTTACACTTTAAATTTCATATTTAATTAAAAGCCATCTTGGTTCTTGGTCCTTGTTAGTTAGTTGGTCGTACTGTGCTGTCAAATACTGTGTGTAATGTGACCTCCCTCCGGGAGCGCAGCTCCTGTGTGGGCCTGCAACGGCAAGGGACACAGCCCTCGTACCCTGGCCTTGGGACGAGAGGTAGGTTGAAGACAAGGAATGTCTCAACCCGGCCAAGGACCAGGATCAAGAAGGCCAGAGCTTAAGAGTGTGGCTCCAGAGCAAATGGATCCCAGGCAGGATGCAGACGGAGCAGCGTACGCCACCTGTCCTCGCCATGCTGATATATTCAGAGGGACTCCGGCTGCAAAAGGGGTACCGGCCCCCGACCTTGCTACTCTATGTCCTGGTTGGGGAAGCCCGGTAGGCCCAGAGGATCCCACCGGTTATCGGACGGAGCGGAGCTGCCACCCGTACCCTTGTTCTGAGAGGAGCTCAGAGGGAGACCCGGCCTATTTGCACACACACGGACAGGAAAGGATTCGGTCTGTAGGTCAGGAAAACTCTGCAGTAGGGTCCCCACTGAATGCTGGACTTATTCGGAGGTTGTCGGACCCCCGTCCCTGGTAACCGCAGGACTCCACGGGGAGCAGGGAGTCGCCTTCCTTTGCCATCTATGTGAGTAAAGCCTTGGAAGTTCACCCCTATGGCCTCCGGACTGTTTATTCTGCGCCACACCACGGGACGCGGCGCCCGTCTCCCTCTACTACTACCCCCATCCTCCTGTCCCTCTGCCCTGAGGCCTTGCTCTGCCTGTGGGGAGAAGTAAGAACTTTTGCCGCCATGACACCATGCCTCAGCGGACTGCAGCGGCGCTGGTAGCCCTTCACCAGGCACCACAGGTGGCGTAGTCGTTAACCAACCACTCAACCCGGATAAGCTCACGCCATCTCCTTTTAATGTGATGGCCCTGAGCACGGGTCGGGTCCGGGCCACGGCTGCATCCCATCTCTCCATCACAGGACCCGATACCGAGTCCCTCATCACCCAGGGTAAACTAAAAGGGCTTCCACCGGAGAGGACGTCACACACGTCACTGACAGCGTGGGAAAATTCTCCTGCGCTTGCCGTGAGCGCAGGAGAATTCTCTCACGCTCGCCGCAAGCGCAGGAGAATTTTCCCACGCTGTCAGTGACGTGCATGAGGTGAGCTGAGTTCAGTGGACATGAACTCGGCTCATCTGGATGCCGTCACAGCCAGACACTGAGGAGCGCAAGCATGCCTGCGCTTCTCAGTGTCTGCGGCATGGCAAGCTGGATGACAGCTTTCGGCTGCGATCCAGCCTATCATGTGAATGTAGCAGAGCTGGAGCCGTCCTGGGAACCATGGAAAGGTAAGGATGAGGTTGGTTTATTATTTTACTTTTATTGCAGAAGACATTGGCTTCAGCTGGAATGGGCATGATGGTAAGTATGGTTTAATTTAGAACATTAAAGAATTGTGTGTTTATTTCAACTAAAGGACTTTATTCTGGGTGTTGTATTTTTTTTAAATACTTTACTAGAAATTCATGGCGGTCATGTCTAATATTGGCGTGAACCCATGAATTTCGGGCTTAGGGCCAGCTGATAATACCAAGCTGGCCCTAACCCCTTTATTACCCAGTGAGCCACCGCACCAGGGCCCTGGATGAGTTGGGTACAGCGCCAGAAGATGGCGCTTCTATGAACGCGCCATTTTCTGGGGTGGCTGCGGACTGCAATTTGCAGCGGGGGGGTGCCCAGAAAGCTTGGGCCTCCCTGCGCTGCGGATTCCAGCCCCCAGCTGCCTAGTTGTACCTGGCTGGACACAAAAATAGGGCGAAGCCCCACATCTTTTTTTTTTTAATTTATTTCATGAAATTCACGAAATAATAATAAAAAAGGGCTTCCCTATATTGTTGTGTCCGGCCAGGTACAAATAGGCAGCTGGTGGTTGGGGGCAGCCCGTTCCTGCCTGCTGTACCTGGCTGGACACAAATATAGTGCGAAGCCCCACGTCAATTTTTTTTTAATTATTTCATGAAATTCATGAAATAATTAAAAAAAGGGCTTCCCTGTATTTTTGTTTCCAGCCAGGTACAAATAGGCAGCTGGTGGTTGGGGGCTGCCCATTCCTGCCTGCTGTACCTGGCTGGACACAAAAATAGGGCGAAACCCCACGTCAATATTTTTTTAATTATTTCATGAAATTCATGAAATAATTAAAAAAAAAAATACGTGGGGCTTCGCCCTATATTTGTGTCCAGCCAGGTACAGCAGGCAGGAATGGGCAGCGTGGGAAAATTCTCCTGCGCTTGCCGTGAGTGTGAGAGAATTCTCCTGCGCTCACGGCAGTGTGTCATGTGAATGTAGCAGAGCTGGAGACGTCCTGGGAACCATGGAAAGGTAAGGATGAGATTGGTTTATTATTTTACTTTTATTACAGGAGATAGTTGGCTTCAGCTGGAATGGGCGTGATGGTAAGTATGGTTTAATTTAGAACATTAAAGAATTGTGTGTTTATTTCAATAAAAGGACTTTTATTCTGGGTGTTTGTGGTTTTTTTTTTAACTTGGGGTTAGTAATGGGGGTGTCTTATAGACACCTCTCCATTACTAACCTCGGCTTGATGTCAGCTGGCATTATAAGCTGACATCAACCCCAGCCCTATTACCCCACTGCCACCGCTACAGGGCAGTGGGAAGAGCGAGGCTAAGTGCCATAATTGGCGCGTCCTATGGGTGCGCCATTTCTGGGGCGGCTGACGGCTGGTGTTTCTAGCCTGGGAGGGGGCCAATATTCATGGCACCCTTCCTGGGCTATTAATATCAGCCCCCAGCTGTCTGCCTAGCCTTTGCTAGCTATTAAAAAAAAATGATGTGGGGTCCTCCATTTTAATAGCTAGTAAAGGCTAGGCATTCAGCTGGGGGCTGATATTAGTAGCATGGGAAGCTCCATGGGTATTACCCCCTTCCCAGGCTTCAAACATCTGCCCCAGCTGTCTGCTTAACCTTCGCTAGAGACTAAAATTATGGGGAACCCCGCGCCAATTTTTTTTTTTACTAAATCCTTTATTTTAACACTAAATGACAAGTACAGTAATCAACACTATCACTGTACTTATTATATATGTGACTGACATGTTTCTATCTATCTAATCTATGTGTGATGCTCTATTCTTTCTGTTCTAAATTGTCGGGTACCGATGTATGCCGCTGCTGAATTGCCGGCTTTTCATGTTTCACTGTGAGCACTGTTCCCATGAATTTGGGCAACCACTGTAATGCCACAACCACCATGGCTGTGACATTACAGTGAGTGGCAGACAATCCCTGCATAATGTGAAAAAATCCAGCTACGCTTTTGGTGCACGAACAGTTATCGAACATAACCTCGAACAGCCGAATTTTTTGCAAATCGTTCGCATTCGTCGAACGACTCGAACACCGCCCAAAACAGCTCGAATTTGAGATTGGCGAACAGTTCTAGTCGAACACCGCTCATCTCCATTGCTGAGCACTTGCACTTTATATATCCATTGTTGATAGATTTTCATTATGAGGCAGTAGCTTTCATTTAAAGAGATTACCATTAATCTTTGGCCCCACTATTGTAGTGGAGACGCATTGAAGATCTGCATAATGTCGCTGTTTTTTGAATCTGTTAATTTATATCATCTTGAAGCTCAACTATTCAGTAACTGGATGGATCCCTACCTATAAAGCCCTGTGTAGCTGACATTATATTTTCCTGCTTAATTTTAATTTTTCGTTAATAATTTTAATCTTGATCTAATAAAATATTGGGATTTTATATTCTTTGTCTCAGACTCCATTATACCCACTAATATCGCCTTCAGTGGGTAATGGGTTAGACCTATTACACCCCACCAGAAACAAGGCAAGATAAGGCCTTAGATATGTCACATACTGAAGCGCAGTTTCTCACCATGCATTCATGGTTTGAACATTATGCCGGCACTGTGAGAGAGAGCACTTCCGGCTGCCCATATATATGATGACCTATTACACCCTACCAGAAACAAGGCCTTAGATATGTCACATACTGAAGCGCAGTTTCTCACCATGCATTCATGGTTTGAAAATTATGCAGGCACTGTGAGAGAGAGCACTTCCGGCTGCCCATATATATGATGACATATACATTGTGGAAAAGTCTGATCAGGGGAAAATCATGTGCATAGTGTATGGCACATAGATTGGGACGTCACCGGAGGTAAGGGCCGAGCCTCACATGATCAGTGAACATGTAATTATTAAGGTATATTAAAAATATTAACTTTTTCAAATTCACACAATGAGTTGTGCTTTAGTGAGACAAGGGCAATCTTGTGACAAAACTTGTCTTACATCATTGCTGCAAGGTAGGCCAGTGAAAAAATTGAATAATCTTATCCTAGAATATGTTTGATACATTTGGTGCATTTTAAGACTATCCAGACTAAGTTTACTCTGTCTTAAAGTCAAGTTTAATAAATATACCAGTGTGTTATAAGGTGGACATTCACAACAAAAGAGTCCTAACCACAAAGAATATGGTCATACGCACAATGTAGAAGAAAAGAGTAGCTCCATCACTTTTCTAAAAATTCTGTGAATAAAAAAGAAGATGTATTTAGAAAATAAAATTTAGCAGTACAAAATAAAAGAAAAAACATGTTGCAGGAGATTGTTACGAGTTCCAAACATAAACTCCAGGGTTATTAGTCATAATTTATAATTTACCTTTAGCTGCAGATTCTGTGGCTGCACAGAAAACAGGACGCTGCAGGAGAGGGGATCCAGCTGTCCAAGAATTCCCATAAAGAAGGCTTAGCTTGGTTTCAGACATCCAATGTTTGTGTCGGGACTGCAATGTCCAAACCGGTCATTGATCTTTTGACCTGAACTCAATAGTCTCATACAGCGGGTGAAATAAGTATTGAACCCATCACCAATTTTCTAAGTAAATATATTTCTGAAGGTGCTGTTGGCATGAAATTCTCACCAGATGTTAGTAACAACCAATCCAATCCACACAGGCAAAGAAATCAAACCATAGAGATGCCCACAAATTAAGTTATGTGTGATAATGAGAAATGACACAGGGAAACAGTATTGAACACATGAAGAACGAGAGGTGCAAAAAGCCAAGGAAAGTCATGACACCAGCTGAAATCTATCAGTAATCAGAAAGAAATCCTGCCACTTAGTGAAAAATAATATCAGCTGGTTCAACTGATGGCCTATAAAATATGTCTCATCACCAAGGTGGCACATAAGAAACATCTCATGATGGGTAAAACCAGTGAGCTGTGTCAATACCTTCGCAACCTTATTGTTAGAAAACATACTATTGTATTCTTTACAGAAGAATTTCTAAGCTACTGAAGCCCCGTTGAAGTCATAATCCAGAAGTGGAAAGAACATCATTTCCCCCATGACCAGGTGCTCCCCGCATGATTTTAGACAGAGGAGAGAAAAGAATTATCAGAAGAGTTGTCCAAGAGCTAAGGACCACCTGTGGAGAGCTACAGAAAAATATGGAATCAGCAGGTACAATTGTTTCAAATAAAACTATAAGTAAAGCTCTCAACCTCCATGGCCTGTATGCACGCTCGCTCACCACACAAGACTCCATTGCTGAACAAAAACATGTTCAAGCGTATTTAAATTTTGCTCAACAACATTTAGACAAGCCTGTAAAATACTGGGAGACTATAGTCTGGTCAGATGAGACCAAAATTGAACTCTTTGGATGCCATAATACACACTTCGTTAGGAGGCCCAAAGGCATGGTATATTACCCCAAGAACAACACATCAGTTTGGAGGTGGGAACATCATGGTGTGGAACAGTTTTTCCGCATAAGCCACTGGCAAACTTCATATGATTCAAGGAAGGACGAATAGACAAATGTACCGAGACATTCTTGAAAAACTCTGCTGCCATCTACCGAGGGTAGACATTTCAGCAAGACAATGATCGCAAACATCCAGCCAAGGAAACTCTCAATTGGTTTCAGAGAAAGAAAACAAAGCTGCTAGAATGGCCCAGCCGATCACCTGACCTGAATCTAAGAGAAATTTTATGAAAGGAACAAAACCTCAGAGTTCATAGAAGGAGCCCACAAAAGCTTCAGGATTTGAAAAGTGTTTGTGTGGAAGATTGGGCCAAAATCACAGCTGAGCAATGCATGCGACTAGTTTCTCCATACAGGAGGCGTCTTGAAGCTGTCATCACCAACAAAGGCTTTTGTATGAAGTATTACATTTCCGTAAGCGTGATCAATACTTTTCCCAGTGTCATTTTCCATTATTACACATAATATAATTTATGGACATCTATGGTTTGATTTCTTTGCCTGTGTGGATTGGATGGGTTGTGGTGAAAATTTCATGTCAATTTCACCTTTAGAAATATATTTACTTCATAAATTGGTGACGTGTTTAATACTTTTTTCACCCGCTGTATATTCCTATGAGGCTGTAGAAGTTTGGGTCAGTAAACTTTGCGGTCCGTACAAAAAACATGAATGTCTGACTGAAAAAATTCAAAACTGGCGTTCACAGAATGCTGCCTCTCCTGTTTGGGCCTCTGAACTGACACTGGATAATCATGGTGGCGTGCTCATAGTGATAGTGCGGGTGCGCACACAAGGGCTGCGGGTGTATACACTTCCGGGTGTAGTGAGCGGTGGCCACAAACAGGCAGGAGTCAGACGTCAGAGTGCGGCCTCACCTGTTGTGCGTGCACTCACACTGACACTATAAGGGAGCCGCTGAGATTATCTAGTGTCAGTGCACAGGCACAAAAAGGAGAACCAGCGTTCGATTTGGGCATTAGAAACAAGTCAATCAATGTGAGATACCAGCTTTATTATGCAAGTAGGAGAGAGTGACAGTGCACTAAGGCATAAGCCACGCTAAGGGTTCACTCTTACTTGCATATCAAATAAAAGTTGATTTTTAATTTACTATAATGTGAACAGGGGAGGAAGTATCTAAGGTCTTAGGGAGGGCAGAGAAAACTAGCTACAGGTAATGAGGAAAGCACTTGAAGAGGAAATGCGTACAGTAATTAGAACTTTTCTGATAAATTAAACTAAGTGAAGACAGCAGCATCCTGGATACACAAAGATATAATATCCAGCCTATATTACAGGGAGACACATTCCCATAAATCTGAAAGTTGGATCAAACTGCAAACTTCATATTAGGGGGTCTGAATGGAGGAAAGATGACTGTAGACTGAAACTTAGTGCAATTTTATTAATTAAAGGTAACATTTCAAAAGTGTCCATAGTCTTTAAGATGACAGTAGGCCCCTTAACGACTGGGTGCTTGTGCAGCTGAACAAGTTGCACATACAGTGTGTCTGCTCCTAATTCTTACAGAACTGTATTAAGCATTGCTTCTAGTGGAAAATGGCTCCCCTTTAACACACGATTCATGATGCACAGATATGGCAGAGAAATATAGGTATAGTACAATGCCAAAGATTTCACTTACTTCTTACATTACATGAGTGATATCTATTGTAAATTCTACAACAGCTCAAAAACCGGAGAATCCTCACAGCGCACAATGGTGTCATGGGGGGAGTCAAAAGTTTTAATTTTATATCGGACAGTGTAGTCCTCCATACAGTATAATGGGCCCCACATAGTCCTCCATACAGTATAATGGGCCTCACATAGTCCTCCATACAGAATAATGGCCCCACATAGTCCTCCATACAGAATAATGGGCCTCACATAGTCCTCCATACAGTATAATGGGCTCTACATAGTCCTCCATACAGTATAATGGGCCGCACATAGTCCTCCATACAGTATAATAGGCCTCACATAGTCCTCCATACAGTATAATGGGCCTCACATAGCCCTCCATACAGAATAATGGGCCTCACATAGTCCTCCATACAGTATAATGTGCCCCACATAGTCCTCCATACAGTATAAAGGGCCTCACATAGTCCTCCATACAGTATAATGGGCTCCACATAGTCCTCCATACAGAATAATGGACCCCATATAATGCTCCATACAGAATAATGGGCCCCATATAATGCTCCATACTGAATAATGGGCCCCACATAGTCCTCCATACAGAATAATGGACCCCATATAATGCTTCATACAGATTAATGGACCCCATATAATGCTCAATACAGAATAATGAGCCCCATATATTGCTTCATACAGAATAATGGACCCCATATAATACTCCATACAGTATAATGGACCCATATAATGCTTCATACAGATTAATAGACCCCATATAATGCTTCGTACAGAATAATGGACCCCATATAATGCTTCATACAGATTAATGGACCCCATATAATGCTTCATACAGATTAATGGACCCCATATAATGCTCCATCCAGAATAATGGACCACATATAATGCTTCATACAGATGAATGGACCCCATATAATGCTTCGTACAGAATAATGGACCCCATATAATGCTTCATACAGATTAATGGACCCCATATAATGCTTCATACAGATTAATGGACCCCATATAATGCTCCATCCAGAATAATGGACCACATATAATGCTTCATACAGATGAATGGACCCCATATAATGCTCCATACAGAATAGACCCCATATAATGCTCCATACAGAATAGGCCCCATATATTGCTCCATACAGAATGGGCCCCATATAATGCTCCCTACATAATGGACCCTATATAATGCTCCTTACATAATTGGCCCTTTATAATGCTCCCTACATAATGGGCCCTATATAATGCTCCATACATGAATGGGCCCCATATAATGCTGTGTACAGGAAAAACAAAATCAAATACTTACCTCTCCTCGTTCCTCACTGGCGGCAGGTCACGACTCCTCAGCGTCGTGGTCTTCCCACTCTCTGCCCTGTGACACTCATAGAAGAGGGTGCGCTAAAGTGACGTCATCACGCCCTCTGCCCTGAGACGTCACAAGTCAGCAGACGCGGAAGAAGCTAGAGCTGCAGGGAACAGAGAGAAGTAGGTATTCCAAGTGCCTGGGCCCTCAGCAAGCGGGGGACAGCCACTCGCGCGCGCTGGCACTGGGCTCCCCCGACTCACTGGCCCCATAGCGTGCGAGTGTCCCCCACAGCGAGTGGGCCCCCCCGCTGGCTCAGGGCCCAGACACTTGCCCGGGTGCACTGGGTGTTGACGCTGGCCCTGAGAACATGGCATAATTATTTTCCTCACTTAGTCTGTGTGAACCTGTCAGAAAAATACATTTTGTGTTTCCAAGGGGGCGTTGCTTACAGGGTTGTCTGGGGACGGGTCTTTAAGGTGCTCTGCATAATTACCCAGTGAGCCACACCCTCTTAGTAAAGACCGTAAAAATTAGCACTAAACAAAAATAAAAAATACCCATTTCTCTGGAACCTTATGGTGGATTAAAAAAAAAAAAGCAGTGGGAATAAAATAAGAGCAAAAGCTGGACACTTTTGACCTGGTGACATGCCCTTTTTAACTCTTTAGTGAATATCTCAAACAGTAGTTTTGCTGAAAGTAAACGAAGGAACATAAGTCAGTAAGAATGGCAGCAATTCAACTGTATGCAAAGTCTCCGAGGGGAAATGGTGGGAACTTCTTTATAATTGAACTATGTCGTTGTCTTGTACTGACAATTAAGGACACATATTAAACTCGAATAATGGGAACTTCTTATATCAGAGCAAAACACTGTCTATAAGGTGTATCAACTGCTAGTTTAACTGAAATAAGATAAGCTGACCTTACTGTTAGTGGTGTTGTTGGTACCCCAGGTGCCCTCTCAATGTCTCAGGTTCTCCAGTTTTTCTTGCTGGCTTTTCTTAACTCTTTTGTTGATATCTGGTTTAAACTTCCACAGGACTGTAGAAGATCTCATCTCCTCTAAAAAAACCCCCCTATGGTTAATACCTATGGGCAGGTGTCCTCTGTAACCAGATATCACGAGTGCACACAGGACTAGCACACCGAACACACACTGGAGGAGGGTGTTAATTACTGACTTCTGTCACTTAAAGCACCACTCCAGCACCACTTTTTTGGAATGGTGCTACTAATCTAAGTTATCTGCCCCTTGTTTTATTCTTACCAGCCTCTCTTCCCGGTGTCGCTCCGGTCGGTCTCCAGCAGTGTATGACCTGCCGGATAGCTTTACTGTTTGCTGGAGTAAGCTGGAGGTCCCTTCTCAATGTAAGTCTTTAAGAGTCAGAACGTGGCTTTCATAGACTCAGGCTATGTTCACACATCTTGGTTTTTTCAGCGTTTTTTTTATGCGCTTTTTATGCAAATTTTCAGCTGCGTTTTACAGTACAAGAAAAGTCTATGAGATTCCAGAAATCTCATGCACACATCTTGTTTTTTTTTATCAGGATTTTGTGCTTTGCATGGTTTTCTGCAAAATAGAGCAGGTCACTTCTTTTAGCGTTTTTTCAGTGTTTTTTCAGCCATTGAAAATAATGGGTAGTGAAAAGTAGTGAAAAAACGCCTAGTGTGAACATAGCTATCAGGTTTTGCTGCGTTTTTAGCGAAAATAAGGAAGTACAACAGTATGTGAAACACATTTATTTTTGTGATTTTGCCATCTTGTCTTGGTCACTGAGATGGTAGTTTGTATTAGGAGAGTTTATTTAAATTAGTGATGTGTCCAGAGTAAACATTGGCTGAGCTAGGCGTGAGATTGAACAATACCTGTGGCCCAGGAAGGTGAGAAATTAAACAATGCCCTGAGCAACTGTATGGCAGACCCCTGAGTGTGAAAGTAAATAGTGTCATACAAACTAAATGCACTGCCAGTGTCTTAGTTAAACTATTCCTGAACAATTCACCTCCCCTCCACTGTTACATTTGAAATTCTGGTTAACATGGTTTCACATATGTCTTGCATTGGTGACCTATGTTCAGAAGTCAGTAGCTAACACGCTCCTCCAGTGTGTGTTCTTTGTCCTAGTCCTGTGTGCACTCGTGATATCTGGTTGAAGAGGATACCTGCCCATATGGATTAATCATTGCTGTGTTCAGAAAAGTCTAATCTTTCAAAATATAAAGTAAATTAATCCGCTCAGTAAACAGTGTAATGAGAAAAAAAAATCAAAATTCCAGAATTGCGTATTTTGTGACCACCGCAACATTGCAATAAAATTCAATAAGGGGCGATCAAAGCATCGTATGTACCCCAAAATGGTATCAATAAAAATGTCAGCTAAGGGCACAAAAGATAAGCCACTTATATACACTATATTTCAAAAATTTTAAAGTGTTACGGGTTCCAGAAAATGGCAACGCAAGCAAAGGTGGTTTTTTTTTTAGAAATTTCCGAATTTTTTTTCACCACTTAAATGAAAAAAATCCTACACATATTTTGTATCTGTGTAATCGTACTGACCACTGGAGAATCATATTGCCAGGTCAGTTTTACAGTGTAGTGAAAAACCTAAAAAACCTCCTAAAAATTTGTGAAATTGCACTTTTTTAGCAATTTGAATGCACTTGGAATTTTTTCCCGCTTTCCCGTGCATCACATGATAAACTGAATGATGGAATTAAAAAATACAACTTGTCCCATAAAAAAACAAGCCCTCATATGGCTATATGGATGGAAAAATAAAAAAGTTATGGCTTTTGGAAGAAGGGGAAGAAAAAAACAAAATGAAAAAACAAAAAAAAACTCGCCTGGGGGTGAGATGGATAAAAAAGTCAAGAAGAGATGCATTAAAATCTTGGCATAGCATATTGAACTACTTGACTCTCATTATTTTTGTATAATGACTCTGTATGGAATATTTATTATTAAATACTCCACAGAATATAGACGAGTGCAATCAATGGGTGGAAAAACAATATTGTGGGCTGTGTGAATAGAAATTATGTAAATAGTCTATCATTAGGTACACTAAGGCAGTTGTCTACTATAATAACAAGACAGAGTGGCCCAACCCAGGGTTTCGCCCACAACACTTCCTTCTTCAAGGACTCTGTTCACGCCCTGAAATAAGCTAGTATTGTGAGCGAAACCCGGGGTCAGGCTAAGTGATCAGAGTTACCACAAGGTGGTCGTCTATGGATGTTATCCATTGTTTTTATTGGTGGTGCTTTTTTACATAATTTTCTGTGTATAGCTAATAAACCGCTACTTTGTGTACATATTATCCGGTGGTTCAGCACTAAGTCATACACTGCTAGGTACACCATTGCAGAGATTTTATTTTATTGTTCACTTGTTTCCTAAAACCAAAGGCATGCAGCTTTCTAAATAGTCTTCATTAAAAAATTTCTACCATTTTGCTGCTGAAGAGTGTCTGTAAGTACTTAATCTAGTTTTGCCAAAATGTTACAAATTTGCCAGTGCTCTTGCTTAGTTCTGGTGGCTCTCTCTTCTCTTCCCTCTCTGATCTCTGAGTGTTTGGGGTAGTAGCAGGGAGGGGGAAGGGGCTTATATTCACATCTTCACAATGTGGAGAGGGGAGAAAGAATCTACAGTCTCAGGGAGGGCAGAGAAAACAGGCAGTATATGAGGAGGAAATCACAAAACGTGGAAATCACTACCGGATAGCAGCTGTACTGATATGTCAGCTAAGGAAGACCGCTGCATTCTGGATACATACAGCTCACATCCAGCCTGTATTACTGGGAGGGACACTCCCACAAAAGAAAAATCTGAAACCTGGATCAGGCTGTAAACTACATTTACAAGGTGTCTGAAAATGAATGAAGGAATGAAGATTGCACACTGCCCGAACCACGGCAGCAAGAATCATTCATTATAAATATATGTGTATGAGAAACATAGTTGAAAGCACAGGGACAAGGTGACTTGTCACAGACGTATACCCTTACAGGCTACTCTCCGCCCACTCAGCTAGACTGATGGGTCTCTTCCTATACATACATAACTTTATTTATTTCTTACAACACCCTGGACATATTAAAGTTAACTTTTAAAGTAGTGGACAATCCCTTTAATATATCTCATCTGATTAAAAAATGTAAACTACAAGTTGAAAATGACATTTTTTACAATACTCTTGTTCTACAAAAACTAAAAGCCACTTGTAGCTTCCTACAAACCCAGCAGTGACAATCTTAATTAATACCTGGAGAAAGCAAAAGATCAATATAAACCTCAGAGTGAAGTTTGATTTTATGCTAAGCAGATTAGTCAGCCAATTAACCAGTTTAATTGCTTTTTACATCTCCATACACTTCATTCGCAGGCTGAATAAAATGACTGACTGAACAGAATGTACTCAGAAGTATAGGCACCCCAGGGCACGGAAAGTGGGTTAACTCTTTAACTACAGGCAGAATTTCCAATACTAAGAAGAATAACAAGAATGTTTTATTGATGTTTCCTGTAAATCTCTGCAGATGATTAACCTCTTGTATTTAAATGGGTCTTTCACTGTTTTTCTTTTTTTAGACCAGAGTGAAGAATGGACACCCTAGGCTCTACTGGCACCATAACTGTACCATAAAAAAATGCAAAAATCCCATTTATTATATTTATATATATTTTCATATGTTTGTATTATGTAAAGAGAACTTCCATCAAAAATGTAAAATTTGTGATAGTCAAAACTAAAGTTTGCAGCTAATATTTCATTAGAATCACACACATACTTTAATGTTTTCAAACGTAATAAATTAGATAAAGCAGTATGTTCAGTACATACAACTAGGAAATGTTTATTTGGTACTAATAATAATTGAAAGCTATATTCCTAATGACTTGTACAGGCATGTCTTGCACAAGATCACTGATGTCACTGATGATCACTAAATATCATATTTATGGCACTTTTTATATTTGCCTTTATATTCGACACTTACACGGTTAATACCTTAAATTGCAAGACAAAGCGGATTTACAACTTGCTATTTACTACCATCTGGTGGAATCTGTTAGTATTGCATGTATTTCTTTTTATCCCTTATTTTTTGGAGAATGTCTCCTAACCATGAAATTAGAATCATTTAATGTCTCTATCTAGCTAAAGTTAAAAAAAAAAAGAGAAAAACAAATTTGCCTTTGGGAAAAAAAAAATCAGATACATAGTTACATAGGTTGAAAAAAGACCTAGGTCCATCAAGTTCAACCTTTCTCCGCCAATTATACATTTTATCAATTTACTTTTTTTTTGTAGAACGTGTCTCTTATATTAGACATAGCCAATTACCTAACATTGCCTGTGTCTATGTATGATAATGGAAACATTCTCCAAAAAGAACATTTATGATTCATAAAAAAATTTGATAAATACACAGACGATACAACATTGATAGCATCAAGCGTAGATAGAATAAAGGACTTATTACAGAGTGTCAAGATGGAAAGCTCAAGCATGGGACTCCTACTCAACACAAAGAAGACAAAGATATTGACCACTGCCAGGATCGACCAGAACTCATTTGAGATGGACGGCGACGGACTGGAAGTCGTAAAGGATTCAACTTACTTGGGAATAAAAGTACCTTATGGGAATAAAAGGGCTAGGAATAGGAGGAAGCCAATGTGGCTAAATAAGGAAGTCAAGAGGGCAATGAAAAACAAAAAAAGGGCTTTCGGTAAACTTAAAGAAGAAGGCAGCGAGGAAGCGCTAATATCTTATAGGGAAAAAAACAAAATCTGTAAAACAAATAAGAATAACAAAAGAGACAGAGAGACTAATTGCCAAGGAAACTAAAACGAATCCCAAACTGTTCTTTAACTATATAAACAGTAAAAGGATTAAAACTGATGGCGTTGGCCCATTGAAGAATAACCTGGGTAAAATCATAGAGGGCGATGAGGGTAAAGCAAACCTACTCAATAGCTTCTTCTCCACTGTTTTCACAAAAGAAAACAATTTATCGGAGGAAATGCAGAGTGATAAAGTAAACCCTCCGCTAAATATCACCCACCTAACCCAGGAGGAAGTTCAGAAACGCCTAAATAATATCAAAATAGACAAGTCACCAGGCCCAGATGGCATACACCCCCGGGTACTAAAAGAATGTGATAGACAGACCGCTGTATCTTATATTCAAGCACTCTTTATGGACACGGACTGTCCCACTAGACTGGCGCCAAGCAAATGTGGTACCAATATTCAAAAAGGGGTCTAAAAGTGACCCTGGGAACTATAGACCAGTCAGCTTAACGTCTGTTGTGGGTAAATTGTTTGAAGGATTTCTTAGAGATGCTATTGTAGAATATCTTAATGATAATAACTGTCTAACTCCATATCAACATGGATTCATGAGGGATCGCTCCTGCCAAACAAACCTGATCGCCTTCTACGAGGAGGTGAGCTCACAGCTGGACCGGGGAGAGTCAGTGGATGTTGTATACCTTGACTTCTCCAAAGCGTTTGATACCGTGCCACACAAAAGGTTGGTATATAAAATGAGAATGCTTGGTCTGGGGGATAATGTGTGCAAGTGGGTAAATAGCTGGCTGAGTGATAGAAAGCAGAGGGTGGTTATCAATGGAGTAAGCTCAGGGTGTGTCAGGGTTACTAGCGGGGTGCCTCAAGGGTCTGTCTTGGGCCCTATATTATTTAATATATTTATTAATGCTCTAGTGGAAGGGTTGCATAGTAAAATAGCAATATTTGCAGATGATACTAAACTTTGTAAAGTAGTTAATACAGATGAGGATAGGGCACAGCTACAGGAGGATTTAGATAAATTGGGGAGTTGGGCCAAAAAATGGCAAATGGGTTTCAATGCCGATAAATGTAAGGTCATGCACATGGGAAAGAAAAACAGCAGTCACCCATACATATTAAATGGGAAACCGTTGGGGAAATCTGACATGGAGAAGGACCTGGGCGTCTTGGTTAATAGCAAATTAAATTGGAGTGCCCAGTGTCAGGCAGCAGCTGCGAAGGCAAATAGAGTCATGGCATGCATCAGAAGAGGAATAGGGGCATATGATGAGAACATTGTTCTTCCTCTGTATAAAGCGCTGGTAAGGCCGCACTTAGAATATTGTGCACAGTTCTGGGCTCCAGTGCTCAGAAAAGACATATTGGAGCTAGAGAGGGTACAAAGGAGGGCGACTAAGGTAATAAAGGGACTAGAATACCCAGAGAGGTTGTCAAAATTAGGCCTATTTACGTTGGAAAAGAGAAGGCTTAGGGGAGACCTCATAAACATGTATAAATACATCAGGGGGCAGTACAGAGATCTCTCCCATGACCTGTTTATACCAAGGATGGTGACAAAGACGAGGGGGCACACTATGCGTCTGGAGGAAAGGGGTTCCTGCACCAGCATAGAAGGGGATTCTTTACGGTCAGAGCCGTGAGACTCTGGAACTCTCTGGGAGAGGAAGTGGTGATGTCCAACTCACTTAATGAGTTCAAGAGAGGCCTGGACGCCTTTCTTGAGAACAATAAAATTACATCTTATGCTTAGTGATAGTTAATTAATCCAGGGATTTAATCTGACTGCCAGATTGGTGTCGGGAAGTGAATTTTTCCTCAATGATGTAAATTGGCCTATACCGCATGGTTTTTTTTTTGCCTTCCCCTGGATCAACGCTGCGGAATAGCTGCAGTGCACAAGAAATAGGCTGAACTGGATGGACGCTTGTCTTTTTTCGGCCTTATAAACTATGTAACTATGTAACTATGTTGATAACTCATGATGCAGCGATGAAACCGGAAGTCAATATGAGAAAAGCTATGGGGCAAATAAACAATGAAGTCACTGGACAAGGTCTTCAAATTGAGGAACATTTCACTGACGATGAAGACACGGCTTGTACATAGTCTGGTCTTCTCTGTGGTAACCTACAGATGTGAAACCTGGACGATAAAGAAACAAGACAGGAGACAAATCAATGCCTTCGCAATGTGGTGCTGGAGAAGGATGTTCTCAAGACCATGGATGGCGAGAAGAACAAACAAATCAATTTTGGAGCAAATCAAGCCAGACATGTCACTCGAAGCAAGGATCACCAAGCTACGACTTGTATACTTTGGACACATCATATAAAGAGAACGATCACTGGAGAAGGACATCATGGTCGGAAGAATAGAAGAAACAAGGCGAAGAGAAAGACCAGCTTGATACTATCAAGATAATGACAGAGAAGACCCTGGTGGACCTATCTCGGCTTGCACAAGATTAATCCTACTACAGATCGTATATCAAGTCGCCATAACTCAAGATCGAGCCGGAAGCCCATTAAAAAAAGAAGCAAATCAAATTTGATAAAACATAATGACATAATGCACTCCCACTGCAAAACTTGGTGAACAAACACCCTGTTTTCTTGACAGGTGGTGGTCCCATTGGAGTGTCTCTTAATTAAAAGACATTGGCCAGAAATTTTAATGCCATAATTTCTTTTTTGTTGCAGTGCCTCTATCACACTGCAGTGTGCAACATTCACGCTGTCAGGATTCTGAGCTGTTGCCTGCTCAAGTGGTCGTCATGTCACAGTAAAATTGCTGGTCAACATGGGACTGCCAGTATGCAAATTGAATACTTGCGGTCACCTGACGACCATTTAAGAAGGCAATAGTACAGAAATCTGACTGTGCATTTTGCATATTGTCAAGATTATCTGTAGTGCAATAGAGGTACTGTAGAAACTTATTTTAGACACTTCACTGCACTAGTTCGTTATAGATGATTTCTCCCAAATTTTGTTTGTATTATTCTCTCTTGTGTAACTTATATAAGTTTTGATCAAGTATGATTTCAGATATTTTTCTGACTGTTATTATCCATAACAATTATACCTCCAACTACTTCCATTATGGCATGCCCTAGAAGAAGCTAAAACAGCGAAACGCCAAATTGGGTTGATAGTTTTATCTAAAAGCTTTGTGAAATTTTAACACTTGTGAATACAATTACAATTTCCAATCAAATAGCAAAGCAATGCAGTGCGACTTTATGTCAAATTATACTTGCTTTTTCTAGAGTAGCAATTGAACTGGTCAATTACCATTAAAAAAGGCTTAGAAAGACTAGTACAACCATGCAACTGCTCTGGTTCGTGTTTCATGACATTAGGAGAATTACATTTCCAAAGGATCTGTTTTATTGTGAACCATCTGGACGTCATTGAGCATGTAGGTAAACTACATTCCTTTTTGTCCTGATTCCACTACTAATAGATGTTTTCCAAGAAATCAATCACCAAACCAGCTAGAGGCACTTAGTCCTAGACCAGGAGATCATAAACTGGAGCTACGAGTGACATTTTTGTAGTCTGGTCAGTTATTTACTCAGTGAATAGCAGAACGTTAACTGTTACAAAACTCAACTCCTCAGCAATCTTGGACCCCCCTCAATGAGAAGTTCACCATGAGATGGACTATTTTTATTAAGGAAAAGTTACATTAATATATATATATATATATATATATATATATATATATATATATATACAGTACAGACCAAAAGTTTGGACACACCTTCTCATTTAAAGATTTTTCTGTATTTTCATGACTATGAAAATTGTACATTCACACTGAAGGCAACAAAACTATGAATTAACACATGTGGAATTATATACTTAACAAAAAAGTGTGAAAAAACTGAAAATATGTCTTATATTCTAGGTTCTTCAAAGTAGCCACCTTTTGCTTTGATGACTGCTTTGCACACTCTCGGCATTCTCTTGATGAGCTTCAAGAGGTAGACACCGGAAATGGTTTTCACTTCACAGGTGTGCCCTGTCAAGTTTAATAAGTGGGATTTCTTGCTTTATAAACGGGGTTGGGACCATCAGTTCTGTTGTGCAGAAGTCTGGTGGATACACAGCTGATAGTCCTACTGAATAGACTGTTAGAATTTGTATTATGGCAAGAAAAAAGCAGCTAAGTAAAGAAAAACGAGTGGCCATCATTACTTTAAGAAATTAAGGTCAGTCAGTCCGAAAAATTGGGAGAACTTTGAAAGTGTCCCCAAGTGCAGTTGCAAAAACCATCAAGCGCTACAAATAAACTGGCTCACATGAGGACCGCCCCAGGAAAGGAAGACCAAGAGTCACCTCTGCTTCTCAGGATAAGTTTATCCGAGTCATCAGCCTCAGAAATCGCAGGTTAACAGCAGCTCAGATTAGAGACCAGATCAATGCCACAAAGAGTTCTAGCAGCAGACACATCTCTACAACAACTGTTAAGAGGAGACTTTGTGCAGCAGGCCTTCATGATAAAATAGCTGCTAGGAAACCACTGCTAAGGACAGGCAACAAGCAGAAGAGACTTGTTTGGGCTAAAGAACACAAGGAATGGACATTCGACCAGTGGAAATATGTGCTGTGGTCTGATGAGTCCAAATTTGAGATCTTTGGTTCCAACCACCGTGTCATTGTGCGACGCAGAAAAGGTGAACGGATGGACTCTACATGCCTGGTTCCCACCGTGAAGCATGGAGGAGGAGGTGTGATGGTGTGGGGGTGCTTTGCTGGTGACACTGTTGGGGATTTATTCAAAATTGAAGGCATACTGAACCAGCATGGCTACCACAGCATCTTGCAGCGGCATGCTATTCCATCCGGTTTGCGTTTAGTTGGACCATCATTTATTTTTCAACAGGACAATGACCCCAAACACACCTCCAGGCTGTGTAAGGGCTATCTGACCAAGAAGGAGAGTGATGGGGTGCTGCGCCAGATGACCTGGCCTCCACAGTCACCAGACCTGAACCCAATCGAGATGGTTTGGGGTGAGCTGGACCGCAGAGTGAAGGCAAAAGGGCCAACAAGTGCTATGCATCTCTGGGAACTCCTTCAAGATTGTTGGAGGACCATTTCCAGTGACTACCTCTTGAAGCTCATCAAGAGAATGCCAAGAGTGTGCAAAGCAGTCATCAAAGCAAAAGGTGGCTACTTTGAAGAACCTAGAATATAAGACATATTTTCAGTTGTTTCACACTTTTTTGTTAAGTATATAATTCCACATGTGTTAATTCATAGTTTTGATGCCTTCAGTGTGAATTTACAATTTTCATAGTCATGAAAATACAGAAAAATCTTTAAATGAGAAGGTGTGTCCAAACTTTTGGTCTGTACTGTATATGCGGGTGGGGAGTATTTAGTCAGCCACCAATTGTGCAAGTTCTCCCACTTAAAAAGATGAGAGAGGCCTGTAATTGACATCAGAGGTAGACCTCAACTATGAGATACAAAATGAGAAAACAAATCCTGAAAATCACATTGTCTGATTTGGAAAGAATTTTTTTTCAAATTTTGGTGGAAAATAAGTATTTGGTCAATTACAAAAGTTCATCTCAATATTTTGTTATATATCCTTTGTTGGCAATGACAGAGGTCAAACGTTTTCTGTAAGTCTTCACAAGGTTGGCACACACTTTTGCTGGTATGTTGGCCCATTCCTCCATGCAGATCTCCTCTAGAGCTGTGATGTTTTGGGGCTGTCGCTGGGCAACACGGACTTTCAACTCCCTCCAAATGTTTTCTATAGGGTTTTGACCTGGAGACTGGCTAGGCTACACCAGGGCCTTGAAATGCTAATTACGAAGCCACTCCTTCGCTGCCCTGGCAGTGTGTTTGGGATCATTGTCATGCTGAAAGACCCAGCCACGTTTCATCTTCAATGCCCTAGCTGATGGAAGGAGATTTGCATTCAAAATCTCACAATAAATGGCCTCATTCATTTTTTCATGTACACGGACCAGCCGTCCTGGTCCCTTGGCAGAGAAACAGCCCCAAAGCATGATGTTGCCACCACCATGCTTCACAGTAGGTATGGTGTTCTTTGGATGCAACTCAGCATTCTTCCTCCTCCAAACCCGCCGAGTTTTGTTTCCACCAAACAGTTCTACTTTGGTTTCATCCGACTATATGACATTCTCCCAATACTCTTCTGGATCATCCAAATGCTGTCTAGCAAACTTCAGACGGGCCTGGACATGTAATGGCTTAAGCAGGGGGACACATCTTGCACTGGAGGATCTCAGTAGCTGGCGGCGTAGTGTATTACTGATGGTAGCCCGTGTAATGTTGGTCCCAGCTTTCTGCAGGTCATTCACTAGGTCCCCCCCGTGTGGTTCTGCGATTTTTGCTCACCCTTCTTGAGATCATTTTGACCCCACAGGGTGAGATCTTGTGTAGAACCTCAGATCGAGGGAGATTATCAGTGGTCTTGTATGTCTTCCATTTTCTAATTATTGCTCCCACAGTTGATTTCTTCATACCAAGCTGCTTGCCTATAGCAGATTCAGTCTTCCCAGCCTGGTGCAGGGCTACAATTTTGTTTCTGGTGTCCTTCGACAGCTCTTTGGTCTTCACTATAGTGGAGTTTGGAGTGTGACTGAGGTTGCGGACAGGTATCTTTTATACTGCTAACAAGTTCAAACAGGTGCCAGTACTACTGGTAATGAGTGGAGGACAGAGGAGCCTCTTAAAGAAGAAGTTACAGGTCTGTGAGAGACAGAAATCTTGTTTGTTTGTAATTGACCAAATATTTATTTTCCACCAAAACTTGAAAAAAATTTATTTCCAAATCAGACAATGTGATTTTCAGGATTTGTTTCCTCATTTTGTCTCTCATAGTTGAAGTCTACCTATGATGTCAATTACAGGCCTCTCTCATCTTTTTAAGTGGGAGAACTTGCACAATTGGTGGCTGACTAAATCCTTTTTATCCCCAATATATATATATATATATATATATATATATATATATATATATATATACAGTACAGACCAAAAGTTTGGACACACCTTCTTATTTAAAGATTTTTCTGTATTTTTATGACTAAGAAAATTGTACATTCACAATGAAGGCATCAAAACTATGAATTAACACATGTGGAATTATATACTTAACAAAAAAAGTGTGAAACAACTGAAAATATGTCTTATATTCTAGGTTCTTCAAAGTAGCCACCTTTTGCTTTGATGACTGCTTTGCACACTCTTGGCATTCTCTTGATGAGCTTCAAGAGGTAGTCATTGGAAATGGTCTTCCAACAATCTTGAAGGAGTTCCCATTGATGCTCAGCACTTGTTGGCCCTTTTGCCTTCACTCTGCGGTCCAGCTCACCCCAAACCATCTCGATTGGGTTCAGGTCTGGGGACTGTGGAGGCCAGGTCATCTGACGCAGCACCCCATCACTCTCCTTCTTGGTCAAATAGCCCATTCACAGCCTGGAGGTGTGTTTGGGGTCATTGTCCTGTTGTAAAATAAATGATGTTCCAACTAAACGCAAACTGGATGGAATAGCATGCTGCTGCAAGATGCTGTGGTAGCCATGCTGGTTCAGAATGCCTTCAATTTTGAATAAATCCCCAACAGTGTCACCAGCAAAGCACCCCCACACCATCACACCTCCTCCTCCATGCTTCACGGTGGGAACCAGGAATGTAGAGTCCATCCGTTCACCTTTTCTGCGTCGCACAAAGACACGGTGGTTGGAACCAAAGATCTCAAATTTGGACTCATCAGACTAAAGCACAGATTTCCACTGGTCTAATGTCCATTCCTTGTGTTCTTTATCCCAAACAAGTCTCTTCTGCTTGTTGCCTGTCCTTAGCAGTGGTTTCCTAGCAGCTATTTTACCATGAAGGCCTGCTGCACAAGGTCTCCTCTTAACAGTTGTTGAAGAGATGTGTCTGCTGCTAGAACTCTGTGTGGCATTGACCTGGTCTCTAATCTGAGCTGCTGTTAACCTGCGATTTCTGAGGCTGGTGACTCGGATAAACTTATCCTCAGAAGCAGAGGTGACTCTTGGTCTTCCTTTCCTGGGGCGGTCCTCATGTGAGCCAGTTTCTTTGTAGCGCTTGATGGTTTTTGCAACTGCACTTGGGGACACTTTCAAAGTTTGCCCAATTTTTCGCACTGACTGACCTTCATTTCTAAAGTAATGATGGCCACTCGTTTTTCTTTACTTAGCTGCTTTTTTCTTGCCATAATACAAATTCTAACAGTCTATTCAGTAGGACTATCAGCTGTGACTCCACCTGAATTCTGCACAACACAACTGATGGTCCCAACCCCATTTATAAGGCAAGAAATCCTACTTATTAAACCTGACAGGGAACACCTGTGAAGTGAAAACCATTTCCGGTGAGTACCTCTTGAAGCTCATCAAGAGAATGCCAAGAGTGTGCAAAGCAGTCATCATAGCAAAAGGTGGCTACTTTGAAGAACCTAGAATATAAGACATATTTTCAGTTGTTTCACACTTTTTTGTTCAGTATATAATTCCACATGTGTTAATTCATAGTTTTGATGCCATCAGTGTGAATGTACAATTTTCATAGTCATGAAAATACAGAAAAATCTTTAAATGAGAAGGTGTGTCCAAACTTTTGGTCTGTATATATACAGTACAGACCAAAAGTTTGGACACACCTTCTCATTTATAGATTTTTCTGTATTTTCATGACTATGAAAATTGTACATTCACACTGAAGGCATCAAAACTATGAATTAACACATGTGGAATTATATACTTAACAAAAAAGTGTGAAACAACTGAAAATATGTCTTATATTCTAGGTTCTTCAAAGTAGCCACCTTTTGCTTTGATGACTGCTTTGCACACTCTTGGCATTCTCTTGATGAGCTTCAAGAGGTAGTCACCGGAAATGGTCTTCCAACAATCTTGAAGGAGTTCCCAGAGGTGCTTAGCAATTGTTGGCCCTTTTGCCTTCACTCTGCGGCCCAGCTCACCACAAACCATCTCGATTAGAATATAAGACATATTTTCAGTTGTTTCACACTTTTTTGTTAAGTATATAATTCCACATGTGTTAATTCATAGTTTTGATGCCTTCAGTGTGAATGTACAATTTTCATAGTAAAGAAAATACAGAAAAATCTTTAAATGAGAAGGTGTGTCCAAACTTTTGGTCTGTACTGTATACATTTATAGGAAAAAAGTCTGCATCTTTCACGAAAACCCATGATTTTTCTGCAGGACAATGCTCCATCACAGCATCGAAGTCTCCACTGCTTGGCTGCCATTAATGGACTTAAAGATGACCTTAAAGATGGCCCGATCTAAACCTTACTGAGAACTTGTGGGCCCTTCTGAAACGGGCGATTTACAATGAAGGAGAACAGTCACCTCTCCGTGTCAACAGATTAAGAAACTGACAGACTCCATGAATGGAGTTTATGACTTATATTTTGGGGGCTATATTGGTCACTAATAATTTTTTTTAAAGTGTGAGAAATTTTTACATTTTTAGCTGTTTGGGTGTTTTATTTTTCACACTATAACAGATAAAAATAATCAGTTGAGATGGAAAATGTATGCTTTTCATTTAGTTGCCCAATAATTCTGCACACAGAGATATTCTCATATACAACCTACTAAGTATGAAAGTGCAGAATCATTAGTTAGTAAAGAAGATAGGTCATGACAACACTGCAGTGGCAAATATGTATGCACTGCTGCAAAAAATTAAGGGGACACTTAAAGGGAATTATCAAATTCATCATTAGCCTTTTCCATCAAATTCTTTAGCCTTTTAATACATTCCCAAAAATCCCATTATAGGCAGAGCCAAGTTGTCCAGCATGTATTCCAGTGAGCCCTGAGTGGTTGGATGGGCGTACTCGGACCCACTCTGCCTTGTAATTCTGCCCCTCCATCTTCCATTGATATAGACAGCCAGCACAGAGCCTATCCAGGAGCAGGTGCGAAGCTTAGTCACCTGTGTGGATGACTTACTTGGCAGAGAGTGGCGATGAGCACGGTCCGGAGACGCCCATCGGACCGCTCAGGGTTCATTTCAATACAGTGCTGGACAACCTCAAAGTTTTTTTTAAAAAAGGTATACATTGCTGCTTTGGGGATTTAGTATGCCTGATAGGAGTGTATTAAAAGACTAGTAGAAATGGCTTTTATAAAACCTGATGATAGGTTCTCTTTAAATCACACATTAAATCTTGATAAATAAATGACAACTCATAATGTGACTCATTAACGTGTATGGCCCCCATGTGCCTGTCTGGGCATGCTTCTGGTGATTCAGATAGTATCCTCTCAGTCCTGGATTACGGCATCCTTGATGTGACATGCAGAAGTAGTGCTGTTGCTTCCAAAGCATCCAGCAACTGTTCCAAATAACACAAGCACAGGAGACAGGAAGTGTTGTGCTTCAGAAGTATCTAGCAATTAGAGGGGTTAACACAGTCACAGGAGACAGGGAGTGTTTTAGCAGAGCCCCAGGGGGAGATTGTGGGGAACTTGTTATTGTAATCTGGCAAAAGCCGAAGAGAAAGGTGGTGTGTTATCTGGATCTGACAGAAGGCAACTGTAAGGATCTGAACCATATACCTGTTCTGCCTGGTTTTGCCCTTATCCAAGATGGAGTTAACAGCTTAATGGGGGCCATCTTGTTTCCTGTCTGACATTTCCTGCTTCCTGTTTGCTGGATATATAAAGGGACTCCGTTCACTATACCTTTACTTGTGTATCTCGTGCTTCACCTGTTGCCAAGCTTGGAGGACTTGTATTGTACTTGCCTCAAGTCATCATCGGGGTTCCCCGTCTGCTACTTATCTATCGTTTATCTGAAGATTCAACTCATTCAGATCTGCCCTGCATCTATCTCCATTGCGGCTTGCTCTCCGCAAGGAGCCCAGCCCGGGCTCCGGATCTTTGGACAGTTTTTAACAGAACGAGACAAGGTATTAACTATGATAATTCTGTTAACCAACAAGGCTCTTGCCTGGGCAAACCCTATGATTGAAATCAATGATGCATGTTTAAATTCTCCAAAAGACTTTATTGTTGCGATGGGTCAGATGTTCGATGATCCCAATCGAAATGTCACGGCAGAAACCGCATTACTGGCACTCCAGCAGGGAAAGCGTCCTGTCGTGGAATACGCAATGGAATTTCGGAGGTGGGTGCAACTCGGCAAGGTACACAGTGTTTAGGAGGGGTTTATCTGCTGCAATTAAGGACGAACTGGCTCGAGGAGAGTCACCTATTGCCCTGGGTGACATCATAAATCATTGTATCCGGATAGATATTTGTCTCACAGAATGTTGGCAAGAGAGATGGGCAGATTCTAACCATAACAACTTGTTATCCCTTCCTTCTCCCTCCAGGGAAGTTCAAAATAAGTCCTTTCTCCAGGCAGAGTCGGAACCTATGCAGGTTGATGCAATTCGGAGAACTCCGCCAGATGCACGCAAGGAACATTGTTTCAGAGAAAATCTATGTTTCTACTGCGGAAAATCAGGTCACTATATTTCGATTTGTCTCAGTAAGAATCGCAGGACTACAGCTGCGGTAATCGAATGCAACTTTTCAGATGTATCTTCAGTAATTTCTCACCCAATTTCTCCCAGGAATAAAGTAACCGACAATAATCACGACTTCTCCGACTGTACTTCAGAAGCATCCTCACCTGTGAATGCAGCCGTTTTTTCAGTAAGTTCCACTACTTGGGCCTCGGATGGGTCAAAGAAGGATTCACATTGTTGACTCTGGAGCCAGCGGTAATTTCATGGACATTACATTCGCTAAAAAACACGGTATACATTCACAGAAGAGTATCTCACCGGTATTAATGGAGACCGTGGATGGGTCCCCGTTAGCATCCGGGCCGGTAGATCTTGAAACAACATCATTGAAGGTCTGTATGGGGGCGGATCATTCAGAAAGACTGTCGTTTTTGTTGATTTCTTCTCACTTTCCCATAATCTTAGGGTTACCGTGGTACAACTGCAAAACCCAGTTGACAGATACCACCCGGACAACTAGCTTTAATCAGGTCAGCACGCACAGTTGACTTAAATCTACCAGTAGAATACCAAGATTTCGTAGATGTACAGTATGTAGCAAGAAGAACGCGGACAAGCTGTCACACATCGGCCGTACGACTGTCCCGTGGAATTGCTACCTGTTTCCACGATTCCGTTCGGTAACATTTATCCTTTGGCCGGACCAGAATTAAAAGCCCTCAAAGAGTATATCGATGAGAACTTAGCCAAAGGATTTATACGACCATCTTCCTCCCCAGCAGGTGCCCCAATCTTCTTCGTGAAGAAGATGGACGGTTCACTCCGACCATGTATTGATTATCGAGAGCTCAACAAAATTACGATTAGAAACTCTTATCCGCTTCCACTAATTCCCGAATTACTTGAGAGGGTACGACATGCTAAGATTTTCACTGTTAGACCTCCGTGGAGCATATAATCTAGTACGGATTCGCCCTGGTGACGAATGGAAGACAGCCTTCCAGTCACGTTATGGACATTTTGAGTATCTCGTTATGCCTTTCGGGCTTCGTAACACACCGGCTACGTTTCAACACTTGGCGAACGATATTTTCAGAGACATACTCGATATTTTTGTTGTGGTTTATTTGGATGACAGTTTAATTTTTTCCAGCAACATCGAGGACCATCAGCAGCATGTGAGAACAGTCTTGGATTGTTTATGGCAAAATCAGTTGTACATCAAGTTGGAGAAATGCGAGTTCCACAAGACGGAAATCCAATTTTTGGGGTATGTTATCTCTCCCCAGGGTCTCAGCATGGATGCAAGCAAGACTCAAGCCATTCAGGAGTGGCCAATTCTCAAGACAGTGAAGGAGGTGCAACGATTTATTGGATTCGCCAATTTTTACAGACGGTTTATTAAAAAAATTTCAGAGATCGTCGCACCCATTACTCAACTGACTCAGAAGAAGACGCCGTTTGTCTGGTCGCCACAAGCCCAGACAGCATTTTCCAGGTTGAAATCTAAATTTACGTCAGCTCCTATTCTCATACACCCGGACCCGGATCGGGCCTTCATAGTGGAAGTGGACACCTCAGGCTGTGCTATAGGGTACATACTCTCGCAAAGAACAGGTGAGAAAGAGCTTTTACATCCTTGTGCTTTTCTTTTGCAGAAATTATCACCTGCGGAAAGGAATTATGATGTTGGAAATAAAGAGCTGTTGGCCATTATAACTGCATTCAAAGAATGGAGACACCTGCTACAGGGGGCATCCCAACAGATTGTCGTACTTACAGACCACCGTAATCTTGAATTCATGAGGTCGGCAAGGTGTATAAAACCCAGACAGGCCCGGTGGAATCTCTTTCTCAATCAGTTTAATTTTATTATTTCCTATAGGCCGGGCTCTCGCAATGGGAAAGCCGATGCATTGTCTAGAATTCACTTGGTTGACGTAACTCCGGCTTCACCTCCGAGAACCATACTCTCGAAAAGTAACTTTATAGGCGTGTTACACAATCAAGATCTACTAACGAATATTAAGGAGGCATACGCTGCAGATCCATTTCTGATTCAACCACCCTGTCAGGTAAATCTAACCTTGAAAAATAGACTTTGGTTCCAGGGACAGCGCCTGTATATCCCGGAAACGGTTAGATTAAGTGTGGTACAACTAATGCATGACTCTAAGATTGCTGGCCATAGAGGTGTCCAGAAGACTCAGGAATTCATGTCTCGCTTCTTTTGGTGGCCGACCTATCGGAAAGACGTTCAGCATTACGTTTCATTATGCGAGGTCTGTGCAAGATCAAAAGTTCCCCGATCCTCACCTACTGGACTGTTACAACCTCTTTCTATTCCATCTCGTCCCTGGGGGCCTATTTCAATGGATTTTATCGTAGAGTTGCCTATATCAAAAGGAAAGAACACTATTCTAGTAGTAGTCGACCGGTTAACCAAGGCTGCTCATTTCATTCCCTGTACCGGTTTACCAACAGCCCAACAGACAGCGGATCTTATCGTACAAAATGTTTTTCGGCTACATGGAATTCCTGATGAAGTGGTATTGGATCGAGGGGTCCAATTTACCTCAAGATTTTGGCGAAGCTTTTGTGCTGCTCTGGACATCAAGGTAAATTTGTCATCTGCTTTCCATCTGCAGTCTAACGGCCAAACTGAGCGGACGAATCAGACCTTGGAGCAGTACTTGCCTTGTTACGTATGCCACTTACAGGATGATTGGGTGAACTTACTCCCGTTGGACGAATTCACGTATAACAATTCACAGAGTGCGTCCACCAAACAGTCTCCGTTCTTTGCTAACAAGGGGTGCCATCCCAGCATTCTCCCTTGATTCCTGATAGACACATCCATACCCGCAGTAGCCGCCTGGATTACGCTTCTTCAACAGAATTTGGAGGTTTTGAAACAAACGCTGGCTACAGCTCAAGAGAGATACAAGAGGGCGGCAGACAGGTTCCGTAAGCCAGCACCGATATACAAGGTAGGAGACATGGTTTAGCTTTCAACAAAAAACTTAAAACTAAGGGTTCCAACGTCTAAACTGGGGCAGAAGTATGTTGGGCCATACAAAATCAGCAGCGTAGTAAGTTCTGTAGCCTGCCGACTCAAGTTGCCGAGATCTCTGAAAATACACCATTTTTCATGTCTCCCTGTTAAACCGGTAGTACCAAATCCCTTTCCCAGACATACACCTGTTCCACCTGATCCGATTCTTATTGGCGGGCAATAAGAATTTGTCGTGGAGGGGTTCATCGATTCTCGGATCCATAGGAGACGGCTTCAGTATTTGGTAAAATGGCAAGGGTACCCATCGGAGGAGAATTCCTGGGAGCCTCAAGAGAATATTCACGCTACCCGCCTGATCAAACAGTTCCACGGCAGATACCCCAATAAACCGGCTCTGAGGTCGTCCGGAGGACATCTTTTAAGGGGGGAGTAATGTTAGGATCTGAACCATATACCTGTTCTGCCTGGTTTTGCCCTTATCCAAGTTGGAGTTAACAGCTTCACGGGGGCCATATTGTTTCCTCTCTGACATTTCCTGCTTCCTGTTTGCTGGATATATAAAGGGACTCCGTCCACTATACCTTTGCTTGTGTATCTCGTGCTTCACCTGTTGCCAAGCTTGGAGGACTTGTATTATACTTGCCTCTTCTCATCATCATGGTTCCCTGTCTGCTACTTATCTACCGTTCATCTGAAGATTCAACTCATTCAGATCTGCCCTGCATCTACCTCCATTGCATCTTGCTCTCCGCAAGGAGCCCAGTTCGGGCTCTGGATCTTTGGACTTTGCATTTCTGGACCTTGAATACTTATCGGTTCGTACAAGACATCAGATCTGTTTCTAGAGACTGTATTTGCTTATCATTTATTACTAAATCCTGATTGCTACAATATACTTATTGTAACGGGTCTGGGAGGTGGAACCTCTGAGCAACGATACAAAGGGGCAGTCCTTGTAAGGAAGCGGGTGGCTCCCAGGGTAGGCGGGCAGGTAGTCACGGCAAGTGACAGGAACAGTCTCTGGGTAGAAGGGCAGGAGGTCACGGCAAGTGATGGGGACAGTCTCTGGGTAGAAGGGCAGGAGGTCACGGCAAGTGACGGGGACAGTCTCTGGGAAGAAGGGCAGAAGGTCACGGCAAGTGACGGGGACAGTCTCTGGGTAGAAGGGCAGGAGGTCATGGCAAGTGACGGGGACAGTCTCTGGGTAGAAGGGCAGGAGGTCACGGCAAGTGACGGGAACAGTCTCTTGACAGGCGGGTGGTCACGGCAAGTGACGGCTAAGCCTCCAGATAGGCTAGCAGGCGGGTAGCAGGTGGACGCTCCCAGGTGAGCGGGCAAGAGTCTCTGGACAGGCAGGTGGTCACAGCAAGTGATGGCTAAGCCTCCAGGTAGACTAGCAGGCAGGTAGCAGGTGGACGCTCCCAGGTGAGCGGGCGAGAGTCTCTGGACAGGCAGGTGGTCACAGCAGGTGACGGCAGAGCCTCCAGGTAGGCTAGCAGGCAGGTAGCAGGTGGACGCTCCCAGGTGAGCGGGTAAGAGTCTCTGGACAGGCAGGTGGTCACAGCACGTGACGGCAGAGCCTCCAGGTAGGCTAGCAGGCAGGTAGCAGGCGGATGCTCCCAGGTGAGCGGGTAAGAGTCTCTGGACAGGCAGATGGTCACAGCACGTGACAGCAGAGCCTCCAGGTAGGCTAGCAGGTAGGTAGCAGATGAGCGCTCCCAGGTGAGCGGGTAAGAGTCTCTGGACAGGCAGGTGGTCACAGCATGTGACGGCAGAGCCTCCAGGTAGGCTAGCAGGCAGGTAGCAGATGAGCGCTCCCAGGTGAGCGGGCAATCAGATCCATAGACAGACTGGCAGGGCTGGTAGGCAGACTGTCGGACCGCAGGAATGCAAGTAGATAGACAAGTAACAGGCAGGATTCTGGCAGGTAACTGGCAGGTATCTGGTAACGGGACCTGAGGGCTGAAGCAGAGTGATAAGCTATGCAACAACATTGCTCGGGCACCTCCATTTTGGAGGAGGTGCCTTATATATGGTGAGGTCCTCCGGCCATTGGCCGGGGACTCCTTAGGACGGCGCGCGCGGCCCCTTTAAGAGAGGGGGAGCGCGCACGCGCGCGCTCTAAGCACAGTGGCCTGGAAGCAGCGCGCGCTGCCAGCAGAACGGGAGGAATACGCCGGGCACGGAGCGGAGAGGTGAGGGGAACAGCGTCCCTGCCTAGCAGGAGGCTGGGACGCCGACGCTCAGGGCCGGCGTCAGCACCCGGGCAAATGCCGGGGCCCTGAGCAGGCAAAGGGGCCCACTGGCGGTCGCGCACCCCGCTGGGCTATGGGCGGAGGAGAGCAGTGTGAGCCCGCTCTTCTCCGCCGCTTGCTCAGGGCCCCGGCAGCTGGATACTTATCTCTCCCCGTGCCTCCGCAGATCAGCTGTCTTCCTGCTCTGCGCTCCCTGTGATGTCTCAGGTCAGAGGGCGCGGTGACGTCTTTACACCGAGCCCTCCCCTGAGCCGTCACAGGGAGCGCTGAGCGGGAAGACACTGACAACGCTGGAGTTCGGACCCGAGCAGCGGGCAGCAGGTAGCAGGTGAGGAGAAGGGAGGTGAGTATTTGATTTTTTTTTTTTAATGTATGGAGGCATGGGGCAGTATAAAGAGAAGGGGGGGTGGCATCCTCCATGGAGCATTATAAAGAGAGGGGGGGGGGCATCCTGCATGGGGCATTATAAAGAGGGGGGGGTGACATCCTGCATGGGGCATTATAAGGTGGGGAACAGCCTGCATGGGGCATTATAAAGGGGGGGGCAGCCTGCATAGTGCATTATAAGGGGGGGCAGCCTGTATGGGGCATTATGTGGGGGGTAACAGCCTGCATGCAGCATTATATGGGGGCCAGTATCCTGTATGGAGCGTTATAAGGGGACCGGTATCCTGTATGGAGCGTTATAAGGGGACCGGTATCCTGTATGGAGCATTATATGGGGGCCAGTATCCTGTATGGAGTTTTATAAGGGGACCAGTATCCTGTATGGAGCGTTATATGGGGGCCAGTATCCTGTATGGAGCTTTATAAGGGGACCAGTATCCTGTAAGGAGCGTTATATGGGGGCCAGTATTCCGTATGGAGCCTTATATGGGGGCCAGTATTCCGTATGGAGCCTTATATGGGGGCCAGTATTCCGTATGGAGCCTTATATGGGGGACAGTATTCCGCATGGAGCCTTATATGGGGGCCAGTATTCCGCATGGAGCCTTATATGGGGGCCAGTATTCTGCATGGAGCCTTATATGGGGGTCAGTATTCCGCATGGAGCCTTATATGGGGGCCAGTATTCCGTATGGGGCCTTATATGGGGGCCAGTATTCCTTATGGGGCCTTATATGGGGGCCAGTATTCCGTATGGGGCCTTATATGGGGGCCAGTATTCCGTATGGGGCCTTATATGGGGGCCAGTATTCTGTATGGAGCGTTATATGGGGGCCAGTATTCTGTATGGAGCGTTATATGAGGGACAGTATTCTGTGTGGAGCGATTCACCGGTTTCTGAGCTATTGTGGAATTTACAATAGATATCACTCATGTAATGTAAGAAGTGAAATCTTTGCATTGTACTATATATATATATATATATATATATATATATATATATATATTTCTCCGCCGTATCTCTGCATTATGAATCATGGTATGTGTTAAAGGCGCCCACTGAGACTCTTTCGCCCGGGGCCCAGAAAAACCTGGAGCCGGCCCTGCCGACTCTACAGTACCCCCCCTTTAGGCCCCCCCATTTTTAGGCCAGACAGAAATTTATCAAGGATGAGAGGGGCATGGATGTTCTCCCGGGGCTCCCACGTTCTCTCCTCAGGACCAAACCCCTTCTAATCCACTAGAAAAAAGGTCTTTCCTCTTACCCTTTTGGTGGCCAGAATGTTCTCTACCTCAAACTTGTTTTCAGCGGAAACCGGAGCAGGAGGCGTACCTGTAGACTTGGAAAAAGAGTTAAGTACCACGGGTTTGAGGAGAGATACATGGAAGGAGTTAGGGATCCGCAAGTTGGCCGGGAGTTTCAATTTATAGGCCACTGGGTTGATTTGTTTGATAACTTCCAGTGGGCCGATGAACCGAGGCCCTAACTTGTAGGAAGGAATCTTGAGCTGGACATACTTGGACGAGAGCCAGACTTTATCTCCAGGACGGAATTGTGGAGGATCCAGGCGTTTTTTGTCAGCGTGTCTTTTCATCCGCTCGGACGACTGAAGGAGTGCGGATCGGGTACTCTCCCAAATTGAGGAGAATTTGCTAACGAGAGATTCCGCAGCCGGATTGTCCACCGAGGTGGAGACGGGAAATGGGATCCGAGGATGCTGACCGAAGACTACAAAAAACGGGGATTTGGAGGAAGATTCGCTCTCGTGATTATTGTAAGAGAACTCGGCCCATGGTAGGAGATCCACCCAGTCCGAATGGTGGGCATTAACGGAGTGCCGGAGGTAACTGGTCAGGATCTGATTGATCCGCTCCACTTGACCATTGGACTGTGGGTGGTAGGCGGAGGAGAAGCCCAGGGTGACGTCCAGCAGCTTACATGTGGCTCTCCAGAAGCGTGAGGTGAACTGAACCCCACGATCCGACACGATGTGGAGGGGCAGGCCATGGAGACGGAAGATGTGGCGGATAAAGTCTTTAGCCAGCTCGGGTGCAGACGGGAGGCCCGGCAGGGGAATGAAGTGAGCCATCTTGGAAAAGCGGTCAGCGACCACCCAAATAACCGTACAACCGGCAGAGACAGGGAGATCCGTTATAAAGTCCATAGCTATATGCTGCCACGGGGCAGCAGGTACTGGAAGAGGAAGGAGGCGACCGGCTGGCAGATGTCTCGGAACCTTGTTGCGGGCGCAGGACACACAGGCTGAAACAAAGTCTATTACGTCCTTGTGCAGGGTAGGCCACCAGTAATGCCGGGTAATAAGCTGGAGGGTCTTTTTCTGACTGGCGTGGCCAGCTAACTTAGACGAGTGACCCCAGTGTAGGGTCTTCTTCCGATCAGGTACTGTTACGCACGTCTTACCAGGAGGGAGACGATTTAGATTCACGGGGGCCACCTGCATTACTCTGGCGGGATCAATGATGTGCTTAGGCTCCTCCTCTAGATCAGACACCAGGAAGGATCGGGACAAGGCGTCAGCTTTGATGTTTTTGTCTGCCGGGCGAAAATGAAGAACGAAATCAAAGCGGGCAAAAAACAAGGACCACCGGGCTTGGCGCGGGTTAAGTCTCTGGGCGCTCTGGAGGTAAGCCAACTTCTTGTGGTCTGTGTAAATAATTACCGGGTGAAGAGCCCCCTCGAGCAGGTAACGCCACTCCTCCAGTGCCAGCTTAATGGCCAATAACTCTCGGTCTCCTATAGAATAATTGCGCTCAGAAGGGGAGAAGAGTTTGGAGAAGAAGCCGCAAGTTACCATTCTTCCGGAAGACGACTTTTGGGTAAGTACCGCTCCGGCTCCAGAGGAGGAGGCGTCCACTTCCAGGAAGAATTGTTTGTTGCCGTCCGGACGATGCAGCACCGGGGCGGAAGAGAAAGCCTGTTTTAAGGAACGAAAGGCTTCCTCTGCTTCGGGCGGCCATTCTCTGGGATTAGTGCCCTTACGGGTGAGCGCAGAGATTGGGGCAGTCCGGGAAGAGAAGTGCAGTATGAAGAGGCTGTAGTAGTTGGCGAAGCCCAGGAACCGCTGAATAGCCTTCAACCCCTCTGGTCAGGGCCACTTCTGGATGGCAGTTTCTCAGGATCCATTCGTAGGCCGGTCTGAGAGATTATGTAGCCCAGAAACGGAAGCGAGGTCTGCTCAAAGAGGCACTTCTCATATTTAGCGTAGAGGTGGTTCTGCCTGAGCCTGAGCAGGACCTGACGAACGTCCCTCCGGTGAGTGAGAAGATCCGGAGAGAAGACCAAGATGTCGTCCAGGTACACCACCACGCAGGAGTAGAGAAGGTCATGGAAGATGTCATTGACCAACTCTTGAAAGACGGCGGGAGCGTTACAGAGACCGAAGGGCATTACCAGGTATTCATAGTGGCCTTCCCGGGTGTTGAATGCCGTCTCCCATTCATCCCACTGATGGATACGGACCAGGTTATATGCCCCACGGAGGTCCAGCTTGGTGAAGATTCTAGCCCCCCTCAGATGGTCAAATAATTCCGGAATGAGCGGAAGGGGGTATTTATTCTTCACCGTGATCTGGTTAAGGCCTCTATAGTCTATACAGGGACGGAGTGAGCCGTCCTTCTTTTTGACGAAGAAGAAGCCTGCTCCCGCCGGGGAGGTCGATTTCCGGATAAATCCCGGGCCAGATTCTCCTCAATATATTCAGACATGGACCGCGTCTCAGCAGCGGACAAAGGGTAAATACGCCCACGGGGAGGAGTAGCGCCGGGCATCAGGTCGATTGGGCAGTCGTATGGTCTATGAGGGGGTAATGTCTCTGTCTCCTTTTTATTAAAGACGTCCGCATAAGACCAATAGGGAACCGGAAGACCAGGTAGATTGGCTGGGGTAGGAGAAGGACGGACAGGATGGACGGGAACTAAACAAGTCTTATGGCAGTCCTGTCCCCAGCGAAGGACTTCTCCGGTCAGCCAATCAAGCACGGGTGCATGTTTCTGAAGCCAAGGTAAGCCTAGCAAGAGGGCGTGAGGGAGTCCAGGCAGAACATGAAAGAAGATGCTCTCTGAGTGCAGCATTCCCACGTGCAGGGTTATGGATTCGGTGATGAGTTGGATGGGATGTGGTAAGAGGCCCCCATCTACGGCAGCGACAGATAAGGGTACAGCTAGAGGTTTGGTGGGAATGCGGTATTTCTCTACCAGGGACTGAGAAATGAGATTTCCGGCAGCTCCAGAGTCAAGTTGGGCTAGTTCAAAATAACGGTTCTCCCCGCAGATGATAGAGACCAACAGCAACAGAGATGGAGAGGGTTTACTCTTTTCTAGGATGACCTCTCTGAGCGATCCTAGGCACAGGCGTTTCCCGACCTCTCCGGGCAGGAACGGATCCGGTGCTCCTTACTGCCACAGTAGAAGCAGCTCCCCTCGGCTCGGCGTAACTCTTGACGGCTCTTGACCATCTTGGTCTGGTCGACCTGCATAGGCTCGGGTGAGTGCGCCTGGGGAGTAACGGGAGAAGTGACGGGTTTCTGGAAGGTAGGGGCTAGACGTGGAAACCTCCTCTCACGGGTGACCTCTTTGGCGCGCTCCTGGAACCGGATGTCTATCCGGGTGGCAAGAGTTATTAAGTCGTCGAGAGTGGAAGGAATGTCCCGACCGGCGAGTTCATCTTTAATACGGCCGGACAGACCCTCCCAAAAGACAGACAGCAGGGCGTCGTTATCCCAGGCCAGCTCCGAAGCAAGGGTACGGAACAGTATGGCATATTGGCCCACGGTTAGATTTCCTTGACGGAGGCGTAGCAGAGATGATGCGGATGAGGTCTTCCGTCCTGGTTCGTCGAAGACTTTCTGGAAAGCCGTGAGAAAGGCTGGCAGGTTGGACACCAGGGGGTCTCCTCTCTCCCATAGAGGATTTAGCCAAGCCAGTGCCTCTCCCGTGAGATGGGACATGATGAAGGCTACTTTGGCTCGGTCGGTGGAAAACTGGTGTGCCAACAGTTCGAAGTGAAGAGTGCACTGGTTAATGAAGCCCCGTGCCTGGCTGGGATCTCCGCCAAAACGAGGAGGAGCGGAGAGGCGGGGACCGGGAAGAAATGCCATGGTGTTGATGGGCTGCGGCGGTGCCGGGGTAGTAAGTGTGCGTGTGGAGGCAGCTCCCGAAGAGGTAGACAATGTGTCCAGGCGGGAGTTAACACTACGCAGATGACTCAGGATGGACTCCTGTTGGGACCTCTGACGGGAAAGTTCATGACACAAGTCCGAGAGCGAGGGAGCTTGGGTGCCACCGGGTTCCATGGCCCGAGCAAACTGTAACGGGTCTGGGAGGTGGAACCTCTGAGCAACGATACAAAGGGGCAGTCCTTGTAAGGAAGCGGGTGGCTCCCAGGGTAGTCGGGCAGGTAGTCACGGCAAGTGACGGGGACAGTCTCTGGGTAGAAGGGCAGGAGGTCACGGCAAGTGATGGGGACAGTCTCTGGGTAGAAGGGCAGGAGGTCACGGCAAGTGACGGGGACAGTCTCTGGGTAGAAGGGCAGGAGGTCACGGCAAGTGACGGGAACAGTCTCTTGACAGGCGGGTGGTCACGGCAAGTGACGGCTAAGCCTCCAGATAGGCTAGCAGGCGGGTAGCAGGTGGACGCTCCCAGGTGAGCGGGCAAGAGTCTCTGGACAGGCAGGTGGTCACAGCAAGTGATGGCTAAGCCTCCAGGTAGACTAGCAGGCAGGTAGCAGGTGGACGCTCCCAGGTGAGCGGGTAAGAGTCTCTGGACAGGCAGGTGGTCACAGCACGTGACGGCAGAGCCTCCAGGTAGGCTAGCAGGCAGGTAGCAGATGAGCGCTCCCAGGTGAGCGGGCAATCAGATCCATAGACAGACTGGCAGGGCTGGTAGGCAGACTGTCGGACCGCAGGAATGCAAGTAGATAGACAAGTAACAGGCAGGTATCAAGCAGGATTCTGGCAGGTAACTGGCAGGTATCTGGTAACGGGACCTGAGGGCTGAAGCAGAGTGATAAGCTATGCAACAACATTGCTCGGGCACCTCCATTTTGGAGGAGGTGCCTTATATATGGTGAGGTCCTCCGGCCATTGGCCGGGGACTCCTTAGGACGGCGCGCGCGGCCCCTTTAAGAGAGGGGGAGCGCGCACGCGCGCGCTCTAAGCACAGTGGCCGGGAAGCAGCGCGCGCTGCCAGCAGAGCGGGAGGAAGACGCCGGGCACGGAGCGGAGAGGTGAGGGGAACAGCGTCCCTGCCTAGCAGGAGGCAGGGACGCTGACGCTACACTTATTGAGACGTGATATACTGTGTTTGTTTTCACTCTGACCCATGCCATCGGTCCCCATAGCCTCAAGGAGTATATGTTTGACAACAACTGAACAGGATTCAGATCAGGAGAGAAACTGAGAAACTAAACACAGGTCAGAGAAACTGAGAAACTAAACACAGGTCAGATAAACTCCCTGAACTAACAGTGCAAAGTATTATCGGGCAAGAAGATAAGGACTGTAAGGAAATGTGTCACAGGGATCATCTCCTTCATCAAACCCTCCCCCCCTCCATCTCCATGCAGGATAAAGAATGCTGTGTACTATTGTGTCCTTGTGAAGCAAAAGCCTGTGGTTGCGTATGCATAGAAGTGTGCTGCTAAGAGATCTAATGTATGCTGAATTATGCTACTGAAGAGACTGTAATACTGTGCCTTGTGAAGAAACTACTGTATTGTTACTGGAGCCGGTTGCTCAAGAAACTCAGACTGTACTGTAATGAAGATTGTTGCTGTAATATCTCTGAACTGCACTGGCCGTGCTTCAGATTAAATTCCACTGTTAAACTGTTTAAAAAGACTTGTCAGATGTGTCTGGTCAGCAATTGAATGTATTGTTTGCCTGAGAGAAGCTGCAGCCTATGGTCGCCCTGAGTAACGGTTCCTCCAGGATTCCAAAGAATTCATGAAACACGTCTCGCCCTATCTTAACCTAGCGGCTTGCGTAACAGTGAGCTCCTGGACCATCTATGGTGCTGCTTGGTAAACTTGGATGTATTGACTGATGTCTCACAGGTTCTCAATTGGATTCGGGCCTGGGAAACATGAGGGCCAGTAAAGGGGATAATACCTTTATCATCCAGGAGCTGCCTACATACTGTGCCCTCATGAGGCCGGGCATTCTCCTACACAATGAGGAACCCAGTGCCAACTGCATCAGTGTAAGGTCTGATAATGGCTCCGATTACTGATGAGTGGATCGCTTTGCGCAATCCTGGACCATGGTCCAGGTCAGTGTGCTCTGGCTGCGGACAGGAGCTGTGCGTATTTCCTTACGCTCCAGGATCCTAGACTCGTCTTGCGTTTAGCCAGACTGGGAGACATCACCAGTGCACCATACAGATAACATCATGCCAGGCCAGTGAATCCCCGCACCGGGGAATCCGGAAACTCAGGAAATTTGAGCTGGTCCTGTCCACAACCAGAGAGGTTTGTGCGACCCTCCAAAAGTATGCATCCACAGGCTATCACTGACCTATCGCCACATTGGTTAGCAGATTGTTCACCATGACGTCTGTCACATGTGCTCAGTGTGAACCACAAATTCTGCTGTAAATGGTGAATGCCAATTGATCTGCATGGTACTGGGCTGTGAGCACAGGTCCCATTACAGGAAGTTGGACCATCATAGAGTCTGTTTCTAACAGTTTGGTAAAAAATATGCAAAGTCGTCCACTGGAAGTTATTTTGTAGGGATCCGGCAGTACTCTTCCTGGTCCTCCTCACACTGGTCCTACTTCTGTGGTGATGCTCTTCTACAGCCTTTTCTGTCTCTCCTCATGGAACAGCCCATGTCCTGGTTTCTGCCCCATGCCTCTGAGACAGTGTTGGAACACGGCAAACCTTCTTGCGTCAGCACATATGGATGTGCCATACTGGTGGAGCTGGCACTGTGCAACCTGAATGAGGTGCACGTACCGCATTGTGCTCCCAAAAGGGACAAGGACATTAGCAAAACTAGAAAATACTCAGGAAGAATAAGGAGAGAGCAATTGTCTGTGACCACAGCATGCAAAACCATGGGGGTTGTCTTGCCGTTGTCTCTCCTATGCCCCTGTTGCCTCTCCTGTGCACCCATTGTCTCTCCTGTGCACCCGTTGTCTCTCCTATGCACCTTTTGTCTCTCCTCTTCAGCCGTTGTCTCTCCTGTGCAGCCATTGACTCTCCTGTGCAGCCGTTGACTCTCCTGTGCCGCCGTTGACTCTCCTGTGCCCCCGTTGACTCTCCTGTGCCCCCGTTGACTCTCCTGTGCACCGTGACCTCTCCTATGCTCCCGTTGTCACTTTAATTTGTACCAAACGAGGTGAAATTGGGTTTAATTTATTTGGGGGTTATATTGTGATGGGCAAGTATTCCCTTAATTTTTTGGAGAAGTGTGTATATAAGTAGAGAGAGGTGATGTCATTGATTACAGTATTTTCACACCCTCACAATTAATATTTATTTAGTTGCAGTCAGAACCATGAGCGCCTTCTGCAACTTTCCTGTTCTATGACTTTCTTTCCGTATGAGTTAATATTGCAGTAAGCCTGTATTATTTAGCGCGTATTGAAACACATAAGACGTCTATGAAATAAACAATACAACGTAACTCACAGCGAAGCCATTTAATGTTATACAGTCGTGAACTGAAGTATAAACAGTTTATCTTTAAGACTCCAGAGAGACCTTGTATAGATCATGTGGAAACAATGCAGTGATTGCTCCAGCAGGTAATAATGACTGAAGAAGGTGCAGTTTACACAGTGGCTTTAATGCTGTGAGAGAGAACATTTGTTGTCTACAGAGACATCTTGCCCTTATTTTCTGTTCTTCCTCAGCTGTCAGATCGTAAGATTCACCTTAAACGTCGCTGCCCCATTCAGAAACTTTCTGCATTGCCAGATCCCCATGGCTTATTGAATGTCCTATATTAACAACCCAGTTTATAATTTTTTTACCTTCATTTTTTCCTTACCTTCTTCCCGGACCCGGCAATTTTTTTGCATTCATTTTTTCCATGCCTTCTTCCCCGACCCAGCAATTTTTCATTTTTGTGCTTTCACTTTTTCCTTGCCTTCTTCCAAGAGTCATAACTTTTTTATTTATTGATTGACAGCCGTATGAGGGCTCATTTTTTTGTAGGACTAGTTGTAGTTTTGAATGACACCATTTATTTTACCATAAAAGGTACTCTAAAATGGAAAAAAAATCCAAAAGCAGTGCAGTGGTGAAAAAAAATGCAGTTCTGCCATTGTTTTTTGGGTTACGCTTTTTTTTGGGAGGGGGTGTCATTACATGTTAAAAATAGCTTGGGAATTGATCCAGTATGATTATAAAAAAAAAATGCATTTCTAGCATTTAGAGTTTTTTTTACAACATTTACCATATTGATGAAATAATTTTCTCTCTTGCTAGATTGGATTTTTATGACTGCTGCAATACCAAATCTCTTTTTTCTGACTTTTCTGATTTAATATTTTTTATTTATTTAATTTTTTTTAAATTATTTTTACTTATTTATTTTAATTTTTTTATTGTATTATTTATTTCATATTTTTTATTTATTTTTTCTATATTTTGACAGCTTTTTATAACTACTTTTTACATATTTTTTGTCACTACCCCTCTTATATTACTTTAGTATTGCAGCATACAGGGAAATTAAAAGATTCCTATGAAGCGCAGCCATAGCCTATGCAGCGCAGTTTCCTTGGATAAAACCGAGCAGTGGGTAACCCTAGGATACTAATTTTCGCCCATATAATCCCTGTACTGTGATCCTTACTATGCTGCAAGATTTTCCTGCACAAAATCTCAAAGTAGTCGTTAGAAACAGCCGACATTGGCAATGGATTCTGAAACATTAGGCGAGATTTTCAGAGAAGCACAGCCAGACTAGCCAAAGTTATGGCAGGCTGAGCTGCATCAATATGGAGGTCAGAAGGTCAGGGCAGGCGGCGGACAAAATTCAAAGTCAGAATACAAGTCATAAGACAACACTGGAATATACCTCTGCACAGGAACGAAGGATAGACCCTTTGAGCCCGATTCATCAAAGTTTTCATGCCAGAATTCCGGTGTAAACTTTTGTGGCTTTTGTTGTTTTCATGGCAGTTTCTCCCAGCAACGCCAAAATGGGTAGAACTGGGGCGGTGATGCGGCAGAAGCATGAGGCCACGGCTCGTCTAATCCATGACAAGCTGTGGTGTTCTGGACGCCAGAAATCTCGCTCCAATCCCTGTGTGGCACCCCAGGGGTCTGGTTACCACAGTAATAGAAATATTACGTCTGAAAGCAAGTGGGAGGTTTCTCTGGTCAGGAGCCCTAAGCATGCAACACTGCCCGCCCAGACCTGGGAGGGGAGGAATCTGCCCTTATAAACTGGGTCTGGGGCAGGATTAGTAGAGTCAGAGCCTGGAGAGGGAAAGTTACAGCAGGAGCTCTGTAGGAGCTAGGAGCAGAAGACCAGGGGCTGGAAGCTAAGCAGAGATATAGCTCGCCCTGGCAGAAGAATCTAATAACCGGACACAGGAGTCCGAGGCTGTGTGGACTGATATCCATCCAGCAGCAGAAACCAGCCAGCAGGGGATTCCAGGTCCTCTGGCCATAGAAGCCCCGAGGCTCAGTCACAAGGAAGGGACCAGCATCGCCATCCAGGAGCGGAGGCTAACAGAAGGCCCCAAGTCACCAGCCATACGGGTGAGCACCACACGGTATACTTAGGGACGTGGGCTACTTCTACCCGCTTACAGCAAGGTAGCCAGAAAGAGTGCAGATAGACGGGGAGGCCTACAACTCCACCTGGCCAGGGGAACTCCTGTTTGCTCGCAGACTGACCAGGCCCCTTATGCTAGCCAGTACTCCCGGGAGGGTCTGCCTTAATATCACCAGTAAAGACCCTGAACTGCACTGCAAAGACTCTGAGTCGTTCCTGCTCATCGCCCCACCAGCACTACTAGTGCTGGGACGCCAGCGCACCATCACTCCCATCATCCACATTCCCTGCCCTGAGGCCATACTCCTCCCGTGGGGAGTTATCCCATCTTTTGCTGCGCACACCACACCAGCCTCAGCGGACTGCCTCGCAGCGGTGGTACACCCTGACCGCAATCCACGGGTGGCGTAGTCGGACAATTAACCTAAAACCCCTAAAAGACTGCCGTCGGCCTGACCACCCTGAGCCACGGGACCGGGTCGCCGCCACGGAGACTACAACCCCCAGAGACCCGGCTCCGGGTAACCCACACACGTCCACACAAGGCCCAGGGGGCGCGTCACCTGATGTAGCACATGGAGGCACACACCACTCATCAGACGAGGCGCGAACAATGCCGGTCTTTGTGAATCGAGCCCTTAGTGCAGGGCCGGCGTCAGCACTCGGCGCACCCGGGCAAGTGCCGGGGCCCTGAGCAGGTGGGGGGTCCACTCGCGGTCGGGCACCCCGCCAGGCTGTGGGCGGAGGAGAGCGGTGCCAGCGCGCGCCCTTCTCCCCCGCTTGCTCAGGGCCCCGGCAGCCGGATACTTACTTCTCCCCGTGCCTCCGCAGATCCGCTGTCTTCCTGCTGTGCGCTCCCTGTAACGTCTCAGGTCAGAGGGTGCGGTGACGTCTTTCCACCGCGCCCTCCCCTGAGCCGTCAAAGGCAGCGCAGAGCGGGACGACACCGGCGACGCTGGAGTCCAGACCTGAGCAGCGGCAGCAGGTGAGGAGGAGTGAGGTGAGTATTTTATTTTATTTTTTTAATGTATGGAGGCATGGGGCATTATATGGGGGGTGACATCCTGCATTGGGCATTATATGGGGGGTGACATCCTGCATGGGGCATTATATGGGGGGGTGACATCCTGCATGGGGCATTATATGGGGGGGTGACATCCTGCATGGGGCATTATAAAGAGGGGGGTGACATCCTGCATGGGGCATTATATGGGGGGGTAGTGACATCCTGCATGGGGCATTATAAAGAGGGGGGGTGACATCCTGCATGGGGCATTATATGGTGGGAGAAAGGGACATCCTGCATGGGGCATTATATTATGGGAGAAAGGGACATCCTGCATGGGGCATTATATGGTGGGAGAAAGGGACATCCTGCATAGGGCATTATATGGGGGGAGGGACATCCTGCATGGGGCATTATATGGGGGGAGAAGTGACATCCTGCAGGGGGCATTATAAGGGGGGGGGAGTGACATGCTGCATGGGGCATTATATGGGGGGGAGTGACATCCTGCATGGGGCATTATATGGGGGGTGACATCCTGCATGGGACATTATATGGTGGGAGAAAGGGACATCTTGCATGGGGCATTATATGGGGGGAAAGGGACATCCTGCATGGGGCATTATATGGGGGGGAAAGGGACATCCTGCATGGGACATTATATGGTGGGAGAAAGGGACATCCTGCATGGGGCATTATATGGTGAGAGAAAGGGACATCCTGCATGGGGCATTATATGGGGGGGAGGGACATCCTGCATGGGGCATTATATGGGGGGAGAAGAGATATCCTGCAGGGGGCATTATAAGGGGGGGAGTGACATCCTGCATGGGGCATTATATGGGGGGAGAAGTGATATCCTGCATGGGGCATTATAAGGGGGGGGAGTGACATCCTGCATGGGGCATTATATGGGGGGGAGAAGTGATATCCTGCATGGGGCATTATATGGAGCGGGAGTGACATCCTGCATGGGGCATTATATGGGGGGTAACATCTTGCATGGGGCATTATAAGGGGGAGTGACATCCTGCATGGGGCATTATAAGGGGGGAGTGACATCATGCATGGGGCATTATAAGGGGGGAGCGACATCAAGCATGGGGCATTACAAGGAGGGAGTGACATCCTGCATGGGGCATTATAAGGGGGAGTGACATCCTGCATGGGGCATTATATGGGGGGAAGGGACATCCTGCATGGGACATTATATGGGGGGGGGGGAGGTACTTCCTGCATGGGGCATTATATGGCAGGGAGAAGTGATATCCTGCATGGGGCATTATATGGGGAATTATATGGGGGGTGACATCCTGCATGGGGCATTATAAGGGGGGGAACTGCCTGCATGGAGCATTATATGGGGGCCAGTATCCTGTATGGAGCGTTATATGGGGGCCAGTATTCCATATGGAGCGTTATATGGGGGCCAGTATTCCGTATGGAGCGTTATATGGGGGCCAGTATTCCGTATGGAGCGTTATATGGGGGCCAGTATTCTGTATGGAGCGTTATATGGGGGCCAGTATTCCGTATGGAGCGTTATATGGGGGACAGTATTCTGTATTGAGAATTTTGTGGGATCCAGTATCCTGTATGCAGCGTTATATGGGGGCCAGTATTCTGTATGGAGCATTTTATGGGGGCCAGTATACTGTGTGGAGCGATTCGCTGGTTTCTGAGCTATTGTGGAATTTACAATAGATAGCACTCATGTAATGTAAGAAGTGAAATCTTTGGCATTGTACTATATATAGAGTACAGACCAAAAGTTTGGACACACCTCATTTAAAGATTTTTCTGTATTTTCATGACTATGAAAATTGTACATTCACACTGAAGGCATCAAAACTATGAATTAACACATGTGGAATTATATACTTAACAAAAAAGCATGAAACAACTGAAAATATGTCTTATATTCTAGGTTCTCCAAAGTAGCCACCTTTTGCTTTGATGACTGCTTTGCACACTCTTGGCATTCTCTTGATGAGCTTCAAGACATAGTCACCGGAAATGGTCTTCCAACAATCTTGAAGGAGTTCCCAGAGATGCTTAGCACTTGTTGGCCCTTTTGCCTTCACTCTGCAGTCCAGCTCACCCCAAACCATCTCGATTGGGTACAGGTCTGGAGACTGTGGAGGCCAGGTCATCTGGCGTAGCACTCCATCACTCTCCTTCTTGGTCAAATAGCCCTTACACAGCCTGGAGGTGTGTTTGGGGTCATTGTCCTGTTGAAAAATAAATGATAGTCCAACTAAACGCAAACCGGATGGAACAGCATGCCGCTGCAAGATGCTGTGGTAGCCATGCTGGTTCAGTATGCCTTCAATTTTGAATAAATCCCCAACAGTGTCACCAGCAAAGCACCCCCACACCATCACACCTCCTCCTCCATGTGTGGCACCCTGCTGTTCACAGGTACCACAGGACCCAAAGGGTGCATGGATGGACTTCTCCACAAGAGGCCCTCGTTACAAACAAACACCTCCACCCTTCCACCTCATACCACCAGAGGGAGCCCGTTAGGGATATATATATGGAGGGTGGAGCCAGGCAGTGCAGTCTGAGTGTGAGTTTTAGTCAGAGAGTGTGCTGCCTGAGAGCAGTGAAGACGCAGCACGTCCTCTGCGGTATTGAGGGCCCTGAGTGTGGCCGGAGGCAAGGAGGAGAGGAGTTGAGGGGGCAGAGGAGCATCATAGGCTCACCCCAAGACACGAACCGGACACCGGGTCCGCGCCTACAGGGTTCTTTATACCCAGTAGGGATCACCGGCATACCAGGAGGACTACAAGTCCCTGGTCAACCTGAAGTTAAACCCTTGACAGGACTAGGAACCACGAGGGCCCCGGCGTCCAGGGATAGTGGTTGCCAGAAAAAGGTCCTACTACCAAGCGACAGGTGAAGGAACAGCACGACACAGAAGCTAGGCCCAGTTGCAGGCTGGCCAGGAGCTTAGAGAGAGGGAGACACGGACCAGGAGGCCTTATACCCGCTCACTGGGGAGAAGTCCTGAAGTGCACCCTTCCTACCGAGTACCCTGGACCATACCTGACATCCGCACCAGTAAAGGTACTGAAGTGAATCCCCTGTCTCTGTCAGTTACACCTGCTGCGCCATCTCTCCTGCACTGCAAGCCCCAGCATCATCACCATTTGTACCTACACTGCCCTGGCGGCCCGCTCAGCCTGTGGGGAACAGAAACATCCCAGCTGCCATCCCATCACCCCCCGGAGGTCTGCAGCAGCGCCAGTAGCCATTACCAGAAACCACAGGTGGCGTCACGAGACAAACTGTATACTAAAACCCCTTTTTAAAGAGAGACCCAGAGTACGGGCCCGGGAGCCGACTGCCGTGACATCCTAAACAAGGTAAAAGGCCCGGGTACCGAGTCCCCTATATTCCCCCTGGGTGACACAGCTGTTTCCTGGCATCACGAACAGGATTTCGTGCCCGTTGCCACCGGGTACTGTGTGCCGTATTTGAACTATGTTTTAACTGTGGTGAACATCGCCGCCATTACTGTGCCGCTGCGCGAGAAGAAGAGGGGCGTAACCGCGGGAACCAGAGAGGCGTGACTGTTGGAAGCGCGCGAAGCTCAAGCCCCGCCTCGCACTCTGACGCAGCACCAGGAAGCGTCAGGTCCTGGAAGGAGACCGTCGTCTGCGGAGCTGCGGCCTACCCGATTAAAGTAAAGGAGGTAGGCTACGGTTCACTAGGGGGGCGCAACCATGGCCGACGACCAGCAAAACGCCGGAGCACCGGTTAACGCTCCTGATGCTCAACTCGCGCCCGGCGCTGCTCAGGCCGGAGCGGCCGCCCCACCAGCAGGGGTCGTGACTCCCTTAATACCCATGGCCCTGCCGTATATCCCTGGAGCAAAATGGCTTCCCCAGTATGACGGCAAACCAGACACCCTGTCTGGATTCAAAACGAAAATATGCGGTGTACTGGATATGTACTCAATGACTGGTAAGCAGAGAGCCGCTGTTGTGCTGGGACAATTGACTGGTGAGGCAGAGCGGGAAGTTGAAACCTGGCCAGCCGCAGACCAGGAATCAGTATCCATTATCTTTAAGAGACTGCAAATTGTGTTTGAAAACCGCACTGAGACAGATCTCCGGATGAGGTTCTACCACCGTACCCAGAAACCTGAGGACAGTATCTGGGACTACGCCTGGCGCTTACAGGAAGCCCTGAGGGCTCTGAAACAGGTTAGTCCAGCCAGCATACATGGTGAGGACAAAATGCTGACAGAACAGTTCATCGGGGGGTTGAGGTCTCAGGAGGAGAGCAGAACCGTACGGTGGTGGGCCGTAGATCATCCAAATGCCACCTTTGACGCCCTGAAGGACATGGCTATTAAGGGTCTGCAGCCCCTGAAACCATCAGATACTGCTATCCAGCGTTACCAGGGTGGGGCCACCCCAGTGCCCGCAGCACCCACTGCTCCTTCATTAACGGCTGAAACAAAGATGCAAACAGTGCCCCCTAGCGAGCTGGACAGCCTGCGCTCTGAAGTGCGTCAGCTAAGTAAAATCCTGACCACTGTCCTGAGAGCCCTGCAGGCGGAGCCCGAGCCGAAGGAAGGATCCTACTCGCCGACTGTCCTGAGGATGTCCCCTGGATGAGGAGAAGAAGAAGGACGACGCCACCAAGTAGGAGGACAATGCCACCCCGTGGGAGGACCAACGACCAACGTCGCCCTCCGGGAGAATTCATCTGTTACCGTTGTCACAAGGCAGGCCATACCGCGCGGAACTGTCCTTTAAACAGGCAAACCCTGGGGCCAAGGGCCGACACCCAGGAGTAGATCAACCAGGCCCATCCAGCTGGTACGACCGGTTTGTAGGAGGAAGGCCTTTCCTGTCCATCGTGCTGGACGGAATAGCAACACCAGCATTACTGGACAACAGCTCACAGGTAACCATCATACCTGATGTCCTTTACAAAAGGTACTGGTCCATAGATGAACTTCATCGGCCAGCCCCAAATCTCTCTGTGTATGCATCCAATGGCCTTCCTCTTAACCTAGTAGGGGTTGAGGACGTGACAGTGAAGGTGGGGAGAGCGGAACTAAAGGACCAAGGGCTGATTGTAGTGGAGTCTAACCCTGGTGATACAGACTTGTATATGATACTTAGTACAAATATTGTTGGCAACTGTTTGGGAGAAGTGTTGTTCTTACTCCAATAGATGGCTGACACTGCCAAACCAGGGCAGAGGAACGTGCTCCAGCAAGAAATTCGAGCCCTCCTGTACCAGCAGCAGATAAAACTAACAGGTGGTGAGATTGGTAATGTACGGGTGACAGACCCTTTACCCACTGTGATTCCCCCAATGAGTGAAATGCTGATTTGGTGTAGGGCAGCAATAGGTCTCAAGGGACAGAACTACCAGGCGGTAGTGGAGCCCATTAGCTCAGAGCACAGACCTACACTCCTAACTGCTAGAGGGGTAGTTGATGTACGCAATGGAAGGGTACCTGCACGTCTCCTAAACTGTGGGGAGGAGGAAGTTAAATTGCCAAGATACGCCACTGTTGACAGGTTGTATACTGTGAATAATGATGCCATACACACAGTGGAATCCTTGACCCCACCAGACACAGTGGAGGACAATGACTCCGAAGCTCAGCTGGAGGATTGGTGTCAACAGCTCCATGTTGGAACTGACGCCACTCCTGTCCATCAAAAACACAGTGTTTACAGAGTGGTTCAGGAATATGAACAAGTGTTTAGTAAGCACCCACTTGATTTTGGAAGGGTTAAAGGGGTACAACACCACATACCCACCGGTAACCATCCACCCATTAAGGAGCGTTACAGACCCGTACCACCAGCACATTACCAAAAAGCCAAGGAAATGTTGCATGACATGAAAAAGGCAGGGGTAGTAAGGGACAGCTGTAGCCCCTGGGCAGCTCCCCTGGTCCTGGTCAGAAAGAAGGACGGTAGCATGAGAATGTGTGTAGATTATAGACAAATTAATCGAATAACACATAAAGATGCATACCCTTTGCCCCGTATAGAGGAATCCCTGGCTGCACTAAAATCTGCCAATTATTTCTCCACATTGGATCTCACTAGTGGGTACTGGCAAATCTCTGTTGCTGAGGAAGACCGGGAGAAGACAGCCTTCACCACCCCGATGGGATTATGCGAGTTCAACAATATGCCGTTTGGGCTCTGCAACGCCCCCGGGACATTCCAGGGGCTGATGGAGTGTTGCTTAGGACACCGGAACTTTGAGACAGTGCTGCTGTACCTGGATGACGTTATCGTGTACTCGAGGACGTATGAAGACCATCTAAAGGACCTGGCGGAGGTATTTGAGGCATTGTCCCAGTATGGGATGAAACTAAAACCTTCTAAGTGCCACCTGCTCAAGCAGAAGGTTCAGTACCTGGGACACGTGGTCAGCTCACAGGGAGTAGCACCGGACCTGGAGAAGGTCACTGCCATCCAGAAGTGGCCTGAACCGAGAAACATCAAGGAAGTACGTCAGTTTCTGGGACTGGTCAGGTACTACAGGAGGTTCATAAAGGATTACACCAAAAAGTCAGCACCTTTACAAGATCTCCTGGTAGGACAGTCCAAGAGAGGTAAAAGTCCCCCATTCCAGTGGGGTAAGGAACAGGCTGAATCCTTAGCAAAAATGAAGGAAGTCCTAACTGGTGAAAAAATCCTGGCTTACCCTGACTACAGCCAGCCTTTCCTGTTGTACACCGACGCTAGCAACGAGGGACTGGGAGCTGTGTTGTCCCAGAAGCAAAACGGCAGAGAGAAGGTAATTGCCTATGCCAGTAGGAAGCTTCGCCCTACTGAGAGGAACTCGGAGAATTACAGTTCCTTCAAGCTGGAGTTCCTGGCCTTGGTTTGGACTATCACTGAAAGATTCAAGCATTACCTAGCCTCAACCAAATTCACAGCCTTTACCGACAATAATGCCTTGACACACCTGGAGACAGCCAGGTTGGGAGCCATGGAACAGTGTTGGGTGGCCAGACTGTCGAATTATCAGTTCACAATCAAGTACCGGGCAGGCCACAAGAATACCAATGCTGATGCCTTGTCGAGGATGCCCCACCAGTCGGACACAGAGGAAGTGGATGATCTCGAAGAAATTGAACTACCTGCTTTCCACAGAAATGGAATGGTCAACGAGCAGCACGCCTCCAGAAGATGTCATGGTAGGACGCCAAACCCTCTACCTCATCATAGCTGGAAGGAGACTCAGGACAGTGACCCGGTTGTCAGCCTCATTAAAAAGACTGATAACCCAAGAAGGTTCTCACCTGGAGAAGAATGCTCCCCCACAAGCCAAACACCTGTGGAATGAGAGAAGCCGGCTGTTCATCTACAGAGAGAAGCTGTGCAGAAGGTATGTCAACCCCAAGACCCATGAAATGGTGTGGCAGATTGTTGTACCTAGGACAGATATCCAGATGGTGTTAGAGGCCTACCACGACCAGGCAGGTCACTTTGGCTGGAAGAAGCTGGAAACCCTGCTGAAGGACCGGTTCTATTGGGTTGGAATGTGGAGTTCCATAGAAAGGTGGTGCCGGAATTGTGGGCCCTGTAGCCTCAGAAGGAAAGACTACGGCAGCCAGAAAGCACCCTTGCAGTCCATCAAAACAACCCAACCCTTGGAGATTGTCGCTCTGGATCACGTCAAACTGTCACCCAGCAGATCAGGCTACTCCTATGCCCTGACCATGGTGGATCACTATTCCCGGTTCCTGGTGGTAGCCCCTGTCAAGGACCTGACAGCAGAAACTGCAGCAAGAACGTTCCAAGCCTACTTCTTCAGACCCCATGGATATCCGGAAAAGGTGCTCACAGATCAAGGCCCTGCTTTCGAAGCTGAGCTATTCAAGGAATTCTACCACCTGTATGGATGCAAGAAGATCCGGACTACGCCATATCATCCGCAAACCAACGGTATGTGCGAGAAAATGAACAACATCATTATAGACCTGTTGAAAACCCTACCTTTGGAAGAAAGGAACCAGTGGCCCGAAAAGCTACCTGACCTAGTGGACCTGTATAACCACATACCCGTGAGTTCTACTAATTGTACCCCAGCGTACCTTATGAGAGCAAGACCTGGAAAGTTGCCCATGGACCTGGGGCCCGGAGTGGTAGAACCTGCTGCAGATACGTCCACTGAAGACTGGGACACAAGTTGGCAAGAGCAGTACAGGAAGGTACAGGCCTGTGTCGAAGACAGTCTAAACAAGGTGAGGGAAAGACAGGAAGAGCAGTATAACAAACATGCACCAGCAGAACCCTTGGCACCTGGAGAGATAGTGCTAAAGCGGAAAAGAAGAGGTCACAAGCTCGATGACCAGTGGGAAAGAGAGCCCTACACTGTGTTAAACTCCAGATTTGACAACAGTAAAACCTGCCTGATTAGTAAGGATGGAGGTAAGACAACCTCAACAGTCTCAAGAGACCACTTGAAGGTGTGCCCAGGTTTACTGAAAACAACAGAGGAAGAAGTACCTCCTATAGCACCGGAAGAACCCAAGGAAGATGTGCTTCACACAGTTCTAGGAGATTTCACTGCGGACTGGCCTCAACTTGATGGAGCAGCTATTATACCAGTAATACACTTCTATCAACCACAAGAAGAACCTGTGGGCGCCCTAGAAGAACCTGCTCAGGAACAGGAAGAGTACCCAGTCAGAGGAGGATCATTCGTTGAAGCAGAGCCTGAAGCCCCAGTAATCAGTGCACATGCCAGTCCCATAGAGAGATTAAGGCAGTTTTATAATCTACCAGCACGTACACCTGATAGGTTAACCTCAGTGCTATGAAGGTCCACACGCAGCACACAAGGCCAAATCCCTGCCAGGTTTATGGATTAAAATACAAAGTGCCTAAAGTATAAATAGTTACCCAGTTGGGTATTGCCTATTGTTTATTGTGTAAACTGAAATTAACGTGTGCCTGTAGTTACCCGTCAGGGTATAAACAATTGTAGGCTGAGGACTGTGAGCAGCCAAAAACTGTCTTTGTAAATAGTTGCACTCATCAAAAGTGCCCCCTTATTTGACCACTGAACAAAAACCCGTTTGGCATGGCTGAAGACGTGGTCCAACACCTGGATCACTTATGCCCTGTAACCACGCCCAGGGCCTATGTTGAGGGTTTTCAGGCGGGTCCCTCATGTTACTCATTTTGCACTTTCATCGGTGAAATGGACACCAGGTTACGGGACTTACTGTAACTTAATTATTGTTATTATAATTACCGTTATTGTTGTGACCTGTTACAAAATGCTTCAGTCCAGGAGTACTGAATTGTACTACGGGGGAATGTGGCACCCTGCTGTTCACAGGTACCACAGGACCCAAAAGGGTGCATGGATGGACTTCTCCACAAGAGGCCCTCGTTACAAACAAACAACTCCACCCTTCCACCTCATACCACCAGAGGGATCCCGTTAGGGATATATATATGGAGGGTGGAGCCAGGCAGTGCAGTCTGAGTGTGAGTTTTAGTCAGAGAGTGTGCTGCCACTGAGAGCAGTGAAGACGCAGCACGTCTTCTGCTGTATTGAGGGCCCCGAGTGTGGCCGGAGGCAAGGAGGAGAGGAGTTGAGGGGGCAGAGGAGCATCATAGGCTCACCCCAAGACACGAACCGGACACCGGGTCCGCGCCTACAGGGTTCTTTATACCCAGTAGGGATCACCGGCATACCAGGAGGACTACAAGTCCTTGGTCGACCTGAAGCTAAACCCTTGACAGGACTAGGAACCACGAAGGCCCCGGCGTCCAGGGATAATGGTTGCCAGAAAAAGGTCCTACTACCAAGCGACAGGTGAAGGAACAGCACGACACAGAAGCTAGGCCCAGTTGCAGGCTGGCCAGGAGCTTAGAGAGAGGGAGACACGGACCAGGAGGCCTTATACCCACTCACTGGGGAGAAGTCCTGAAGTGCACTCTTCCTACCGAGTACCCTGGACCGTACCTGACATCCGCACCAGTAAAGGTACTGAAGTGAATCTCCTGTCTCTGTCAGTTACTCCTGCTGATCCATCTCTCCTGCACTGCAAGCCCCAGCATCACCACCATTTGCACCTACACTGCCCCGGGGGCCCGCTCCGCCTGTGGGGAGCAGAAACATCCCAGCTGCCATCCCATCACCCCCCGGAGGTCTGCAGCAGCGCCGGTAACCATTACCAGAAACCACAGGTGGCGTCACGAGACAAACTGTATACTAAAACCCCTTTTAAAGAGAGACCCAGAGTACGGGCCCGGAGCCGACTGCCGTGACATCCTAAACAAGGTAAAAGGCCTGGGTACCGAGTCCCCTATATTCCCCCTGGGTGACACACATGCTTTACGGTGGGAACCAGGCATGTAGAGTCCATCCGTTCACCTTTTCTGCGTCACACAAAGACACGGTGGTTGGAACCAAGGATCTCAAATTTGGACTCATCAGACCAAAACACAGATTTCCACTGGTCTAATGTCCATTCCTTGTGTTCTTTAGCCCAAACAAGTCTCTTCTGCTTGTTGTCTGTCCTTAGCAGTGGTTTCCTAGCAGCTATTTTACCATGAAGGCCTGCTGCACAAAGTCTCCTCTTAACAGTTGTTGTAGAGATGTGTCTGCTGCTAGAACTCTGTGTGGCATTGACCTGGTCTCTAATCTGAGCTGCTGTTAACCTGCGATTTCTGAGGCTGGTGACTCGGATAAACTTATCCTCAAAAGCAGAGGTGACTCTTGGTCTTCCTTTCCTGGGGCGGTCCTCATGTGAGCCAGTTTCTTTGTAGTGCTTGATGGTTTTTGCAACTGCAAACTATCAGCTGTGTATCCACCTGACTTCTGCACAACACAACTGATGGTCCCAACCCCATTTATAAGGCAAGAAATCCCACTTATTAAACCTGACAGGGCACACCTGTGAAGTGAAAACCATTTCCAGTGACTACCTCTTGAAGCTCATCAAGAGAATGCCAAGAGTGTGCAAAGCAGTCATCAAAGCAAAAGGTGGCTACTTTGAAGAACCTAGAATATAAGACATATTTTCAGTTGTTTCACACTTTTTTGTTAAGTATATAATTCCACATGTGTTAATTCATAGTTTTGATGCCTTCAGTGTGAATGTACAATTTTCATAGTCATGAAAATACAGAAAAATCTTTAAATGAGAAGGTGTGTCCAAACTTTTGGTCTGTACGGTGTCTCTGTATCATGAATCGTGGTATGTGTTAAAGGGGCCCACTGAGACTCTTTCGCCCGGGGCCCACGAAAACCTGGAGCCGGCCCTGGCCTTAGTGTTTTACCATTTTGGGTCTGCTCTACATTAATTGGGAAAAAAATGACAGCTAAAAGAGGATGTTGCCCGTCATGTGACCGCGGCAAAGCTGTTCTTGGTGGCCATAGCTGGTGAGCTGGGGAACAATTAGGCTAAAATATGTAAAATCCCCCGCGGCTCCATCACCGCGGCTTCTCTCTGTTCACTTCCCTGCAATAACGAGTCATCTACTTGCCTGACTGCTGCAGCCAATCACCTGAGGCCAGATCATGCAGTTAGACAGCTTGTGGTCGCTACAGGGAAGTAAATAGCGATCATCAGGTGGTGGAGGGCAGGGTATTTATCAGGTATGTAATGCTTCTTTTGTTATTTTATAACATTTATAGCTTGATCTGTCGTTTCGGAAAACCCCTGTCCTCCACCTGCAGTTTTAAAAAGTTATAAAAACAAACTGTCTATATTCACCCTCCTCGGGTCCAGTGCCGAATCTCTACCACTGTCCCCAGAGGCACTGAATGTCACATCAACAGCGTTGCAGCAAATCGGTGAGGTCAGCGGTTTGGAGCGTTTGGTGCCATCTACTTGGGCAGAGCCTCTGACCTCAGTTATTGGCTGTGACGCTATCAACCCCCCACCCCCTTGTAAATGGGCACATCCACATCAGCATTTATGGCAGGAATGTTTTCCAGCTTGAATTTAGGCCTATAAAACTGCATTGGTGCAACTGGACAGCTACATTTCCATAGCGTAGTCACTCAGCATTCTAAAAAAAGGATTGTCTGACGTAGCAGGCAGCTAAAAACATTATCCAGACGTGTAGAAATGTTTTTACAATGGAAGTCAATGGCAGCAGGATCCAACCTGCCTCCTGTCAGAGCCTTTCTTGCAGTTTGCAGTGAAAAGAATGCATGTGTCAGGCGGCTTGCCCACTATGCTTGGTAATATGTGCCCCATGGTCCCCGATGATAATCCGTATGTGCTGTGCACATGCTGCGGAAATTTCCGCTGCGGATTATCATTGCGGAAAAATATGCAGCATGTCCATTATTTTTGCGGAAAGGCAGCGTAATCGCCGCCATTGACTTGCATTGAAACGCATAATATCCGCATGACTACATGTGCACATGCGGATATTAAGCGATTCAATGTGCGGATGGTACCCGAGTCTGGAGAAGATGAGACTCTCCTCCAGACGGAGGTACCATAGAACCTGTTAAAAAAATAATTTAAAATAAAAAGTAAAGATTATACTTACCTTCCGATGGCCCCCGGTCTCCTCAGCGATGTGTCCGGTGTGTTGGGCGGCTTGCGATGGTCTAAAAGGACATCGGCGGTCGTGTGACCTGTCACATGACTAAATGACGTCATGAAAGGTCCTTTCACACCACCGCGAGCCGTACAAGAGACCATACGCAGAGGAGAAAAGACCGGGGGCCATCGGAAGGTAAGTATAATCTTTATTTTTTACCATTCTTATTCTTTTTTTTTAACTATTACTTGGTCACACTATATAAATCCATGCCGGTTGCATGGATTTATATAGTGTGACCAAGTTGTCAAGCACTTTTCCAAGTGATGCTAAAATCGCTTGGAAAAGCGCTTGATAACCCGCATGCAAAAACGCTTGACAAACGCTTCTACCTGGCGGGAAAAACGCATGTACAATCTGCATGCGTTTTTCCTGCCTGGGAGATGCGGAAAAAATCTGCAGCATTTCTGCATCGTGGGCACATGGCCTCAGGCGCTGATTATAGTGTTCATAGCTGTATAGTTAAATGTGCACCGAGCGTACTGACAACGTTCTACCACACACAGCACTGACAACGTTCTATCACACACACACAGCACTGACAACGTTCTATCACACACACACAGCACTGACAACGTTCTATCACACACAGCACTGACAACGTTCTATCACACACACACAGCACTGACAACGTTCTATCACACACACACAGCACTGACAACGTTCTATCACACACAGCACTGACAATGTTCTATCACACACACACAGCACTGACAGCGTTCTATCACACACAGCACTGACAACGTTCTATCACACACAACACTGACAACGTTCTATCACACACAGCACTGACAACGTTCTGTCACACACACACAGCACTGACAACGTTCTATCACACACAGCACTGACAACGATCTATCACACACACACAGCACTGACAACGTTCTATCACACACACACAGCACTGACAACGTTCTATCTATCACACACAGCACTGACAACGTTCTATCACACACAGCACTGACAACGTTCTATCACACACACACAGCACTGACAACGTTCTATCACACACACACACAGCACTGACAACGTTCTATCACACACAGCACTGACAACGTTCTATCACACACACACAGCACTGACAACGTTCTATCACACACAGCACTGACTACTTTCTGCAGTCTGCACTACAGCAGCTCTTCTGTGGGATGAGATGATGCAGCCGTGTATAGGGCCTCCATAGCCCTGCAGCTTGTTCCCCGCTCCGTCCTTTCTTACACCATATGTCATAGGCACTATCCACTGCACAACTGAGACACCCCAAAAGTACAGGTCCAGACGTTTTGGAAATGTTCTGACCCAGACGTCACAGTTTGGTCCTTGTCAGTCACTGAATCTCTCACACTTGGGGCTCATTCACACATCCGATTTTTCCATATACAAGAAAAACGGACCTATTATTCTGATCAGATGTTCATCAAAGTTTGATTAGAGTGTGGTCCGAGTGTCATCTGTCTTTCTCGTACATGGAGCAATAAAAAAAGTTTCTCCTTCATTTTGACAGTCCGTGAAAGTCGGACCGCACTCTGATGTCATCTGAGTGCGGTCTGATTATTTCACAGACCTATTGACTTGCATTGCTGATTTTGATCCAACCCTCGGATCAAAATCGGACATGCCTCCACGAAAAATCTTGAACGTGTGAATGGCCCCATAGATTATCACAGGTACAAGTGCTACCTGTGAAAAACAAGGACAGCACTCATTCGTGAAAATCAGATGTCTGACTGATGCCTTGCCCATTTTTACTGCTTCCAACACACTAACTTCAAGAACTGACTGATGACTTCCTGATATATTCCAGCCTTTGACAGGTGACCTGTCCGTGGTTATGATCTTATGGCTGGTGACAATCTATCTATCTATCTATCTATCTATCTATCTATCTATCTATCTATCTATCTATCCCATATCCAACTAATATTGATTATCTATTGTTCCATATACAGGTGCATCTCAGTAAATTAGAATATCATCAAAAAATTAATTTATTTCAGTTCTTCAATGAAAAAATTGAACCTCATATTATATAGAGTCATTACACACAGAGTGATCTATTTCAAGTGTTTATTTCTGTTAATGTTGATGATTATGGCTTACAGCCAATGAAAACACAAAAGTCATTATCTCAGTAAATTAGAATACTTAATAACAACAGCTTGAAAAATGTTTTTAAAATCCTAATTGTTGTCCTACTGCAATGTATGTTCAGTAAATGCACTCAATACTTGGTCGGGGCTCCTTTTGCATCAATTACTGCATCAATGTGGCGTGGCATGGAGGCGATCAGCCTGTGGCACTGCTGAGGTGTTATGCAAGCCCAGGTTCCTTCAGCTCGTCTGCATTGTTGGGTCTGGGGTCTCTCATCTTCCTCTTGACCAGGGGCAGACCTTCCGCTGGTGCAGTCGGTGCAACTGCACAGGGGCCTGACGGTGCAGGGGGGCCCTTGTCGGGCGGCTAATGATGAGGGCAATCTGGCCTGCTTCTCGGAGCCACCGCATCCAAGGGGCCAATGGCCAGATTGCCCTCATCATCTGCGGCGGGCAGGGAGCGATCCTGGAAAATGGCAGCGGAGCGGGAGGGATCTGTCCTCACCTCTGCTTCATGCCCGGCACGTCTTCCCTGACCCAGGCCCGCGCTGCTTGATGACGTCATCATGCAGCGCGGGACTGTTTCAAGATTAAAGTTACTGGAGGCGAGGAGGATACTGCAGGGAGCGGGCTGAGAGTTAAGTTGTGTTTTTTTTTTTTATATTGAAACGCTGGGAGAGGAACAGGAGAATGAGGGGAGGTGGGGGAGAGCAATTACGGGGCTGGAGTGAGCAATGACGGGGCTGGAGTGAGCAATGACGGGGCTGGGGAGAGCAATGACGGGGCTGCAGAGAGCAATGACGGGGCTGCAGAGAGCAATGACGGGGCTGCAGAGAGCAATGATGGGGCTCCGGAGAGCAATGATGTGGCTGAGGAGAGCAATGCTGGGGAGAGCAATGGTGGGGCTGCGAAGAGCAAAGGTGGGGCTGGGGAGAGCAATGACGGGGCTGGGGAGAGCAATGACGGGGCTGGGGAGAGCAATGACGGGGCAGGGGAGAGCAATGACGGGGCAGGGGAGAGCAATGACGGGGCAGGGGAGAGCAATAATGGGGCAGGGGAGAGCAATGATGAGGCTTGGGAGAGCAATGATGGGGCTGGGGAGAGCAATGATGGGGATGAGGAGAGCAATGACGAGGATGGTGGGGCTGGGAAGAGCAATGATGGGGCTGGGGAGAGCAATGACGGGGCTGGGGAGAGTAATGATGGGGAGAGCAATGATGGGGCTGGGAAGAGCAATGGTGGGGCTGGGGTGAGCAATGATGGGGCTGGGGAGAGCAATGATGGGGCTGGGGAGAGCAATGACGAGGATTGTGGGGATGGGGAGAGCAATGAAGAGGATGGGGAAAGCAATGATGGGGATAGGGAGAGCAATGACAAGGATGATGGGGATGGGGAGAGCAATGATGAGAATGATGGGGATGGGGAGAGCAATGATGGGGGTGCTGGGAGAGAGCAATGATGGAGGTGCTGAGAGAGAGCAATGATGGAGGTGCTGGGAGAGAGCAATGATGGGAGTGCTGGGAGAGAGCAATGATGGGGGTTTCACTTTGCTTGCACTGTAAAGCCTTGTATATTTTCCATGTGCACATAGCCTTATAGTTAATTGGGGAGAGTCACAGAGACTGAATAATTTATATTATTGGCCGATGGAGATTATAGTTAATGGGGGGGCACAGTGCTGCTTATCACTTTATATTTTGATTACTAAGTGGCTAATAGTATATTAATGGGGGGTACATACAGTACAGACCAAAAGTTTGGACACACCTCATTTAAAGATTTTTCTGTATTTTCATGACTATGAAAATTGTACATTCACACTGAAGGCATCAAAACTATGAATTAACACATGTGGAATTATATACTTAACAAAAAAGTGTGAAACAACTGAAAATATGTCTTATATTCTAGGTTCTTCAAAGTAGCCACCTTTTGCTTTGATGACTGCTTTGCACACTCTTGGCATTCTCTTGATGAGCTTCAAGACATAGTCACCGGAAATGGTCTTCCAACAATCTTGAAGGAGTTCCCAGAGATGCTTAGCACTTGTTGGCCCTTTTGCCTTCACTCTGCAGTCCAGCTCACCCCAAACCATCTCAATTGGGTTCAGGTCTGGTGACTGTGGAGGCCAGGTCATCTGGCGTAGCACCCCATCACTCTCCTTCTTGGTCAAATAGCCCTTACACAGCCTGGAGGTGTGTTTGGGGTCATTGTCCTGTTGAAAAATAAATGATGGTCCGACTAAACGCAAACCGGATGGAATAGCATGCCGCTGCAAGATGCTGTGGTAGCCATGCTGGTTCAGTATGCCTTCAATTTTGAATAAATCCCCAACAGTGTCACCAGCAAAGCACCCCCACACCATCACACCTCCTCCTCCATGCTTCACGGTGGGAACCAGGCATGTAGAGTCCATCCGTTCACCTTTTCTGCGTCGCACAAAGACACGGTGGTTGGAACCAAAGATCTCAAATTTGGACTCATCAGAACAAAGCACAGATTTCCACTGGTGTAATGTCCATTCCTTGTGTTCTTTAGCCCAAACAAGTCTCTTCTGCTTGTTGCCTGTCCTTAGCAGTGGTTTCCTATGTTAAATAAATACTTCTTTCTGTATTATTTTTCTCTATCGAGGACTTCGCAAAGTATCAATATCAAGATTTTCTTATAAAAAACTGTATCGATTTATTCTTGGATTGTCCATTAAAAAGAATCAGATTGCAGGAGGTACATACAATAATTAGAAAGTTACAGAGAGATTGTCCATCTACTATATAAATTGTCTTATCCCGTCTGTCTGTCTGTCTGTCCTGGAAATCCCGCGTCGCTCATTGGTCCGGCAGCGGCCAATCAGCGCCGCGGGATTTCTGAAAAAAGATGGCAGCCATTAGCGGCTCATCTGCGGGACGGAGGCCAGCAGCGATGCAGCGGGGAGATGAGCGGCGCTAGCAGCACAACTACCTCGACCGGCGCCGCTGACCTCCATGCGGCTAACGTCGGAAGATCAGCAGCTTGGCCCGCTGATCTCCCGTCAGCAAGTGTGAACGGAGGACCGGGGAGCGGCGCCGCCGGTCGGGATGCTTCTGCTGCGAGTAGCAGCTCATCTCCCGGCTTCTCGCAGCAGAAGGAGCCGCACAGGCAGCGCCGCTCCCCGCTAATACGGAGCCGCACAAGCAGCGCCGCTCCCGGGCCCACACTAATACGACGCTGATTGGTAGCGGTGGCCGGCCGCGACCAATCAGCGAGATGGGCGGCAAATTTAAACGCCGCTCTGCTGATTGGTCGCGGTGGCCGGCCGCGACCAATCAGCGAGATTGGCGGCAAATTTAAACGCCGCTCTGCTGATTGGTCGCGGTGGCCAGCCGACCGCGACCAATCAGCGAGATGGGCGGCAAATTTAAACGCCGCTCTGCTGATTGGTCGCGGTGGCCGGCCGCGACCAATCAGCGAGATGGGCGGCAAATTTAAACGCCGCTCTGCTGATTGGTCCTGGTGGCCGGCCGACCGCGACCAATCAGCGAGATGGGCGGCAAATTTAAACGCCGCTCTGCTGATTGGTCGCGGCCGGCCACCGCGACCAATCAGCGAGATGGCCGGCAAATTTAAACGCCGCTCTGCTGATTGGTCGCGGTGGCCGGCCGCGACCAATCAGCGATATAGGCTGCAAATTTAAATGCAGCTCTGCTGATTGGTCCTGGTGGCCGGCCGACCGCGACCAATCAGCGAGATGGGCGGCAAATTTAAACGCCGCTCTGCTGATTGGTCGCGGCCGGCCACCGCGACCAATCAGCGAGATGGCCGGCAAATTTAAACGCCGCTCTGCTGATTGGTCGCGGTGGCCGGCCGCGACCAATCAGCGATATAGGCTGCAAATTTAAACGCAGCTCTGCTGATTGGTCGCTGCCGCCGGCCGACCGCGACCAATCAGCGAGATTGGCGCCAAATGTAAACACCGCTGTGCTGATTGGTCGTGGCCGCCAGCCACGACCAATCAGCGAGATTGGCGCCAAACTTAAACAACACTCTGCGGATTGGTCGCGGCCGTCGGCGACCGCTACCAATCAGCGATTTTGGCGCTAAATGTAAACACCGCTCTGCTCATTGGTCCCGGCCGCCGGCCGGCCGAGACCACTCAGCGAGATTGCCGGCAAATTTAAACAACGCTCTGCTGATTGGTCGATTTTATCGCTAAATTTAAACAAGCTCTCTGGTCCTCACTAACACAGTTCGTTGATTGGTCGCGGCTGCCACCCGTGACCAATCACCGATATTGCCGCCAAATTTAAACACCGTTTTGCTGATTAGTCGCGGTTGCCGGCAGCGACCAATCAGTGATTTTGGCGCCAAATTTAAACAACGTTCTGCTGATTGCGCCCGGTCGGCCGCATACCTATTCTAGAATACCCGATGCGTTAGAATCGGGCCACCATCTAGTTTGTCCATAATTAGCTTAATTGTTGAGATTCACCCATCTTTTCCTGGGATCCAGCACGTGTGTCCGGGTAAAGAACGTGTTTCCTGGGCCTACGTCAGGTGCTGGTTTACACACGGATCCTCATCCTGTATTCTGTGGAATGGCAAGCAACCCCCCTTTCTCTATCATGGGCTTTTATAGCACCTGTTATTTTGTATATGGTAGTGAACTAAAAATACACACACAAATAGCGCATGTCATCTAGACACCCTTAGCACGAAGCTGATGCAATCTTGTATAGAACTCAGAATTAAGAATAAAATGAATATCCATAATTAATATTTAACAATAATTACGAATAAAATGAATATCTGTAATTAATATTTAACATCCTAGCAGCTATTTTACCATGAAGGCCTGCTGCACAAAGTCTCCTCTTAACAGTTGTTGAAGAGATGTTTCTGCTGCTAGAACTCTGTGTGGCATTGACCTGGTCTCTAATCTAAGCTGCTGTTCACCTGTGATTTCTGAGGCTGGTGACTCGGATAAACTTATCCTCAGAAGCAGAGGTGACTCTTGGTCTTCCTTTCCTGGGGCGATCCTCATGTGAGCCAGTTTCTTTGTAGCGCTTGATGGTTTTTGCAACTTGGGGACACTTTCAAAGTTTTCCCAATTTTTCGGACTGACTGACCTTCATTTCTTAAAATAATGATGGCCACTCGTTTTTCTTTACTTAGCTGCTTTTTTCTTGCCATAATACAAATTCTAACAGTCTATTCAGTAGGACTATCAGCTGTGTATCCACCTGACTTCTGCACAAGACAACTGATGGTCCCAACCCCATTTATAAGGCAAGAAATCCCACTTATTAAACCTGACAGGGCACACCTGTGAGGTGAAAACCATTTCCGGTGACTACCTCTTGAAGCTCATCAAGAGAATGCCAAGAGTGTGCAAAGCAGTCATCAAAGCAAAAGGTGGCTACTTTGAAGAACCTAGAATATAAGACATATTTTCAGTTGTTTCACACTTTTTTGTTAAAAAAATGACCCCAAACACACCTCCAGGCTGTGTAAGGGCTATTTGACCAAGAGGGAGAGTGATGGGGTGCTATGCCAGATGACCTGGCCTCCACAGTCACCAGACCTGAACCCAATCGAGATGGTTTGGGGTGAGCTGGACAGCAGAGTGAAGGCAAAAGGTCTAACAAGTGCTAAGCATCTCTGGGAACTCCTTCAAGATTGGTGGAAGACCATTTCCGGTGACTACCTCTTGAAGCTCATTAAGAGAATGCCAAGAGTGTGCAAAGCAGTCATCAAAGCAAAAGGTGGCTACTTTGAAGAACCTAGAATATGAGACATATTTAAGTTAAGTATATAATTCCACATGTGTTAATTCATAGTTTTGATGCCTTCAGTGTGAATGTACAATTTTCATAGTCATGAAAATACAGAAAAATCTTTAAATGGGAAGGTGTGTCCAAACTTTTGGTCAGTACTGTATGACGGGGGCTGGGGTGAGCAATGATGGGGCTGGGGAGAGCAATGATGGGGCTGGGGAAAGCAATGCTGGGGCTGGGGAGAGCAATGACGGGGTAGGGGAGAGCAAAGACGGGGCAGGTGAGAGCAATGACGGGGCAGGTGAGAGCAATGACAGGGCTCGGGTGAGCAATGATGGGGAGAGCAATGATTGGGCCGGGGTGAGCAATGATGGGGCTGGGGTGAGCAATGATGGGGCTGGGGTGAGCAATGATGGGCTAGGAAGAGCAATGATGGGGCTAGGAAGAGAAATGATGGGGCTAGGAAGAGCAATGACGGGGTTGCTGGGAGAGAGCAATGACGGGTTTGCTGGGAGAGAGCAATGACGGGGTTGCTGGGAGAGAGCAATGACGGGGATGGTGGGGATGGGGAGAGCAATGATGGGGGTGCTGGGAGAGAGCAATGATGGGGGTGCTGGGAGAGAGCAATGATGGGGGTGCTGGGAGAGAGCAATGATGGGGGTTTCACTTTGCTTGTACTGTAAAGCCTTGTATATTTTCCATGTGCACATAGCCTTACAGTTAATTGGGGAGAGTCACAGAGACTGAATCATTTATATTATTTGACCGGTGGAGATTATAGTTAATGGCGGGCATAGTGCTGCTTATCACTTTATATTTTGATTACTAAGTGGCTAATAGTATATTAATGGTGGGGTACATATCTGTAGTCAGGGGCGCAGTGTGGGGGAGACACATGTATATATACAATATATGTGACCTTGTTATTTTTAGGGCTGTACTGATCATCGTGACAAGACTATTCGTGGCTGGGAGATGTCGACATGAAGGTCTGACCAGATGGAGAAGAAGCAGCAGAAACTGACTCTGATCAGATGAGACGTCAGCGGTAAGTGCCTGGATGTAAATATTATTCTATATCTGCACTGTGATACTTGGAGTGATAATGTTATCTGTAAAATCCCTCAGGCTGCATGCTCACATTTGTGTGAAATGTCCAGATTTTCTTATCGGATGGTCCACGGACTCGTAGAGTTTTATAGATCCATTCACACATCCATGAAAATCACGGATCTGAGAATGAGTTCTGTGGGGGTCAGAGAATGTCCTGTTCTGATCCGATTTTGAGGATTAGAATAGGACATGCTCAATGCGTCTGTAAAAGAGGGCAGCACACCGACACTGCACACGGATACAAGAATGTAGCCTTATTATGTATAGCACAGTCCCTTAGTATATAGTGTACTCACTTATTATGTATAGCGCCATCCTTAGTTATATAGTTTCCTCTTTTATTATGTATAAAACCCTCCCTTATTACGTATCATCCTCTCTAGTTATATATGGTGCCGTCTCCTATTATATAGCTTCATCTGCTGTTATGTACAGTGCTGTCCCTTACATAGCGTATTCTTGTTATTTTTGTCAGTCACAGCGCCCTCTCTTTATTACATAGTCCTCTCTTGTTAGATATAAAATGATTGCTGATGGAGCAGCCGGTGACCAGAAGACCAGCCCATCAGCTCCTCCGTCAGAAAAGAAGCTTTCCCATGCTCCATCAGCTGTCATTGCATTATATATCTAATAAGAGAGGACGCTATGTAATAAAGACAGGTAAAATAAATAAATAATCCAATATGTAAGGGACGGTGCTGTACATAACAAGAGAGGGCACTGTGTAATAAGGGACGGCAATATTCATAAGAAAGGAGGCTATGGAAGAGGTATATATGTGTGTGGCTATATATGGATCTGTAGCTTTGTCGCCATAAAAGGTGGGGAGCCCAGATACAGTTCTTGCACAGGGGCCCCAAGCAGTCAGTGTCTGCCCCTGCTCTTGACAATACCCCATAGATTCTCTATAATAGATCCTCTATGGGGTTAAGGTCAGGTGAGTTTGCTGCCAATCAAGCACAGTGATGCTGTTGTTTGTAAACCAGGTATTGGTACTTTTGGCAGTGTGGACAGGGGCCAAGTCCTGCTGGAGAATGACATTTCCATCTCCAAAAAGCTTGTCGGCAGAGGGAAGCATGAAGTGCTCTAAAATCTCCTGGTAGACGGCTGCGCTGACTTTGGTCTTGATAAAACACAGTGGAGCTCCACCAGCAGATGACATGGCTCCCCAAACCATCACTGATCGTGGAAACTTCACACTAGACCTCAAGCAGCTTGGATTGTGGCCCCTCCACTCTTCCTCCAGACTCTGGGACCTTGTGGAGTGTGTCAATGACTGCCTTCTGGATATCTGTCAAGTCAGCAGTCTTCCCCATGATTGTGGAGCCTACTGAAACAGACTAAGGGACCTATTTAAATGCTTAAGAAGCCTTTGCAGGTGTTTTTGTTAATTATTCTAACTTACTGAGATAATGACGTTTGTGTTTTCATTGGCTGTAAGCCATATTCATCAACATTAATAGAAATACTTGAAATAGATCTCTCTGTGTGTAATGACTCTATATATTATATACGAGTTTCACTTTTTGTATTGAAAAATGAAATAAATTAACTTTTTGATGACATTCTAATTTAGTGAGATGCACCTGGATGTAGTTATCAATCTCATATCTAGCTATCATGACTATAATCTCTCTGGAGTTTGTACATGTTACTTCAGTTGTTATTAGTTTTTCTGACCATCGCTGTTTTTAATCTATTGATTAATAAAGCACTTTTTACACAAAAAGTAAGTGCTGGCTTTTGCTTAGATAGCCACTATCTAATTTCTATCATCGATCTCATATTTCCGTCTGCCTCCAGCACACTAGTACCTGTGCGCCCCTGCCATTTCTGCACATGTCTGTCTGTGATGACCTGTCTCCAGCACACTTGTACCTGTACGCCCCTGCCATTCCTGCACGTCTGCCTGTGATGAGCTCTGTCTCCAGCACACTTGTACCTGTACGCCCCTGCCATTCCTGCACGTCTGTCTGTGATGAGCTGTCTCCAGCACACTTGTACCTGTATGCCCTGCCATTCCTGCACATGTCTGTCTGTGATGAGCTCTGTCTCCAGCACACTTGTACCTGTACGCCCCTGCCATTCCTGCACGTCTGTCTGTGATGAGCTGTCTCCAGCACACTTTTACCTGTACGCCCCTGCCATTCCTGCACATGTCTGTCTGTGATGAGCTGTCTCCAGCACACTTGTACCTGTACGCCCCTGCCATTCCTGCATGTCTCTCTGTGATGAGCTGTCTCCAGCACACTGGTACCTGTACGCCCCTGCCATTCCTGCACATGTCTGTCTGTCATGAGCTGTCTCCAGCACACTTGTACCTGTACGCCCCTGCCATGTCTGTCTGTGATGACCTGTCTCCAGCACACTTGTACCTGTACGCCCCTGCCATTCCTGCATGTCTCTCTGCGATGAGCTGTCTCCAGCACACTGGTACCTGTAAGCCCCTGCCATTCCTGCACATGTCTGTCTGTGATGAGCTGTCTCCAGCACACTTGTACCTGTACGCCCCTGCCATGTCTGTCTGTGATGATCTGTCTCCAGCACACTTGTACCTGTACGCCCCTGCCATTCCTGCACATGTCTGTCTGTGATGACCTCTGTCTCCAGCACACTTGTACTTGTACACCCCTGCCATTCCTGCACATGTCTGTCTGTGATGAGCTGTCTCCAGCACACTTTTACCTGTACGCCCCTGCCATGTCTGTCTGTGCTGAGCTGTCTCCAGCACACTTGTACCTCTACACCCCTGCCATTTCTGCACAGGTCTGTCTGTGATGAGCTGTCTCCAGCACACTTGTACCTAAACGCCTCTGCCATGTCTGTCTGTGATGAGCTGTCTCCAGCACACTTGTACCTGTATGCCCCTGCCATTCCTGCACATGTCTGTCTGTGATGACCTCTGTCTCCAGCACACTTGTACCTGTACGCCCCTGCCATTCCTGCACATGTCTGTCTGTGATGAGCTGTCTCCAGCACACTTTTACCTATACGCCCCTGCCATGTCTGTCTGTGCTGAGCTGTCTCCAGCACACTTGTACCTGTATGCCCCTGCCATTCCTGCACATGTCTGTCTGTGATGACCTGTCTCCAGCACACTTGTACCTGTACGCCCCTGCCATTTCTGCACATGTCTGTCTGTGATGAGCTGTCTCCAGCACACTTGCACCTGTACGCCCCTACCATGTCTGTCTGTGATGACCTTTCTCCAGCACACTTGTACCTGTACGCCCCTGCCATTCCTGCACATGTTTGTCTGTGATGAGCTCTGTCTCCAGCACACTTGTACCTGTAAGCCCCTGCCATTCCTGCACATGTCTGTCTGTGATGAGCTCTGTCTCCAGCACACTTGTACTTGCACACCCCTGCCATTCCTGCACATGTCTGTCTGTGATGAGCTGTCTCCAGCACACTTGTACCTGTACGCCTCTGCCATGTCTGTCTGTGATGAGCTGTCTCCAGCACACTTGTACCTGTATGCCCCTGCCATTCCTGCACATGTCTCTCTGTGATGAGCTCTGTCTCCAGCACACTTGTACCTGTACGCCCCTGCCATTCCTGCACACGTCTGCCTGTGATGACCTCTGTCTCCAGCACACTTGTACCTGTACGCCCCTGCCATTCCTGCACATGTCTGTCTGTGATGAGCTGTCTCCAGCACACTTGTACCTGTATGCCCCTGCCATTCCTGCACATGTCTGTCTGTGATGACCTGTCTCCAGCACACTTGTACCTGTACGCCCCTGCCATTCCTGCACATGTCTCTCTGTGATGAGCTCTGTCTCCAGCACACTTGTACCTGTATGCCCCTGCCATTTCTGCACGTCTGTCCGTGATGACCTCTGTCTCCAGCACACTTGTACCTGTACGCCCCTGCCACTCCTGCACATGTCTGTCTGTGATGAGCTCTGTCTCCAGCACACTTGTACCTGTACGCCCCTGCCACTCCTGCACATGTCTGTCTGTGATGAGCTCTGTCTCCAGCACACTTGTACCTGTACGTCCCTTCCATTCCTGCACATGTCTGTCTGTGATGACCTCTGTCTCCAGCACACTTGTACCTGTACGCCCCTGCCATTCCTGCACATGTCTGTCTGTGATGAGCTCTGTCTCCAGCACACTTGCACCTGTAAGCCCCTGCCATTCCTGCACATGTCTGTCTGTGATGAGCTCTGTCTCCAGCACACTTGTACCTGTACGTCCCTTCCATTCCTGCACATGTCTGTCTGTGATGACCTCTGTCTCCAGCACACTTGTACCTGTACGCCCCTGCCATTCCTGCACATGTCTGTCTGTGATGAGCTGTCTCCAGCACACTTGTACCTGTACGCCCCTACCATGTCTGTCTGTGATGACCTGTCTCCAGCACACTTGTACCTGTACGCCCCTGCCATTCCTGCACGTCTGTCTGTGATGAGCTCTGTCTCCAGCACACTTGCACCTGTAAGCCCCTGCCATTCCTGCACATGTCTGTCTGTGATGAGCTGTCTCCAGCACACTTGTACCTGTACGCCTCTGCCATGTCTGTCTGTGATGATCTGTCTCCAGCACACTTGTACCTGTATGCTCCTGCCATTCCTGCACATGTCTGTCTGTGATGACCTGTCTCCAGCACACTTGTACTTGTACACCCCTGCCATTCCTGCACATGTCTGTCTGTGATGACCTGTCTCCAGCACACTTGTACCTGTACGCCCCTGCCATTCCTGCACATGTCTCTCTGTGATGAGCTCTGTCTCCAGCACACTTGTACCTGTATGCCCCTGCCATTTCTGCACGTCTGTCCGTGATGACCTCTGTCTCCAGCACACTTGTACCTGTATGCCCCTGCCATTCCTGCACATGTCTGTCTGTGATGAGCTGTCTCCAGCACACTTGTACCTGTATGCCCCTACCATGTCTGTCTGTGATGAGCTGTCTCCAGCACACTTGTACCTGTAAGCCCCTGCCATTCCTGCACATGTCTGTCTGTGATGACCTGTCTCCAGCACACTTGTACCTGTACGCCCCTGCCATTCCTGCACGTGTCTCTCTGTGATGAGCTCTGTCTCCAGCACACTTGTACCTGTAAGCCCCTGCCATTCCTGCACATGTCTGTCTGTGATGACCTGTCTCCAGCACACTTGTACCTGTACGCCCCTGCCATTCCTGCACATGTCTCTCTGTGATGAGCTCTGTCTCCAGCACACTTGTACCTGTAAGCCCCTGCCATTCCTGCACATGTCTGTCTGTGATGACCTGTCTCCAGCACACTTGTACCTGTACGCCCCTGCCATTCCTGCACATGTCTCTCTGTGATGAGCTCTGTCTCCAGCACACTTGTACCTGTAAGCCCCTGCCATTCCTGCACATGTCTGTCTGTGATGACCTGTCTCCAGCACACTTGTACCTGTACGCCCCTGCCACTCCTGCACATGTCTGTCTGTGATGAGCTCTGTCTCCAGCACACTTGTACCTGTACGCCCCTGCCACTCCTGCACATGTCTGTCTGTGATGACCTCTGTCTCCAGCACACTTGTACCTGTACGCCCCTGCCACTCCTGCACATGTCTGTCTGTGATGAGCTCTGTCTCCAGCACACTTGTACCTGTACGCCCCTGCCACTCCTGCACATGTCTGTCTGTGATGAGCTCTGTCTCCAGCACACTTGTACCTGTACGCCCCTGCCACTCCTGCACATGTCTGTCTGTGATGAGCTCTGTCTCCAGCACACTTGTACCTGTACGTCCCTTCCATTCCTGCACATGTCTGTCTGTGATGATCTGTGATTCTCTGCTCGGTGACAGCTCAGCTTCTCTATTTGTTCAAGGTGTCTGGTCAAGGAAATAATCACTAGCCAATAAGCGCTAGTCTCCCTGTATCCGCAGCCAATCAGCGGGCGCCGTGGCGCGGAGTGGGCGGGGCCGCAGTCGCAGGCAGCCGGTATGTGTCCGGCGCGGCAGCGCTGCCTGCAGTGATCGCTCGGTGCCGGATCCTGGGATGACACATCATGGCTTCTCGGCTGTCCCAGTCTCACCTGAAGCTGGAGGCGGAGATTGAGCGCTGCAGGGCTGAGTGCCAATGGGAGAAGATCCAGCTCCTGGTCAGGCAGCTGGCACCCAAGGTCCAGGACAATAGTGGTGAGTGGCAATGAATAGGAACTTGTGACTGCGACTCTCATCATCCTGCATTGAGAGTTGTGGTGTGATTAGGAGCGTGAAGGTGAAGTAGATGGAGCAGGTGACTTGGCAGAGATCACAGCCACCTCAATGACTGCTGTGTAATCTGTGCATGCAATACAGGAAGTTACAGGAGGTGGAAACAGCCAGGGAGGTGTATACAGTATATACCGAGTGTACAGAGGCTATATACAGGGTGGGCAGGGTATACAGAGTCTATACAGGGTATACAGAGTCTATACAGGGTATACAGATTATATGCAGAGGGTGTACAGAGTATATTCAGGGTATACTGAGTTTATCAAGGGTATATAGAGTGTATACAGAGTATATATGGGGTATATACAGGGTATACAAAGTATATACAGGGTACATACAGTGTATATAGGGTATATATGGGTACATACAGCATATACACTGTATATACTGTGCACTATATACAGAGTATATACAGAGTACATACAGTATATACAGGGTGCACAGAGTATATACAGGGTATAAAGGTATATACAAGTTATACCGAGTTTATACAGGGTATACAGAGAATATACAGGGTGTATACAGTATATACAGGGTATGCAGAGTACAGTATATACAGGGCTCCTAGCATGCTCCACAGGACCATGTGACTGCTGTACAGTGATGACTGTCCTGCTGACTACATCGCCGCCAGACTCATCTCTGTGTCCCCAACTCTGAGATGTAAAGGGAAACAGTCAGCAGGATGTACCCCTATGATTGACTCCTAACCACTATCTGTCACCTGAAAAGACAAAGTTACATCCTTCCTAAATTGTGGTGCTGCACACCTTATAAGAAGCACGCAAAAACCTCCCGCACCGTATGATGCAAATGACACCTTAAAGGGTTTTCTTATTATGGTAATTGGGTAAAATTCCAAAGTGCTGATAAAAACAAACAACTTTACAATTTACTTTTTATTAAAAACCCCATCCATTCTCAAGATTTTTACTTTTATTGTTTACTGCTTGTTGCCTAGGTTACCGACCACTGCTGCAGTTCTATCAGCAGCGGCCGAACATGCACTATGCTTACAAGCTTTATTTTCTATAGAGCTGGAAGGATCGCTGGAGAACATTGTGCTTCACTGCAGCTGCGCTCCTCCATTGCTGCAGAGGTAAAGCTGCCTCATATAGCAGCATCGGAGAGTGCCATGTCCAGGCCAGCGGCGCAGCGATGCTGCTGGTCCGAGCTGTCAATCAATCAGGAGCACTGCTTTTCAGTGCACAATGTCTTGATCATGTGTGTATCTCCGCAGGTCCATGGGGTAATAATGTCATTGGCACAACTCACTTCTGTTGCAGATGTGAGTACAGAATAAGCACTTTAAAAGTGGTTGCCCACTTCATACAGTCATGGCCGAAAGTGTTGGCATCCTAGAAATTGTTCCAGTAAATGAAGTATTTCTCCTAGAAAATTATTGCAATTACACATGTTTTGTGATACACTTTTATTTCCTTTGTGTGTATTGGAACAACACCAAAAGAACAGAGCAAAAAAGGCAAATTTAACATAATTTCACAAAATTGTTGTCACCATTCCAAAATTTGGGTAAACAACTTTGTTTCAAGCATGTGATGCTCGTTCAAACTCACCTGTGGCAAGTAACAGGTGTGAGCAATATGAAAATCACACCTGAAACCAGATAAAAAGGGGAGAAGTTGACAAAATCTTTGCATTGTGCATCTGCGTGTGCCACACTAAGCATGGAGAACAGAGAGAGGAGAAGAGAACTGTCTGAGGACTTGAGAACGAAAATTACTTATATCCAACAATACCCATTTATGAAGATCGGAATAACCCTTTAATTAGCCCATGGGCCTTTTTAATTTTTAAATATGGGCCATTCCGGTCTTTTTAGCCAAGTGGGCATAGTCCTCAACTTCTCTCCGTGGGAGTCTTCTTAAGTGTAGCACTCACTTGGCTAAAAAGATTAGGTTTATGTACAGGGAATATATTTATATCTCAGGAGTGGAGAGGGGCTGGAGCAAAGGAAAAACAGCACCAGGTTCAGGAGAACAGCGGGATTTACACCAGGTAAAAATGACATATTTATGGCAAGTGATGGGTCCTCTTAAGGGATGGAATGAGTTGGGGTCTAGATGCTTAGACCACCTCTTATGCCGCATTCATGTGTTCTTTTAGGACATATGGACATCATATAGCTAACCGGTACCGCTATGCCTGCTCTGACAGTCTTTTGAATTGGCGCCTTGTAATACGACATTTTTGCTGTTTTTAGAGGCTGATTAAACATAAAATAACCTACATTTTCATATAAGTAGTGTTCATGGTGGAGAAATTTAATTTCCCTTTAATTCTTGAATGAAATTGTCAGCAGAGTCTGCTGTTTATGGCAGTCTGTATTCTGCCTGTAAAACAACACAAAAGGAAATCCATAGTGGAGTTTGACCCGACGAAGAATTCCCCTATCAGACAAATTTTTGCTCATCTGTCCCAAAAACAAATGAGATGATTACTTATTAATATGGCACCCGAAAATATTAAAGGGGTAGTCCAGGAAAGGATTAGAGCTCCTCACACTGTGCAGTCCAGGAGCTGTGGTATGATCAGACTATGTCCCTGCACTGTCAGACACAGCCATTACACAGTACACAGCAGGGGCACATTTATAAGATTATCTCAGCACAGGAACATTTTATTTTAACACATCCAATTGTGGAAACTATTATTATTCCAAGATCTATTGATTAAAATATACTTTTGTTCCTGAGAAAACCCCTTTAAATAGCTCACCCATAATTCCTTGCTATATCCTATGACTAAGGGCGATTGTACTCCAGAAGCGCGTCAGGGTTTAGTGTACTACTGGATTCCATGTTTTTAATGATTTCTGAATAAAGTCTGAAATTTTATACATTGAGGGATGGAAGTGCCGAACTTTTACTTTTTCTCCTAATCCAAAGGATAGGCAATAGGTTATAGATGGGTGGAACCCGTACCGATCGGCAGAACGGGGCACTTTTATCCCCATGCTGCATTCTAAGACTTTGTTCACACGTTGTATTTTTTTCTGCAGCTAAATCTGCTGAAAACTTTTCTCTGGCAGGAAAACAACTGCGTCAAAAATACAGGTTTTCTTTTGTTGTGTCCTGTCTCTATTTAGGCATGTATATAAAGTTCTGTGAAAAAAAAAAAATCCGATTCTATTTTCCATCAAAAACGCTGCAAAAACGTAGCAAAAAACGCAGGTGCATTTTTTTGCCACGTTTTTTTCAGCCTTTTTTTCACCACCCATTACTTCCTATGGGTGAAAAAACGCTGAAATACGCAGCAAAACACTACGTGTGTGACCATAGCCTAACAGTGCCCCCCTGCCGATTGAACAGGTGCTGGTCTCAGCGGTCGGACTCCCTATCCTATACATAGGTTATAATGTATAGATTGGTAGGTATCCGACCGCTGGGGCCTGCATCGGTCAGTAAAACGGCGGACTGTAATCCCTGTTAGCATTTGTGCACACCAGAAGTATTTGGTGCAGAAATTTCTGCACCATTTCTGCATCTCCTGGCAGGAAAAACGCTGCGTAAAATAATTGTGTTTTTGATACTTTTTTTTACGAGTGCACAGGCTCTTAGGTTGGAGCAGCCGTGCGTGTGCTCATCCGTCACTCCATTCAGTCTCTGTGGGGCGGCCCTTTGGATGGGGGCGATAACTTACCTTCACTGGAGTACCCCTTTAATTATTATTTCTGTGAAACATTACTTTATCGATGTCGGCTCCAGGACTGTGGATTCGGAGTCGTGGAGTCAGAGTCGGAGCCCATTTTGGTGGAGTGGGAGTCGGTATAAAATGGACCAACTCCTAAAATATATAATAAATTGGGTACAGTAGTTCAATGCAGTTTGTGGGGAATATTTTTTCATAAGAACTTGGGAAAGTTATGAAATGTCCTATAAATGTCTGTCCTATTCCTGATCTAAGGGTCTAGACCAGTGTTCCCCAAACCCCATCCTCACGGCCCCCCACAGGTCATGTTTTCAGGATCTCCTTAGTATTGCACAGGTGATTGAAGTATCATCAAGGCATCAGGAATTCTCTCACCTGTGCAATACTAAGGAGATCCTGAAAACATGGCCTGTGGGGGGCCGTGAGGATGGGGTTTGGGGAACACTGGTCTAGACTTTTAGCTGAGATGAATCTGTGCTACAGTAAATTTATCACTTAAACATGAGCCATGTATGACGGAGTCGGAGTTGGAGTCGGTGTCATGGAAATTGAGGAGTCGGAGTTGGAGTCTTAGGTTTGGCTTACCGACTCCACAGCCCTGGTCGGGTCCCTGAAGAACATACAGATGTAAAGCTGTATAAGTCCTATGTATAAATGTATACTCATACACAGGCAGGTTTACACTATCCTTGGGCTTGTGCCTGTACTTGGCCTGTGCCAGCTGCCTCCCAGACGGGCACCTCCAGCTGCCGGCACCGGCGGAGTCTGTTTGTTTTACTTTAATCAAACATCAGTAATCCTGCCAGCCTCAGACACAATGGCAGTCATTTCATCTGAGCTCCTGATGACGGCACAAATCACCTTGTCGATATTTTCCATATGGCAGGGCTGTGTGCACCGAGGCTGTTCAGAGGAACACAAAGTCCTCGTGGCTCCAGTGCTATAATATGGAGATATTATTCTCCAGAAGATCCCTGCATTGTCTCACCGTATAGGGTATTTTTGGATGCTTCTAAACCTGGGGCTATACATGGAATTCAGTCCAACCTCGTAGACTCCTGCCGGTCACGTATTACAGCGCCTAGGACACTCCAGAAAAGTGGAGACAATGCCCCCCTGTTGGCTCCTTCATCTTGTCTGACTCTCAATACTTCACCAAAGGTGGTCCATCTTTTCTGTACTGGCTGTATCTAAAATTGAGGGTGGCTACCAACCCTTTATTAGCAATATGGTTGACCATACATGTGGAGGCAGTCAACGCTAACATATGAGTGACCCACGCCTAGTCATAAGATGGCTGTACTCTTTAGTCAACTGTTGGCCTAATGTGTATGTGTTACCAATAGAGAAAGGGGAAGACAGACCCCACTGGTGGCTGCGTATCTTCCATGAGAACAAAAAAATAGGCAAATCAACAGCTAGATCCTTATTTCCCAGACACATACATTAAATGGTGTGCCGTAATCAGTATCTTTACATTAGATTTAAGGGGACATGTCAGGTCCTCCTAGTCTCTGAAACTTGTGACGCCAAGGACATTTGTGGGATACATCTCTTAAGTGCGTTGGTGGCAGTATTGGAGGTTTGGGGGATTTGAGAGTCTCCCTTTAAAGTTGTTGAAATAGAGTGATTTCAACCAAAATGATCATTTGTCAAGTTAAAATTTAGGAGTGAACAATCATTTTAATCAACCAAATGCCTTCATCGTCTGGCATGAAGTCAGCTGCCTTTGATTTTTCGTTTTGGCCCAAAAGTCGGACGAAAGATCTCCGAAAGATCGGTCGTCCATGAAAGCACTTTTAGTTGAAAGAATTTCGCTAGAAAGATTGTTAGTACAATGCCCGGTGTAACTGAATTTGGACAGCCAGACCGTACAACGATAATGGGCGATATGGATATGAACAGTATTGCAGGGGGACCTTTTGGCCAACGTTCATCTGCGTATTTCCATCACAAAGCGGAGCTGTCATATCAGGTCAGCACCTTCCCACCGGTGATCACGTGATCCCCACAGATTCAACTGCTATAACCACCAGCAATCGTCTGATCATATTTAGCAGAAGAAGGTCCCATAAGACGTACACGTGCTCAACTAGGGCAATTCTAATGAGGCTGTCCTAATAGTTGCTGTAGTTCTTTCGGCTAGATTTTCCTAATAATAAATTGGATATATAACAGTACACTTGTGACAGCTTTTATAATCTACATATATTATGCATGGCTTTACTTCATGGGTAAGAACAGACATTTATTTTAATGTCTGATTTTTCATAGAAAGGCTCTTTTTAGCTGTTGCCAAAATGTTATGAACTTTTCCAGTTCGGCCGTAAGATACAGTCATAGAAATGACTCGTGCCAGTCATCCTAATGGTGTTCATACGTCTAATATGTGGACGGCAGATCACACAGTGTCCGTGTGACAGGGCTGACCTTATATCGCGTAGGAAATATTACCATTGGGAGACTTTAGACAGGATTATCTTGGTAAGGGACCTTGTCTCTTGATTGATGCCGCACAAACCAGACACCACTGGCGGCAGCTGTCTCCCATGAGAACCGGGACGGTGGAGTCGGTAAGAAAAAGTTCCGACTCCTCTTTGTTTCCACATTCAGAATCCTTCATAAATGTCTAATAATTAGTATTGGAAACATCACAGTTTTTTTTTTTTTTTACATAAATAGGGTCCTTAGATTGATGTATTACAAATTTGAAACTTGTCTAAATTGGAATTTAAATTAATAAATATATATTTTTTAACGGTCTTTGGCTCGATCTCGAACCATGGTGATCAACAATCTGTAGGAAGATCGATCTTGTGCAAGCCTAGATAGATCCACCAGGGTCTTCTCCGCCATTATGTTGATAGTATCGAGCCATCGGGTTGCTGGTCTTCCTCTTCGCCTGGTTCCTTCTATTCTTCCGACCATGATGTCCTTCTCCAGTGATTGCTTTCTTCGTATGATGTGTCCAAAGTAGTTAAGTCGTTTCTTGGTGATCCTAGCTTTCAGTGACATGTCTGGCTTGATTTGTAAATCGAGCTTCCACAATATAAAATCTTCTATCTTTATTTAATTCTTTAAAAATCGAGACATGGGTACAAACCACTGAGGGAGGTGAAGAGTTCAAGAGCATGTAATGTGCTCGAAACGCGTCTAGTGTGCTGTGTTTTCCTTTCCCCTCACACCTCCCTCAGTGGTTTGTACCCATGTCTCGATTTTTAAAGGATTAAATAAAGATAGAAGATTTTATATTGTGGAAGCTGGATTTTCCTTTTTTTCTCCATTGTGGGCTGTGTCTGGCAGGGACACTATCCGTGCTTCATACCACCAATCTTGGACGGCAAGAAAGGGTGAGCTGATTACTTTCTGGTCTACATGTTTGGCTTGATTTATCCCAAAATTGATTTGTTTGTTCTTCTTGCCATCCATGGTATTGAGAACATCCTTCTCCAGCACCACATTTCAAAGGCGTCGATTCTTCTGTCTTGTTTCTTTATCGTCCAGGTTTCGCATCCGAATATTACCACAGAGAAGACCAGACTATGTATGAGCGGTGTCTTCGTCGCCAGTAAAATGTTCCTCAATTTGAAGACCTTGTCCAGTGACTTCATTGTTGATTTGGCCATAGCTTTTCTCCTATTGACTTCCAATGTCGTCGCTGCATCTTGAGTTATGATCAATCTGAGTTGGTTGAAGTCCTTTACAACTTCCAGTTCATTAATTAATTACCCAGTACTAATAATGGATAATATTTTTTTTCTAAGCTGCAGTCGGTGCATTTCCACCGACTCCTGATTCCACACAAACCAGCTCTGTCTCCACAGCCTTGCTGCGCACTAAGGGATCAGGCATGTTGAAATCTGACAGCCCAGTTCTTCTTTCCCGCAACATCTGATGTCAAGATAAAGTTAGGATTTCCCAATACATATTAGGTATCTGACCATTTACAAAAATCGGCGTATCAACTGACCATAAAGGGTTTTTCTCATGATTAGAGTTCAGGAGCCATTCCTGCTGACTTCTTTCTTATTAGGAGTGGTTCATTCCTGAATTCTTGAAATCAGACCACTGACATGTTTGCGTCGCTGGCCTGAACTGTGCCACTCTGACACTACAAACAGATACAGCTTTGCCTCTGCAGCATCAGAGGAGCGCAAGGGTGCTGAAGCTGGCCATATCCAGCAATTCAGCCTACTTCAGAGCAGCAAATACAAGCTCTATAGTATAGAGTTTGTAAGCGCTGCACTTGTTGTCTAAGACTGATCACCTCTGATACACGGCAGCAGTGGGTTATAATCAAGGCAACAAGTCATAAACAACATTAAAAATCTCTCAGTGTTTGAGAACATAGAGGATTTTTAATAACTAGTAAACTGCATTTATTGAAGATTGATAGGAACAGAACATTCACTAATACGATTGTTCTGTCCTTATACAGTATCATGTTGTCGGCAGCACTTTCCCTGTTTATACAGGCGATGTGCTGATGATAACGATATTTTTTTTTTGCCGACATAAAGAATCCGATCACTTGACAAACAAGAGCTTTACTTGCTCATCAGGTGATCGCTGGCATGTTCAGATGGGCCATTGTTTGGGAACGAGCGGTCCTACAAATGCTCATTCACCTACAGTCAAAGTGTTGGCACCCTTGAAATTGTTCCAGAAAATAAACTATTTCTCCCAGAAAATTATTGCAATTGCACATGTTTTGTTATACGCATGTTTATTTCCTTTGTGTGTATTGGAACAACACAAAAAAACCCAGAAAAATAGGCAAATTTGACATAATTTCACCCAAAACCCCAAAAATGGGCCGGACAAAATTGTTGGCACCCTCAACTTAACCCCTTAACAACATCTGACGTACTAATACGCGTCTGTGCCCTGGGACTTAAGAGCCAGACCCGTATTAGTACTTCATGGCGATCGCGCGCGCACACAGGCTGTGCGGGCCCGATCGCCGCCGGGTGTCAGCTGATTGTCACAGCTGACACCCGGTACTATGTGCAGGGAGCGGTCCTGCACCGCTCCCAGCACATTAACCCCCGCGATGCTGTGATCGAACTCGATCGCAGCCGATTGCGGCATTGCGGGGGCAAGGGGAGGTGATTGCCGATACTCATCTCCTCTTCTGGCTTCCAGCGCAGTCTGCAAAGGCTTCCCGGGTGTTGCCATGACGACCCGATGTCGTCATGACAACATCCGGGTCACCAGAAAGCAGGAAGATTGTTTGGACATGCGCAGTGCATCTCCAAACAATCTTCACACTGTGCACCGCTGACAGCTTGCATGGCATAGGGATGGTGCTGCATTCCTGTGCCATGCAGGCGATCAGAGAAAAAAAAGTGAAAGTCCCGGAGTGGGACAAAGTAATAAAGTGTATAAACTGTCTGAAAGTGGAAAAAAAAAAATGTGCAAAAATATAAAAAAAAAAATAAAAAAAATAATCCACCAAAAATAAAAATATAATGTACCCATCAATAAATATTATTATAAAAAAAACAAAAAAAACAATAAAAGTACACATATTTGGTATCGCCGCGTCCGGAACAACCTGACCTATAAAACTGTCCCACTAGTTAACCCCTTCAGTGAACACGGTAAAAAAAAAAAAAAAAAAAGAAGCAAAAAACAATGCTTTATCACCATACCGCCAAACAAAAAGTGGAATAACACGCGATCAAAAAGACGCATATAAATAAAAATGATACCGCTGAAAACGTCATCTCGTCCCGCAAAAAACAAGCTGCCGTACAGCTCCATCAGCCGAAAAATAAAAAAGTTATAGCTCTCAGAATAAAGCGATGCTAAAAAATATTTTTTTCTATAAAATAGCTTTTATTGTGTATAAGCGCCAAAACATAGAAAAATGATACAAATGTGGTACCGCTGTAAACGTACTGACCCGAAGAATAAAGCTACCTCATCAATTTTACCACACACGGAACAGAATAAAAAAAAAAAAAAACAATTCCTGAATTGTCGGTTTTTGTTTATTCTGCCTCCCAAAAATCGGAATAGAAAGCGATCAAAAAATGTCACGTGCCTGAAAATGGCACCAATAACAACGTCAACTCATCCCGCAAAAAACGAGCCGTCACATGACTGTCTGCCAAAATCTGGAAAAATTATAGCTCTCAAAATATGCAAAAACTAGATTTTACAAAAAATGCGTCTTTTAGTGTGTGACAGCTGTCAGTCATAAAAACCCCATATGATTCTGGCATTGCTGTAATCACACCGACCTGAAGAATAAAGTCGTCTAATCACTTATACCGCACAAGGAACGGCGTCAAAAATAAACTCTTGGGTTAGGATTGGGCTAGGGCTAGGGTTGTGCTGGGGCTAGGGTTGTGCTGGGGCTAGGGTTGTGCTGGGGCTAGGGTTGTGCTGGGGCTAGGGTTGTGCTGGGGCTAGGGTTGTGCTGGGGCTAGGGCTGGGTTTGGGGCTAGGGTTGTGCTGGGGCTAGGGTTGTGCTAGGGCTAGGGTTGTGCTATGGTTAGGGTTGTGCTAGGGTTAGGGCTGGGGTTGGGATTTTTTTCAAAAGTAAGAAAAAAAGATGACGATATGGCGACTAGTGTTGAGCGCAAGTGCTCGCTACTTGAGTTTGCATCGGGTGCTCTGGTATGTATTGAGTATCGTGGGTATTTGAGTGACATGCTCGAGTCTCTGCCCCATATGCTTCGCGGCCAAAAAAACTTTACGGGGATTGCCTGCCATGCATGAGCGATCCCCGCATGTTTTTTTTTGGGTATCTAATAACCGTGAAACATGCGGAGCAGGGACTCGAGCATGTCACTCAAGCACACGCTGTACATGGTGCATACCTGAGTACCCGATGCAAACTCAAGTAGCGAGCACTTGCGCTCAAGAATAATGACAACTTATTCAATATGATGACCTAATGTAAACAAATTCTGTGCAGTACCTCTGGGTTCAAAATGTTCACTATACACCTTAATAAAATCCTTGAGGGGTATAGTTTCCAAAATGGGGACAATTGTGGGGGAGCTCCACTGTTTAGGCACATCACGGGCTCTCCAAACGCGACATGGTGTCCGCTAACAAATTGAATGGAAAATCGGCTCAAATTGTTAGCGGACGCCATGTTGCGTTTGGAGAGCCCCTGTGTGCCCAAACTTTGGAGCTCCCCCACAAGTGACCCCATTTTGGAAACTAGACCCCCCAAGGCACCTATCTAGATGCATAGTGAGCTCTTGGAACCCCCAGGTGCTTCACAAATTGATTCATAAAAATGAAAAAGTGTTTTTTTTTTTCACTTTTTAATTTTTACGAATCAATTTGTGAAGCACCTGGGGGTTCCAAGTGCTCACTATGCATATAGATAGGTGCCTTGGGGGGTCTAGTTTCAAAAATGGGGTCACTTGTGGGGGAGCTCCAATGTTTGGGCACACAGGGACTCTCCAAATGCAACATGATATCCGCTAACAAATTGTCGGCTCAAATTGTTAGCGGACACCATGTTGCGTTTGGAGAGCCCCTGTGTGCCTAAACTTTGGAGCTCCCCCACAAGTGACCCATTTTGGAAACTAGACCCCCCAAGGCACCTATCTAGATGCATAGTGAGCACTTGGAACCCCCAGGTGCTTCACAAATTGATTCATAAAAATGAAAAAGTGTTTTTTTTTTCACTTTTTCATTTTTACGAATCAATTTGTGAAGCACCTGGGGGTTCCAAGTGCTCACTATGCATCTAGATAGGTGCCTTGGGGGGTCTAGTTTCCAAAATGGGGTCACTTGTGGGGGAGCTCCAAAGTTTGGGCACACAGGGGCTCTCCAAACACAACATGGCATCCGCTAATTATTCAAGCAAATTTTACAATCAAAAAGTCAAATGGCGCTCCTTCCCTTCCGAGCCCTGCCATGCGCCCAAACAGTGTTTTTTCCCCAAATATTGGGTATCTGCGTGCCCAGGGGAAATTGCACAACAAATTTTGGGGTCCATTTTTTCTTGTTACCCCTGTGAAAATAAAAAAAATTGGGTCTAAAGTAACATTTTTGTGCAAAAGTTAAATGTTCATTTTTTTCTTCCACATTCAAAAAATTCCTGTGAAGCACCTGAAGGGTTAATAAAGTTCTTGAATGTGGTTTTGAGCACCTTGAGGGGTGCAGTTTTTAGAATGGTGTCACTTTTGGGTATTTTCTGTCATAAAGACCTCTCAAAGTGACTTCAAATGTGATGTGGTCCCTAAAAAAATGGTTTTGTAAATTTTGTTGGAAAAATTAGAAATCGCTGGTCAACTTTTAACTCTTATAGCTCCCTAACAAAAAAAAAATTTGGTTCCAAAATTGTGCTGATGTAAAGTAGACATGTGGGAAATGTTTTTTATTAACTCTTTTGTGTGACATATCTCTCTGATTTCAGGGCTTAAAAATTCAAATTTTGAAAATTGCAAAATTTTCAAAATTTTCGCCAAATTTACATTTTTATCACAAATAAACGCAAGTGATATCGAAGAAATTTTTCCACAATCATGAAGTACAATATGTCACGAAAAAACAATCTCAGAATCAGGGGGATCCGTTGAAGCGTTCCAGAGTAATTACCTCATAAAGTGACAGTGGTCAGAATTGTAAAAATTGGCCTGGTCATTAACGTGCAAACCACCCTCGGGGCTTAAGGGGTTAATATTTGGTTGCACACCCTTTGGAATAAATAACTGCAATCAATCGCTTCCTACAACCATCAGCAAGCTTCTTACACCTCTCAACTGGAATTTTGCACCACTCTTCTTTTGCCAACTGCTCCAGGTCATATTTGAAGGGTGCTTTCCTCAATGGGATTTAGATCCGGACTCATTGCTGCCACTTCAGAACCCTCCAACACTTTGTTTCCATCCATTTCTGGGGGCTTCTTGAAGTATGTTTGGGGTCCCTGTCCTGCTGGAAGACTCATGATCTAGGACGCAAACCCAGCTTTCTTACACTGGGCACTATACATTGTGACCCAAAATCCTTTAGTAATCTTCAGATTTCATGAAGCCTTGCACACAGTCAAGCACTCAGTGCCAGAGGTAGCAAAGCAACCCCAAAACATCTTTCAGCCACCACCATATTTGACTGTAAGTACTATGTTCTTTTCTTTGTATGCCTCATTCAGTTTTCAATAAACAGTACAATGACGCGCTTTACCAAAAAGCTGTATCTTTGTCTCATCTGTCCAAAAGACGCTTTCCCAGAAGGATTTTGGCTTACTCATGTACATTATGGCAAACTGCAGTTTAGCCTTTTTATGTATCTGTGTCAGCAGTGAAGTCCTCCTGGGTCTCCTGCCATAGCGTTTCATTTGATTCAAATGTCGAGGGATAGTTTGTGCTGACACTGATGCACCCTGAGCTTGCAGGACAGCGTGAATTTCTTTGGAACTTGATTGGGGCTGCTCATCCACCATCCGGACTATCCTGCGTTGCAACCTTTCATCAATTTTTCTCTGCCGTCCACATCCAGGGTGATTAGCTACAGTGCTATTGGTTATAAAGTTCTTGATTATGTTGCGCACCGTGGACAATGGAACATTAAGATCTCTGGAGATGGATTTGAAACCTTGAGATTGTTGATATTGTTCAACAATTTTGGTTCTCAAGTCCTCAGACAGTTCTCTTCTCCTCTTTCTATTCTCCATGCTTAGTGTGGCACACACAGACACACAATGCAAAGATTGAGTCAACATCTCCCCTTTTTATCTGGTTTCAGGTGTGATATTCTTATTGCCCACGCCTGTTACTTACCACAGGTGAGTTTGAATGAGCATCACATACTTGAAACAAAGTTGTTTACCCACAATTTTGGAAAGGTGCCAACAATTTTTCTCATTTTTTTGTGTTGTTCCAATATACACAAAGGAAATAAACATGTATATAACAAAACATGTGTAATTACAATCATTTTCTGGGAGAAATACTTCATTTTATGGAACAATTTCAAGGCTGCCAACACCTTTGGCCATGATTGTATCTACCCGACTAATTGCACCATTAGACTTCACTAGACCAATCCCTTAATGTAATGGGCACTATAAAAGTATATGCAAGAGGGTGGAAAATGATGGTTCGAGTGTGAACATACTCCTGGGTATCTGTGCCAGGAGTATTGCAGCACATTGGCACATTTTCCCACAAGGCAGGATCCCCACCCATTGGACTTGGTGTACAAGTGTTTTGCCTTGGGGCACCTAAATAATAAGCATGGCTGTGACTGTGTAACGTGTAGAGGCACGCGGTGCATGCAGATAGTGTACTCTTAGACAAATTATGTTCTTTGCAAATGAAAGTTACTGTTTTTAAAATTAAATTTTAAATTAAATAGAAATCATAATCTCCGCCTATTTTTTTTAGTTATATCTATTTCTGGGAGAGTTGATTGTTTTGAGTCTTCAGTCTTCAGAAGGGCACATTTACCTAAGGCATCATGCACAGGCCGTGCCGCCATATAGTGCTCCCTTTAGGTATGTAATCTGTCAAAAATAACTCTGATTATATATATAGACAGGGCCGTATGAACTTCTTTAGTTGCCCTATTATGACTTCATATTACGTGGAACCTTAAAGGAGTATTCCCATCTCCGTGATCCTATCCCAATATGTAATAGGAGTAATAATAATATTAGCAAATACCTCCAATTAGAAATGTAGTATAGTTCTTCTGATTCGCTATGTCTCTTTCCTCATGTGCAGACATTGCAGGACCTTAGGTATCCATGGTTACAACCACTAGCAGCTAGCTGTCTCTATATCAGTGGATGTAACCATGGATACCTAAGGTCCTGCAATGTCTGCACACGAGGAAAGAGACATAGCGAATCAGAAAAACTATACTACATTTCTAATTGGAGGTATTTTCTAAAATTATTATTATTACAGATACTACATATTGGGGTAGGGATCTTGGAAATGGGAATTCCCCTTTAATACGACTGTACGTGAGGCCTCTGGGCCTATACACACTACCATGTTACACCTCTGTATAGATTTTAGCTGTGATCCATAGATGTTTATGGTGCCCATAGGGTCTGTGCACAAAACCTAAAGGATTTTTTAGTGGCAGCAAAGTGAATAAGAATCCTGACGTCTCATGCACATGTTGCTTATTTTTATTCTTGCAGATTTGCAGCAGATTTATATCTGCATCATGTCAATTTTTCAGTGTTTTTGCTATAGTTTTCACCTATACTAATCAATAGGGAGAAATCTGCAAAAAACTGCACCTATTTTACGCAGCGTTTTTCCTGCTAAGAGATTCAAAAATGGTACAGAAATTTCTGCTGCACATACTTAACGTGTGCCCATACCCTTAGGGTGGGTGTGAGCAGGTGGTGAACTCAGGTCGGTGCTGTTGCCCGCAGCACCTGCAGAACCTACTATGCTCCGGTTTCAATTGGTGACATCTGCTGTATGTGCACAGCGGATGTGCGCACGGAGGCCGGTCACATGGAGCCCCATCCATATAGCATGGGTGCCAATTGTGTTATACAGCCGGCACCCGAGTCTAGCTGCTGCATCATGATTGCAGTGTTTCAATGACATTATCATGTCATCCGGGAGGCCTTGAGGCTTCATAGGGGATAGATAATTTTACAATACACTGAAATATTGCGGTATTGCCTTGTATAGTACGAACGATCAAGTGATTATAGGTTCAAGTTCCCTAAGGGGGTTAATTAAAATGAAATAAAATAAAAGTAAAAAAAATCAATATATACATATGTATTGTGGTAGATTGACTCACTCAGCTGCCACAGAGGTAGACTCAGGAACACTGTCTCTTTAAATCCTTCACTGGTTTATTATATACATGTGGCATAAACCATTGTGAAGTAAAAGTAAACACGGCCCTTTGGGCAAAACAGTCAAACAAAACAAAATGGTATAGCAGAGATCATAGGCTTGTGGGGATCCGCCCGCTCAGGGTTAGCAAAACACATTGTTCAGTTTAGCATCAACACAAGCACCTCTCTGGAGCTAGCATCTCCAGACACGCTGAACACCTAATGATTCAAAAGGCTGGCTATTTATATCCCAGACCACACCCTGAGGTGGAGATATGGTGAACAACCTCCCACCCGCTCTAGGGTTGTTCACAAAAAAACTGCCCATAAAATGGCCGATTAACCCCTCTCAGCACATAGTGTGCTGGAGCAAAACTTCTAGGTTTCATATCACTGAAGCTGATAGCCTCAGTGAAACATATCTCCCCTCCTGTACTCTGTCCGTGACTTTGTCACAATATATATATTCATAAAAAATATTAATGATATAAACTACAGCTCGTATAGCAAAAAACAAGTCATCTTACAGGTCTATTAGCCGAAAAGTATAAGAAAATTATAGCTCTTGTGAACGGAGGAGGAAAAATCCAAAGTGATGAGGCCGCCCACTGGGATGCTGTCGACCAAGGGCCCACATAAACCTGGAGCCCCCGTCACCCTTCTTTCTCGGAAACAAGGATTTTTAATAGCTTTTTGGATTTTTTTTTAATCTGAGTTAAATTTGGAATTCTAGTCTCAGTAACTGTAATAGTTTCTACGGAAAACATGAGAAGCGTCTGTTTTTCCAGTCTTGATATAAACATCTTGGCTGAGTCATTTTTTTTTTCTGTAGTCACATTATTTTTTGTTCATGGGCAAGGAATAGCAGACCGGGGCTGCGTTCACATGTTTTACATTACAAGCTGTGGGTAGACTGGAAACGTCCTGGGAGAGCAGAAATAACAGCCCGATGGATGAACGCATGAGGCTGTGAGTGACTGATCCATGGGCCGAGCACTCACGGGAAATCATCACACCAAATTTTGGGACAAAACGTTTGGTTACCTTCACAAATCCTTCTCGATGATCAATAAAAGTTGATTTGTGGGTGTGCTTGTACAGTGTGTGCACAGTCCGGTGACATCTGATATATTCCACCCTCGATCCAATACCTGCAATAGAGACGGTGACGAGGTGGAGTGAACTTTGGATATTTACCTGCTCCCGATCAGTGCATTACTCTGGAGAGCCCGGCCCTTCTTCACTCTTATTTCACCAGGGTGCACAGTGACTTTCATTCTGATCTATTGTGATCATTGAGTTTTGCATTAGACCGATAAGAAAGATGGTAAATTTCACTGATTTGGGGTACAATGTATATTGTGCTAGGGTCACACCAGCGTATGTTCTCTCTTCCGAGAGAATCGGGCCGATTATCATCCCATTTTTTCAGATGAGGAGAGATGGAAAGAAGAAATTCTTCATCTTCTCCATTCTGTTAGTTCGTGAAAATCTGACTGCACTCAGATGTCATCCGAGTGCAGTCAGATTTTTTTCCACAGACTCATTGACTTGCATTAAGAGTGAGATCCAATATAATCGGATCCAACTTGGACATTCTGCGATTTATTTTTTTACTTGGATCGGCTCTGTCCGAGGAAAAAATCGGTCAGGTACACAGCCCCATAGAATAGCATTGGCCTGAGTGCGATCCGAGGTTTTGTTGGATTAGACTCGGACCGAAAATACGGTCGTCTGCACGAGTCCTTATTGAGGTTATACAGCATGAAGCATTCAGATCATACAGACTGGAACTGCTGTCAAACAGCAGCCTATTGATGTCATACAGACTGGAACGGCTGTCAAACGGCAGCCTATTGATGTCATACAGACTGGAACGGCTGTCAAACGGCAGCCTATTGATGTCATACAGAATGGAGCAGCTGTCAATGGGCAGCCTAATCTTCTGGTCATGGAGCTACTGTCAAGTTCAAGTCTTTTACTTTGATTATACAGAATGGAGCGGCTGTCAATAGGCTGCTTATTCTTTTGATCATGGAGTGGCTGTCATGTTGCAGTCTGTTATTCTGATCATACAAAATGGAGAAGAAATCACATGGCAGCCTATTGTCCTGATCAGAGCAGATGGAGCACACTTCAAAAAGTAGCGTTATACTGTGCCCTGATTGAACAGAATAGTGGAAGTGACGCGCCCCCAGGGCTGTGGGGTACTTGGCAGCCGGGCCTATGGATGCTGGGGGGGTATGTCACAGTGGCTGGCCCGGCCTGTGGCCCAGGGGGGTCAACCAAAAAGTGGATTATAACTTGGATAGGAAAAATAAAATAAAAAGTTTGTGACGCCACCTGTGGTACCTGGTAAGGTTTACCAGCGCTGCTGCAGACCTCCGGGGGGTGATGGGATGGCAGCTGAGGTGTTTCTGCTCCCCACAGGTGGAGCGGGCCCCCGGGGCAGTGTGGAGTTTGATGGGTGGTGATGCTGGGACTTGTAGTGCAGGCGGAGTGATGGCGCAGCTGAAATAATGGACGGAGGCAGTGCAGTGCAGTCATCCACTCACAGTTCTCATGTACGTTCCACTGATACACTGCGCGGGTGCCAGCCTCCCACGTCGCACTGCGTTCACCAGAACGGGGGTTCAGCTCTTCCTCAGGTAGATTTGGAGCACCTGACGGAACCCCGCTTTCTTATGTTCCTCTCTAGACCGACTTCACGCTGGGTCTTCTCCCTCCTGCCCTGCGCTTCCCCACTCACAGTCCCTGAAGTCCCTCCCGTCAAACTGGAGTTCCCGGACCTGCTTGACCCTCACGGTGACTAGGATGAGGCTTTGGCAACTGCACTATAAAAGCCAGAAGCCTCCGGTTTTTCCAGCCGAGACCTGGAGTAACACGGCTGGTCCAGGGGCCGATCCCCTTCTTGCGGCCTGATCCCTCTGTCTTCTGACAGATTCGGGGCGTACGGGTGCCGTCTTGCACTCGCCGTACCCCCTGGGATCCCTTCAATAGAATGGATCCTTCCTCCTCTGCTCCCCTCCTGGGCCTCTAGTACTAGGCCCCACTTGTGGGGCAGAGCTCCTGAAGAGACTCTGCTCCCAGACTGTCTTCATTGACTGCTCTACTCAACTGAACTGCCTCCCTCAAATGGCTTCCCTTTATATACCTCCTTCTATGGTGCTCCCCTAAACTGCTTCCTCCACCCACACCCACTACTGGTTCCCCCTACCTTTTGGGTTCCCCCCACTCCAGCCAGGGACAGGGCTTAGCAGGAAAACACAGTGCATCGTGCCCTTCCAGCCGACCAGGAGCAGTGTAGTGTTGGATGTGGGTGTTGGGGTTCCGGGCAGCACTCCCTCCTTACCTGAGAGAAGCGAGACACCACACCTCTAGGTGAGGTGCAGTACCTCTGTGGCGACTGAACCCTCAGGGGCGCCACAGAAGCATTGTTCACTTCTTGCAAATTGTGTAAAACTTATCAAAATGATATGCATGGCGCAATATAATTTGGCTCAACTTTTTGTTTGACTTCAATTGTTAAAAATAATATATAGTATATATGGTACATATACATTCATGACCAGAAGTGTTCCCTTGAAAGTGTTCCTGAAAATGAAGTATTTCTCACAAAATATTATCGCAATTACGCATGTTTTGTTATACACATGTCTATTTCCTTTGTGTGAAACAACACAAAAAAAACAGAGAAAAAAAGTCAAATTGGAGATAATTTCATGCAAAACCCCAAAAATAAGGCAAACAAAATTGTTGGCACCGTCAGCTTAATATTTGGCGGAACCCTTTGGAATAAATAACTGCAATCAATCGCTTCCTATAACCATCAACAAGCTTCTTACACCTCTCAACTGGAATTTTGGACCCCTCTTCTTTTGGAAACTGCTCCAGGTCTCTCATATTTGAAGGCGCCTTCTCCCAATAGCAAATTTAAAATCTCTCCACGGGTTCAGTGGGAATTAAATGTGGACTCATTGCTGCCACTTCAGATCTCTCCAGCACTTTGTTTCCATCCATTTCTGGGGGCTTCTTGATGTATGTTTAGTTCATTGTCCTGCTGGAAGAGCCATGACCTAGGACACAAACCCAGCTTATACTGACACTGGGCACTACATTGCGACCCAAAATCTTTCGGTAATCTTCAGATTTCATGATGCCTTGCACACAGTCAAGGCACCCAGTGCCAGAGGCCGCAAAACAACCCCAAAACATCTTTTAAGCCTCCACCATATTTAACTGTATGTACTGTGTTCTTTTTTTGTAGGCCTCTTTCAGTTTTCGGTAAACAGTAGAACTCTGCTTTACCAAAAAACTTCTTGGTCTCATCTGTCCACTTTATCAGAAGGATTTTGGCTTACTCACATACATTTTGGCAAACTGCAGTCTAGCTTTTTTATGTCTGGGTGTCAGCAGTGTGGTCTTCCTGGGTCTCCTGCCATAACATTTCATTTAAGTGTCAACAGATAGTTCGCGCTGACACTGATGGATCCTGAACCAGCAGCGCAACTTGAATTTCTTTGGAACTTGTTTGGGGCTGCTTTTACACTATCTGGACTATCCTGTGTTGCAACCTTTCATCAATTTTTCTCTGCTGTCCACGTCCAGGGAGATTAACTACAGTGCCTTGGGTTGTAAACTTCTTGATTATGTTGCACACTATGGATAAAGGAGCATCAATATCTCTGGAGATGGATTTGTAACCTTGAGATTGTTGATATTGTTTAACAATTTTGGTTCTGAAGTCCTCAAACAGTTCTCTTCTCCTCTTTCTGTTCTCCATGTTTAGTGTGACACACACAGACATACAATGCAAAGATTGAGTCAACTTCTCCCCTTTTTATCTGGTTTCAGGTGTGATTTTCATATTGCCCACACCTGTTACTTGCCACAGGTGAGATAGAACAAGCATCACATGCTCGAAACAAAGTTGTTTAACCACAATTTTGGAAAGATGCCAACAATTTTGTCTGGCCCATTTTTGGGGTTTTGTATGAAATTATGTCCAATTTTCCTTTTGTCTCGGTTTTTTGTGTGTTCCAATACACACAAAGGAAAAAACATATATAACAAAACATGTGTAATTGCAATAATTTTTCTGAGAGAAATTCTTACGATAATCTTCTGGAACTATTTCAAGGGAATGGGGAATTTGGGCACATGAACATTATGTCAGAAATGGATGTGGTATTTTATACCCCAATCACATGCTCAGGGAGATATTCCCATCAATTCAATATTGAACGAGCTGCAGATTTTGAAATTCAGATATTTTAAAAGGATTTTTTTTAGTTGCAGACTTTTCTGTAACAGATTAGCTGCTCGCGAAGGAACTTTTCTGTAGAAGACCCGTTTAGAAGCATACCGAAAGATTAGTGATACTGTCTAAAAGTAAAAATTATCTTTGTTGCCCATAGTGACCAATCACAGCACAGCTTTCATTTTATATCCTGCTTTTGAAAAATGAAAGCTCTGCTGTGATTGGTTGCTATTTGCAACAAAGATCACTTTTCTTTTAGACGATTTCATAATTTTGTCCTTTTCTGTCAACCCTTTTTATTATTATTATTATTATTATTATTATTTATATAGCGCCATTCATTCCATGGCGCTGTACATAAGAAGGGGTTACATACCAGATACCTATATCACTTACAGTAGCAAATAACAATGATAGTCTGGTACGGAGGGAAGAGGACCCTGCCCTTGAGGGCTTACATTCTACAGGAATGGGGAAGGAGACAGTAGGTTGGGGGAGTTGCAGCAGCTCCGGTGTTGAGGTGGCAGCAAGCAAGGTCATGGCAGGCAGTAAGCTTTCTTGAAGAGATGGGTTTTCAGGTTCTATCTGAAGGATTCGGATGTGGTGGATAATCGGACGTGTTGGGGCACAGAATTCCAGAGGATGGGGGATATTCGGGAGAAGTCATGGAGGTGATTGGGTGAGGAACGAATAAGTGTGGAGGAGAGAAGGAGGTCTTGGGAGGACCGGAGATTACCTGAGGGAATATATCGGGAGATTAGTTCAGAGATGTACGGAGGAGAAAGGTTATGGATGGCTTTGTAGGTCAGTGTTAGTTGTTTGAACTGCATACGCTGGGCAATTGGGAGCCAGTGAAGGGATTTGCAAAGGGGGGTAGCAGAGGAGTAGCGAGGAGAGAGATGAACTAGTCGCGCAGCAGAGTTAAGGATGGTTGGACTGGAGAGGTGCGGGAGTGTTAGCAGGTAGGCCACAGAGGAGGATGTTGCAGTAGTCGAGGCGGGAGATGATGAGGGCATGCACAAGCAGTTTAGTAGATTGAGGGTTGAGGAAAGGACGGATTCTGGAAATATTTTTGAGCTGGAGGCGACTGGAGGTGGCGAGGGCTTGGATGTGTGGTTTGAAGGGCAGAGCAGAGTCAAGGGTTACTCCGAGGCAGCGGATTTCTGGTACAGGGGAAAGAGTGATTTAATTTATTGTGATAGATAGATCAGATGGAGAAGTTACTCGAGATGGGGGAAAGATGATGAGTTCAGATTTGACCACATTGAGTTTGAGGACAAAAAGATATGGCTGATAGGCACGCTGGGATTCTGGACAGCAGAGAGGTGACGTGTGGTCCAGAGAGGTAGATGTGAGTGTCATCAGCATATAGGTGGTACTGGAAACCCTGGGACTTTATGAGCTGTCGCAGACCAAGGGTATAGATGAGGAAGAGTAGGGGTCCTAGGACGGAGCCTTGAGGGACCCCAACAGAAAGAGGGTGGGATGAGGAGGTAGTGTGGGAGTGGGAGATGCTAAATGTGCAGTTAGAAAGGTATGAGGAGATCCAGGATAGGGCGAGGTCTTTGACACCAAAGGAAGAGAGAATCTGTATTGGGAGGCAGTAGTCAACTGTGTCGAAGGCAGAGGACAGGTCTAGGAGGAGGAGTATAGAGAATTGTCAGTTAGCTTTGGCTGTAAGTCTTTAGTAATTTTGGTTAGGGCAGTTTCGGTGGAATGGTAGGGACGAAAGCCAGATTGTTGGTTGTTGAAGAGAGAGTTAGATGAGAAGTAATAGGAAAGTTCAGCGTGAACATGTTGCTCAAGGAGTTTGGAGGCGAAAGGGAGCAGCGATATGGGGTGATAGCTGGACAAAGTGGTTGGGTCGAGGGATGGCTTTTTGAGGATGAGCGTGATTGTGGCATGTTTGAAAGCAGAGGGGAAGGTACCAGAAGTTAGTGATAGGTTGAAGAGATGAGTTTGGGATGACATGAGTGTGGGGGTGAGTTTGGGGAGGTGGTGGGATGGGTGAGGTGTGATTTGGAGAGGAGGCGGGTAAGCTCTCCTTCAGTGATGTTGGAGAGGGGGGTTATGGGGGAAGGGCAGTGAAGACTTGCCTTGTTTGGTCAACCTTGTTTTTGAAGTGTGTGGCCAAGTCCTTAGTAGTGATAAGAGAGGTCAGAGGGGGCAGTGGAGGGCACAGGAGGGATTTAAAAGTGTTGAATAGTTGTTTTGGGTTGTAGGATAAGGAAAATATGAGGTTTGTGAAGTAGGCCTGTTTAATGGAGCTGAAGGGCTGATTTGAATCCTTTACACCTTTGTGTTTCCCAGGCCCTGATTCATCACGCAGTTATAGCCAGTTTCTGGTGTGAAAAAAAAAGCTTGAATTTGCACAAAAATTTTGAGACTTTTGGTATTTTTACACCAGTTCCCCCAACTGAATGATACATTTGGCACATTTTTAAACACTGTTGTCTAACGTTATACCGCCTGTGTGACGTGTTTGGCCAATGATCACTGCTCATCACCCGCTCTAATCACTTGATCTTCATAGCAATTTCTTTTTGAAGATCTGCTTTCTACAAAGGCAATGTGTGATCAAACAGGCTATATCTACAAAGCCAGCAACGGACCACCTGAAAAATCCTAAAAAAGCAATTTAAAATCCTGAATTGTAATAATCCTGCTTTAAATATATACCAGTAAATAAAAAAGTTGAGAACAACTTTTTTCTCTTACACATAAAGGAGGTTCCGAGCGAGCTACTCCTTTATGATTTCCATATGTTCTAATAAAGCATATGGACAGGGCTAGAGGATGTCTTTATGAGACAACCCTTTTAAAGAGGTGTTCCATTGCTAGCATATTGATGAACTGTCCCCAGGATAGATACTGAAGGTGCAGTTCGATTCTCAGGACCTGGTCCATTTGCCATGTCATTAACTATGTCATATAGGTACGGGTCTAACACCGCTTCGGCAGACTAGAATTGGAGACCATCGCTCCATAATACTGTTCTGTGGCTCCCAGGGACTTCAGATCATCAATTTATTTCAGGAGCTGATCTGCAGCACCTGGACCAGTGTGACGGAGCAGTGGTGTTCCGCTATATACACCGGTTACTAATGGGTGGGGATGTCGGGAGTTGGATTTCCACATATATGATGTTGATAACCTATCTGGGGAATAAGTCATCAATATCCTAGTAGTAGAACACCCCTTTAATGTACACATTTTTAAGTTTTTGTTGTTACCTATATGAAAAAATTAATTATAGATCATCCAATATAGGCATAAACCCTAATGCAGTAATAAAGCATAAGCAATAGGTCCTCTTTAGGACAAATTCAGTTTGTGTTAGTTTTGCAATTCATTTTGCATGTACAGTGAGGTTACGCTGAAGACTTTAAATGGGTTTTCTTTATTTTAACAATTGTAGTAGGGGACATTATTTTATGGCACTTATGACAAATACAGAAATATTTTAAGTTAAAATAAAGCTAAAGTGGTTAACCCCTTTAAATGAAAGTGTTCTTTTAGCTTTTTATTGTGAAATCTCCAGACGATAAACCACAAATTTCTGTTATCTGTCACTTTATTGCAGCAGAGAACTGTATTTCACAATGCCAGAATCTTAGCAAAGAGAATCATTCGGAAACTCATCTAATAAAAAGAAAAAAAACAAACAACTAATGCTATATTAGGTGTTAGGCCACGTAAAAGACTACCTCTTGAAGCTCATCAAGAGAATGCCAAGAGTGTGCAAAGCAGTCATCAAAGCAAAAGGTGGCTACTTTGAAGAACCTAGAATATAAGACATATTTTCAGTTGTTTCACACTTTTATGCTCAGTATATAATTCCACATGTGTTAATTCATAGTTTTGATGCCTTCAGTGTGAATGTACAATTTTCATAGTCATGAAAATACAGAAAAATCTTTAAATGAGAAGGTGTGTCCAAACGTTTGGTCTGTACTGTATGTATATGTATATATATGTATATTTGGCCCTATGCATACCTGTTATCATTACTCCTTGGTAGTATTCTGCCATCTGGTATCTGGTGGCTTCCCTTTGAATTGTAATCCTATTTTCTTTATTTTGTGTCTCTCATCGGCCTCCCTTTGATTTCATTGTTCCTTGTTTTTATGATTAACTTTTAAAATATTATTGTTATTGTGTAGTTGTGTATCTTAATAAAATATTTATTGTGTGTATATATACATTTGTCTGATCTTTTTATTAAATTGGTATAACGCTTATATGATATAAGTATGATATAAGTAGAGTAAGATGGTGTTGTGTTCAGAATACAGCCAGGGAGGCAGAGTTATGTAAAGTGCTCTGATCACACCCAGAGCATTTAAGCCTTCTTTTTGGTGAATTCTTTTCCTGAAGCTGTTTAGAAGAATCTTTTTCCTGATGTGTATTTGCAGCCTTTTAATTGGACAGTGCTTAGTTGGGAGCGGACTCCACCAAGATCCACTTCAAAGAAGTAACATTAACATGCACCTTTTTTTTTTTCCATACTGTGCATTCTTCAGATAAAAAAAATAAATTCTCACATGAACAGCAAAGTGGAAGAGTTTTCCAAGCATTTTTTTAAGGAAGATATCGGAGTGGATCCATACCAAAAAACTCATTAAAAACCTGTGATTATAGCCTTTATAGTATGTGCACGTAAGTATACGCAGGTGTAAAATCAGCTGCATAGTTCAGTAGCATCATTGAGAAAATCTGCAGCAGAAATTGACCTGTGCTGCAGATTTGCAAAGGGTCAAATCTGCAATGAAATCTGCAGTATAATTTGATGCGCTGCTGATTTAAAAAAATATGGGATTGCCTTATTTTTAGGTGCAAACTAAAATAAAATGTCGTAAATCGGCAGTGTGACCGGTCAGTAAGAGGAAGTTCTCGTTGCCAGGTTAACAGAATTAAAGCGCCTTTCTAACTTGCGCAAATGACTTTTTCCTTTATGCTTTGTGTGTAGTCACTGCGGTCATATGGTCCTGGGATCACATCCTTCTTTATATGGGAATTTAGTTCTTAGTGACATCTGCTTTAACCCTTGCATTACAGATGACTTTACGAACCTGCTGCTCGCTGAGGCTCTGCTGGAGCTCTCTTTAAGGGAGAACGTTGCCAAACTCAAATCCTCCATTCCATTAATGGAAAGCAAGGAGCCAAAACTGCATCAAGCCAAGAACTATCTAACAGGCATACTAAACAGAGGCAAATTACCAGTAAGTACGTTATACAGTAATCCCCCTCCGGCTGTGATTTTACCAGTGAGCGCTGTTCGTGTTTTTAAGCAAAACGTCTCATATTCAGCATTATGTTCTGTCCCAATTTCCTCCAAACTTTCGGCAGGCTCGGCCAGGAGAGGTGTAAATGAAGGCTGCCGCTGCACATTTTCCTTAGCTGTTCTGTTTTCCATGACTTGGTGAAGGGGGGGTGTACGGTTGGGAAGCACATGAGTCAGGGCATAGGGCGTAGTCTGGACAAGACGTTTGTAAATTTCACAATATTAAAATAGACAAGGCATGGAGTGTTATATGACTCTGAATCTTGTGCCCCACAGTTATTTTTTATTTTCTGCTCACACTTGATAATGTACAACTTGTTTTTCATGATCTCGAATCTGCTTGCTCTGGGGTTGCCATGGAAGCCTGCTTCACTGCGCATTTAACTTTGATGTGGTCTTTGGTCATAAATCAGCTAAAAAGAGCTCAGAAAAGGATAAAAGTTAAACAGGTTGTCCAGTGAAAACCATTTATCATTTGTCTACCGGTGGGGGTCTGACCGCTGCAACCCACACTGATCGGCAGATCCTCGGGGGAGGGCATTTTTATATCCGTTACAAAATTGAGCAAGAGATTGGATGCCTTACCACCGCTCCTTTCATTCTCTATGGGGTTGCTGGAAAAACCCTTGGCAGATCCTTGGAGAATGAACAGAGCAGTGGTCGGGCATACACACAGCTGCTACATTCTAACAGGGATAAAAGTCCCCCGTTCTGGTGCAGGTTCCAGCAGTCGGACCCCCACTAATAAATTAGTTATCACCTTAATAAGTGTTAAATTGTCTGACTGACAACTCATTTGCCTGACATCCCACAACATAGAGGATGTCGGTCAAGCAGGAGGAGACAACGCTGAGCTAGGAATAGAGCTGGAGTGACAGAGGCTTCAGATCTACACTCTCATTTGTAAAACCATTCAAATGCAGATTTCTCAGTGATGGAGCAACGGACTGGCCATGTAAAGGTATAGCTGGATGTAATGTGGGTGGATGTGGACCCACTGCACCACGGGCCAGGCTTACCCTATAGAGGCTTCTCTAAGCGACTACCTGGTTTTCACTAGAGGCTCTGGTGGTGAGGGTAGGCTTGTCCACAGGTAGTCACCAGGTGTCACTCCAGGGCAATCCCCGAACCTGCAGAAACTGACCCAGAGCAGGTATACGGAGTATAGAAGGGTGAGATAGAGGCGTAGTCAGACTGTCCAGAGTCGGGGCAGACAGCACTGGTTCACTATAGAAGCTGGGGTCAGGAGTGGAAAGATCAGAGTAGACAAGCCAGATCGATAACAAAGAAGACTAAACTTAGTAGGAAGCTAGAGACAAATGCAACTAGAACCTAAGCTCAGGCAAAGGTGAGGAGGGAGGATCTGCCTAATATATCCCTTGCCTGGCAGGGGATTGGCTGGGGAAGACAAATCCTACAGGACACAGCAGGGTTAAATTCCTGCAGGACCTGTCCGCACCTTCCTATAGCCAGGTGGAGACAGCTGGAATATGCAACAGTTTGGAATTGCTGCATGAGGACTTAGCCCAGCGGCCTGACACAGGGAGGAGCAGAGTGGTGAATGCAATGAGTAGCGCTGAATTATGAAGGCGTCAGTCGCCGGCGTGACACTGGACTTGTCTTTTAAAGAGCTGCATACACATATAAATAGTTTGGGGGTGAAATCCTGATTCCCTTTAATGATTGGCCATCAATATTGTAATCCAAGAAAAGCCCTTTAATCCTCATATTCTGTCACCAATGCTTCTAAATGTCAAGAGCAGCCTCTCTTTATGCACCTTAAGCCGTCTGGTTCAATGGTTTGGACCACGCCAGGTCCCCCTGAGGAAGCTGGCTCCTGGGCTGCCTTCTAGGGCTTTCTTATAGACAGCAGTTTTTCTCAGCCTTACAGCTGCATTAGTATTTTCTGACTTCGTGGGTGTAAGTTTACTTATTTTAGAAAATACTTACAGTACTTTTTTTATATGGTTTCTATCTGAGGCTGATATCAGATTGAATAAAGTGCAGATGTAGATTAGGAGATCTTGGAATATTGCCGTCTTTTTGCACCTGTACATGTTAAAATGGATTGTTTCATTCACTATTAGTTTGCAGTCTCTTACATTTTCCAGATGCTACCAACATTAAAGGGTTAAATGTAGTAGTTAACCACTTTAACATAGTTCCAGTCACTCCAACATGACCAAAATTTTATCACCATGTGAGGACATGGTAAAGCTAGGATTCTTTTCAATATGTCTTCCTAAAGCCCCTCCATACAAATAAAATTAAAGTCGGCCAAACTCACTGGACCACCCGACCGACGTGTATGTGGGCCCCCCGACTGTACCCCAGCAGATGATGGAGACAAGTAGCTTGTCTCCATCAGCAGCTTGTTTCCCCTTTGTATACAGAACACATGATGCTGCTCTAAGTTGAGCGTGCATATGCATAGATGGTGGGGGAGATAGCTGAGCGCTCAAATTTCTGATGTGTTGGCTAGCTTTAGGCAGGGGCTACATGCTGACATGTGTCGCATGACAGCAATTCTCTGAAGAGTCCAGCCACAAACACATTTATACAACTTCTCTGAGAGAGCTGTGTTTTTTGTTGTAAAAAAAACAGCCAAGTTGTAGATGAATCACCCACAAGTCACATGAGACTTTTATGCAAGCCTATGGCAAGTGTGTCATGTGCAACTTGTATTGAAGCCTATGGCAAGTGTGTAGTGAGCGACTTGTATTGAAGCCTATGGCAAGTGTGTAGTGAGCGACTTGTATTGAAGCCTATGGCAAGTGTGTAGTGAGCGACTTGTATTGAAGCCTATGGCAAGTGTGTAGTGAGCTACTTGTATTGAAGCCTATGGCAAGTGTGTAGTGAGCGACTTGTATTGAAGCCTATGGCAAGTGTGTAGTGAGCGACTTGTATTGAAGCCTATGGCAAGTGTGTAGTGAGCGACTTGTATTGAAGCCTATGACAAGTGTGTCATGTATCACCTGTTTGAAGGCTATTGCAAATGTGTAGTGTGATACTTGTATTGAAGCCCATGACAAGTGTTTCGTGTGTGACTTGCATTAAAGCCTATGGCAAGTGTGTCATTTGCGACTTGTACTGAAGCTTATTGCAAGTGTGTCATGTGCGACTTGTATTGAAGCCTATGGCAAATTTGTCATGTGTTACTTGTATTGAAGCCTATAGCTAGTGTGTCGTGTGCGACTTGTATTGAAGCCTATGGCCAGTGTGTCATGTGCGACTTGTATTGAAGCCTAGGGCAAGTGTTTCACGTACCACTTGTATCGAAGCCTATGGCAAATGTGTCATGTGTGACTTGTATTGAAGCCTATGGCAAATTTGTCATGTGTTACTTGTATTGAAGCCTATAGCTAGTGTGTCGTGTGCGACTTGTATTGAAGCCTATGGCAAGTGTGTCGTGTGCGACTTGTATTGAAGCCTATGGCAAGTGTGTCATGTGCGACTTGTATTGAAGCCTATGGCAAATGTGTCGTCTGCGACTTGTATTGAAGCCTATGGCAAGTGTGTCGTGTGTGACTTGTATTGAAGCATATGGCAAGTGAGTCTTGTGCGACTTGTATTGAAGAATATGACAAGTGTATTGTGTGCGACTTGATTTTAAGCCTATAGCAAGTGTGTCGTGTGCGACTTGTATTTAACCCTATTGCAAGTGTGTCGTTTGCGACTTGTATTGAAGCCTATGGCAAGTGTGTCGTGTGCGACTTGTATTGAAGCCTATGGCAAATGTGTCGTGTGCAACTTGTATTGAAGCCTATGGCAAATGTGTCGTGTGCGACTTGTATTGAAGCCTATGGCTATTGTGTCGTGTGTCACTTGTATTAAAGCCTATAGCAAGTGTGTCGTGTGTGACTTGTATTGAAGCCTGTGGCAAGTGTGTCGTGTGTGACTTGTATTGAAGCATATGGCAAGTGTGTCTTGTGCGACTTGTATTGAAGAATATGGCAAGTGTATTGTGTGCGACTTGATTTTAAGCCTATAGCAAGTGTGTCGTGTGAGACTTGTATTTAACCCTATTGCAAGTGTGTCGTTTGCGACTTGTATTGAAGCCTATGGCAAATGTGTCGTGTGCAACTTGTATTGAAGCCTATGGCAAATGTGTCGTGTGTCACTTGTATTAAAGCCTATAGCAAGTGTGTCGTGTGTCACTTGTATTGAAGCCTATGACTAGTGTGTTGTGTGCAACCAGCCACTGAAAAGCCAACACATTTGGAAACATTTGTGACTCTGGGTCGCTGTTGCAGGTCACTCCACACCATAGGAAATCATTACATCCAATGTTGCAGTGTGAAACTGCGATTTCAGTGTCACGCCACATATAGCCCTAGCTGAAGTCTTTCCTTGGTATCTCAGTGCCTTGTGGTCCACTGGTCACTGCTTCCCCATAGGCTCCCTCCGCTGCTGGGCCACATATCCACCTACTTCATTGGTCTACACATATATTAGAGAAACCATTTGTTGTTCCTTTGTCGTGTGGCATTGAATGTGGCTACCTGACGTGCGATATTTTATGCCTTTTACCTTAATCACATGATAAGGCAGGTCACTGTCTCACACCAAGAGAAGCACACTCTTCTGCTGCTTTCATTACCATTTACTGATTGGTTTAACATTGTTCTGTACCTGCCTCTTCATGTTACTTCCTTTGTTATTTCTAGCCCTGTCCACATGAGCTCACATGGAAAGACAGGTCACTGCCTCAAACAAGAGAATCACACTCTTCTCCTACTGCTATTGTTACTATATACTGACTGGTTGCATGTTGTTCTGTACCTCCATGTTACTGCCTTTGTTATTTCTAGCCTCGTCCATATGAGCTTGATCACAGAACTAGACAGGTCACTGCCTCAAACAAGAGAAACACACTCTTCTGCTGCTGTCATTACCATATACTGACTGGTTACATGTTGTTCTGTACCTCCATGTTACTGCCTTTGTTATTTCTAGCCTCGTCCACATGAGCTTGATTACAGAACTAGACAAGTCACTGCTTCCCACAAGATAAACTCACTCTCCTTCTGATGCCAGATTTTTCTATTCTAAAGATATGTTTTTAATGAACAGGAAAAGCTGTGGAGAACTGGGATACATGAAAAACCAACTAAATCAGAATTATTCGGGATTTGTTTTTTCCCTTTTTTTGAAAGCTTTGTTATACCCAATAATCTATTCTGTCCCGCAGCCTCACAACTTGACAGAAGCGCTCTTGATACTGGGGAAGTTGCATTACTGTGAAGGATCTTACCGGGATGCCATCAGCATGTATGCCAGATCGGGATTTGAACATCTGTCCTTAGATGACGAGCCCCTTTATAAGATGCGACTTTTTGCCGAAGCTTTTGTAATCAAAGGTAAAACTTGTGCCTATAGCAGGATGACGTTATATTATATGGATTCTTGGAGCAAAAAGTATCATGACTTCTCTTCTCCCATGTTGAATGTTGTGAATGTCAAATTTAAAGAGTAGCTTCACCCTCAGTCACACGTCGCCATCATTGCAGAAGTACGCCTCTAGATAGGCTACGTTCCCACCGTAAGCTTTAGGTGAGTTTTTGATGTTGCAGATTTTCTGCACCAAATTAAGTGAAATAGATTACTTGCATTTTTTCTAAAATACGCAGCTTAAAAAAACTCACCGAAAACTCATAGTGAGAACGTAGCCTCAAGGGTATGTCCATGTGTACCAGATTGACCTGCGGTGCGGACTTTTAAATCTGCAGCCATGTAAATTTATGTTGCTGATTTGTTGCAGATGTTCCCCCTTGAGTTCAATGGAGAGGTCAAAATCTGGAAAAAAAATTCTAAGTTTTGCAGAGTTTGTTGCAGATTACCTGCAGATCCGCAGCAAAATCCAGAATGAAAAAAAAACCACTTACTCCATGGGAAATATTTTATGAAATAGGATACAGTTCTTTTTTTTATAATAATGCGGCAAATTCTTAAGAACATCTACTCCAAAATCCACACAATTTGGCATAAATAAGCCATCTATCATTTCTTCATGGCTTACCTTGGATTTTCTGCAGAAATTTTCTGCAGCAAATATGGTACATGTGGACATATCCTAAGGCTGTGTGCCCACAATAAGTTTTTGTTGAGTTTTTGACGCTGCATATTTTAGCTGTATGAAAAACGCAGCAAAGTTCCAGCAAAGTGGATGGGATTTATAGTAATCTCATGTCCTCTGTGTTTTTTTTTATTTTTTAACTCGGCTTAAACTGACTTGCGGTGCATCTGACTGCAATAAATCAATTTCTCTTGCGAATGCGCTGAGTTTTATGTGCAGAATTTCTCCATAAAATTGCATTTAGATTCGCAGGTAACAAAATGCACATGCATTTATTCAGCTGCTGAATTGTGCTAAAAGAGCATGTAATCCACACATGACTGTGTCAAGAAAGTTTTTTCAAAGCTACTATCAAAAACAAAGCATCTTTAGTTAAAACATAACACACCAAAAAGAGACAAAAAAGCATCAAAAACGCGCTAAAAAGGTATGTAAAAAAACGAGCAAGAAACATAATTTACATAATAGGGGCAGAAAATCTGCACCCTCAAAAACTCACCAAATACTCATCGTGGGAACTTAAAGGGGTATTCCCATCTCCAAGATCCTATCCCAATATGTAGTAGGTGTAATAATAATAATATTAGCTCTGAGTTTGAAATTCTGTTAGGCCTTTCTAAAAAGGTTAAAGGAGTGTTACCATCTCCAAGATCTTATCCCAATATATAGTAGGTATAATAATAATATTAGCAAATGCCTCCAATTAGAAATGTAGTATAGTTTTTCTGATTAGCTATGTCGCTTACCCCATGTGCAGGGCATTGCAGTAGCTTAGCTATTCGCGGTTACGACCACTCATATAGTGACAGTTGTTAGTGGTCGGAACCATGGATACCTAAGCTACTGCAATGCCCTGCACATGGGGTAAGCAACATAGCGAATCTGAAAAACGATACTACATTTCTTATTGGAGGTATTTGCTAATATTATTATTACACCTACTATATATTGGGATAGCATCTTGGAGATGGGAATACCTCTTTAACCTAAAACTGACTTTGCTGAAGTTTTCCCAGTGTCTGATTTGCTGTTTTAACCCAACTTTCTTTTAGCTCGTCGTGTTGTATATAGTTAATTTTAAGCTGTTTAATACTACAGACTGTTATAGAGCTGCGGGGCCGCGCTAACGTCTTCTGTCCAGGAGTTTTATCTCCTGTTTTATGCAGTATATGCAGAACAGATGTCTGGGCTCAGGCTTACATATACACTATTATAAATATCTATTATTACGGGGGTATTTTTTAGCTATTGTACCATGTACAGGACTTTCAGATGTTTTACTTGAGCTAGGGGGTTGTCTAATGGTTAAATGATTCTCAGGCTACTTTCACATGACCTAAATTTTCTGTCCTAGTGCTGTCCGTGAAAAATCTGACATCACACGGACGGCACTAGGACCAATGTTTTTCAATTGGGCTGTTCTGATGAGCGTTTTTTTTTCGGTTTTGTCAGTTGATAAAAATTGGATCCCACACTGATCAACCGTACTGTATCCAATTTTTATGGATACATTACAGTTAAATCTGTATTTGATGATGTACGCTTTAAAATGTCGATGTATAAAAACAAGCGCTATATAGACATAAAGTACGGACTCACTTATGACAATATGGATCAATCAAGAAAACTAGGACATTTTTTCTTTTCTTGCTGAAAGATAACAACCAAATTATTAAAAAGGTTATCCAGGACTTTGTTGTTTTTTTTTTTTTGCTATGGGGCTAAGAACTTACTGGCAGATAGTTGCTAATTACCTGCCTGTTCTGCCCTGCAGCGATCTGTTCCTGCTCAGAATGCTGCCGGTGATGTCACGTCGATAGAGCAGTTCCTTCTCTTCTACTCTGCTCTGTTGACAAAGCATCACTGCTGACATCATGCTGATTGACAGCCAGCTCAGCCTATCGCTGCAGGGAGTCAGCGATCAATCATCATGACATCAGCAGTTACGCCCCGTCAACAGAGGAGAGTGGAAGAGAATGAACTGCTCTGTTGACATCAAAGGAAGCCGGATAATCTCCACCTGAACACATCATTGTACTAAGTTCTTAGGTCCGTAGCAAAAAGAACCCCAAAGTCCCTGATAACCCCTTTAAACATAATGTCCGTCTATGTAGATACTGCTGTTACATACTTGTTAAGGTACATCTCTCCCCGTCTGTTTTTTTTGGCTCCATCTAATGTCTTCAGTTCCGGTGAGAAGAAGCCACTTCTAGACCCCAGTGGTCAGATTAAGCTACTGAGCATGTGTGACCACCTGCGATAGGCACATTAGGTGGACGTTTTTAGGGGGCGCCATAACAAGTGCGCAACAGCAATATCTAAACACAGCATTTTGTTTGGTTAAATGGTTACCACATCTGCACAATTGCTGTGTCCGCGACCGCGTGGTGCTACGTAATTAGCTTACAGCGACCATTCTGCATTCACTAAGACCCTTATTATGTATTACAGTTTTAGCAAATATTAGAATGAAAAATATACAGTTTTCCAGTATACTTGGTATATCAAGGTCTCTTACATCTAGGGGTGTAAATCTGTCCACATGGGTGCACGGCTCGTTACAGAATGGAGCTCTGCTGACTGTGCATCCATTATATGACCCTAAATAGTGATTGACAGCAAGCAGAGGTCTTGAAAAAGGTGAAGAAAAATAAATATAGAAAGTATACTGAAAAATATGTATACCTTTTTATGATACAAAGAACTGTACAACTACCATAAGACCCCTGTTATAATTTTTCTTCCTCGTTGTCTTACTACTTGTCCTCTGGATAGAAGCGGCTGGGTTTACAGGCCTTTAGCTTTTTGCGTGGCTCAGTAGCCATCAGCGAGCTTCTCTGCTTCATCTTCAGTCGCTGCGTAGCTGGGGGCTAAGGACATCTGGAGTCTCAAGAGGGCTGGTGTCTTGGCCTTTTATCAAGGACCACGAGGGTTGTACTGTTGGTTGTGTAATGAAAGACTTTAATAAAGTTTAATAAAGTCTAACAATATATCATAAAGTGACAGATGCCTCTGATACAGTGTAAAATGTTTTGCAACATAAGACATTGCATTCTCCTTACAGCACATAAAGGGCTGTGCGCCCTGATTATCACCATGGGAGATTATTATTGGACATTTCTTTTTTTTTCTTTTTGACGTTTAGATTGTTGTGGATTCCTAAAAGAAAATGTGTAATAATTTATATTCACGTTAGGCACACATATTACACACACATATGTAAAATATCCAAAGCATATGCATTACACACACATATTACACACATGTAAAATATACAAAGCATATACATTACACACACATATGTAAAATATACCAAGCATATACATTACACACACATATGTAAAATATACAAAGCATATACATTACAGACACATATGTAAAATATACAAAGCATATACATTACACACAGATATGTAAAATGTGCAAAGCATATATATTACACACACATATGTAAAATATACAAAGCATATACATTACACACACATATTACACACACACATGTAAAATATACAAAGCATATACATTACACACACATATGTAAAATATACAAAGCATATACATTACACACACATACAGTACAGACCAAAAGTTTGGACACACCTTCTCATTTAAAGATTTTTCTGTATTTTCATAACTATGAAAATTGTACATTCACACTGAAGGCATCAAAACTATGAATTAACACATGTGGAATTATATACTTAACAAAAAAGTGTGAAACAACTGAAAATATGTCTTATATTCTAGGTTCTTCAAAGTAGCCACCTTTTGCTTTGATGACTGCTTTGCACACTCTTGGCATTCTCTTGATGAGCTTCAAGAGGTAGTCACCGGAAATGGTTTTCACTTCACAGGTGTGCCCTTTCAGGTTTAATAAGTGGGATTTCTTGCCTTATAAATTGGGTTGGGACCATCAGTTGTGTTGTGCAGAAGTCAGGTGGATACACAGCTGATAGTCCTACTGAATAGACTGTTAGAATTTGTATTATGGCAAGAAAAAAAGCAGCTAAGTAAAAAAAAATGAGTGGCCATCATTACTTTAAGAAATGAAGGTCAGTCAGTCCGAAAAAATGGGCAAACTTTGAAAGTGTTCCCAAGTGCAGTTGCAAAAACCATCAAGCGCTACAAAGAAACTGGCTCACATGAGGACCGCCCCAGGAACGGAAGACCAAGAGTCACCTCTGCTTCTGAGGATAAGTTTATCCGAGTCACCAGCCTCAGAAATCGCAGGTTAACCGCAGCTCAGATTAGAGACCAGGTCAATGCCACACAGAGTTCTAGCAGCAGACACATCTCTACAACAACTGTTAAGAGGAGACTTTGTGCAGCAGGCCTTCATGGTAAAATAGCTGCTAGGAATCCACTGCTAAGGACAGGCAACAAGCAGTAGAGACTTGTTTGGGCTAAAGAACGCAAGGAATGGACATTAGACCAGTGGAAATCTGTGCTTTGGTCTGATGAGTACAAATTTGAGATCTTTGGTTCCAACCACCGTGTCTTTGTGCGACCCAGAAAAGGTGAACGGATGGACTCTACATGCCTGGTTCCCACCGTGAAGCATGGAGGAGGAGGTGTGATGGTGTGGGGGTGCTTTGCTGGTGACACTGTTGGGGATTTATTCAAAATTGAAGGCATACTGAACCAGCATGGCTACCACAGCATCTTGCAGCGGCATGCTATTCCATCCAGTTTGCATTTAGTTGGACCATCATTTATTTTTTAACAGGACAATGACCCCAAACACACCTCCAGGCTGTGTAAGGGCTATTTGACCAAGAAGGAGAGTGATGGGGTGCTACGCCAGATGACCTGGCCTCCACAGTCACAAGACCTGAACCCAATCAAGGTGGTTTGGGGTGAGGGGGACCGCAGAGTGAAGGCAAAAGGGCCAACAAGTGCTAAGCATCTCTGGGAACTCCTTCAAGATTGTTGGAAGACCATTTCCGGTGACTATCTCTTGAAGCTCATCAAGAGAATGCCAAGAGTGTGCAAAGCAGTCATCAAAGCAAAAGGTGGCTACTTTGAAGAACCTAGAATATAAGACATATTTTCAGTTGTTTCACACTTTTTTGTTAAGTATATAATTCCACATGTGTTGATTCATAGTTTTGATGCCTTCAGTGTGAATGTACAATTTTAATTGTCATGAAAATGTAGGAAAATCTTTAAATGAGAAGGTGTGTCCAAACTTTTGGTCTGTACTGTATGTAAAATATACAAAGGATATATATTACACGCACATATTACACACACATGTAAAATATGTAAACCATATCCATATTACACACACATATGTAAAATATGCAAAGCATATACATTACAAACATATATTTAAAATATGCAAAGCATATACGGTACAGACCAAAAGTTTGGACACACCTTCTCATTTAAAGATTTTTCTGTATTTTCATGACTATGAAAATTGTACATTCACACTGAAGGCATCAAAACTATGAATTAACACATGTGGAATTATATACTTAACAAAAAAGTGTGAAACAACTGAAAATGTGTCTTATATTCTAGGTTTTTCAAAGTAGCCACCTTTTGCTTTGATGACTGCTTTGCACACTCTTGGCATTCTCTTAATGAGCTTCAAGAGGTAGTCACCGGAAATGGTTTTCACTTCACAGGTGTGCCCTGTCAGGTTTAATAAGTGGGATTTCTTGCCTTATAAATGGGGTTGGGACCATCAGTTGTGTTGTGCAGAAGTCTGGTGGATACACAGCTGATAGTCCTACTGAATAGACTGTTAGAATTTGTATTATGGCAAGAAAAAAAGCAGCTAAGTAAAGAAAAACGAGTGGCCATCATTACTTTAAGAAATGAAGGTCAGTCAGTCCGAAAAATTGGGAGAACTTTGAAAGTGTCCCCAAGTGCAGTTGCAAAAACCATCAAGCTCTACAAGGAAACTGGCTCATATGAGTATCGCCCCAGGAAAGGAAGACCAAGAGTCACCTCTGCTTCTGAGGATAAGTTTATCCTAGTCACCAGCCTCAGAAATCGCAGGTTAACAGCAGCTCAGATTAGAGACCAGGTCAATGCCACACAGAGTTCTAGCAACAGACACATCTCTACAGCAACTGTTAAGAGGAGACTTTGTGCAGCAGGCCTTCATGGTAAAATAGCTGCTAGGAAACCACTGCTAAGGACAGACAACAAGCAGAAGAGACTTGTTTGGGCTAAAGAACACAAGGAATGGACATTAGACCAGTGGAAATCTGTGCTTTGGTCTGATGAGTCCAAATTTGAGATCTTTGGTTCCAACCACCGTGTCTTTGTGCGACGCAGAAAAGGTGAACGGATGGACTCTACATGCCTGGTTCCCACCGTGAAGCATGGAGGAGGAGGTGTGGGGGTGCTTTGCTGGTGACACTGTTAGGGATTTATTCAGAATTGAAGGCATACTGAACCAGCATGGCTACCACAGCATCTTGCAGCAGCATGCTATTCCATCCGGTTTGCGTTTAGTTGGACCATCATTTATTTTTCAACAGGACAGTGACCCCAAACACACCTCCAGGCTGTGTAAGGGCTATTTGACCAAGAAGGAGAGTGATGGGGTGCTACGCCAGATGACCTGGCCTCCACAGTCACCAGACCTGAACCCAATCGAGATGGTTTGGGGTGAGCTGGACCGCAGAGTGAAGGCAAAAGGGCCAACAAGTGCTAAGCATCTCTGGGAACTCCTTCAAGATTGTTGGAAGACCATTTTCGGTGACTACCTCTTGAAGCTCATCAAGAGAATACCAAGAGTGTGCAAAGCAGTCATCAAAGCAAAAGGTGGCTACTTTGAAGAACCTAGTATATAAGACATATTTTCAGTTGTTTCACACTTTTTTGTTAAGTATATAATTCCACATGTGTTAATTCATAGTTTTGATGCCTTCAGTGTGAATGTACAATTTTCATAGTCATGAAAATACAGAAAAATCTTTAAATGAGAAGGTGTGTCCAAACTTTTGGTCTGTACTGTACATACACATACACTTGCATATATAAATGCACACATACTCACAACACATTTATATACACATTATTCAAATATATACATGTCTTTGCAAATTTCGTAGCCATACCAACCTTAACATTGTATTTTTACATAATCATTTACTTTTATTTTTCTAGGCAAGCTGTTTTTTTTTTCTTTTTTTACACACCATTTTCCCATACACCTATAAAGCATTGCATTTATATTAACTTTTATTATGGCCTAATTGAAATTAGCAGAAAAAAAAGCTATTTTTATTTGCGCCATTTAATGATCACCATAAAATGGCTTTAGTGTTGGTTTTTAGACAAAGTAAATTCTCTCACCCAGAACAATGCAGCCTGTGGCTCACTGTTAGAGTTGCTGCCTTTCCAACCACAGGTGGGGAGTTTGGAATCCGTGTAAGGGCTCATCCACACGACTGATAATTTCGCTTGACTCCTATGCTTAGTTTTCATGGATAGCTCTCATACCTATGATATTCTATGGAACTGTGCACATGTCCAATTGTTACATTTTCTTTCCTGCCATCCGAGTGTGCTCAAATTTCCATGGACTGACAAAATGGAGAAGGTGGGGAAACTTATTTTTTCTCTCTACATCCGAGAAAAATGGATGCCGCTGTGATCAAATCTGGTCAAACTGATCAAAGTCTGATTAGAATAATCAGACCTTTTCTCTCGGATGTGGAAAAATCAGTAGTGTGAATTTACAATAAAAATGAGCTATAAGAAGAAGCAGAGATTTAATAACTAAAGGCATCCACTAAGCACAACCCTCCCACAGTTTTCTGTTTTCTTTGAGTGGGAAGATCAGGAAACACCATCTTTCTTATCTACTTGTTTTGACTGCATTGGTGATGTCACTTTGACAGTGCACATCACCGCTGCAGCCAATCACTGTACTCAACAGCTGTGCCGATGTAGATGGCAGAAGCCTCCAAGCTCAGTGATTGACTGCAGCGGTGATGTGATGTGGGCGACATGACATCACTTTTACAGTGCATGGGAACAGTAGTGGAGAGTCAGCACTGGACCCTGGAGGCCAAGTACTATCTGTATTTGCTTTTTTTACTAGTCTTCTATCATTTGAGGACCACTTTTCTAATAAAGGTATTATCTGAGCACAGTCAGATGCCGAAGGCTCTTCTCCCCCAGTGTAGTCACGCAACCAGGTCTTCTTCCCCGATGTAGTCACGCAGCCAGGTCTCCCCCCCCCCCCCCGATGTAGTCACGCAGCCAGGTCTTCTCCCCCGGTGTTCTCTCGCAGCCAGGTCTTCTCCCCCGGTATAGTCATGCAGCCAGGGTCTTCTTCCCCGGTGTAGTCACGCAGCCAGGTCTTCTCCCCCGGTATAGTCATGCAGCCAGGGTCTTCTTCCCCGGTGTTCTCTCGCAGCCAGGTCTTCTCCCCCGGTATAGTCATGCAGCCAGGGTCTTCTTCCCCGGTGTAGTCACGCAGCCAGGTCTTCTCCCCCAGTGTAGTCATGCAGCCAGGGTCTTCTTCCCCGGTGTAGTCACGCAGCCAGGTCTTCTCCCCCGGTATAGTCATGCAGCCAGGGTCTTCTTCCCCGGTGTTCTCTCGCAGCCAGGTCTTCTCCCCCGGTATAGTCATGCAGCCAGGGTCTTCTTCCCCGGTGTAGTCACGCAGCCAGGTCTTCTCCCCCAGTGTAGTCATGCAGCCAGGTCTTCTCCCCCGGTGTACCGCTGAACCGGCTGAGGGACTACATTTTCAACATGACAGGTCCGCCTGTAATTGGCACCTATTATTTTAACCTATGACTGCAGATTATTGATATTACTTATATTTACTGGTTATTTTTGGTGTAATTACTCTTTATTAAAAAAGTAGGGATGATGCTTGACGCTCTAAACTGTCTTCTGTCTTCTTTTTCTTTGCTTCTTTGGGAATTGTGCTGCTGTCAGATGCTCCACGTGGAGGCTTCAAATCTGTGGGATCTGATTCTTTTGAGAATGTCTCTAAAATCTTTCTCCTTATCTGCTCTTCACTCTCTCCTGCATCTACGCTGAGACTTCTCTCATCACCAGAACTCATCATACGGTATGTACCCACCACAGGAAATCCTGCACGTTCATGTGTGACTCATGCAGCAAAGCGCGCGGTGTTCACGATGTGAAGTCTCGTCGTTGGCACAAAACGTTGAATTTCACGTTTGTGTTCCAGTTATCAGTTAGCTGGACCTCTCGCTATGGGCCCGGTGGAACGGCATTGGGGCATTTTATACTATTAAAGGGATTATTCGACCTTTTAAAAAAATAACAAAAAAGTAGCAAATATTGCAAAATAAATGAAAAATAAAATCACCTCTCCAATCCCATGCCGATCCAGCAGTGAAGCGCCAGCGTTCACTGAGCTTTAACAATCATGTGCCTGCCAAGAAGACTTTTGGCTGCGGCATGAGAACGAATCATTTGCCTCAAAACTGAGAAAATCAGTGTTTTTTCATTGATTGTTTTTGTTGATCTTCTTCCAAACGACTTCAGCACATCATTCATAAATCACCAAGTCCACTTAGAAGAGTCTCAGGGGCCTTTTTGTTAAACTTTAGACCTTTTTTTTTTTGCATTTTCCCTAGAAATTTCACTCAAGATTTTTTTGGGATCCACTACTGTGCAATGTTTCGATTTTGATATTACTGTATATAGCTGCTTTCATAGTGATTTACTGTAGTACTTTATTCCTTTCGAAATATTGTACAATATATATATATATATATATATATATATATATATATATATATACATCTTTATATAAAAATAATAATAATAATAAAAATATATATATATATATATATACACACACATACACGAGGTCAAAATTGTTGGTACCCCTTGTTTAATGAAAGAAAAACCCACAATGGTCACAGAAATAACTTCAAGCTGACAAAAGTAACAATAGATTAAAAATCTATGAAAATGAAAAATGAACAAATGAAAGTCAGACATTGCTTTTCAACCCTGCTTCCACAGAATTTAAAAAAAAATTAAACTCATGAAATAGGCCTGGACTGAAATGATGGTACCCCTGAAAATAATATGACATAAGGGACATGTTTAATCAAGTTGTGTCCACTAATTAGCATCACAGGTGTCTACAATCTTGTAATCAGTCAGTGGGCCTGTATATAGGGCTACAGATACTCACTGTACTGTTTGGTGACATGGTGTGTACCACACTCAACATGGACCAGAGGAAGCAAAGGAAAGAGTTGTCTCAGGAGATTAGAAAGAAAATTATAGACAAGCATGTTAAAGGTAAAGGTTATAAGACCATCTCCAAGCAGCTTGATGTTCCTGTGACTACAGTTGCACATATTATTCAGAAATTTAAGATCCATGGGACTGTAGCCAACCTCCCTGGACGTGGCCGCAGGAGGAAAATTGATGACAAATCAAAGAGACGGATAATACGAATAGTAACAAAGAACCCAGGATAACTTCTAAAGAGATTAAAGGTGAACTTCAAGCTCAAGGAACATCAGTGTCAGATCGCACCATCCGTCGTTGTTTGATCTAAAGTGGACTTCATGGGAGACAACCAAAGAGAACACCATTGTTGAAAAAAAATCTTAAAAATGCCAGACTGGAATTTGCCAACCTACATGTTGACAAGCAACAAAGCTTCTGGGAGAATGTCCTATGGACAGATGAGACAAAAATGGAAGTTTTTGGCAAGGCACATCAGCTCTATGTTCACAGATGGAAAAATGAAGTATATCAAGAAAAGAACACTGTCCCTACTGTGAAACATGGAGGAGGCTCTGTTATGTTCTGGGGCTGCTTTGCTGCATCTGTCACAGGGTGTCTTGAATCTGTGCAGGGTATAAAGAAATCTCAAGACTATCAAGGGATTCTAGAGAGAAATGTGCTGCCCAGTGTCAGAAAGCTTGGTCTCAGTCGCAGGTCATGGGTCTTGCAACAGGATAATGACCCAAAACAAACAGCTAAAAACACCCAAGAATGGCTAAGAGGAAAACATTGGACTATTCTGAAGTGGCCTTCTATGAGCCCTGACCTAAATCCTATTGAGCTTCTTTGGAAAGAGCTGAAACATGCTGTCTGGAAAAGGCAACCTTCAAAAACGAGACAACTGGAGCAGTTTGCTCATGAGGAGTGGGCCAAAATACCTGTCGAGAGGTGCAGAAGTCTCATTGACAGTTACAGGAATCGTTTGATTGCAGTGATTGCCTCAAAAGATCCTTCAACAAAATATTAAGTTAAGAAGAACCATCATTTCTGTCCAGGCCTATTTCATGAGTTTATTTTTTTTTTAAATTCTGTGGAAGCAGAAAAGCAATGTCTGACTTTCATTTGTTCATTTTCATAGATTTTTAATTTATTATTACTTTTGTCAGATTCAAATTATTTCTGTGACCATTGTGGGTTTTTCTTTCATTAAACGAGGGGTAGCAACAATTTTGACCACGTGTGTAAAATAAAAAATTTGATTATTCGAAAAATCTACAATGAAGATGTATACCATGAAAAAGATTAGTGATTGGATTATATGTTTATACAGTGTTCACCATGACAAGTTGTACCCAATCATGATGACCCTATCTCTACTATTTAACCGTTTTATGTGCCAGCCGGCCTCAATATATGAGGGCAGAGCAGGACACAGGTCTGACGGTTTTAAACACCTGAATTTAGTCTATACTTCTTTCTTTCTGGCAGGTGTTTAAACAGTCAGGCCTTGGTCCTGCTCTGCCCTCATCTATTGAGACCTGCTGGCACATAAAAAGTTTAAGTAGTAGAGATAAGGCCATCCTGACTGGGTGCACCTTGTCAGGGTGGGATGGCTTTTATGCTTTTTTTTATCAAAATATTGTCAACTAAGTCCCCTATGTTATATACATGTACTATTACTGTTTACATATTTACTTACTGCAGGGTATTTGCTCATTTTGTTTTTATGTTAGGTTCTTTCTGTAAAGTGGCCTCTGCGATGCTGGTCACTAGTCACGGACAAGCCGTGAGGCTGGGTAGTTAACAGATCCGGGGTCAGATATCAAGAGGACTCATCATAAACAAAGGGGTAAGGCAAAGGCATAGTCAGGTCACAGTCCGAGGTCAGAATTCCGGGAAGGTAAAGGATCACGACAAAAGGGCAAGGCAAACGGATGGTCAAAGGCACGGTCCTAGGTTGGGCAGCAAAGATCAAATACAGGAACACAGAGGAAGCTCACACCTTTTGAGCAAAGCTATAACTGGCACTAATTGGAGGCAGAGAGGCAGCTAAATAGACAGGTAATCACTAGAATAGCAGATACATGGAGGAAGCCCCGGCACATCCCGGCCCTGAATGGACGGCTGAACTGTCACTCAACATACTGACCATTCAGCACACCCCGGCCTCCAATTGGACGGCTGAAAGCTTAGCATGCCCTTGTTCTAGATTCAACGACTGAGCTGTCACTCACTGCTTCCAGACACACCTATAGGCAGAATCGTGACAGCCTCAGTGTGAATATGCACTTACATGTGCCAGCCCATTTCTTTGGTTTTGTGAATATATTCTGCAGTTTTGTTTTGAACCATTTTTTTTTTTTGTATACCCAAAGAATCCATTAGGATGAAAACTAAGACGTCACTGAGCTGTTCAGAAAATTAGAAATTAATTAAAGGGAATGTGTCATCAGTAGTGTTGAGCATTCCGATACTGTAATATCGGGTATCGGCCGATATTCGCGGTATCGGAATTCCGATACTTAATTCCGATACTTTTACAATATCGAATACCGGAATCGGAAGTTCCCATAATGCCTGCGCTCTGCAGTGTCTGTGAACGATGACAAGTTGGATGGCAGCGCGATCCAGCCTGTCATCAGAATGCCATCCCAGCGGGGGAGAATTCTCCTGATTGTTTAAAAGCCGGCGCGCGGTAAAAAGCCGCCGGCTTTTAAACAATCACACAGCCCCATACTGCTTCCCCGCAGCCTCCCACCCCGATCCTCCGCTCCCCTCGCCACCTCCAATCCCAATCGTAAATTAGGACCGGGCGGGGAGCGCAGCACCAAGGAGCGGGGAGCGAAGGACCCGGGCGGGGAAGCCGGCAGTGAAAAGACTTCACCGCCGGCTTTCCCGTTCTGTGCTGCGCTTTCCCGCCGGTTATTTCAAATGAACAGCTGAGGTATCAGGTGATGCTGATCAGCTGTTCATTTGAAGTAGCCGCGGTGCCCTCAGAGGGTTCATGTGAGTTCATGCTTGACTGCATGAACTCACATGAACTTTCCCACGGCCACACAGGTCAGCCTCACCTCCCAGACCATCAGCCCGTCATGATTAGTGTGTGTGCGCGGGTGTGTGTGCGGGGTGTGTGTGCGGGGTGTGTGTGCGGGGTGTGTGTGCGGGGTGTGTGTGCGGTTGTGTGTGCGGGGTGTGTGTGCGATGTTTGTGTGCGGGGTGTGTGCGGGGTGTGTGTGCGGGTGTGTGTGTGTGCGGGGTGTGTGCGGGGTGTGTGTGCGGGGTGTGTGTGTGCGATGTTTGTGTGCGGGGTGTGTGTGCGGTTGTGTGTGCGATGTTTGTGTGCGGGGTGTGTGTGCGGGGTGTGTGTGCGGGGTGTGTGTGCGGGGTGTGTGTGCGGGGTGTGTGTGCGGGGTGTGTGTGCGGGGTGTGTGTGTGCGATGTTTGTGTGCGGGGTGTGTGTGCGGTTGTGTGTGCGATGTTTGTGTGCGGGGTGTGTGTGCGGGGTGTGTGTGCGGGGTGTGTGTGCGGGGTGTGTGTGCGGTTGTGTGTGCGATGTTTGTGTGCGGGGTGTGTGTGCGGGGTGTGTGTGCGGGGTGTGTGTGCGGGGTGTGTGTGCGGGGTGTGTGTGTGCGATGTTTGTGTGCGGGGTGTGTGTGCGGTTGTGTGTGTGCGGGGTGTGTGTGCGGGGTGTGTGTGCGGGGTGTGTGTGCGGGGTGTGTGTGCGGGGTGTGTGTGCGGGGTGTGTGTGCGTGCGGGGTGTGCGTGCGGGGTGTGTGTGCGGGGTGTGTGTGCGATGTTGTGTGCGGGGTGTGTGTGCGGGGTGTGTGTGCAGGGTGTGTGTGCGTGCGGGGCGTGTGTGCGATGTTTGTGTGCGCGGGGTGTGTGCGCGGGGTGTGTGCGCGGGGTGTGTGCGCGGGGTGTGTGTGCGATGTGTGTGCGGGGTGTGTGTGCGATGTTTGTGTGCGATGTTTGTGCGGGTGTGTGTGCGGGTGTGTGTGCGATGTTTGTGCGGGGTGTGTGTGCGGGGTGTGTGTGCGATGTGTGTGTGCGATGTGTGTGTGCGGGGTGTGTGTGCGGGGTGTGTGTGCGGGGTGTGTGTGCGGGGTGTGTGTGCGGGGTGTGTGTGCGATGTTTGTGCGGGTGTGTGTGCGGGGTGTGTGTGCGGGGTGTGTGTGCAGGGTGTGTGTGCGGGGTGTGTGTGCGGGGTGTGTGTGCGATGTTTGTGTGCGATGTTTGTGCGGGGTGTGTGTGCGGGGTGTGTGTGCGGGGTGTGTGTGCGGGGTGTGTGTGCGGGGTGTGTGTGCGGGGTGTGTGTGCGGGGTGTGTGTGCGATGTTTGTGCGGGGTGTGTGTGCGGGGTGTGTGTGCGGGGTGTGTGTGCGGGGTGTGTGTGCGATGTTTGTGCGGGTGTGCGCGGTGTCTGTGCGATGTGTGCGGTGTCTGTGCGATGTCTGGGGGTGTGTGCGGGGTGTGTGCGATGTTTGTGCGGGTGTGTGTGCGGGGTGTGTGTGCGGGGTGTGTGTACGGGTGTGTGTGCAGGGTGTGTGTGCGGGGTGTGTGTGCGGGGTGTGTGTGCGATGTTTGTGTGCGATGTTTGTGTGCGGGGTGTGTGTGCGGGGTGTGTGTGCGGGGTGTGTGTGCGGGGTGTGTGTGCGGGGTGTGTGTGCGGGGTGTGTGTGCGATGTTTGTGCGGGGTGTGTGTGCGGGGTGTGTGTGCGGGGTGTGTGTGCGATGTTTGTGCGGGGTGTGTGTGCGGGGTGTGTGTGCGGGGTGTGTGTGCGATGTTTGTGCGGGTGTGCGCGGTGTCTGTGCGATGTGTGCGGTGTCTGTGCGATGTCTGGGGGTGTGTGCGTGCAGGCAGACATAGGCCGATGTGACACTACTACTCCCATCGGCCTATGTCTGTCCCCCGTCCACTCGTGCCAGCAGGATCAGCTTGATGGGAGCAGTAGTTCCCATCAGCCTGATCCTGCTATATAAATTGCCCTACTGTGTCCCCAATAAATGTTAGATACATGTCATTGGTGGCCAGTGGTTACCTACAATAAATTAGTTCATACATTACCTGTCCCCGCCGATCGCCACCTAAAATAAAGTAAAAAATAAAAAACTACACCTATACTCACCTAGACACCTAATTCCCCGAAGCCATCGATCTCCTGTAATAAAATATAAAATAATAAACCACAACCTTATCCTTACCCCTCCGTAGTAGTCCACGAGTGTCCCACGAAGATCTCCAGTTCAGAGCAGCCACATAGAATGTGACCGCTCTGAACCGCTGCCGCCGCTAGAATGACGGGGCCGTAAGGGTTCACCGGAGTTCAGGCAGCGCTGCTCCGGTTAGCTGCTTTACGGCCCTGCTGTATCGTGAGAAATTCCCACGGTACAGCAGTGCCGTAAAGGAGGTCTCCGGAGCTGCGCTGCCTGAATGCACTCCGGTGACCTCAGTCAGTGACTCCCGCTGCCGGGAGCGGACGTGTTCCCGGCAGCGTGAGCTTACAGCAGCCATGCACAGCTGTCACCATCTCCAGATGTGACAGCTGTGCATGGGAGATCAGCGCAGGAACGTGGACAGGTAACTATTATTTTTAGTAAACTAAGAATTAAATAAAATGGTGTGTTTTATTTCAAATAAATTATTTTTTTCTGGGTGTAGTGTGTGTTTTTTCTTTTTAACACTTTGTAGGTTAGTAATGGGGGTGTCTTATAGACGCCCATCATTACTAACCTGGGCTTCATGGCAGCTGGCGCTGACATAAACCCCACCACTATTACCCCCTGCCACCGCACCAGGGCAGCGTGGAAGAGCGAGGCTAAGTGCCAGAATTGGCGCATCCTATGGATGCGCCATTTCTGGGGCGGCTGACGGCTGGTGTTTCTAGCCTGGGAGGGGGCCATTATTCATGGCACCCTTCCTGGGCTATTAATATCAGCCCCCAGCTGTCTGCCTAGCCTTTGCTAGCTATTAAAATAGGGGGGACCCCACGTCATTTTTTTTGGGGGGGTCCCCCATTTTAATAGCTAGTAAAGGCTAGGTATTCAGCTGGGGGCTGATATTAGTAGCCTGGGAAGCTCCGTGGGTTTTACCCCCTTCCCAGGCTTCAAACATCTGCCCCAGCCGTCTGCTTAACCTCCGCTAGAGACTAAAATTATGGGGGATCCCACGCCATTTTTTTTTTAAATAAATCCTTTATTTTAACACTAAATTACATTTGAGGAGTTAATAAAGATGCAGTCCCTAAATTATTATTTATTTTTTAATTAATTTTTCCCAAAACTTTTGACATGGGCTTCGCCATATTTTTCTATGCCAGCCAGGTACAGCATCCAGCTTCTATGAACGCGCCATTTTCCGGGGCGGCTGCGGACTGCAATTTTCAGCAGGGGGGGGGGGGGGACAGAAAGCTTGGGCCCCCTGCGCTGCAGATTCCATCCCCCAGCTGCCTAGTTGTACCTGGCTGGACACAAAAATAGGGAGAAGCTCCACGTTTTTTTTTTTTATTATTATTTCATGAAATTCATGAAATAATTAAGAAAAAAAGGGCTTCCCTATATTGTTGTGTCCAACCAGGTACAAATAGGCAGCTGGTGGTTGGGGGCAGCCCGTCCCTGCCTGCTGTACCTGGCTGGACCCAAATATAGTGCAAAGCCCCACGTCAATTTTTTTTTAATTATTTCAGGAAATTCATGAAATAATTAAAAAAAAATTATGTGGGGCTTCGCCCTATATTTGTGTCCAGTCAGGTACAGCAGGCAGGAACGGGCTGCCCCCAACCACCAGCTGCCTATTTGTACCTAGCCGGAAACAACAATATAGGGAAGCCCTTTTTTTCTTAATTATTCCATGAATTTCATGAAATAATAAAAAAAAAAAATACGTGGGGCTTCGCCCTATTTTTGTGTCCAGTCAGGTACAACAAGGCAGCTGGGGGCTGGAATCCGCAGCGCAGGTAGGCCCAAGCTTTCTGGGCCCCCCCCCCCTGCTGAAAATTGCAGTCCGCAGCCACCCCGGAAAATGGCGCGTTCATAGAAGCGCCATCTTCTGGCGCTGTACCCAACTCATCCAGGGCCCTGGTGCGGTGGCTCACTGGGTAATAAAGGGGTTAAGGCCAGCTTGGCATTATCAGCTGGCCCTAAGCCCGAAATTCATGGGGTCACGCCAATATTAGACATGACCGCCATGAATTTCTAGTAAAGTATTTAAAAAAAACACAAAACACCCAGAAAAAAGTCCTTTAATTGAAATAAAGACACAATTCTTTATTGTTCTAAATTAAACCATACTTACCATCACGCCCATTCCAGCTGAAGCCAACGATCTCCTTCAATAAAAGAAAAATAATAAAGCAACCTCATCCTTACCTTTCCATGGTTCCCACGACAGCTTCAGCTCTGCTACATCGAGATGACAGGCTGGACCGCAGCAGAACGCTGCCATCCAGCCTGTCATCCTGCAGACACTGAGAAGCGCAGGCATACTTCCACTCCTCAGTGTCTGGCTGTGACGGCATCCAGATGAGCCGAGGTCATGTCCAATGAACTCAGCTCACCTCATGCACGTCACTGACAGCGTGGGAAAATTCTCCTGCACTCAGCGCTTCAGCGTGAGACTTCTCCCACGCTGTCAGTGACATACATGAGGTGAGGTCATGTCCAATGAACTCAGCTCACCTCATGCACGTCACTGACAGCGTTGGAAAATTCTCCTGCACTCAGCGCTTCAGCGTGAGAATTTTCCCACGCTGTCAGTGACGTGCATGAGGTGAGCTGAGTTCATTGGACATGACCTCGGCTCATCTGGATGCCGTCACAGCCAGACACTGAGGAGTGGAAGCATGCCTGCGCTTCTCAGTGTCTGCGGGATGATAGGCTGGATGGCAGCGTTCTGCTGCGGTCCAGCCTGTCATCTCGATGTAGCAGAGCTGGAGCCGTCGTGGGAGACATGGAAAGGTAAGGATGAGGTTGCTTTATTATTTTACTTTTATTGCAGGAGATCGTTGGCTTCAGCTGGAATGGGCGTGACTGTAAGTATGGTTTAATTTAGAACAATAAAGAATTGTGTGTTTATTTCAATTAAAGGACTTTTTTCTGGGTGTTTGTGTTTTTTTTAAATACTTTACTAGAAATTCATGGTGGTCATGTCTAATATTGGCGTGACCCCATGAATTTTGGGCTTAGGGCCAGCTGATAATGCCAAGCTGGCCTTAACCCCTTTATTACCCAGTGAGCCACCGCATCAGGGCCCTGGATGAGTTGGGTACAGCGCCAGAAGATGGCGCTTCTATGAACGCGCCATTTTCCGGGGCGGCTGCGGACTGCAATTTGCAGCGGGGGGGGGGCCCAGAAAGCTTGGGCCTCCCTGCGCTGCAGATTCCAGCCCCCAGCTGCCTAGTTGTACCTGGCTGGACACAAAAATAGGGCGAAGCTCCACGTATTTTTTTTTTAAATTCATGAAATTCATGGAATAATTAAGAAAAAAAGGGCTTCCCTATATTGTTGTGTCCGGCTAGGTACAAATAGGCAGCTGGTGGTTGGGGGCAGCCCGTTCCTGCCTGCTGTACCTGACTGGGCACAAATATAGTGCGAAGCCCCACATCAATTTTTTTTAATTATTTCATGAATTTCCTGAAATGATTTAAAAAAAATTGACGTGGGGCTTCGCCCTATATTTGTGTCCAGCCAGGTACAGCAGGCAGGAACGGGCTGCCCCCAACCACCAGCTGCCTATTTGTACCTGGTTGGACACAACAATATAGGGAAGCCCTTTTTTTCTTAATTATTTCATGAATTTCATGAAATAATTAAAAAAAAAAAATACGTGAAGCTTCTCCCTATTTTTGTGTCCAGCCAGGTACAACTAGGCAGCTGGGGGCTGGAATCTGCAGCGCAGGGAGGCCCAAGCTTTCTGCCCCCCCCCCCCCCCCCCGCTGAAAATTGCAGTCCGCAGCCACCCCGGAAAATGGCGCGTTCATAGAAGCTGGATGCTGTACCTGGCTGGCATACAAAAATATGGCAAAGCCCACGTCAAAAGTTTTGGGAAAAATTAATTAAAAAATAAATAATAATTTAGGGACTGCATCTTTATTAACTCCTCAAATGTCATTTAGTGTTAAAATAAAGGATTTATTTTAAAAAAAATTGACGTGGGGCTTCGCACTATATTTGGGTCCAGCCAGGTACAGCAGGCAGGAATGGGCTGCCCCCAACCACCAGCTGCCTATTTGTACCTGGTTGGACACAACAATATAGGGAAGCCCTTTTTTTCTTAATTATTCCATGAATTTCATGAAATAATTAAAAAAAAAAATGCGTGGGGCTTCGCCCTATTTTTGTGCCCAGCCAGGTACAACTGGGCAGCTGGGGGCTGGAATCCGCAGCGCAGGGAGACCCAAGCTTTCTGGGCCACCCCCGCTGCAAATTGCAGTCCGCAGCCGCCCCAGAAAATGGCGCGTTCATAGAAGTGCCGTCTTCTGGCGCTGTACCCAACTCATCCAGGGCCCTGGTGCGGTGGCTCACTGGGTAATAAAGGGGTTAGGGCCAGCTTGGCATTATCAGCTGGCCCTAAGCCCGAAATTCATGGGGTCACGCCAATATTAGACATGACCACCATGAATTTCTAGTAAAGTATTTAAAAAAAACACAACACCCAGAATAAAGTCCTTTAATTGAAATAAACACACAATTCTTTATTGTTCTAAATTAAACTATACTTACAGTCACGCCCATTCCAGCTGAAGCCAACGATCTCCTGCAATAAAAGTAAAATAATAAAGCAACCTCATCCTTACCTTTCCATGGCTCCCACGACGGCTCCAGCTCTGCTACATCGAGATGACAGGCTGGACCGCAGCAGAACGCTGCCATCCAGCCTGTCATCCCGCAGACACTGAGAAGCGCAGGCATACTTCCACTCCTCAGTGTCTGGCTGTGACGGCATAAAGATGAGCCGAGGTCATGTCCAATGAACTCAGCTCACCTCATGCACGTCACTGACAGCGTGGGAAAATTCTCCTGCACTCAGCACTTCAGCGTGAGAATTTTCCCACGCTGTCAGTGACGTGCATGAGGTGAGCTGAGTTCATTGGACATGACCTCACCTCATGTATGTCACTGACAGCGTGGGAGAATTCTCACGCTGAAGCGCTGAGTGCAGGAGAATTTTCCCACCCTGTCAGTGACGTGCATGAGGTGAGCTGAGTTCATTGGACATGAACTCGGCTCATCTGGATGACGTCACAGAGAGACACTGAGGAGCGCAAGCAAGCCTGCGCTTCTCAGTGTCTGCGGGATGACAGGCTGGATGGCAGCGTTCTGCTGCGGTCCAGCCTGTCATCTCGATGTAGCAGAGCTGGAGCTGTCCTGGGAACCATCGAAAGGTAAGGATGATGTTGCTTTATTATTTTTCTTTTATTGCAGGAGATCGTTGGCTTCAGCTGGAATGGGCGTGATGGTAAGTATGGTTTAATTTAGAACAATAAAGAATTGTGTGTTTATTTCAATTAAAGGACTTTATTCTGGGTGTTTGTGTTTTTCTTTAACTTTGACTATGGGGTTAGTAATGGGGGTGTCTTATAGACGCCTCTCCATTACTAACCTGGGCTTGATGTCATCTGGCTTTATAAGCTGACATCAACCCCAGCCCTATTACCCCACTGCCACCGCTACAGGGCAGTGGGAAGAGCGAGGCTAAGTGCCAGAATTGGCGCATCCTATGGATGCGCCATTTCTGGGGCGGCTGACGGCTGGTGTTTCTAGCCTGGGAGGGGGCCAATATTCATGGCACCCTTCCTGGGCTATTAATATCAGCCCCCAGCTGTCTGCCTAGCCTTTGCTAGCTATTAAATTAGGGGGGACCCCACGTTATTTTTTTTGGGGGGTTCCCCCATTTTAATAGCTAGTAAAGGCTAGGTATTCAGCTGGGGGCTGATATTAGTTGCCTGGGAAGCTCCGTGGGTATTACCCCCTTCCCAGGCTTCAAACATCTGCCCCAGCTGTCTGCTTAACCTCCGCTAGAGCCTAAAATTAAGGGGAACCCCACGCCAATTTTTTTTTAAATAAATCCTTTATTTTAACACTAAATGACAAGTACAGTAATCAACACTGTCACTGTACTTCATATATATGTGACTGACATGTTTCTATCTATCTAATCTATGTGTGATTCTCTATTCTTTCTATTCTAAATTGTCGGGTACCGATGCTGAATTGCCGGCCGGCTTTCTTAAAGAGACGGTGCACGAAAACACTAATATTTTTTTAAATAAATCCTTTACACTAAATGACAAGTACAGTAAGCAACACTGTCACAGTACTTTATATATATGTGACTGACATGTTTCTATCTATCTAATCTATGTGTGAAGCTCTATTCTGTCTGTTATAAATTGTCGGGTACCGCTGCTGAATTGCCGGCCGGCTTTTTTAAAGAGACGGTGCACGAAAACACTAATATTTTTTAAAATAAATCCTTTACACTAAATGACAAGTACAGTAAGCAACACTGTCCCTGTACTTCATATATATGTGACTGACATGGTTCTATCTACCTAATCTATGTGTGAAGCTCTATTCTTTCTGTTGTAAATTGTCGGGTACCGGTGAATGCCGCTGATGAATTGCCGGCTTTTCATGTCATTCTACATTATTCTTCGTTGTTTTACTTCATGTAGAATTAACCTACAAGGAAAGAAAGGGTTTATTTTCATTCCGATATTTGTGTCCCATTGACTTGCATTGGTTTCCGGTATCGGAATCGGCGATATCCGATACTTTTTGGGTATCGGCCCGATCCAATCCGATACGATATTTCCTGATATCGGAAGGTATCGCTCAACACTAGTCATCAGAGAATGACCTATTGTTAAAATTTTACTTTTATGTTAAAGGTGTTGTCCAGTCACAATATATTGATGACCTATCCAGAAATGTTGCAATTTTCACACCGGCCACTAGGCTTTATACTATAACTTACACCCCCTGTCTGGTCACAACATAATGATGACCTCACTTTCTGTCCGGTCACAACATCAATATGTTGTTGTGACCGGACAGGAAGTTTCAGTTATAGTATAAGGCCTAATGGCCGGTGTGAAAATTGCAAGATTTGTGTTGTTTTTTTCGCAATATCAATAGTGATTTGGAAAATGAAAGAAAAAATAAATTATCAATAATTTAAAAAAATAAATAAAAACTTTGTAGTTTTTTTCAAAACTGATTTTAATTTTTTTTAAATATTTTACTGATCACACAATGTGTTTAGCACAGTATACAGAATTCTTTGCTTAGAGGTGGCTGGAGGGAACATGTTATATGTATGCAGGGAATTTGGAGTTTTTTATGAGACAAACAAGGTTGTGAACCCCATGAAAAATATATATTAAGAAGTAAATCAGCCGAGAATGTTGAACCTGACAACGTGGTGTTTAAAGGCGCCACAATTACTGCAGCGTTCATCTTTTTAACGTTCTCATTTTGTGTTTATACGCCATAACTCGGCCCATGATTAGTTGTTACACTGACTTTAATTTACATCTGCTTTCTGGTTCAGTGGAGCAGAACATGGGTCAGATTCGGGTGTTTGCTCATTTCTCTTAGTGATCCCCAGGAGGTTTGTTCACACTTGAGCCCCCCGCTCGTTATGGTTGTGTTTTTGTCTTTTTTTTTTCGCTACCATTATTTGTCACCCGGTATAAGTTTAGCCGCTCAAACTGCAGCACAGGGTTATGACGACGCGTCTCTGCAGTTTTTCAGAATATAGAGAATTATGAGACAGAAGAGAAGGTAGATCTGGAGGAGACGAGCCCCAGGGAATACCTGGATGACATCTGATTTTGACATCCAAATATTTAACTAAATGTATTTTTTTCTGCTTCACTATTGGACCATATAGGTAATAGGTGGACGTATGCACATGGCTGCACTAGATTTGTGTCATACAGATCTGTAATATCGCACCTTTTCCATGGCAGCGATCGGCAAACGTTCATTTATTGGCTGATCTCATTGCTGTATGTGGCCTAAAAGATCAGACTTGTCGGCAGCACATGTGTAAAGAAGCGGCCATCGATCTGTTGTATTCCTGATCAGTGCCTGAAATCCATCCATGTGAATCAGCCCTTAGCCTGTGTTGAGTACGTATTGTACATCTCTGTGCCTCTCATTGTATATGGAGCTACGTAGAATCATAGAATCATAGAATGGTAGAGTTGGAAGGGACCTCCTGGGTCATCTGGTCCAACCCCCTGCTCAAAGCAGGATTCACTAGATCATCTCAGACAGATGTCTGTCCAGCCTCTGTTTGAAGACGTCCATTGAAGGGGAACTCACCACCTCTCGTGGCAGCCTGTTCCACTCATTAATCACCCTAACTGTCAAAAAGTTTTTTCTAATATCTAATCTGTGTCTCCTCCCATTTAGTTTCATCCCATTGCTTCTAGTCTTTCCTTGTGCAAATGAGAATAAAGATGATCCTTCTACAATGTGACAGCCCTTGACATATTTGTAGACAGCTATTAAGTCTCCTCTCAGTCTTCTTTTTTGCAAGCTAAACATTCCCAAATCCTGCAACCGTTCCTCATAGGACATGGTTTGCAGACCAGTCACCATTCTGGTCGCTCTTCTCTGAACTTGCTCCAGTTTGTCGATGTCTTTTTTAAAATGTGGTGCCCAAAACTGTACACAGTATTCCAGATGAGGTCTGACCAAAGAGGAGTAAAGACCGATAATGACTTACGTGATCTAGACTGTATGCTTCTGTTAATACATCCCAGAATTGTATTTGCCTTTTTTGCTGCTGCATCACACTGTTGACTCATGTTCAGTCTATGATCTATTAGTATACCTAAGTCTTTTTCACATGTACTGTTGCTCAGCTCTATTCCTCCCATTCTGTATATGCTTTTTTCATTTTTATTGCCCAGATGTAGTACTTTGCATTTTTCCCTGTTAAAAACCATTCTGTTGGTTGCTGCCCACTGCTCCAGTTTATTTAGGTCTTTTTGAATCCTCTCTCTCTCTTCTCTAGTATTAGCTATCCCTCCTAGCTTTGTGTCATCAGCAAATTTAATCAGTTTACCCTCAATTCCTTCATCTAAATCATTGATAAAGATGTTGAACAATACAGGTCCCAGGACGGAGCCCTGTGGTACCCCACTTGAGACATTCATCCAGCTGGATGTGAAGCCATTTACAACCACCCTTTGAGTCCGATCACTAAGCCAGTTATGAATCCACCTAACAGTTGCCTGGTCCATTGCATACTTGGTCATTTTTTCAATAAGGATGATGTGAGATACTTTGTCAAATGCTTTGCTGAAGTCAAGATATACTATATCTACAGCATTTCCCTGATCCACCCAGTCAGTGATTCTGTCATAGAAGGAAATTAAGTTAGTCTGACATGACTTGTTAGTTACAAACCCATGCTGACTCTGGTTAATCACTTCATTCTTATCCATGTACTTACATACATGTTGTTTAATAATTTGTTCAAAGATCTTTCCTGGTATAGAAGTCAGACTCACCGGCCTATAGTTCCCTGGGTCCACCTTCTTCCCCTTTTTGAAGATAGGAACAACATTTGCTCTTCTCCAGTCTTCTGGGACTTCTCCTGTTCTCCAAGAATTTTCAAAGATTATGGAGAGTGGTTCTAAAATTTCTTCTACAATCTCCTTCAGTACTCTGGGGTGTAATTCATCTGGACCTGGAGACTTGAACTCATTTAAGTTAGCTAAATATTCCCTCACAATCTTTCTGTTTACTGATAACTTGGATTCCTCTATTCCTTTAAAAGGACAGTGAAGATCAGTTGATGTTACATTTTCTTTCTGAGAGAAAACAGATGCAAAATAGGAATTAAAAAGTTCGGCCTTCTCAACATCCTCTCTTACCATTTCTCCATTTTCATCCTGTAAAAATCCTATAGCATCTTTGACTTTTCTTTTACTTTTGACATACCCCCAAAATCCTTTTTTATTGCTTTTGACATCTCTTGCAAGCCTTAATTCATTGTCAGCTTTAGCTAACCTGATACGTGCCCTGCAGGATCTGCAGACTGCATTATAATCTTCTTTAGATATGCCTCCCTCTTTCCATTTAATAAACATTTCTTTCTTTCTTTTTAGCATGTGTTTAAGTTCTGTGTTCATCCATCCTGGTTTCCTTAAATGCTTCCCATTCTTCCTACTTTTCGGGATTGTTAACGACTGTGCTTTGAGAATCTCATTTTTAAAAATTTCCCATCCTTCCTGGACATTTTTGTCCTTAAGGACATCCAGCCATTGGATCCCTCCTATTCTCTTTCTGAGTCTCTTAAAATCTGCCTTTCTAAAATCTAACCTTGAAGTTTGAGTCTTCACATGTCTTCCTCCTCTAGTTATCCAAAATTCTATAATAGCATGATCGCTGCCTCCTAGGGTCCCAGCCACCTTTACCTCCTCAACCATTTCCTCCCTGTTTATAAGGATTAGATCCAAAGTAGCAGATCCCCTTGTTTTCTCCCCTACCTTTTGGAAGATAAAGTTGTCAGCAAGAGAGGATAAGAATTTGCTTGACCTGTTAGTTTTACTTGAGAGAGATTCCCAACAAATGTCTGGATAGTTGAAATCTCCCATGACCACTACGTCATATTTTTTGGAGAACTTGGTCATTTGATACATAAAGAGTTCATCCATATCTTCAGCTTGCCCAGGTGGCCTGTAGTAAATGCCTACAATGGTGTCCTTTCCGTTGTTCTCTCCTTGTATTCTTACCCAAACAGTTTCCACAGAACTCCCAGTCTCTGAAGCTTCAATCTCTGTGCAGATATACGCTTTTCTAACATACAATGCAACACCTCCTCCTCGTTTATCAAGTCTGTTTCTTGCAAATAAGTTGTATCCTTTTAGCCTTTTATTCCAATCATGTGTATCGTCCCACCAAGTTTCAGTGATTCCAATGACATCATATTCCTTTTCCTGCATTAGTAGTTCCAATTCTCCTTGTTTGTTGCCCATGCTTTGTGCATTTGTATAAAAACATTTTAGTTTGTGATTGGTTTCTCTTCCTCCCATATTTTTATTATTTAGATTTTTTTGTCTTTGTTCTTCTTTTCCACTTCCAGTAGCAGAGATCTCAATAGTATTTGTCAGCTGTATGGCTTTTTCTGGCCTTTTGCTTCCCTTCCCACATTGTTCTAGTTTAAAGCTCTTCTGATGAGTGTAGCAAGGCGACTTCCAAAAATACGTGTATTTTTTTAATCAGGCCCATAGAAGTGCTCTCCCTTCTGTACCACTGTACAACAGCACATGGAGGCCTTGTGCATCCAGACTACAGACTTGTAGAGACTTCACGGGCTGCAGTACTGATTCCTTATACACAACTCCCATGGGCATGAGCCTTAGGGGTACTCAAGGATTATAGCTTTGATGGTGAATCCTTAGCATAAGCCATCAATCTTTGATCAACAAGGCCTGACTTTCCAAGGCTTGGTACTATTGCATGAGCAGTGCTGCCTGGTACTGCTGTGTTAGCGGTCCTGCCTGGTACTGCTGCATGAGCGGTCCTGCTTGGTACTGCTGCATGAATGGTCTTGCCTGGTACTGCTGTATGAGCGGTCCTGCCTGGTAATGCTGCTTGAGCGGTCCTATATGGTACTGCTGCTTGAGCGGTCCTATATGGTACTGTTGCATGAGCGATCCTATATTGTACTGCTGCATGAGCGATCCTATATGGTACTGCTGCTTAAGCGGTCCTATATGGTACTGCTGCATGAGCGCTCCTGCCTGGTACTGCTGCATGAGCGCTCCTGCCTGGTAATGCTGCATGTGCGGTCCTGCCTGGTAATACTGCATGAGCGGTCCTGCTTGGTGCTGCTGCATGAATGGTCCTGCCTGGTACTGCTGTATGAGCGGTCCTGCCTGGTAATGTTGCATGAATGGTCCTACATGGTATTGCTGCTTGAGCGGGCCTATATGGTACTGCTGCTTGAGCGGTCCTATATGGTACTGTTGCAGGAGCGGTCCTGCCTGGTATTACTGCATGTGCGGTCCTATATGGTACTGCTGCTTGAGCGGTCCTATATGGTACTGTTGCATGAGCTGTCCAACCTGGTATTACTGCATGTGCTGTCCTATATGGTACTGCTGCTTTAGCGGTCCAATATGGTACTGTTGCTTGAGCGGTCCTGCCTGGTATTACTGCGTGAGCGGTCCTATAGGGTACTGCTGCATGAGCGGTCCTTCCTGGTATTACCGCATGAGCGGTCCTGCCTTGTACTGCTGCATGAGCTGTCCTGCCTTGTACTGCTTCATGAGCTGTCCTGCCTTGTACTGCTGCACGAGCGGTCCTGCCTGGTACTGCCGCGTGAGTGGTTGTGTCTGATACTGGTGCTGCTCCTTCCGTTTACTTGAATGGAATAATCCCTAGAGCATTTTGCTTTGCAGTGCTGGGGTCCTAGGAGTTTGTATGCCTTTTCCATCTTTGCAGACGTTTTCTCTGAGTACTCTAGCTTCCTCCCACACTCCTCAGACATACTGATAGGGAATGTAGGTTGTGAGCCCTAGTTGGGGCAATAATGATAATGTCTGTAATGCACTGTGGAATATGAGGGTGCTAGATAAGTAACATAAACAACAAATAGGCACAGTTGCCAATGTAGGCAATTAAAGAAGCACTCCTCCTCCTCCTCCCATCAAAGTTTGTATCCTCTTAATATATTGCAGTCATCCTATTATACTGCACTGTGTACTTACAATTGCTCATTTTGCCTTTCTACTCAGCTAATTCTTCTCTTTTCCATTATATCACCTGATTAAATACTGACTAGCTGAATCCTTCTAAGCTCTATGTAGAAACAGGAGGTCAATTTTCCCTGCATGAGTCATAAGTCACTGCAAAAGTCTATGGTAGTAAGGAGGAGGGAGCAGCTGGGTCAGGAGTGGAAGAGGGGAATGATAAATGCAGGGACAAGAGATTTCCTGTTTCTACATGGAGCTGAGAAAAGAGAAGAAATTACTGGGTAGAAAGGCAAAATGAGCAATTCTAAGTACACAGTGCTATATAATATGATGACTGCAATATATTAAGAAGATAAATATTTTGATGGGAGGAGGAGGAGGAGGAGGAGGGCTTCTTTAAGATGAGTTAGCATTTGCTGGGGAATATAACATTGCTGGCCTATCCTAAGGATTTGCAACCAATTTTACAGTCTTAAGAGACCTCAAAAACAAATAATTTGCAGCCATTTTGCTACTTTACAGGGGCCGACAGATTACCGTGGATCGGTCCGTCCACTGCAGGAGCGAGCAGCCAGACAATAAATCCCTAGAGACATCAAAAGCTAATTTGTAAGCGCACCGACTACCTGACTCCTGGAATTAACCCAACTTTGTGTCAGTATTAAATCTTCCGAATAGTTTCTGCTTAAAATATTTCTCTTAAAATGAGGCAAGATGCCAGACTCCGTGACTGCCATTGTGTGTGTATTTATCCTCGTCTTTCTTGAACTGTTCATATGAGGAGCCGCGTGAGATGCTGATGAAGAACAATGTGTTGAGCAAATATTTGCGCTTTGGGTTCTTATTACTAATAGGAAGCGACTGGAACAATAAGCTCTGACTTTACCGGCTATTTATGTACTTAGCATAGACTGTAACAATGTAAATGTACAAAGCGAGCTGCGGGGCGAGTCCACAAGTCAGCGCCCTGGAGGACAATGAGGAGTAGTCAACCATTTAGACTAGGTTAAGGTACTGATTAAAAAAAAAAAAATTCCACTAAAAGAACAAGTCCAATAAAATCTGAAATCTCTCCTCTTTCAAGGGAACATGTCATAAAAAAATGACCTATTGTTTAAATATTTTTTTTTTATATTAAATGTATTTTAAAGAAAAAAATAAATATTATTTGTATTTTTCATGTGACAATCTGTATTAAAAAATTTTTTTTTAGAAATCTTGCAATTTTCACTAGGCCTAATACTAGACTCCTACTATCTGTTCCTTCCAGAAGACTTGTCAGCAGTCTCATTATCATCACAGACAGGATTGCACTGATTAGGGCAAAGGTCATTATGAAAGGAGGAGGAGGTGAGCTGTGATATCACCTATTAAGAATGGCGGATCTTGTGTTATCTGCTGTTAGCTGTCACTGTAATAATGTCTGTGATGATAATGAGACTGCTGAAAGGTCTCCTGTAAGGAACATGTATTAGGAGTCTAGTATAAGGCCTAGTAGCCAGTGTGAAATTTGCAAGATTTCTGATATTTTTTTTTAATATAGATAGTGATAAGGAAAAAAAAAAGATAATTAAGATTAGATTAGTGGGGGTTCGGCTTTCTGTATCCCCCATAATCAGTAGATTGAAGAAGCAGTGGCGCATCGGGAGTGGCATAGCTTAGCTCATTTTAAGGTAGTTTCTTCAATCAGTTGATTGTGAAGTTCCCAGATATTGGACCCCCACTGATCTGATAATCATGACCTATCTTAAGGGTAGTTCACCAATAATAAAGTCCTTAAAGGGAATCTGTCCAGCAGGTTTTTCCTACCTCATCTGAGAGCAGCCTGTTGTAGGCAAAGAGAAGCTGAAACCAACGATGTATCACACAGGTTACTGGGTTCAGCTGTGCAGACACAATCAGAGCTTTTAGATTTAGCAATGCAGCAGAGCTGAGGAAGCAAGCCCCGCCCACACCACAGCTAACCCCGCTCACAGCAGACTCTGTATATAATGTCTATAGACAGTGAGCTGCTTATCACAAGAGGGAGCGTGTGGCACCAGGAGGCACTGCTGCTCTAGTCCAGCAATGATAAGCTCCTGGCACTAATACAATAATTGCAAGCAAACAACAGCAGGAGCATTGCTGAAATCTGTTTTAACTCCTGCAGCATGCTGTCTTCAGTGTACATAGCAAAAGCCTGCTGACAGATTCTCTTTAAAGAGGACTCTTATTTTGTTCCCGCTGCTCGCCTAAGCCATACGTTTCCCAGATTTTATTTTTTCATTTAAAATAAAAACAAAGAGGACTATATCTCTGTAATCTTATGGCGAATATGTGAAATAAAACAAACCAAGAACTGATTACTCAGGGGAAGCAGCTGGACTAAAGAAAGAGCACATTTTGTCCTGGCAAAAGGTCCTCTTTATACAGGAACATTAATTTTGATACTCATAGATTATCTCATACAGATAGATATGGCTAAACGATGAGTATAAAAAACAATATTCTGTTTTTGTACTTTAGCTGGCCTATGTGTATTACAGTGCCTACAAGTAGTATTCAACCCCCTGCAGATTTAGCTGGTTGACACATGCAGAATTAACTTGGCATTGTGACATTTGTACTGTAGATCAGCCTGGAAGTGGGAAATGCACTGCAGCAAATTTTGTTTTTGTTTTTTTTTTGTTTTGTTTTTTTTTAAACGTAAAAAGTTAATTCAGAGTGTCATTTATTATTCAACCCCTCAAACCACAAGAATTCTGTTTGGTCCCCCTAAAGTATTAAGAAGTAGTTCAGGCACCAAGAATAATGAGCTTCACATGTGTGGATTAAAGATCTCTTTTGCCAGCCTTTTCTGACTATTTAAGACCCTCCCCAAACTTGTGAACAGCACTCAGACATGGTCAACATGGGAAAGACAAAGGAGCATTCCAAGGCCATCAGAGACAAGATCGTGGAGGGTCACAAGGCTGGCAAGGGGTACAAAACCCTTTCCAAGGAGTTGGGCCTACCTGTCTCCACTGTTGGGAGCATCATCCGTAAGTGGAAGGCTTATGGAACTACTGTTAGCCTTCCACGGCCAGGACAGCCTTTGAAAGTGTCCTCCCGTGCCGAGGCCAGGCTTGTCCGAAGAGTCAAGGCTAACCCAAGGACAACAAGGAAGGAGCTCCGGGAAGATCTCATGGCAGTGGGGACATTGGTTTCAGTCAATACCATAAGTAACATACTCCACCGCAATGGTCTCCGTTCCAGACGAGCCTGTAAGGTACCTTTACTTTCAAAGCGTCATGTCAAGGCTCGTCTACAGTTTGCTCATGATCACTTGGAGGACTCTGAGACAGACTGGTTCAAGGTTCTATGGTCTGATGAGACCAAGATCGAGATCTTTGGTGCCAACCACACACGTGACGTTTGGAGACTGGATGGCACTGCATACGACCCCAAGAATACCATCCCTACAGTCAAGCATGGTGGTGGCAGCATCATGCTGTGGGGCTGTTTCTCTGCCAAGGGGCCTGGCCATCTGGTCCGCATCCATGGGAAGATGGATAGCACGGCCTACCTGGAGATTTTGGCCAAGAACCTCCGCTCCTCCATCAAGGATCTTAAGATGGGTCGTAATTTCATCTTCCAACAAGACAACGACCCAAAGCACACAGCCAAGAAAACCAAGGCCTGGTTCAATAGGGAAAAAGTCAAGGTGTTGGAGTGGCCTAGTCAGTCTCCTGACCTTAACCCAATTGAAAACTTGTGGAAGGAGCTCAAGAATAAAGTCCACATGAGACACCCAAAGAACCTAGATAACTTGGAGAAGATCTGCATGGAGGAGTGGGCCAAGATAACTCCACAGACCTGTGTCGGCCTGATCAGGTCTTATAAAAGACGATTATTAGCTGTAATTGCAAACAAGGGTTATTCCACAAAATATTAAACATAGGGGTTGTATAATAATTGACCCACACTTTTATGTTTAAAATTTAATAAAATTCAACTGAGCAACATAACTTTTTGGTTTGTAAGATTTATGCTTCTGTTCATAAAACCTACTCTCGTTTGCAGTTTGAAGGCTCTAACTTATTTGCATCTTATCAAACCAGCTAAATCTGCAGGGGGTTGAATACTACTTGTAGGCACTGTATGTGCTACTAGCCTTTCTGTAGACTTTGTATCCTGCACCTCTGTGTCATCTACTCCTAATTTACAATTGCTTAAAGGGAATCTTTCATCAGGTTTTTGCTACCCCATCTGAGAGCAGCATGACATAAAGACAGAAACCCTGATTCTAGCGATGTATCACTTACTGGACTGTTTGTTATAGTTTTGATAAAATCACAGTTTTCTCTGCTGCAGGTCTATCAGCTGAGTTCTGTATAACCCCGCCCACACCACTGATTGGCAGCTTTCTGTGTGTAGCTGACAATCAGTGGTGAGGGCGTGGTTGGACTACCTGGCATTACTAGTCCTCTAGTGATAATCTCCTTCTGACAAAACTGTGATTTTATCACAACTACAGTAAGCAGCCCAGTAAATGACACATCGCAGGAATCAGGGTCTCTTCCTGTAACTCAGATTAGGTAGCAAAAACCTGCTGACAGAATCCTTTTGAATAAAGAGGTTCCTTTGTATATTATTTTTATCTCTGTGCAGATGTGTGCCATACAGGGGCAGTGGAGAACTGTGATATCTCTAGCATTGTCATTGCTGCCATTAGTCTCTGTTTTTTAGAATCTGAAACAAGAGACAAACTCTTATACAATATCTGCAGATTACTAATATTATAAGAAAGTCTAATACAGTTTATTGGTTTTATTGCCGCCTTCAAGGGTTGTCATTAGAGCGCTCTACAGCGACCATTGCCTCCCGCGCTCGTCTGTCTGAGAGAGAAGAAGAAGCCGTCACTTGCTTTGAGAAATCCAGTTGGATTGCACAAGTCTTCTTACAAGAATTAGACAAGGTGCGTAATAACCCAAGATTTATATGGTCTCACGACGGACAGGAGTGAATCCATATTGTCTCGTGATTCCCTGAAATGTCAGTGAAGTGTTGGAGACTTATCCTTCTTTAATAGTGGAGAACGTAATGTTACACATATACTTCACGTATATTAGCTTAGCTGTTCAGCATTTAAATACACCAAAGTCCTGCTGAATTGATGGGATGAGTCAGACCTACAGTGTAAAGCATGGTGGAAATTCAGTGCAGCCGCTTGAGTCTATGACAAGACTATCACAGACCTTTATAGCTGTATCCTTATAAATATGAGATTTAAAGCTCTCAAAGAAAATAAATCATAGGTACCCATTAGACATGGCCTAAAGCTGCACAATCACTGCTTAAAGGGAAACTATCAGGGCGATTTTACTCCAGAAACGAGTGGCATGGTTGGAAAGCTCCTAATACAACAATAAAAATGATACCTGTCTTGTAGTAATCTGATGTGCCAGTGCTGAGAAATGAAGCTTTGAAGCCACATGCAAATTAGCCTGGAAGTGACAGGACACGCCCCCAATGCGCTTCCTGGTTAATTTTTATGTGGCTTCAGACCTTCATTTCTCAGCTCTGGCACATCGGATTACTACAAGACAGATATCATTTTTATTGTTGTATTAGGAACTATCTAGCCATGCCACTAGTTTCTGGAGTAAAACCGTCCTGATTTTATCCCTTTAATAGTTTAAGGATCCAAGATTAGTCTTCTTGTGAAGTCAGTGTCCCATAGCAATCTAAGCAGCTAATGCTAGTCTTTTGCGTGAACGGTGGCAATAAATTCGCAAACCAAGTCTCCTCAAATTTATACTAAGAATTTTAAATGGGAGGAGTAATGTGGGCATAGTATCCAAGGGGACTTAGTTCAAGCCAGATTTCTTAAAGGGGCTAATTATTCCCTAAATGGCCTTAAACAAATAAATAGTGGTATATAATCCTGTATATCTGCTCCCGCCTTACCCTAGCTGCTCAGTAGAAGTCCCACGGATTTGGATGCCATGAGTCTGTAGCTGAATTCTCTTCTGCGCAGATGCATTACAGAGTGGTGTTTTGACCGATCAGTGAGGGTCTCAACACCCGGAACAGAACATAGCAGCCCCTATAAATATTAAAAAGTAACTAACATTTAATATATTTTTCTAAGTAAAAATTCAGAAAACTGTACATTATTTTGCAAATCTAAAAGCAGCTTATAGCAGACGTAGATTTAATTTTCCGATTTATTAAGAGGGGTGACCTTTTGTAATAAATATCACATAAATCACTCCAACTCACCGCTGTATAAGACTTTTGTAACATTCGCCAGTCACAGGAACTGTGCGCCATTGTGTTAGTATTAGCTTTTAGGTAGAGAACACTGACATCTGCTGGAGAGTGACGGGATAGCACTATTACGATATGAGCATGCTATGGGGAATGTGCAAGAAGGTAAATTTTCCCTATGATACCATTTATTTTACAACTAGGGGGCAGCTCTGAACTCTTTCTGTACGTGGAGGAGAAGAAAAAAAATGTTCTCTTGCTTATTATGCGACGGCATATTCAACAGCATTGTACAGAAGTTTCTCCCCACTTAGGCCAATTCCACATGGGTGTATTTCATGGACCGGATATGGACTGCCTTATAGATATTTATGGGGCTGTAAGTTCGGTTTGGGAGATCCACGGACTTTCCTGGCATTGTGGTTCATTAATGTACTAGGCCGAGAACCCATCCCAAGGCACATAATGGAGTTTATTTATGTCAGCTACTCACAATATGGTTTGATCAGTATATTTGTATTTTTTGGAGTGTGATGAGCAAACTGGAGGACCCAGGGGGAACCTAAGTAGACTCCAAAGCTACAAAAAAAGCTAAATTAGTGATCTTGAAGTTTTCACACTGGCCACTGGAGCTATTTTAGACAGTTTTTTTCTGGAAAAGTTTTCAGTAGACTCATTATCATCACAAGCAGTAATACAATGACAGAAAACACCTCTATAGACTACTGATAACACAATAGGTGATGTCACAGCTCCCCCCTCCTTTCACAATGACCTTTGCACACGCTCATTAGACGCGTTAATACAAAAGATGCTGCTAATGTACATGTACATTTCCTGAAACTTGAAGTATAAGTCTAGAATATCCCCAGAGAACAGTGTGAAAATTGCAAGATTTCTAATTTTTATTCTAAATACTGATTCTGATATGAAAAGAAAGCATTGCCCAAAATGTTTAGAAAGTCCATTTCCATGATAATAAAATGATTGTGCAGTCACCTCCATTGTCATTGTATCATGGATCTCTTTATTCTGCTTGTTCACACTTGTTTTTTATTGGTTTCTTAAATTTCAAAATTAAGTTGTTTTTTTTCCCACTTTTTTTTTCTTTTCTTATGTCTATCCTTAGAGTATGACCAGCACTCACTCCAGGACATCCAAGAGCGGCTCTTCTTCAGGCCAAGACTTTGAGCTTAACTACTTCCTGGAGGTAGCACTGGGGGCAGCCTATGCAGCACATTTCAAGAGGGGGTAAGTGGTCACGTTTTGTTGGCTACTATGTTATTACTGGAGCAATATCTTTAACCAATTAATATTTATTTTTTTTATTGTCTGGAGACCTAAAATTGACATAAAGTGAGAAAAAAATGAAAACACCAGCTCACCGGTATAGGAGATTTTCCAGAATGGGGGCGACGCACGGAGATTCCCATCCTGTTCCTGGGTGATAACAAGTGTGGAAGGGGATCCAGCAGCCACAAAAATTGGATACATTTACTAGAACATTAATACCAAAGGAAAAATAAAATCATAATGAGTGAAAAAAGGAGAAACTCCGGGTCTACGTATTTCGAGCAAGAAGCTTGGTCAAGGCTAAGAGTTTCTCGCTCGAAACGCATAGACCCGGAGTCTCTCCTTTTTTCACTCATTATTGTTTTATTTTTCCCTTGGTTTTAATGTTATAATTCCCGACCGCCCACTGTATATAAACGTCGGCGCTGCTCGGGCTCTGTGCAGCGCCGACGTTTATAAACGGTCAGTGGTCCCGCAGCGCTCAGGACCCTGCAAGCGCTGAGGGTGCGGTGCAGAGTGACAGCTCTGACAGGGGACATCATCGGGACCTGATTGATCCCAATGATGTTAACCCTTTGCTATCTTCTATATGCCACGATCTATAGCGATTGCGGCATTTAGAAGATAGTGAGAGGAGAGGGGGTCGTCCACTTACCTCTCTGACGGCCTCCTGATGTCTTACAGGACCTGCCGTTGTCATGGCAGCCAGAGGTCACATGACTGCCTCCGGGTCTGCCATGTACGGTGTCCTGCTAGACTCAGCCTACAGCTGAAGTCTAGCAGGAGACACTGACTGTGAAACTGTCAGCAGAGCTCTCATGCAATGCAATACATGTCTATTGCATTGCATGACAACAGTGATTAGAAAAATAAAAATTAATGTCCCATACAGGGACTAAGTAAAAATGTAAAAAAAAAGTCTAAAAAATGTTTTCAAACTGTTTAAAAAAAAATCACAAAATAAATAAAAACAAATAAATAAAATATTAAACCAATAAATCCGTATATTTATGCAAAATCAAAAAAAGTACACATATTTGGTATCACCGCGTCCGAAACAACCCGATCTATAAAACTGTCACACTAATTAACTCCTTCTGTGCACACCTTAATAAAAATAAATAAAAAACGGAGCAAAAAACTATGCTTTTTCATCATATCGCCAAACAAAAAGTGGAAAAAAATGTGATAAAAAAGGAAAATGGAAATAAAAATGGTACCGCTGAAAACGTCACCTTGTTCCGCAAAAAAAAAGCCGCCATACAGCTCCATCAGCCGAAAAATAAAAAAGTTATAGCTCTCAGAATAAAGCGATGCAAAAAAAAATTTTTTTCTATAAAATTGTTTTATTGTGTAAAAGCGCCAAAACATAAAAAAAATATACGGTAAGTGTAGTATCGCTGTAAACGTACTGACCCGAAGAATAATGCTGCCTTATCACTTTTACCACACGCAGAACGGTATAAAAAAAAACCTCAAAAAACAATTCCTGAATTGTTGGTTTTTGTTAATTTTACCTCCCAAAAAACGGAGGTAAAATTAGGTGAGGGTAAAACATTTTTTGTGGTAAAAATATAATTATGTTTTTTTCACTGCCCAATGTTGTAAATTAAAAAATACTCACTACTTCCCTAGATGAATTCCTTGAGAGGTGTAGTTTACAAAATGGGGTCATTTGTGGAGGTTTCTGCTGTTTTGGCATGTCAGCGACTCTTCAAATGTGACATGGTGTCTGCCACCTATCCCAGCCAACATAGCGCTTCTTTCTCTTCCGAACCCTGCCGAATGCGAAAGCAGTGGTTTTCCCCCACATATGGGGTATCGGCATACTCAGGAGAAATTGCACAACAAATTTCATGGTGCAATTTATCCTGTTATCCTTATGATAATGCAAAATTAGGGGATGAAAAACATTTTTTGTGGGAAAAATGTGAAAATTTTATTTTTATGGCTCAATATTATAAATTTCTGTGAAGCAGCTGGGGGTGCAAGGTGCTCACCACACATCTAGATAAGTTCCCTTAGGGGTCTAGTTTTCAAAATGGTGTCACTTGTGGGGGGTTTCCACTGTTTAGGCACATTAGGGGCTCCCCAAATGCAACATGGCGTCCTCTAATTATTCAAGCAAATTTTACATTCAAAAAGTCAAATGGCGCTCCTTCCCTTTCAAACCCTGCCGTGCGCCCAAACAGTGGTTTGCCTCCACATATGGGGTATCGGCGTGTTCAGGAGAAATTGTACAACAAATTTCATGGTGCAATTTCTCCTGTTACCCTTATGATAATGCAAAATTAAGGGATGAAAAACGTTTTTGTGGGAAAAATGTGAAAATTTTATTTTTACGGCTCAATATTATAAACTTCTGTGAAGCACCTGGGGGTGCAAGGTGCTCACCACACATCTAGATAAGTTCCCTAAGGGGTCTAGTTTCCAAAATGGTGTCACTTGTGGTGGGTTTCCACTGTTTAGGCACATCAGGGGCTCCCCAAACGCAACATGGCGTCCGCTAATTATTCAAACAAATTTTACATTCACAAAGTCTAATGGCGCTCCTTCCCTTCCGAACCCTGCCGTGCGCCCAAACAGTGGTTTTCCCTCACATATGAGGAATTAGCATGCTCATGAGAAATTGCACTACAAATTGTGTAGTCCATTTTTTCCTGTTACCCTTGTGAAAATAAAAAAATTTGGTCTAAAGTAACATTTTTGTGAAAAAAAGTTAAATGTTCATTGTTTTCTTCCACATTCCAAAAATTCCCGTGAAACACCTGAAGGGTTAATAAACTTCTTGAATGTGGTTTTGGGCACCTTGAGGGGTGCAGTTTTTGAATGGTGTCACTTTTGGGTATTTTGTGTCATAAAGACCCCTCAAAGTCACTTCAAATAATATGTGGTCCCTAAAAAAATGTTTTTGTAAATTTTGTTGGAAAAATGAGAAATCGCTGGTCAGCTTTTAACCCTTATAGCTCCCTTACAAAAAAAAATTTTGGTTCCAAAATTGTGCTGATGTAAAGTAGACATGTGGGAAATGTTATTTATTAACTATTTTGTGTGACATATCGCTCTGATTTAAGGGCATAAAAATTCAAAGTTTGAACATTGCAAAATTTTCAAAATTTTCGCCAAATTTCTGATTTTTTTCACAAATAAACGCAAGTGATATTGAAGAAATTTTACCACTATCATGAAGTACAATATGTCACGAAAAAACAGTCTCAGAATCAGGGGGATCCGTTGAAGCGTTCCAGAGTTATTACTTCATAAAGTGACAGTGGTCAGAATTGAAAAAATTGGCCCGGTCACGAAGGCAAAAACAGGCTCTGGCGCGAAGTGGTTAACTTACCCAATTTTTGCAGCTGCTGGATCCCCTTCCACACTTCTTTTTACGCTAAATTGACAAGCAGACATACTAGACACAAAAGCAAAAAGGACTGGCCCAGATGGCGTGATGGCATCTTGTTCACAATCACTGAGATGTAACCCAGTAATTGACCAATCAGTAAATGGCCCCACGCGATGGTAAAATCATAAAACAGCACAACAAGATGATTGTAGCCATCAAAGAAAAAGAAGTGTTGACTTACACACTTTTTGTCTCTTTGATGCTTATGTTCGTGTGCTAAGTGTCCATGGGTTGACTCCTTGACGTACAGGTGGTGTCAGCCAAATTTGTTCATTATGTAGATCGTGATGATTGGAGAAATGCAAGGGAAAGTGTCATCAGAAAATAACCTATCGTTTAGATCAAGTTTTTATGTAATATATATATATATTTTTAATTTTGACAATTTTTTTATACCACTGTTTTAAAAAATAAAATTTGTGAAAATTGTTAAGATTCATAAGGTCATTTTAGATTCGTTCTTTGTCCTTTCATGAAAAGTTTTCAGCAGGCTCTTTATCATCAGAGGCAGGATTACAATAACAGGTAACACTGCTGATCACACAGGATCCATCAATGGCAGTAAACGATGTCACAGCTCCTCCTGTTCTCCCTCCCTTCACAGTGACTTTTGCACACACTCATTAGATGCTTCAATACAAAAGATAGGGTCAGGGTCTGTTCATAGTTATTATATTTTTTATTTATTTATTTTTGTGTGTGTTTTTTTGAAGAATGTTTTAAATTTATTTGTAATAAGAATTGTTTATAGGGGAAATTATGTGAGTTGTTCTTGAAATTTTCCCCGGGTCGATCACAATTGTAATATGCAGAATGAAGTAACAACGTTTTGACCTTTTAAACCACGTGTGGGTCTTCATCAAGCTTGACAAATAAAGACGTTGGATGCCGTCTCAATGGTTTTCTTGCTATTCATTGCTGAGTATATTCACAGCGACTCGAAATGTGTTTTTTTTTATTCTTCTTTAATTACATTTAATCCATGAATCACTTACAGGATGTGAGGAATTACAAGTGTTCCATGAGGCCGGGAATGAATGAGTCAGAAGGGTTTAGAGAATGTGTTAGAATGTGATCTCTGTGTCTGAGGAGACATTCGGCTTTTCTCTGTTACAATTTGTAGTCATCGCCCGGATGGTAAAGGAAACGTAAGGCGCTGGTCACATTCTGGCGCACACAGTCCGGATACTTGTGTATGTGAATAGAGTTTCGTAACAATTAGTGATGGGCGAGAACTAAAATGCTCGGGTGCTCCATGCTTGGTTCGAGCACATTGGAATACTCGGGTGCTCGACCCGACCATCGAGCCCAATGTAAGTCTATGGGAAACTCGAGCATTTTTCAGGCGGCTCCCCCCTCGGTGTGCAGAGGGCCTAAAAATTGCCCAAATCGATGGGAATGGTGCTCAAATGACATGGGGAGAGCATGAGGAAGACCTCTGGAAGCATTTCTGACTCCCAGGTCACTGCTGTCAACAACGTTGTCAGAGGTATTACTCCACTTTTACGGACTCGCAACATACCAAAACGAAACCAAAATGGATTTTCCTGGGAAATATGTTAAGGAACATCCTTTCCAGGGTAATGACTTGTACAGTACAGACCAAAAGTTTGGACACACCTTCTCATTTAAAGATTTTTCTGTATTTTCATGACTTTGAAAATTGTACATTCACACTGAAGGCATCAAAACTATGAATTAACACATGTGGAATTATATACTTAACAAAAAAAGTGTGAAACAACTGAAAATATGTCTTATATTCTAGGTTCTTCAAAGTAGCCACCTTTTGCTTTGATGACTGCTTTGCACACTCTTGGCATTGTCTTGATGAGCTTCAAGAGGTAGTCACTGGAAATGGTCTTCCAACAATCTTGAAGGAGTTCCCAGAGATGCTTAGCACTTGTTGGCCCTTTTGCCTTCACTCTGCGGTCCAGCTCACCTCAAACCATCTCGATTGGGTTCAGTTCTGGTGACTGTGGAGGCCAGGTCATCTGGCGTAGCACCCCATCACTCTCCTTCTTGGTCAAATAGCCCTTACACAGCCTGGAGGTGTGTTTGGGGTCATTGTCCTGTTGAAAAATAAAAGATGGTCCAACTAAACGCAAACTGGATGGAATAGCATGCCGCTGCAAGATGCTGTGGTAGTCATGCTGGTTCAGTATGCCTTCAATTTTGAATAAATCCCCAACAGTGTCACCAGCAAAGCACCCCCACACCATCACACCTCCTCCTCCATGCTTCACGGTGGGAACCAGGCATATAGAGTCCATCCGTTCACCTTTTCTGCGTCGCACAAAGACACGGTTGTTGGAACCAAAGATCTCAAATTTGGACTCATCAGACCAAAGCACAGATTTCCACTGGTCTAATGTCCATTTTTTGTGTTCTTTAGCCCAAATAAGTCTCTTCTGCTTGTTGCCTGTCCTTAGCAGTGGTTTCCTAGCAGCTATTTTACCATGAAGGCCTGCTGCACAAAGTCTCCTCTTAACAGTTGTTGTAGAGAGGTGTCTGCTGCTAGAACTCTGTGTGGCATTGACCTGGTCTCTAATCTGAGCTGCTGTTAACCTGCGATTTCTGAGGCTGGTGACATGGATAAACTTATCCTCAGAAGCAGAGGTGACTCTTGGTCTTCCTTTCCTGGGGCGGTCCTCATGTGAGCCAGTTTCTTTGTAGCGCTTGATGGTTTTTGTAACTGCGCTTGTGGACACTTTCAAAGTTTGCCCAATTTTTCGGACTGACTGACCTTCATTTCTTAAAATAATGATGGCCACTCGTTTTTCTTTACTTAGCTGCTTTTTTCTTGCCATAATACAAATTCTAACAGTCTATTCAGTAGGAATATCAGCTGTGTATCCACCTGACTTCTGCACAACACAATTGATGGTCCCAACCCCATTTATAAGGCAAGAAATCCCACTTATTAAACCTGAAAGGGCACACCTGTGAAGTGAAAACCATTTCCGATGGCTACTTCTTGAAGCTCATCAAGAGAATGCCAAGAGTGTGCAAAGCAGTCATCAAAGCAAAAGGTGGCTACTTTGAAGAACCTAGAATATAAGACATATTTTCAGTTGTTTCACACTTTTTTGTTAAGTATATAATTCCACATGTGTTAATTCATAGTTTTGATGCCTTCAGTGTGAATGTACAATTTTCAAAGTCATGAAAATACAGAAAAATCTTTAAATGAGAAGGTGTGTCCAAACTTTTGGTCTGTACTGTATATAAAGCAAAATAAATAATCAAAAACAAAAATACTCCTCCACACCTTGGGCTATGTTCACACGTAGCGTTTTTGATGCGTTTTTTCACTTTTGCATTACTTTCAACTGTGACAAATGCATTCACCGGGAAATGTCATTTTAACATGTTACAACCTTATCTGGCCATGTGGTGTGTGACACATCATCAGACGCATCGTGTTTCATTCATGAAGGAGGGACTCTGAAAGTCACAAAGTCTATTTTTATAGGGCTATCAGGCAGCCTTTATTATTCTTAATGGGCCAGCAGTTGGCCCTCACTATTCTTTGAGAGCCATCAGCCGGCTATGTATACTTTTATTGCGTATTCAGTGAGTGGCAGGGCTGCCCAAAATTTGGACGCACCCCAATACCCCTTCGAAGAGACTTAGAGGAGGGCCTCCTGAAAACAATGTTCTCATTATTAGGAAGTAGGTCTCCCATTGTGTTTGCCTATACAGTGAATGCAAGGGTTGCCAAAAATTTGGAAGCACTTCAATGCCCCTTGGAAGAGACGTGGAGGTCAGAGGGCCTCCTGAAAACAATGTTCCCATTATTAGGAAGTGGGTCTCCCATTGTGTTTGCCTATGCAGTGAATGCAAGGGCTGCCAAAAATTGGGAGGCACTCCAATGCTCCTTGGAAGAGATGTGGAGGAGGGCCTCATAAAAAAATGTTCCCATTAGAAAGGAGCGGGCCTCCTATACTAGTAATGCCCATGCACTAAGTGTATGGGCTGACAAACATTTACCCCTGGGGGGTATACATGAACATACTGTATAGAATTTTTTTTTCCGGGCATCATAAACACCCTTTAAACAAAATTATGTGGGTGTTGCATCACGGACCACGGTCACCCTGGTGATATGGTGGTGGAGGATGAGGAGAAGGAGGAGGACAAGAGCAAATAGCCAAAATCAGGAAGCGTATACCCATGTGTGTGTGTGTGAAGAGGTGCATGGGAATACACCTCCCAAAAAAAGACACTGGATTTGAGTTTGTTACGCTGCTATCATTTGGTGGTGTTGAGAAGTCTGGCCCAATCCAGCCCTTTTTCATTTTTATAAGAGTCAGCCTGTCAGCATTTTCAGTTGACAGGAGGATGCGCTTATCAGTTATAATTCCACCAGCGGCACCTGCTCTGATAAAACGCTAGCGGCAGGACAGGCCAGGACCTCCAAGGCATAGAGAGACAGTTCATTCCACGTATCCAGCTTGGATACCCAATAATTATAAGGCACAGAGGAATCACGGAGGAAGTTGGTACGGTAGGCAAGGTACCATCTACCCAAACTTTGAACTCCTTGTGAGAGTACCCCGCGCCTCAGGGCTTGTGCGATGGGAGGGGCTGAGAAAATTCTCCCAGAACTTTGACAGTGTTCCCCTGCCTCTGCTGGATTGAAGTTGTGTCTCTCTCGCCTGTACTCCTTGGTTGTCCAACGAACTGTTGTAACGGGTCTGGGAGGCGGAACCTCTGAGCTACTATACAAGGGGGCGGTCCTTGTAAGGGAGCGGGTGGCGACCAGGGAAGACGGGCTGGAAGTCTCAGCAGGTGAACGGGACAGTCTCTGAGTGAACGGGACAGTCTCTGAGTGAACGGGCTGGAGGTCACGGCAAGTGACCGGGGCAGTCTCTAGGTATAGGGTTGGTACGACCTGTGGCGGCTGAAGATAGACGTGAGCTCCCAGGTGAGCAGGCGAGAGTCTCTGGATGAACGGGTGGTCACAGCATGTGACGGCGGAGCCTCCAGGAAGACCAGCGGACAGGCGACAGATGAGCGCTCCCAGGTGAGCGGGCAGAAGTCTCTGGACAGGCGGGTGGTCACAGCACGTGACGGCAGAGCCTCCGGGTAGGCAAGCAGACTGGTAGCAGATGAGCGCTCCCAGGTGAGCGGGCAGGAGTCACTGGACAGGCAGGTGGTCACAGCACGTGACGGCGGAGCCTCCAGGTAGGCTAGCAGGCAGGTAGCAGATGTGCGCTCCCAGGTGAGCGGGCAAGCTGGTCCATAGACAGACTGACAGGAGTTGGAAGGCAGACCGTCGGACCACAGGCAAGCAGGCAGGTAGCTGATGTGCGCTCCCAGGTGAGCGGGCAGGCTGGTCCTTAGACAGACTGACAGGATTAGTAAGGCAGACCGTCGGACCTCAGACTAGCAGGCAGGTAGCAAGTAATCAGGCAGGAATCTGGCAGGTAACTGGCAACGGGACCTGAGGGCTGAAGCACAGGTGAGACACAGGTGCAAACAACATTGCTCGGGCACCTCCATTTTGGAGGAGGTGCCTTATATATGGTAAAGTCCTCCGGCCATTGGCCGGGGACTCCTTAGGACGGCGCGCGCGGCCCCTTTAAGAGGGAGGGAGAGCGCGCGCGCGCGCCCTAAGCACAGAGGCCGGGAAGGAGCGCGCGCTGCCAGCAGAGCGGGAGAGGGACGCCGGGCACGGAGCAGAGCGGTGAGGGGAACAGCGTCCCTGCCTAGCAGAGGGCAGGGACGCCGGCACTACAGTACCCCCCCCTTTAGGCCCCCCCTTTTTTAGGCCAGACAGAAATTTAGCAAGGATGAGAGGGGCATGGATGTTCTCCCGGGGCTCCCACGTTCTCTCCTCAGGACCAAACCCCTTCCAATCTACCAGAAAAAGGTCTTCCCTCTTACCCTTTTGGTAGCAAGAATGTTCTCTACCTCAAACTCGTCCTCAGCGGAAACCGGAGCAGGAGGCGTACCTGTAGACTTGGAAAAAGAGTTAAGCACCACGGGTTTGAGGAGAGATACATGGAAGGAGTTAGGGATCCGTAAGTTGGCCGGGAGTTTCAATTTATAGGCCACCGGGTTGATCTGACTGATGACCTCCAGAGGACCGATGAACCGAGGCCCTAACTTGTAAGAAGGTATCTTGAGTCGAACATATTTAGATGAGAGCCAGACCTTATCTCCTGGACGAAATTGTGGAGGATCCAGGCGTTTTTTGTCAGCGTGTCTTTTCATACGCTCGGATGACAGAAGGAGTGCGGACCGGGTACTCTCCCATATGGAGGAAAATTTGCTAACGAGAGATTCCGCAGCCGGGTTGTCCACAGAGGTGGAGACAGGAAAAGGAATCCGAGGATGCTGACCGAAAACTACAAAAAACGGGGATTTGGAGGAGGATTCGCTCTCGTGATTATTATAAGAGAACTCGGCCCATGGTAGGAGATCCACCCAGTCAGAATGGTGGGCATTAACGAAGTGCCGGAGGTAACTGGTCAGGTTCTGATTGATCCGCTCCACTTGACCATTGGACTGTGGGTGGTAAGCGGAGGAGAAGTCCAGGGTGACGTCTAGTAGTTTACAAGTGGCTCTCCAGAAACGTGAGGTGAACTGTACCCCACGATCCGACACGATGTGGAGGGGCAGGCCATGAAGACGGAAGATATGGCGGATAAAGTCTTTAGCCAGCTCGGGTGCAGACGGGAGGCCTGGCAGGGGAATAAAGTGAGCCATCTTGGAAAAGCGGTCAGCGACCACCCAAATGACCGTACAACCGACAGAGACGGGGAGATCAGTTATGAAGTCCATAGCAATATGCTGCCAGGGGGCAGCAGGCACAGGAAGCGGAAGGAGGCGTCCGGCTGGCAGATGTCTCGGGACTTTGTTGCGGGCGCAGGACACACAGGCAGAAACAAAGTCTATTACGTCCTTGTGCAGGGTAGGCCACCAATAGTGCCGGGCAATAAGCTGGAGGGTCTTTTTCTGACCGGCGTGGCCAGCTAGCTTAGACGAATGGCCCCAGTGTAGGATCTTCTCCCGATCAGGTACTGAAACAAACGTCTTACCGGGAGGGAGACGATTTAGACTCACGGGAGCCACCTGCATCACTCTGGCGGGATCGATGATATGTTTAGGTTCTTCCTCGAGATCGGACACCAGAAAGGATCGGGACAAGGCGTCTGCTTTGACGTTTTTGTCAGCCGGGCGAAAATGAAGAACAAAATCAAAGCGAGCAAAAAACAAGGACCACCGGGCTTGGCGCGGGTTAAGTCTCTGGGCATGCTGGAGGTAAGCCAAGTTCTTGTGGTCAGTGTAAATTATTACCGGATGAAGAGCCCCCTCGAGTAGGTAACGCCACTCCTCCAACGCCAGCTTGATGGCCAATAACTCTCGGTCTCCTATGGAATAGTTGCGCTCAGAAGAGGAGAAGAGTTTGGAGAAGAAGCCACAAGTTACCATTCTCCCGGAAGATGATTTTTGAGTAAGTACCGCTCCGGCTCCAGAGGAGGAGGCGTCAACTTCCAGGAAGAACTGCTTGTTGCCGTCCGGGTGATGCAGCACCGGGGCGGAAGAGAAGGCCTGTTTTAGGGAAAGAAAGGCCTCCTCTGCTTCGGGCGGCCACTCTTTGGGATTAGTACCCTTACGGGTGAGCGCGGAAATTGGGGCAGTCCGGGAAGAGAAGTGTGGTATGAAGAGGCGGTAGTAGTTGGCGAAGCCCAGGAATCGCTGAATGGCCTTCAACCCCTCCGGTCGGGGCCATTTCTCGATGGCAGACAGTTTCTCAGGATCCATTTGTAGGCCGGTCTGAGAGATAATGTAGCCCAGAAACGGAAGCGAGGTCTGCTCAAAGAGGCACTTCTCATATTTAGCGTAGAGATGGTTCTGCCTGAGCCTGAGCAGGACCTGACGAACGTCCCTCCGGTGAGTCTGGAGATCCGGAGAGAAGACCAAGATGTCATCCAGGTACACCACTACGCAGGAGTAGAGAAGGTCCCGGAAGATGTCATTGACCAACTCTTGAAAGACGGCAGGAGCGTTACAGAGGCCAAAGGGCATTACCAGATATTCATAGTGGCCGTCCCGGGTGTTGAATGCCGTCTTCCATTCATCCCCCTGACGGATACGAACCAGGTTGTACGCCCCACGGAGGTCTAGTTTGGTGAAGATTCTAGCCCCCCTCAGACGATCAAATAACTCCGGAATGAGCGGAAGGGGGTACTTATTCTTCACCGTGATCTGGTTAAGGCCTCTATAGTCTATACAGGGACGGAGAGAGCCGTCCTTCTTTTTGACGAAAAAGAAGCCTGCTCCCGCCGGGGAGGCAGATTTCTGGATGAATCCCCTGGCCAGATTCTCCTCAATATATTCGGACATCGAGCGGGTCTCAGCAGCGGATAATGGATAAATACGCCCACGGGGAGGAGAAGTACCAGGTAACAAGTCGATAGGGCAGTCGTATGGTCTATGAGGAGGTAGTGTCTCTGCTTCCTTTTTATTAAAGACATCAGCATAAGACCAATAAGGGATCGGAAGTCCAGGTAGATTAGCTGGGGTAGGAGAAGGACGGACGGGATGGACGGGAACCAGACAGGTCTTATGGCAGCCCTGTCCCCAGCGAAGGACTTCTCCGGTCTGCCAGTCAAGAACGGGTGCATGTCTCTGGAGCCAAGGTAGACCTAGCAGGAGGGCGTGAGAGAGTCCAGGTGGAACATGGAAGGAGATACTTTCAGAATGCAGCATTCCCACCTGCAGAGTAATGGATTCGGTGATGAGTTGGATGGGGCGTGGTAAGAGCCCCCCATCCACGGCAGCAACAGACAAGGGTACAGCCAGAGGTTTGGTGGGGATGCAGTATTTCTCTACCAGGGACTGTGAGATAAGATTCCCGGCTGCTCCAGAGTCAAGTTGGGCTAGTTCGAAATAACGGTTCTCCCCGTAGACGATTGAAACTGACAACAGCAGGGATGGAGAGGATTTATTCTTGTCTAGGTGGACCTCTCTGAGCGAACCTAGACACAGGCGTTTCCCGACCTCTCCGGGCAGGCACGGATCCGGTGCTCCTTACTGCCACAGTAGAAGCAGGTCCCCTCGGCACGGCGTAAGTCCTGACGGGTCTTGACCATCTTGGTCTGGTCGACCTGCATAGGCTCAGGAGAGTGTACCTGGTAAGAGACAGAAGGAGTGAGGGGTTTCTGAAAAGTAGGAGCTAGACGTGGTAATCTCCTCTCACGGGTGACCTCTCTGGCACGCTCCTGGAACCGTAGGTCAATCCGGGTGGCAAGAGTTATTAAATCATCGAGAGTGGTAGGAATGTCCCGACCGGCAAGCTCATCTTTAATACGGCCGGACAGACCCTCCCAGAAGACGGAAACCAGAGCGTCGTTATCCCAGGCCAGCTCCGAGGCAAGGGTACGGAACCGTATGGCATATTGGCCCACGGTGAGACTTTCCTGACGGAGGCGTAGCAGAGATGATGCGGATGAGGTCTTCCGTCCGGGTTCGTCGAAGACTTTCCGGAAAGCCGTGAGAAAAGCAGGCAAGTTGGATACCAGGGGGTCTCCTCTCTCCCATAGAGGATTTAGCCAGGCCAGGGCCTCCCCGGTGAGATGGGACATGATGAATGCAATTTTGGCCCGGTCGGAGTTAAACTGGTGAGATAATAGTTCAAAGTGCAGGGTGCACTGATTTATGAAGCCCCGAGCCTGGGCGGAGTCGCCTCCGAAGCGAGGAGGTGCAGAAAGCCGGGGTCCGGGGTAAGATACCATGGTATTAGTGGGCAGTGGAGCTGCCGGATTGCGAGACATGGCACTGGCGGAGGTTGCTGGTGGAGCAGTCAGAGTGTCCAGGCGAGTATTGACATTCCGCAGGTGACCCAGAATGGACTCCTGTTGGGACCTTTGACGGGACAGTTCATGACACAGGTCCGAGAGCGAGGGAGCTTGGGTGCCACCGGGTTCCATGGCCCGAGCAAACTGTAACGGGTCTGGGAGGCGGAACCTCTGAGCTACTATACAAGGGGGCGGTCCTTGTAAGGGAGCGGGTGGCGACCAGGGAAGACGGGCTGGAAGTCTCAGCAGGTGAACAGGACAGTCTCTGAGTGAACGGGACAGTCTCTGAGTGAACGGGCTGGAGGTCACGGCAAGTGACCGGGGCAGTCTCTAGGTATAGGGTTGGTACGACCTGTGGCGGCTGAAGATAGACGTGAGCTCCCAGGTGAGCAGGCGAGAGTCTCTGGATGAACGGGTGGTCACAGCATGTGACGGCGGAGCCTCCAGGAAGACCAGCGGACAGGCGACAGATGAGCGCTCCCAGGTGAGCGGGCAGAAGTCTCTGGACAGGCGGGTGGTCACAGCACGTGACGGCAGAGCCTCCGGGTAGGCAAGCAGACTGGTAGCAGATGAGCGCTCCCAGGTGAGCGGGCAGGAGTCACTGGACAGGCAGGTGGTCACAGCACGTGACGGCGGAGCCTCCAGGTAGGCTAGCAGGCAGGTAGCAGATGTGCGCTCCCAGGTGAGCGGGCAAGCTGGTCCATAGACAGACTGACAGGAGTTGGAAGGCAGACCGTCGGACCACAGGCAAGCAGGCAGGTAGCTGATGTGCGCTCCCAGGTGAGCGGGCAGGCTGGTCCTTAGACAGACTGACAGGATTAGTAAGGCAGACCGTCGGACCTCAGACTAGCAGGCAGGTAGCAAGTAATCAGGCAGGAATCTGGCAGGTAACTGGCAGGTAACTGGCAACGGGACCTGAGGGCTGAAGCACAGGTGAGACACAGGTGCAAACAACATTGCTCGGGCACCTCCATTTTGGAGGAGGTGCCTTATATATGGTAAAGTCCTCCGGCCATTGGCCGGGGACTCCTTAGGACGGCGCGCGCGGCCCCTTTAAGAGGGAGGGAGAGCGCGCGCGCCCTAAGCACAGAGGCCGGGAAGGAGCGCGCGCTGCCAGCAGAGCGGGAGAGGGACGCCGGGCACGGAGCAGAGCGGTGAGGGGAACAGCGTCCCTGCCTAGCAGAGGGCAGGGACGCCGGCACTACAACTGTGACATCTGCCGCCAGCGTTTTCAGATGGGAATTTTTTTAATAGTTCCGCAACAAGGGCCTTCTAGTACAGCCCCATTTTTGTAGACCTGTCCGCCTCAGGAATAAGAGATATAAAGTTTTCCTTGTAGCGTGGATCTAGAAGTGTCACTTACCAGTAATGACTGTCACCCAAAATTTTGAGAACGCAAGGGTCATGGGAAAGGGAGCATAACATAAACTCAGCCATGCGTGCCAGACTGCTTACAGGCAAGACTTCCATGTCCTCACCAAGAGGATGACTGACCATGCTCTCCTCCTCCTCTCTGTCCTCTGGCCATCCACGCTGAACAGACGGTATGACAGCTGTGCAGGTAGTACCGTCTATAGCGCATGAAACTAGCTCCTGTTCTTCCTCCTCTTCCTCGTTGTCACCCAATCCACGTTGGGATGAGATGAGGCTGGGCTGTCTGTAATCACCCTGTATGGTTCCTTGCTCCATCTCATCATGCTCCACCCGCAATGCATCCTCTTTGATTGTGAGCAGAGAGCATTTTAGAAGACATAGAAGCGGGATGGTGATGCTAATTATGGCGTCATTGCCGCTCACCATCTTGGTGGAGTCCTCAAAGTTTTGGAGGATGGTACACATGTCTGACATCCATGTCCACTCCTGAGGTCTTATGTGTGGAGTCTGAACTGAATACCGACGGCCTTGTTGATGCTGGTACTCAATAACTGCCCTTTTCTGCTCACAAATCCTTCCCAACATCTACTGTGTAGAATTCCAACGCGTGGGGACATCACACACCAGTCTGTGAGCCGGAAGCTGCAAATGTTGCTGAAACACGGCAAGGGTGGCGGAAGCTGTAGGTGACTTTCTAAAATGGGCACACAGGTGGTGTACTTTAATAAGCAGATCTGGCAGCTCCGGGTAGGATTTGAGAAACCGCTGAACCATGAGGTTAAGCACATGGGCCAGGCATGGTACGTGTGTGAGCTCGCCTCGCCTCAGAGCCGCCACCAGGTTCCGGCCATTGTCACACACGACCATGCCTGGCTGTAGGTTTAGCGGTGTGAGCCACAGATCTGCCTGCTCTTTTAGAGCTGTCCACAACTTTTCAGCATTGTGCGGTTTGTCACCTAAGCATATTAGCTTCAGCACAGCCTGTTGCCGCTTGGCCGAGGCAGTGCTGCAGTGCTTCCATCTTGTGACCGTCCCAAGGTCCGACTGGGTCCCGGTTTCCACTATGTTAACCCAGTGTGCCGTCAGCGAGATGTACCGTCCCTGCCAACAAGCACTTGTCCACGTGTCCGTGGTTAGGTCGACTTTCCCGGTAACTGCGTTGTTGAGGGCACGGCTAATGTTTTGGGACACGTGCTTGTGTAATGCGGGGACGGCACATCGGGAGAAATAGTGGCGGCTGGGGACCGAGTACTGAGGGACGGCCGCCACCATTAGGTTGCGGAATGCTTCCGTCTCCACGAGCCTAAAAGGCAACATTTCGAGTGCAAGCAGTCGTGAAATGTGGGAATTTAGTAGTGTGGCCTGTGGGGCGTTGGCTGCGTATTTGCTCTTGCGTTTCAAGGACTGGGGTATGGACAACTGAACGCTGCGCTGGGACAAGGACATGGACGTGCTTCCTGATGCTATTACTTGAGAGTGTGCAACGACAGGTGCAGGGCAGGAGGCATCTTCGCATGCACCATGGACAGAGGATTGGCTTGCATGCACAACAGCGGAAGAAGCAATGGTGCCACCTGCAGACACTGTTCCTGGACCCTGGGGTTCAGCCCACAAAGTTGGATGCTTTGCTGCCATGTGCCTGATCATACTGGTGGTGGTCAGGCTGCTGGTTTTGCTACTGCTGCTGATGCTGGCCGGGCAGGTGGTGCAAATGGCCTTTTTGGGGTTATCGGCAGAGTCTTTAAAAAACAACCAGACCCGGGAAGACCTAACAGTTGTACTGGAAACTTCCTTCGTGTTGGTGTTACGGGGAACGGTTGCCTGCTTTCTGTCTGCGGCCATCACACTGATTCTTCCTGCCTGTTGGGGTGCTCTGCCTCCCTCCCCCTGTGTGATGCTCTCCTCGCTCTGCATAACCTCCTGCTGGGTTGGGTCAGTTACTATATCATCCACCACCTCATCTTCCACTTCCGCACCCTGGTCCTCCTCCTCATCTTCGGACAATTGTGTCTCATCATCGTCCACCTCTTGTGACACTTTCCCACCGTCACCTTCATGTGACCGTGGCTGCTCAAATATTTGGAAATCGCTACATGCGATCTCCTCTTGCCCCGCTTCAAGTGGACTGGGCGAGAGGCCCGAATCTATAAATGGAAAAGTGAACAGCTCTTCAGAGTATCCAAGTGTGGGATCAGTTGTCTCTAGGTACTCAGCATGGTGGGAGGAAGGAGTATCAGGGTGAAGAATATGCGGTCCAGACTCACGGCTAGTGAGACTTGACCATGTGGAAGACAGGGTGGTGGTGGTGGCTAAGTGACCGGAAGCATTATCCGCTATCCAACCAACAACCTTTTGACACTGCTCTGGGTTCAATAGTGGTGTGCTGCGGTCCCCTAGGAATTGGGACAGGAAGGTCAGGCGAGAAGATGTGGGTGTTTGTTGTGGCACAATTTCAGCTTGCCCTCGGCCTCTGCATGCACCATCACCATCACGTCCAGTTCCCCGTCCCTTGCCACGCGCCTTGCCCATTTTAAATGGAGGACAATATCTTCCACAATCACTACAAATGACTGAGTTTGGAGCGAAGTTATATGTAATCCGCGTGATGGAGAAACCACAGTTTTAAATACCTGGCCTGTAGGTAACTATTTTAAACAGCAAATCGGTGTCAAAAACTTTGCTGACACACTGAAAAAAAATTTGAATGGAGGCCAAAAATGGCAGAATTTTCAGCGCAATTATATGTGATCCGTGTGACGGACAAACCACAGTTTTAAATAGCTGGATTTTAGCGCTGTAATATGGAAAGGACCTGGCTGTATTCTGCAGTGCCAACAAGCAAATGGCACAGAAAAACTGTGTTCTCTGGATTGCTTTTGAAGCAAATAATGAGGATTAAGATCCCAAAAAAATTATTCCTGGCCCCTGAGACCTGGGCCTTTGTATAGAAATATCTAACAGCAGCAGAAGGCAGAACTGGAATGGAGCCTCTTGTGCTATATGCAGTGCAGTCTGCTATATACACTGCCTGCCTATATACACTGCCTGCCTGTTATCTCTGCAGATGCATTAGTCCTCAGAAGGACTGTTTGTTGAGATGGATATGTGTGATGTGCTTGTTTTCTCCCCACACTACCTAATATGCAAGCAAATCTCTCCCTGACGCAGCAGCAGCACCTCACCCTACACTGTCTGATCCGAGTGACTGACGACCACAGCGGCGCCAGGTCTGATATAGACCTGATGACGGTGTGCGGCCAGCCAATCACTGTAATGCCACAACCAACATGGCTACGACATTACAGTGAGTGGCAGGAAATCCCTTCATGTTGATTGGCGCTCTAAATCGCGCCAAACATGCAGGGAGGGGACCCGAGCATCTCACAAGTACTCAGCGAGCTCCGAGCACCTCGAGTACTGAGATGCTCGGGCGAGTACCGACTACTTGCGAGTATGCTCGATCATCACTAGTAACGATGTTAATACTGCGGAAAGATGTCAGAAAAAAATCCATTGAGTTATCCATGAGAATCCACGCTGAAAGCCAAGGAATAGCCCCAGTGGGTCCAATCCTTGTGGGTGGAAAATACAGTCCAGATAGGTCCAGGCTCTGATCCCAGCCGTCCACCATGTGGTCATGACTTGTTGTATTTGCCAAATGCATATCCAGAATGCGCTGAAGTAAGAAGGAGATAGTTTTGTCCTCAGTGCTCTGCGACTTCTGCCTGTTTCTGAAATAAACAAATCCTGCAGAGTGCACAAAGGTTCATTTCCTAATAAAATGTTCCGTTTCGCTGGTACAACCTTGTGCGACTAGTGCACCAGTCATTTTTCTGTACAAGAAGAAGACCTTCAAGTATTCAGACTAGAGATAAGCAGATCAATATGTGGAAGAGTCAAATTTGATGCCTTGTAAATTGTGAGCTTTCGAGATTACTCGGATCCCTTCATCAGGCATAGTAGTCTCGAAAGCTTGCAATCTGTTACCATCTTTTCAGTTAGCCATTAAAAGGTATCAACCACTGAGGACTCTCAAATCGAAATATTTTTTTATCTACTGGCTAACACAGTACAAAGAGATATATATTTTCCTGATAATTTGAACATTTTGAGATTTGTTTTGTAGTTCCCAACAAAAAAAACCCCTTGCCCAGCACTATTTTCCAAGCATCAGAGAACGGGCCAACGTAATTTTGCTTTGCCACAGGGTCTCCCCATAATGTTTTGGAGCTATGACATCTAGTGGATTATCACACCTTGTACAGTGGTGGTCAGTACCATAGGAGATCAGCAGTTCCCAGTGGAGCAGAGTTTGTATGGCTGAGTCATTTTACGTCTCCAGAGTCACCGGGTAAGTCTCTCTCTCTCCTCTAGAGTGTAAGCTCTTATGGTCAGCAGGGTCCTCTCTCTCCTGTAGAGTGTAATCTCTTATGGTCAGCGGGGTCCTCTCTCTCCTGTAGAGTGTAAGCTCTTATGGTCAGCGGGGTCCTCTCTCATTCTCTCCTGTAGAGTGTAAGCTGTTATGGTCAGCTGGGTCCTCTCTCTCCTATAGAATGTAAGCTCTTATGGTCAGCCGGGTTCCGGAAAAAAATTGGACATATCTCCAATTTCTTCGGCGGACCACTTGGAAATTCGGAAATGTGAACAGCCCATAGACTATCATGGGTACGAGCGCTATCTGTGAAAACCACATACGAGAAGATTGGTCGTTTCCACGAGCTCTTAGAAGAATGTTTCACATAGTGGTATCTCCTAAAACTCTTCTGCTGTTTCTAAGATCTGTTATTTTTTTTTACTAAGTTTTAGGCTTCAATCAAACTTAGACTTTTTGGGTTTGTATTTTGTTTGTTTTTTGCATACAAGAAATAACAGATCGTTTTTCACTAGTGCACTGGATGCGATTTTCATCCACTTCTTGGTTTGTGTGTTTTTTCCTATCAATGGGGCATTTATTTTTCTCATATGAGAAAAAAAATATATAAAAACAATTCCAATTCTCTTGGCAATAAAGAAGCTGCTTACAAAAAGAAGATTTTGCTGCATTTTTTACTGCGTTTTTCAAGATCCCAAAGTTAAGCTTTGCTTCCAACACAGAAGCATGAACACAGGTCAACAATGTAAGACGTGTGTGAAACCAAAAAAAACATTTTGGAGAAAGAGGGCAATTTGCTCACTTTAATTTTAGTGGAAAAAGATTTTTATGTCTGAAAAAATAGTGACTATTCTGAACAAAAAAGTTCACATGAGTTCATGAAAAAATACACAATTACAAATGTAACAGCAAGGTGAGGTAAATTGGTTGGGAATAGTTTACCTAATACATTGGCAGAGCATTGAGTTTGTAGGACACTGTTTACTTTCAAAATTTTGTCAGCCCTTGAGTTGATCAGTTATTGTTCAATTTCACACCTTGGTTGGCTATTGTTTACTTTACGCATATCACTAATTAAATTAAACTGTAATAATCCTAACTGCCATTCTCAGGTGAGAATACCAAGACATTATAGTTTAAACTTGGGAAAAACACAAAAATAAATGTGTTTCACATACTGCTATGCTTTTTTCACTAAAAACGCAAGAAAACCTGATACCTGCGTTTTTTGCAGCGTTTTAGCACTGCAAAAAAAAAAAACCCTGCAAAAACGCTAAAAGAAGTGACATGCTGCAGTTTTCAAAAACGCAGCAGTTTCCAGTTCAGTCAGGAAAAAAAAACAACGTGTGTATAAGATTTCTGAAATCTCATAGCTTTTGCTGGTACTGTAAAACGCAGCTTAAAATTTGCATAAAAAAGAGAGGCAAAACAACTGCCGCAAAAACGCAACGTGTTAACACAGCCTTAGTTAATCCAAGTAAGGGAAGACAAGTTTTTAGAAAAGATAGATGTTCAACCATGTAAATGAGCATGTACATCAGGACTCCACTCCCAACCTGTAATTTTTATGTTCCAATGTCCCAATGTCATAAAAAAACCTATAGGATGCTGAGATATATGAGGTTGTTTGTTGGAGTTTTCAGTTGTCCGCCTGTAATTGTATTCACTCTCGTTGACTGGAGTCGGTGATTGCGGCTCTGCAGTGTGAAGGTCCCACTCAAAAGCTCCCTACATCTCAGCTTCTTGGTTCTCTGTAACATAGAGGAAGAGGGATTGCAGGGTTAAAGGGATTGTCCACTTCTTGGACAGTAGTGCCCCATGAAAAATAAAGCACCATATGCTAAACTTTCCCTACCAGCGATGTCGGCACTGTGCCCACAATCACCCGAGTGACATTGTTATGTCACGTGAGCGCTGCAGCCTATCAGCTGATGGACTGCAGCACTAATACTTTTATGAATTTAAACTTTCGTCTAGAGAAAGCGTGAGCACTTCAGCAAATCAGGGGCCGCTGATTGGCTGCAGCGCTCACGTGATATAATACTATCACATGAGCGCCTGCAGAGATACAGCACCTAAGTCGCTGGATCAGCATCGGACCGGGAGGTTGGTACATGTTGTTTTTTATTTTACATGGAACACTGTTGCATTTAAAAAGAATTTGTCCAAGTAATGCACAACCCCTTTAACAGAAGTGACTCCAACATTTTGAAGGGATTGTACACTTGTAAAAAAAAAGATGTCTGAATGTGTTCCTGGTGTAATTATGTAAAACTTACTAATGCACCTGGTCCCGGCAGCTCCACTTCTGGCCTGGTGCTTTCTTCATTGACGTGTCATCAGGGGGGGGTGGGGGGCGGCTGATTTTGCATTTTAATGACTAAGCCACTCCCCTTTTCAAGAAGGGGGCTTGGCTTAGCTATTGAAATGAGTAGTGAGCCCCCCCCCCACACACACTGTTCTGACACAGGAAACTTTTCTCCCATTTCTCTCCTGTATCGAGCACCACAATGAAAGTGCACCTGACTGAGCTGATGGCGAAACCAACACATGGGTGGAGCTTTGCGAATACATTTGTATTGGTATAAATATGTAATTACATCAGGAATACAAATAAAAATTATTATTTTTAAAGATTTTAGGTGATTTTACTTTTACACCCACTGTTACTTGTTTGGTTAGATGGCGACCAGACAAGATCATAGTACTACATAGAGGTGCTAGTACCGGTAGTTGGGCCTTTTATGACCTGTCTTCTCTCCTTACTTAGAATTAGAATTCATTCATGAACTAAGAATTCTAGGTCGTATTTTGTTATAACTCTGCGTTGTACAATTCCTCTATTATTACTCCTGTAAATATATGAATTAATTGGCAGCTGGGTGTTACCAGTTGGGAGCGTGTCTCTGCATTGTCTCCCTCTGTCCAATCAGTGCTGTCAGTATCAGAATAAGTGGGCCCCTCTTCACTTTGTAGGGAGATGTTAACGCCCAGTTGTCAATTTATTCATAAATATTCAGGAGGAATAACAGGAACGGCACAGCGCAGAGTAATAGGAAAAGATTTTTTGTTTTATGAAGAATTCAGCTAATTGATAAAATAAATGAAGTCACAGGTAATTTTTCATTTTCATGGTGTTTCGCTGAATATCTCCTTTCCTTGGGAACAGCAGAGTAATCTTTTTGCGAAGATTTTATTTTTAATTATTTCTAAATGATTTTTTTTCCTTCTGTAGGAGAGTAAAGACAAAGAATCCACTTTTTATTGCTAAATTTGATAGATGACATGCCTCACATAAGATAGCTCCTATTCAACTAATTAAACTAATGGAAAGTACTGTTTGAACAGCAAACCGGCCCTTGCAGTGGTAGTGATCAAACACTAGAGGGCGCACTGTACTCATACAAAGATGCAGTGTTGAGCGCTGTGTCATCCACGGCTTTGTATGTAAGTGATATATGGCGGTGCACAAAGCAAAGATGATTTTATCTTCTGCTGACTATGAACTGATCTTCCTACCTCTTCCATACTCCTTTAAACTCTTTTTTTTTTAATCTTTTTTTTTTGTTTTTAACTATACCCTCCATAAAAACTAATGCTCCAACTCCTCAAGGCCGGCATGATTAGGGGGAGCATTGGAGACAATGGTGGAAAATGCTAAAAGTTGCAAAATTTTTGCTCAACTTTAAGTTGTGCAAGAGTTTAGCAATTTTTCGAAGTGTTTTACTGGCAAAACTCCTTTTTTTTTTTTTTGGAGTCTTTTAACACCTTTTTGTTTTTCTGAGTCTGAAGGCCCGATTTATTATTGCCTTTGCGCCTGCCTTCTGTGAAGTTTCTAATGTTTTGCTCCCTTTTATTTATTTGCGCCATATTTATTTTTCCAGTTGCGCCTTTTAAGTCTATTTGATATGTGTTCACCCTTTTTTTTTTCTTTGCTGATTTTTTTCTCCTGTTTCATCATTTGCAATTTTTTCCAAAAGTTGCAAATTTTGGCCCAAAAGTACTTCAGATGCCCCCAGAGTGATTTTACGTACGCTGGTTTTTGAGTACATTTTGCAAAATGTGCAACTTTTTGCTTTAAAATGCGGCCCTCCCCCCCCAAAAAAAGGTTAAAGAAAAAAAAATTTGGGGGACTTTGCACATAATGCATAAACCGCGTGCGTCGATTTGAAGAGTATAGCACAAAAATCAGCAACAAATGCCAGCAGACAAAAAAGAAAAAGGGACTTTAAAAAATTGCAACTAATGAATCGAGGCCAAAATGTGTAATAATTGTCTACAGTCTTAAAGGAAAACTGTCAAGAGATTCGTGCTGCCCAATCCAGGAGCATGAAACAGGACTGGCTCCGTCCGTACACTCCTAAATAGCTGTGGCATGTCACAGAAAACTGAAAAGGGCACTAGGAGAAGTGTTAGAGGGGCATCTCCTTACCAGCTTAGCCCCTTTTCCAGTGTATGTGACTGTAAGTATGCAATTTGCTTACTTCTGGCCACATTCCGACTAGACGTGCACGGCCTCACCCAATACAAGTGAATTGAGTTAGATCAGACAAGTCTAGTTGGAATGTGACCTTAAGTATGCAAATGGCATACTTGTGATCACGCGCCCGTCCGCTCCCAGCAACGGAGAATCCTGACTTGAGCCCCAAGCCTGGACAACCACTTTAAACTAAATAGACATTTAAGAAGACCTCCTTCTTGAACCCCAGTATGTTGGAGTAAACCAATTTTATGAAGAGGCACATCTTTGGCATCTGTAAGCCAGAAATGAAATTATGCCAGGGGTATGCATGGAATTGTGCTGTAATTTATTCCTATTTTTGGTGTAATTTATAGTAAATCTCACTTTTAAAAAATGTAAAATAGCAAAAAAGTTATCAATTTCAAAGTAAATGTGGTGTGCTTCAAAATATGCAACAACTTTAGGACAGAAATTTAGGGTAAATCAGTTCGAGAAATACCAGACACATCTGACGAACAAGTTCTGTTTTTTTCATCCTTCAAAACCACTTTAAAGCCCAATTCCCTGGTCAGATTTTCATCTAATTCTTAAAAATACACATAAGCCAGTCCTCAGCCAATCAGATGGCAGAGTTCAATAATTGTCTCCAGCGCTGTTGTCATAATGTTGTCAGCACTGCAGACCATAACAGACACCGGGAGCCAGAGTGGAGACTCAATGGTGGACCTGGGGAGTATGAGTAAAGCACTTTTCTTTTTTTAAAAAAACTCCAGCCAGGAACCGGAAAACCCTTTTACAGCAGTGACTTTTTTTAGTTGCAATACGCAGCTCCATCTTTTCATTGTATTTGCCCCTTATTTATGAAGACAGAGACCCTGATTCCAGTGATGTGTCACTGATGTGTTTTTGTATCAATAAAATAAGTGTTTTATCAACAGGAGATTATCACTGCAGGACAAGGTGTCTCCTAGTTCAACCACACCCCCACCACTGAATAGCAGCTTTCTGTCAACATACATTGCACAGCTGCCAATCAGTGGTGTGGGCGGGGTTATACACAGAAAGCAGCCAATCAGTGGTGTGGGTGGGGTTATACACAGAAAGCAGCCAATCAGTGGTGTCGGCGGTGTTATACAGATATCAGCATTCTGAGCACTGCTAAATCTGCAGCAGAGAAAACAGGGATAGTATCACAACTGCTGCACTCAGTAAACTAAGTGATACATCGCTGAAATCAGGGTTTCTGTCCCGACATCATCCTACTGTCAGATTACATAGCAAAAACCCCTTTAAAGCCAAGCATAGCGTCATAAAAATTGGAGGCACTCCTGCAGATCACAGCCATATTGGATTGATCTTGAAGGAAAGAGATGCAGTTTGGAAAACAGCAACCATCACCTGCACTACCAGATATGCACTTGTAATACTATTTTTCGCCACATGGTGTACTGTTACCAGATAACATGTTCATGTACTGTACTTTCTAAAGTGAGTGCCACCTAGTGGTAAAAATTGTTTGGTCATTTTCTGCTCTCCATTCGTGTGTATCATCTAAAATAACAGCAGCACCTTGTCCTCTCATAGTTGAGCTATGTCTTTATGGTGAAGACTATGATTAAAAAAAGGCATATTTATTTGCCACGGATATAGTAAGACCACACTGTTTGTGCCACTATTTTTGGGGAAAAAAAGAAAAAATCCACAGAATCAATTAACATGCTGTGGATTTAAAATTTACACCACAGATTAATCATTTGTTTTTCCGCCCTGTGTGGATGAAGTTTGGTAAAATGTCATTCACTTTGCTACTACTGTAATATACCGGATGGAAGATCTGCTACGTATGAAGATAGCCTTAATGGGGTATTCCCATCTCCAAGATCCTATCCCAATATGTAGTAGGTGTAATAATAATATAAGCTAATACCTCCAGTTAGAAATGTAGTATAGTTCTCCTGATAACCTATGTCGCTTACCCCATGTGCAGGGAATTGCTATAGCTTCGGTATCCATGGTTATGACCATTAGCAACTAACTAACTGTCACTTTATGAGTGGTTGTAACCATGGATACCTAAGCTACCGCAATGTTGTGCACGTGGGGTAAGTGACATAGCTAATCAGAAGAACTATACTATATTTATAATTGGAGTTATTTGCTAAGTATTATTATTATTACACCTGCTACATATTTTGTCCCCCTGGAAGAATCTGGCGGTGAAACGCGCGTCAGGGTGTAATTATTATTACACATTCTACATATTGGGATAGGATCTTGGAGATGGGACTACCCCTTTAAGATATATGCACATGACGCCTTTTAATCTTAGTTGAACCTGCTGAAGATTTTCAAGTAACATCAGGAAACTCTGGCAATTTTTTTCCAAGAAGCCTCTTTTGTGTCGGTTGTTTCCTGAGTGTTTTTTTAACGGTTTTGAAGGATTTTTTTTTAATGTTTTTAGTGTCATTTTTTTTTTTTACTACCATTTTCCGATTGTTTTAGATTTTTTTCACTCCATTGAATAATGAAGAAGCCTTTAGCGGTTTTCTAAGCAAAATCAATGGCAAAACGCTCCCTTGTATTGTAAAGTACAAAGCAGAAAACGCCAGAAGAATGAATATGTTACTTCTTTTAACCAGTTGGCGTTTTTGGAAACCTGAAGCGGTAAAAAGACATTCAAAGGCCTGAACATCTGCACAGCCGTACTTACATAGAAATGCACATGTTCATTCTTTTCAGCCTTTTCGGAATCTGCCTAAAAAAGACGTCGGGTGCACTTAGTCTAAATCTGCAGAATAAAACCTTTTTACCTAATAAACATGTGAATTTGGTGCAGGTTTTACGTACAGACTTCTCAACTGAAATCCGAACTAATTCTGCATCTAAAATCTAGCCATATTTTCTGAACTTATTCGTCCGGTTTTATGTGTTTTTTTGCTGCGGAACGTGTAAAAAACAAAACAAAAACGTAACAGATTGCCGGGCCAATTGTTTAACCTGCGAATTCCCATTGGAATGAATAGATAAAATCTACAAAAAAGATGGGATTTAAAAAAAAAAAAAAAAATCAACAAAAGCCATACGGATTTCACTCCAAAAAAATATTTGTGAGATTAAACTATAACTTGTCCACTTTGCTGATACTATAAAATGTTGCAGATTTTACGGGCTTAAAATCCGCACCAAATGCTTGACGTGTGAACCCAGCCAAAGACGACCAACATTTTTATATATAAATGTTCCCTGAGTGTTATGGAACGCGACATCTATGATTTAGTCCCCGTTGATGTAAAAAGTTCTGCCTTTTCACGTATTTCTGAGTCGGCTGTTAGGAGGCCCCGAGTCCCCATTTCCCCAGACGCTTGACAACATTCCTGACCATTTCACCATCTGTTTATATTGTAATGTCGGCCTTGTAATGAGTGTTAACTGTACCTGTTTAATAATTTACATCGACTAAAAGCAAAAGTCTCTCTGAAATATTCATTGCAAACCAATTTCCTGCTTTACGGCCTTCGCCCTTCAGTCAATATTTGGCTGTGTACACATTAGAGAAGGACACGCTTACCTACAGAGGGATAATTGCTTACCAAACGATGTGATATTTTAGACACTTTGAGGCCACGTTTTCCTGTACTCTATTTATGGCTTTTAGGGTTTGTGCCATTTCTATGGCATTTAGGACAGTACTTGGGGGTCTCCATTGGTCTATATTGTAGGCTTGTGGGTGCAGTATTCTCTGTTATACATAAGTATTTATAATGACCTTAAGACATCAAAAAGATTTGTGGCTAATCCTATTGATAAGTCATAATTTAGCAATTATGCAATTCCCGGAACCTTCACTCATTAGGAGAATAAAGGAGCTGCAAGTACTGCAGTTCGCCTGGTTCTGTAGCTCAGTCCTATTGAAATTATTTGACCTGAGCTGCAGTACCAGAGACAAAGGTGTGCATGGCACTGTGTCTGTATGAAGAATGAAAAGAAAAGCCATAATCCCCCAAGCCATTTCATCCTGCTGCTCGGCAAGGACCTTGTAGGTCAGATTTTCACCCTCCACCTATCAAGGATAGACTTAAGTTCAGGGAAAAAAAATCGAAATTCCCAGAACTCTTTTGCCAGTGGCGCCACTCTTCCCTGTCATTAAACTGGACCAAATTGTCTCATACCAAGACAGAACACCACCGGTAAAGACAGCTTTGGTCACTGTGGTGTCATCTACCATGCACAGAAAAAAAAGATAAATAGACTTTGATAAATTAACTTTTATAATTTGGTCCTGGGTCTTTTTTGATGCAGCAGGTTATTATGTCTACCCCTATACAGTACATTATTGTGGGGGCATTATTTATTTATTTCTTTTCTTATTTTTTTTAGTATGGTTACATTTTGGAAAATGTTTATAAATTATGATAAAATTGTCACGAAAAGGGAATAAAAGATATGGAACTAATTGTTATATGTTTTAAATGATCTTTGAAATTTAAGAGAATTTTGAGAGTAAATAGAAAATCTGCAAATTGTTTTATTTAATAATTATATTGATTTACTCCCTCCAAAAAATAACTCTAACCTGACGACAACTAGATTTTTTCATTCTGAATAACTTGTACTGACTGTTATCAAGTGTAATCCATCTCTGAAGCCGAGAAGGGCTACACAAAGTAGTGACTTTGCTTTTGTTTCTCTGTTCCATCTCTACTGTTTGTCAAACTACATTACAGAGAGTCTGGCTTTTAGTCCATGGCAGGAAAGCCATTGGACAATAGCAGAAGCAATGCGTGAGATCCAGTACCTATAGTGCTGGCAGAGTGCATCTGAAGAGGAAACACCTACTCAAAAACAGTGGAAGTTACAGTAGAGGCAAAGTTGAACCTAATAGACTGGGATGTGCAGCAAAAGCAGTTGTAACTTTTTTTTTGTAGAGGATGAAGGCAGGGTACAGGAATATTATAGGCACTTTTTACACATACTTTAACATTTTTAATAGGGTCTAGAAAAGGGGCATGACTAATCGGGGTCAGAAAATGTGCCAAACTTATTACGTCTATGTATTTCTGACCCCTGTTGTCTTGCAAGTGTTGTAACTTGCAACAGAATTATTCCACTTGCACCGTTTTGATACATTTTCATTCATTTTGCTATCTCATAAATTGATGCCTACTACTACATTTCCAAAAATTCGTTTAAATGCAAAAACTGCTGCAAACACTTTAAAAAAAATGGGCACAATGGGCACCGTTATCATTCTCCTGACTGTATTTTATCTGTGACCTGTAATCTCTGTTCTCGTGATGCTTTGTCACTATCTGACCCTGATTACTACAGTTTGTTATTTTTCTTTTACAGAAATATGTTAAAGGGAATCAAAGAGCTGCGGGATGTTTTACGGGTTGTGGAAACGAAGGCAACGCAGGCCTTTAAGATGGTGAGATCACAGACATGTGCCGCTGGCTGCCATTGTTTTTATATATTATATTTACATCATGTGCAATCCATGATCAGAGCCGGGGGGTGAGTGGTGGGGATAAAATTGCTGAGAAGTTCCTTCTCCGTTGCCAGCCACTGACTGACATTTCAAGCTTTCTTTCTTTTAAAAAAGAAGTTCTTCAGCAGCTGCAGTGTCATTTCTACAGTGCACGATGATCACAAATCATCTGATTCCAAACCTCTTAATTAAAGATGAGCGAACCCCAACTGGGTGTCCGGTGCTCAAATCCGAACATAAACGTCTCACAGAAGCCCGTTTTCGAGTTCGGAGTTCGGATGCTGAATATAGTTTGTTGAAAGGCTGCAGAGCAGCCAAGAAACGAGCTTTTCGGCTGTGGTCACTTCCTCAGCCATCACAGCCATGCCGCGTATTGGCCAGCGCACTACGTGACCCGTCCTGTACAACCGCCGGATTACGGGTGGCACCGCCATTGTGCTCTGACTAGCACAGGAACAGGACGCGGCTTGAGTGAGGGACAATGTTACTCTCTCTGGATACTCTGCAAAAACTGCCTCCGTGGGGGGCACTCTGCAAAAACGGCCTCCGTGGGGGGCACTCTGCAAAAACAGCCTCCGTGGGGGGCACTCTGCAAAAACAGCCTCCGTGGGGGGCACTCTGCAAAAACGGCCTCCGTGGGCGGCACTCTGCAAAAACGGCCTCCGTGGGGGGCACTCTGCAAAAACGGCCTCCGTGGGGGGGCACTCTGCAAAAACGGCCTCCGTGGGGGGGCACTCTGTAAAAACGGCCTCCGTGGGGGGGGCACTCTGCAAAAACGGCCTCCGTGGGGGGGCACTCTGCAAAAACGGCCTCCGTGGGGGGGCACTCTGCAAAAACGGCCTCCGTGGGGGGGCACTCTGCAAAAACGGCCTCCGTGGGGGGGCACTCTGCAAAAACGGCCTCCGTGGGGGGCACTCTGCAAAACAGCTTCTGTGGGGGCACTCTGCAAATTGGCCTCTTTGGGGGTACTCTGCAAAATGGCCTCTGTGGGGGCACTCTGCAAAGCAGCCTCTGTGGGGGCACTCTGCAAAGCAGCCTCTTAATGCATGCTGTAAAGAGAGATGAAAGGAAGTTCTAGTACCTGTAGTGCTGGCTGCTTGCTGCTGATGAGGAAACCCCCCTAGATGTCGCAGACCTTTTTATATCAGTTTATTTATTTTAGAAGCATAAAAAGAATCATCCTCACCCTATAAAATCCATTATTTTCTAAAAAATAAAAAAAAGTTTGCATAATTAGTATTGATACTTTCTTAATGACTCTTCATTAATACATTCTTTACCCTGCGTGGTGAAATAAACATTTCCAAAACTGATTTTTAATTAATCTTGCTTCCAAAAAAAAAAAAATTTAATAAATAAAAAGTGGTCAAAAGATCATAAATACCCCCCAAAAAACAATGACAGAATTGCTGTTGTTTTCCATTTCCCTTTTAAAATAAAATCAATTTGATATAGCACAAAATAGTGATATTGAAATAAGCAACAAGTCACGCAAAAACAAAAGAAGCAAACAAGCCATCACGATGACAATAAAAAAATGTTTGACAGCAAATATTGCAGCTGTATAATAGTTATTTTTCTGTAAAAGGATGTGACTTGTCAGGTGCCCCGTCCTGTGACAGATGATCAGCACCCCGTGATGGGAAAATAATAAGAAAAACATTGGACAGAAAACAGCGCCTGTGTGTCATGTGTCACAAATCATAAAGAAATGACCAAATAAAGAGCCATCGTAACCTGGTGTTATATGTAAACCCATTGTAAAAAATAGCCATTGCAAATGTACAGTGTTTTTATTAAAGGCCCCCTCCAAATACCATTCATCCTGCCCATGTTTGTACCTTGTCATTAGTCACATCCTCCTGTAGTCCAGTCTTAGGATTGAAGAACATACGCAGTTTCTTCACATTCATTGTATTGAAGAGCACATGGGAAACAGACCCATTGTCCTAAATGCACAGGCCGAGTCTTGCTTTTCCCACGTTACAAGGCCCATCACCCTCAGTATAGGTCGCAACGGGTATGGTGGAAGACTGGAAGAGAAGGTCCATGAGAAATGAACTCCGGCACCAATGAAAAAATAACTTTTACTGTGCAATTAAAAACATGGTGAGAAAACTCAAAAAGATTAAAAAGGTATTTCCATCTCCAAGATACTATCCCGATATGTAGTAGATGTAATAATAATCATATTAGCAAATACCTCCAATTAGAAATGTAGTATAGTTCTTCTGATTTGCTTTGTCGCTTACCTCATGTGCAGGGCATTGCAGAAGCTTAGGTATCCATGGTTACTTCCACTCAGATAGTGACAGTTAGTTGCTAATAGTCGTAACCATAGATAACTAAGCTACTACAATGCCCTGCACACATAGCGAATCAGGAGAACTATACTACGTTTCTAATTGGAAGTATTTGCTAATATTATTATCATTACACCTACTACCTATTGGAATAGGATCTTGGAAATGGGAATACCCCTTTAAAGATGCATAAGCTTATGCTTTTCATAGCTGCGAATGACCTGAAACGTATAAGCTAATGGATCCTAAATCTATTTCATTCCTTTTGCTTTTCTCACCATGTTTTAATTGCAAAGTAAAAGTTTTAACATTTTCCCATTGGTGCTGGATCCCAGTCCACAATTACCTTTGTTTTCCATTTCTGACCAGGAGAACAGCCGGGTGTATTCCTACACCCCCTGCACCACATCCTGACCAAACAAGGTCTACCAGGGTTCCAATGTGAAGTCAAGTGGTCTGGAAGGTGAGCTGATCTCCTTCCCTACCTAATGGTGGGAGACTGCCTATTTTCCTAGCTATTTGCTTACAAAATACCAACGTTCTAGGGGAAAGCTAAAAAGAGCAAGATTGAGGCTTAGTTAGGGGTATCTCAGAGGATTAAGGAGACTTGAAGAAGAAAAAAAGCCTCATGCTGAGAATCCTGTATTTACAGAACACTAAACATACTGTAAAAAATACACAAAAATATCCCAGCCATTCCTCCCGTTGTCCTCTACTTTCCTTGGATCCTATTCTTTTCTTAAATTACAATTAAAATTGAGAAATATAGAAAGAAGTCTTTTTGTGTGTCCAAGGAGATAAGCCATGCCCTTTCTTTTTTTCATGTGAGGCTGGATAACATTTGCCTGCAGCAGGAGCCTCTCCCCTCCTGCCCTGCCTGCAGGAGAATAAAAGTATTAAGCCTTACCCTTTCACTAATACACGTCCACCCACCCCAAATTTGTCAACTGCCAAAATGGAACAAAATAGAAAAAAGTTTATCCCTGTGAACTTTGCATTCTTTGCCGGATTTCTGCAAACCCTTTTTACAGATCACTATATTTATTCCTGTAAAAAAATAAAGAAAATGTCAGTGGCTTCCAAACCTCTGCTTTTCCCCAGTATATTTGTCCACCTTTAGCTGCATTTATTTCATAATGTACTTATTTGAAGTTAAAGGGTCAGCACCTATCTCCTCCTCTGAGTGTTCTGCTTTAAAGGGAATGTGTCACCCTCTGGGACTTATCAGACCTCTAATATGGGCATACAGGTGATAGAAATGTGAATCTATATTTACCTGTATGTCCCATATTAGAGATCTGAGTGCTTTTTATGAAATCATTTTACCTATGTTTGGCATCCAGGGGACGCCAAGAAATCCCCATCTACTTAATTTCATTATTCCCCCCCTCCCCTGCATGTCACAGGGCCTTGTGACGTGCAGTTCCCGTGCCGGATCCCGCGCCTGCACAATTTACCTGGTACGCAAGGCGTGGTAATTCCGTCAGTCTGTGTATCCTTGTGGAGCAGGAATCCTTTGCTCAGGCGCTGGGAAGGCAGAGTGATTCGCCGGCGCCTGCACAGAAGATCTCTGCTCCACAAGGATACACAGACTGCCGGAATTACCACGCCTTGCGTACCAGGTAAATTGTGCAGGCGCGGGATCCGGCGCGGGAACTGCACGTCACAAGGCCTGTGACGTGCAGGGGAGGGGGGAAATATTGAAATGAATTAAGTAGACGGGGATTTCTTGGCGCCAAGCATAGATAAAATGATTTTATAAAAAGCTATTAAAAAGCACTCAGATCTCTAATATGGGACATACAGGTAAGTATAGTTTCACATTTCTATCACCTGTATGCCCATATTAGAAGTCTGATAAGTCCCAGGGGGTGACAGATTTCCTTTAAGATGACCTTTCGCTAGTTTTAGCATGTTAAAATATCCCCATCATGGAGTAGTGGATGCAGAGTAAAACATCATTTTTATTTTCTATTTTCTCCTCACCATTGTGGGGATATTAGCTTGTAGGATTAAGGTTATAATTTATGTTAAACCAAGGGGGCATTACCCGAGATTTTTTCCCTGGGGGGCGTGTACTTCTTCCTCTACATGAGGATGATCAATCATAAGCAGACAGTAATCTACAGAGGAAAAAAAAACACACCCCCAGTCCAGGGGAAGAGGCAGTACAGCTGACCTGAGCTTTGTCTCATTGCAAACACCTCTGCACCCACAGCTCTCCTCTCAGAGTGCTGTCAGCTCAGCTGTACTCCTCCCCTTTCCCAACACTGGCTGCCATGAGATGAAATCTAGAGGTGTTAGTAGTCTTTGCTTTATTCCTGGAACTTTGTAATCACTCACAGCTCTGCAGTGAGCTCAGTGAGGATAGCAGACTGTCCGTCATTACATGTCTCAAACTGAGAAATCTGCTTTAAGTTGTTGTTTTTTTGGTGGGGGTGTTCTTTTTGTCCCCCAGCATGTTGCCTCCTGAGTTTGATTGGTCAACTTCATGCAGGGGAACAAGTACACGCCCCCAGAGAAAAACCTCTGGAATTTTTTTTTTATAGGAATGAAGACAAATCCACTAATAAAATGATTTGCAAAGTTTAAAAACTTCCATGCTGGATAAAATTATAAAAAAAAAAAAAAGAGAGGTGTAGTTACTTCTTAAACAGCAGTACAAAAAAAGTAGAGCAGAGTATCTGTCAAAACCCTCTATCCCTGGGTACCGGTCTGACGCCTCTCATCCAGCCAACCAGAACTCACACTTTGCACTAACGAGGGGCAGTACCCCGAAACACAGTGTCTGCAAATTGAGTTTCTGGTCTTGGCTTTTTATCCTAAGTCATGTGACAAGGCTCGTTAAGGGGTCACTATTGACTTTTAGGATTGCTACGTCCTGTAGGTGGCGGTAGAGTTCTAGTCCTCTTCCTCTCTGAGGAGACAATTTTCAACCTTTTATGTACATTTTTTAAGAATTATTGTAAAAATGGTTTTCAAAGTGTAGTTTTCCTTGAAATTAACCCTATTTTTATCTATTTTATTTATTGATTTATTGGTTTATTTTACTCAATAAAATACCCTATTGTAGTTGAATGTAATGTGTGTTGTCAGTGTGAACAAATACCTCTAAGAGCGCTGTCCTGTCTGTCCTGTCAGCCTGCCTCCAATGTACACAGAGCAGATTATAGCCATGCTGCATCCATTCATCATGTAAAGTATCTCTGCTTCCTACATTTGCAGAAAGTGTCCAATACAAACAAGGTTAAGCTGTGAAGTTAATGATGCGTTAAACATTGAAGTGACATCACAAGTCAATTTAAAATATACTCAGTGTTTTAAGACAGTACATTCATGCACGAGCACCCTCCCACCACATAGTAGCCAGCAGGGCCAGCTCCAGGTTTTTGTGGGCCCTGGGCGAAAGTGTCTCAGTGGGCCCCTTTAACACATACCACGATTTCTGATGCACAGATACCGCAGAGAAATAATATATATATATATATATATATATATATATATATATATAGTACAATGCCAAAGATTTCACTTCTTAAATTACATGTGTGATATCTATTGTAAATTCTACAATAGCTCAGAAACCGGTGAATCCTCGCAGCGCACAGTGCAGACCGGACAGTATAGTCCTCCATACAGTAATATGGGCACCACATAGTCCTTCATACAGTATTATTGGCCCCATATAACGCTCCATACAGAATACTGGCCCCCATATAATGCTCCATACAGAATACTGGCCCTCATATAACGCTCCATACAGGATACTGGCCCCCATATAACGCTCCATACAGGATACTGGCCCCCATATAACGCTCCATACAGGATACTGGCCTCCATATAATGCCCCATGCAGGCTGTGCCCCCCCACATAATGCCCCATGCAGGCTGTCCCCCCACACACATAATGCCCCATTAGGGATGTCACTCCCCCCCATATAATGCCCCATGCAGGATGTCACTCCCCCCCCATAAAAAATGCCCCATGCAGGATGTCACTCCCCCCCATAATGCCCCATGCAGGATGTCACTCCCTCCCCCCCATATAATGCCCCATGCAGGATGTCACCTCCCCCCATATAATGCCCCATGCAGGATGTCACCTCCCCCCCATATAATGCCTCATGCAGGATGTCGCCTCTCCCCCATATAATGCCCCATGCAGGATGTCACCTCCCCCCCATATAATGCCCCATGCAGGATGTCACCTCTCCCCCATATAATGCCCCATGCAGGATGTCACCTCCCCCCCATATAATGCCCCATGCAGGATGTCACCTCTCCCCCATATAATGCCCCATGCAGGATGTCACTCCCCCCATATAATGCCCCATGCAGGATGTCACTCCCCCCATATAATGCCCCATGCCGGATGTCGCTCCCCCCATATAATGCGCCATGCAGGATGTCACTTACTCCCCATATAATGCCCCATGCAGGATGTCACTCCCCCCCCCATATAATGCTCCATGCAGGATGTCACTCCCCCCATATAATGCCCCATGCAGGATGTCACTTCCCCCCATATAATTCCCCATGCAGGATGTCATCCCCCCCAATCATATAATGACCCATGCAAGATGTCACCCACCTTATAATGCCCCATGCAGGATGTCACCCCCCCATATAATGCCCCATGCAGGATGTCACCCCCCCATATAATGCCCCATGCAGGATGTCACCCCCCCATATAATGCCCCATGCAGGATGTCACTCCCCCCATATAATGCCCCATGCAGGATGTCATCTCCTCCCCCACATAATACCTCATGCAGGATGTCACCTCTCCCCCACATATAATGCCCCATGCAGGATGTCACTCCCCCCCCATATAATTCCCCATACAGGATGTCACCCCCCCAATCATATAATACCCCATGCAGGATGTCACTCCCCCCCAATATAATGCTCCATGCAGGATGTCACTCCCCCCCCATATAATGCCCCATGCAGGATGTCACTTCCCCCCCATATAATTCCCCATGCAGAATGTCACCCCCCCCAATCATATAATGCCCCATGCAGGATGTCACTTCCCCCCCATATAATTCCCCATACAGGATGTCACCCCCCCCCCTCAATCATATAATGCCCCATGCAGTACTCACCTCACTTCTCCTCACCTGCTACCGCTGCTCTGGACTCCTCAGCGTCGCCGGCGTCTTCCTGCTCTGCGCTGTGACGGTTCAGGAGAGGGCGCGGTGGAAAGACGTCACTGCACCCTCTGACCTGAGGCGTCACAGTCAGAGGACGCGGAACACATGGGAGCTGCTGCGGAGGCACGGGGAGAGGTAAGCATTGTGCCGGCTGCCGAGGCCCTGAGCGAGCGGAGGGGGGGGGGGGCAGTCTCTGCAACCCTTGCTACAAACTTAATGTAATGTGTGCCCATAGACTTAGAGGGGTTGGACAATAAATGCACATTATCTCCTATACACAGGATAAGTGATTATTAGCTGATCGCTAGGAATGACATCCTGCCTGAGAACGCTGCTCTGGAGTTTGCAGTCCCATTGACATTAACTGGAATGGTGGTGTTCCACTTCATCCAATGGGGCTTTCCAGAGCCCCAATCTCAGAAACTTTAGGACCCCCAGTGATAAGCAAGTTATCACCTGTATCATTACTTCATTCATTTTTAAACCCCCTGATATGCTGTTTGCCGACAGATCCAACCTTCAAGTTTTTTCTGTTGTGTGACTCTCTCTCCCAGTAATACAGACTGGACTGTGAGCTGTGTGTGTCTAGGATGCAGTTATTTTGATTAGATCATGTATCAGCACAGATTCTATCCTGCACTTTTATTTCTCTTTTACTCTCTTCCTTTTCGATAGCCCATTTTCTCTGCCCTTCCTGAGACTGTACATGCTTTTTCCACATTGTGGAAATCTGTATTAAACCACTACCCCCCCTCTACCTATTGCTACCTCCAAGGGTCTCACATCCGTATAATAAATCGTTCAGAGTAAAGTGGGATCATTTTTTTCTCACTTGTTACCCGTGTGCAGTCTTTTTTTTTCTTTTACAGCAGCAGCTATCAATCATGTTTAAGACCATTTACAGCTTCCTATGTTACAGAATCCATAAAAACTCAACTGCTATACTGTGGCTCCGAAAGGCATCTGATTTTTTTTTAAACATCCATAGACTTGAATGTGCGAGTCTCATCCGATTTATGGAAGAAGATGCATGCTGTGATTATTTTCACACGCAGATTCGTTCAGTGAAAAAAAAATTGCTCTTCTGCACTGCCCCAATTGAATAACATTGGTCCAAGTGAGGTCTGTTTTTGTCACGGACAGCACTCGGGTCGTGTGAATGAGCCCTAACACTGAGAGAAGGGAGCGAGGGAGCAGAAAGAGATGTCACGAGCTGGAGCTTTGACAGATTTGTAACATTTTTGCTAAGCACTGAGCTATATAAAGTCCAAACTTTGTTGCAGCAAAATTGTGGATATTTTTTAATAAATGCTTTTTAGGAAAGAAAGGAACAATTTAAAAAACGTGTGACGTACACATAGCTTTTAACTTTATCCTGAGGATATGAAGCTGTGTAAAAAAAATAAATAAATAAAAGAACGTTCACCTTCTGTAGATACTGTATATATTCAGGGATGAGTCTGGTGGAATTTTGGATCTGGTTAGACAAAAACATGCTGCGTCCTCCAGAGAGATGGACACTCCTGGAAGCCACTTGTGCTCCAGCAAATAGGTTTGCGTCCTTAAAATTGACCCCTATTTAAAAAAAAAAACTTCAGAATTGAATATGATATTAAAAAAATATATATTTTTTTAATGCAACAGTCCTTTATATCTCATACAATGATGCCGTATTTCTAGGATATACCATCACTTTAAAATTGGTGGAAGTCTCACCTCTGGTGCACCGTGCGGTATTTCCTTTCTGGAGGGTTCAGAGAAGTCCAGCAAGTCACTGAAAAAAACACTGATGGGGATCATGCAGATTTTTTAGACGGGTTCTGCCCGGGAGTATGCATATCGCATACATCACCGCCGTTCCCGGCTCAGAAACTGGCGAGTCCTCGCAGTGCACAGTGCGTGTGCTGGGGGGACTCATACAGAGTGACTGCAGACTTTTCATTTTAGACTGGACAACTTCTTTAAGAAGCGAATAATCAGACTTAAAGTACTTTTCAATAAGTTGATGACATACATAAAAGCATTAACTTTTATTAAAGGGGCCATGTGACCACCTTTTAGTGGTAGTGCATATGAAACAGGGAATTTGGAAATGGGGCGCAGTTTTGGCTGGTCCATTAGATGGAGACCGAGTAAGCTAACCCTTGCTCCTTTAGTTAAGGAGGTTGTTTTCTAGAGACATCACTTGTCTATGTGCTGCATTGGAGAATGGGGACATCTTAGAGGGGTGCACTCATTTACTTGAGACTCCCCATTATCAGGAAGGGTGGCCATCAGTTCTTCAGTAGAGGAGGAGACCTAGATGGTAGTATAGCTCATAGTGGACACTGGGGAGATTATTGACCCGTGTCATTGCCTCTTGGTCCAGAGGCTCTTTAGACAGGTTTGTTGAGGGCCCTTCACTTTTCAAAGAGAGCTTGTGATAGGCGGCATCCTTGTGAACTTTCTTGTTTATGGCACAATGGACTTTTTTTGGGGTTACATTCTTGGGTTTTGAGTAGTGTTGAGCATTCCGATACTGTAATATCGGGTATCGGCCGATATTCGCGGTATCGGAATTCCGATACTTAATTCCGATACTTTTACAATATCGGATACCGGAATCGGAAGTTCCCATAATGCCTGCGCTCTGCAGTGTCTGTGAAGGATGACAAGTTGGATGGCAGCGCGATCCAGCCTGTCATCAGAATGCCATCCCAGCGGGGGAGAATTCTCCTGATTGTTTAAAAGCCGGCGGGCGGTATAAAGCCGCCGGCTTTTAAACAATCACACAGCCCCATACTGCTTCCCCGCAGCCTCCCACCCCGATCCTCCGCTCCCCTCGCCACCTCCCATCCCGATCGTAAGTTAGGACCGGGCGGGGAGCGCAGCTCCAAGGAGCGGGGAGTGAAGGACCCGGGCGGGGAAGCCGGCAGTGAAAAGACTTCACCGCCGGCTTTCCCGTTCTGTGCTGCGCTTTCCCGCCGGTTATTTCAAATGAACAGCTGAGGTATCAGGTGATGCCGATCAGCTGTTCATTTGAAGTCGCCGCGTTGCCCTCAGAGGGTTCATGTGAGTTCATGCTTGACTGCATGAACTCACATGAACTTTCCCACGGCCGCACAGGTCAGCCTCACCTCCCAGACCATCAGCCCGTCATGATTAGTGTGTGTGCGGGGTGTGTGTGCGGGGTGTGTGTGCGCGATGTTTGTGCGGGTGTGCGCGGTGTCTGTGCGATGTGTGCGGTGTGTGTGCGGGTGTGTGCGTGCAGGCAGACATAGGCCGATGTGACACTACTACTCCCATCGGCCTATGTCTGTCCCCCGTCCACTCCTGCCAGCAGGATCAGCTCGATGGGAGCAGTAGTTCCCATCAGACTGATCCTGCTATTTAAATTGCCCTACTGTGTCCCCAATAAATGTTAAATACATGTCATTGGTGGCCAGTGGTTACCTAAAAGAAATTAGTTCATACATTACCTGTCCCCGCCGATCGCCACCTAAAATAAAGTAAAAAATAAAAAACTACACCTATACTCACCTAGACACCTAATTCCCCGAAGCCATCGATCTCCTGTAATAAAATATAAAATAATAAACCACAACCTTATCCTTACCCCTCCGTAGCAGTCCACGAGTGTCCCACGAAGATCTCCAGTTCAGAGCAGCCACATAGAATGTGACCGCTCTGAACCGCTGCCGCCGCTAGAATGACGGGGCCGTAAGGGTTCACCGGAGTTCAGGCAGCGCTGCTCCGGTTAGCTCCTTTACGGCCCTGCTGTATCGTGAGAAATTCCCACGGTACAGCAGTGCCGTAAAGGAGGTCTCCGGAGCTGCGCTGCCTGAATGCACTCCGGTGACCTCAGTCAGTGGCTCCCGCTGCCGGGAGCGGACGTGTTCCCGGCAGCGTGAGCTTACAGCAGCCATGCACAGCTGTCACCATCTCCAGATGTGACAGCTGTGCATGGGAGATCAGCGCAGGAACGTGGACAGGTAACTATTATTTTTAGTAAACTAAGAATTAAATAAAATTGTGTGTTTTATTTCAAATAAATTATTTTTTTCTGGGTGTAGTGTGTTTTTTCTTTTTAACACTTTGTAGGTTAGTAATGGGGGTGTCTTATAGACGCCCATCATTACTAACCTGGGCTTCATGGCAGCTGGCGCTGACATGAACCCCACCACTATTACCCCCTGCCACCGCACCAGGGCAGCGTGGAAGAGCGAGGCTAAGTGCCAGAGTTGGCGCATCCTATGGATGCGCCATTTCTGGGGCGGCTGACGACTGGTGTTTCTAGCCTGGGAGGGGGCCAATATTCATGGCACCCTTCCTGGGCTATTAATATCAGCCCCCAGCTGTCTGCCTAGCCTTTGCTAGCTATTAAAATAGGGGGGACCCCACGTCATTTTTTTTGGGGGGGTCCCCCATTTTAATAGCTAGTAAAGGCTAGGTATTCAGCTGGGGGCTGATATTAGTAGCCTGGGAAGCTCCGTGGGTTTTACCCCCTTCCCAGGCTTCAAACATCTGCCCCAGCCGTCTGCTTAACCTCCGCTAGAGACTAAAATTATGGGGGATCCCACGCCATTTTTTTTTTAAATAAATCCATTATTTTAACACTAAATGACATTTGAGGAGTTAATAAAGATGCAGTCCCTAAATTATTATTTATTTTTTAATTAATTTTTCCCAAAACTTTTGACGTGGGCTTCGCCATATTTTTGTATGCCAGCCAGGTACAGCATCCAGCTTCTATGAACGCGCCATTTTCCGGGGCGGCTGCGGACTGCAATTTTCAGCGGGGGGCAGAAAGCTTGGGCCTCCCTGCGCTGCAGATTCCATCCCCCAGCTGCCTAGTTGTACCTGGCTGGACACAAAAATAGGGAGAAGCTCCACGTTTTTTTTTTTTTAATTATTTCATGAAATTCATGGAATAATTAAGAAAAAAAGGGCTTCCCTATATTGTTGTGTCCAACCAGGTACAAATAGGCAGCTGGTGGTTGGGGGCAGCCCGTTCCTGCCTGCTGTACCTGGCTGGACACAAATATAGGGCGAAGCCCCACGTCAATTTTTTTTAATTATTTCATGAATTTCCTGAAATGATTTAAAAAAAATTGACGTGGGGCTTCGCACTATATTTGTGTCCAGTCAGGTACAGCAGGCAGGAACGGGCTGCCCCCAACCACCAGCTGCCTATTTGCACCTGGTTGGACACAACAATATAGGGAAGCCCTTTTTTTCTTAATTATTTCATGAATTTCATGAAATAATTAAAAAAAAAAAATACGTGAAGCTTCTCCCTATTTTTGTGTCCAGCCAGGTACAACTAGGCAGCTGGGGGATGGAATCTGCAGCGCAGGGAGACCCAAGCTTTCTGCCCTCCCCCGCTGAAAATTGCAGTCCGCAGCCACCCCAGAAAATGGCGCGTTCATAGAAGCTGGATGCTGTACCTGGCTGGCATACAAAAATATGGCGAAGCCCATGTCAAAAGTTTTGGGAAAAATTAATTAAAAAATAAATAATAATTTAGGGACTGCATCTTTATTAACTCCTCAAATGTCATTTAGTGTTAAAATAAAGGATTAATTTTAAAAAAAATTGACGTGGGGCTTCGCACTATATTTGTGTCCAGTCAGGTGCAGCAGGCAGGAACGGGCTGCCCCCAACCACCAGCTGCCTATTTGTACCTGGCCGGACACAACAATATAGGGAAGCCCTTTTTTTCTTAATTATTCCATGAATTTCATGAAATAATTTAAAAAAAAAATGCGTGGGGCTTCGCCCTATTTTTGTGCCCAGCCAGATACAACTAGGCAGCTGGGGGCTGGAATCCGCAGCGCAGGGAGACCCAAGCTTTCTGGGCCACCCCCGCTGCAAATTGCAGTCCGCAGCCGCCCCAGAAAATGGCGCGTTCATAGAAGCGCCATCTTCTGGCGCTGTACCCAACTCATCCAGGGCCCTGGTGCGGTGGCTCACTGGGTAATAAAGGGGTTAAGGCCAGCTTGGCATTATCAGCTGGCCCTAAGCCCGAAATTCATGGGGTCACGCCAATATTAGACATGACCACCATGAATTTCTAGTAAAGTATTTAAAAAAACACAACACCCAGAAAAAAGTCCTTTAATTGAAATAAACACACAATTCTTTATTGTTCTAAATTAAACCATACTTACCATCACGCCCATTCCAGCTGAAGCCAACGATCTCCTGCAATAAAAGTAAAATAATAAAGCAACATCATCCTTACCTTTCCATGGCTCCCACGACAGCTTCAGCTCTGCTACATCGAGATGACAGGCTGGACCTGCAGAACGCTGCCATCCATCCTGTCATCCCGCAGACACTGAGAAGCGCAGGCATACTTCCACTCCTCAGTGTCTGGCTGTGACGGCATCCAGATGAGCCGAGGTCATGTCCAATGAACTCAGCTCACCTCATGTACGTCACTGACAGCGTGGGAAAATTCTCCTGCACTCAGCACTTCAGCGTGAGAATTTTCCCACGCTGTCAGTGACGTGCATGAGGTGAGCTGAGTTCATTGGACATGACCTCACCTCATGTATGTCACTGACAGCGTGGGAGAATTCTCACGCTGAAGCGCTGAGTGCAGGAGAATTTTCCCACGCTGTCAGTGACGTGCATGAGGTGAGCTGAGTTCATTGGACATGAACTCGGCTCATCTGGATGACGTCACAGAGAGACACTGAGGAGCGCAAGCATGCCTGCGCTTCTCAGTGTCTGCGGGATGACAGGCTGGATGGCAGCGTTCTGCTGCGGTCCACCCTGTCATCTCGATGTAGCAGAGCTGAAGCTGTCGTGGGAACCATGGAAAGGTAAGGATGAGGTTGCTTTATTATTTTTCTTTTATTGCAGGAGATCGTTGGCTTCAGCTGGAATGGGCGTGATGGTAAGTATGGTTTAATTTAGAACAATAAAGAATTGTGTCTTTATTTCAATTAAAGGACTTTATTCTGGGTGTTTGTGTTTTCTTTTAACTTTGACTATGGGGTTAGTAATGGGGGTGTCTTATAGACGCCTCTCCATTACTAACCTGGGCTTGATGTCAGCTGGCATTATAAGCTGACATCAACCCCAACCCTATTACCCCCTGCCACCGCACCAGGGCAGCGTGGAAGAGCGAGGCTAAGTGCCAGAATTGGCGCATCCTATGGATGCGCCATTTCTGGGGCGGCTGACGGCTGTTGTTTCTAGCCTGGGAGGGGGCCAATATTCATGGCACCCTTCCTGGGCTATTAATATCAGCCCCCAGCTGTCTGCCTAGCCTGTGCTAGCTATTAAATTAGGGGGGACCCCACGTTATTTTTTTGGGGGGGTTCCCCCATTTTAATAGCTAGTAAAGGCTAGGTATTCAGCTGGGGGCTGATATTAGTAGCCTGGGAAGCTCCGTGGGTATTACCCCCTTCCCAGGCTTCAAACATTTGCCCCAGCCGTCTGCTTAACCTCCGCTAGAGCCTAAAATTAAGGGGAACCCCACGCCAATTTTTTTTTAAATAAATCCTTTATTTTAACACTAAATGACAAGTACAGTAATCAACACTATCACTGTACTTCATATATGTGTGACTGACATGTTTCTATCTATCTAATCTATGTGTGAAGCTCTATTCTGTCTGTTATAAATTGTCGGGTACAGATGCTGAATTGCCGGCTGGCTTTCTTAAAGAGACGGTGCATGAAAACACTATTATTTTTTTAAATAAATCCTTTACACTAAATGACAAGTACAGTAAGCAACACTGTCACTGTACTTCATATATATGTGACTGACATGTTTCTATCTATCTAATCTATGTGTGATGCTCTATTCTGTCTGTTATAAATTGTCGGGTACAGATGCTGAATTGCCGGCCGGCTTTTTTAAAGAGACGGTGCATGAAAACACTAATATTTTTTTTAATAAATCCTTTACACTAAATGACAAGTACATTAAGCAACACTGTCACTGTACTTCATATATATGTGACTGACATGTTTCTATCTATCTAATCTATGTGTGAAGCTCTATTCTTTCTGTTGTAAATTGTCGGGTACCGGTGTATGCCGCTGATGAATTGCCGGCTTTTCATGTCATTCTACATTATTCTTAGTTGTTTTACTTCATGTAGAATTAACCTACAAGGAAAGAAAGGGTTTATTTTCATTCCGATATTTGTGTCCCATTGACTTGCATTGGTTTCCGGTATCGGAATCGGCGATATCCGATACTTTTTGGGTATCGGCCCGATCCAATCCGATACGATATTTCCTGATATCGGAAGGTATCGCTCAACACTAGTTTTGAGTCAAAAAATAGTAAAACTCAGTATGAACTGAAGTTGAGTATCTGTGGCCTCCTCTCTGGTTGACCTAGTCTGATCATATCTTGACCCTGGATGGCCTTCAGTTGAATGGCCACCATGTAATATTACATCTCCCCTGCAATGGCCGCAGTATGGGAAACATCAGCTCGTATCAGTGCTGATTGGTTGATGGTTGGAGTGATCTCTTTACCGGACGAGTTGACTTTGTGAGACATCCATCCCCGTGAAGCCCAAGCTCCTTAGCATAACTTGGGAGACGGCAAGATCTCTACTACACTATTTCAGACTGAGGATTAAGTTTTTGCTGTCTTTTTTTTGCTTGGTCCAGGATTAGTGTCCCTTTAAGTCAGATTTACTTGAGTATTTTGGCTCACACTGAGTGCCGGGGTCATTGTGATACTACGTACAGATCTATCTCTTATTTTTAAGTGAAAGAGAAATGTAGGAAATCTCGAGTCCTAAGGGGCGGAAGCTGCCTAAATAATTTCATGTTGACGTGATAAAACAATATTGGCTGATACCAGAGAACTGGAGGCAATTTACCTTTGTGTTCACATGTCATGAAGCCATCGAGTAGCCTGCTCTCTTGTCCCAGCTTTCTGTCATTTGCGTGCATGAAGGCACAAAGGTAAAATGGCCCGAAGATATGGGAAGAAGGCGGCAGGAATAGATGCTGTCCATTATCTGTACATAAAAGAACAATACAGACCTTAGTTATATACCCACTGCTATCTTGGTAATTTAGGATTTGGGCTTTTTATTTGCTTCACAAGACAATTTTCAGCCCAAAACATTGAAAACATAAACTCTAAGCCTACTTGGCCTTACGGGTGGACAACCTGTGCAGTCATTCCGGGTGTATCTTCTTTACTTACCTTGGTAACCCTTTATCCAGATACGTAATTTCTATGTTTTATTATTAATATTATTAGTAAATGAAATACAATTTTTCAATACTTTAGGTCTAGACTAAGGGACCCCAACCTTGCTTTTCTTAAGAGCCATATTCCGCTCTAAGAGATGATTGCGATCGAAGATGTCGCAGAAGTTCTCTGTGAGCCTCCTGTGAAGGTCTCATTCATTCTAGTGCCCCAGGAAAAAGTAATAATGCCCTAAGTCCCCCCTTATAAAGTAGTTATGCCACAAGTACACCCTTATAAAGTAATAATGTCTCAAGCCCCCCCCTTATGAAGTAGTTATGCCGCAAGTGCCCCCTTATAAAGTAGTAATGCCCTGAGTGCCCCTTATAAAGAAATATTGCTCCTTCAGTGCCCCCTTAAAAATTAATAATGCCCTAAGTCCCCCCCTTATGAAGTAGTTATGCTGCAAGTGCCCCCTTATAAAATAGTATTTCTCTGCGTGCCCCCTATAAAAAAAATATTGCTCCTTCAGTGCCCCCTTAAAAAGAAATAAAGCCCTGATGAAGTAATAATAATCCATTGCCCCAATAAAGTATTTATGGTCTAGTTCTCCTGTTTAAAGTATCAATGTTCTGAGTGCCCCATATAAAGAAATATTGCCGCAATTGTCAACTTATAAAGTAATAATGTCCTGAGTACGCGCTCATAAAATACTTATCTCCCGAGTGCGCCCTTATAAGCAGTAACGCCTTAAATGCCCTTTATAAAGTAATAAAGCCCCTAGTGCCCCTTTATAAAGTAGTAATGGCCTGAGTACTCCCTTAAAAAGTAATATGGTCCCTTTAATGGCCCCTTAACAGGTAATAATGGTCCGTCCCCCTTATCAAGTAGTATTGTCCTGAGTGAGCCTTATAAATTAATATTGCCCTGTGAGTGCCCCCCTTAACAAATAATAATGTTTAAGTGCACTTCAAAACTAATAATGCCTCAAAAAGTAATATTTTCCTTCATGAATAATTCCTCAGGTGCCCTTTTAACAATTAATAATGCCCCCTGTGTGCCCCGCATATCTCCCCCCCAAAAAAAAGAAGTTATATTGTGCTCCTTCCAAGAAAAAGAAGAAATAATGCTCACAGGGTGCCATTGTAAAAGTAATTATGGCCCAAAAAGGTTCCAAGTCCCCAACGAGCCACCAGGCGAGCACAGATGGAGCAATGTGGTGACATCATCACACCACCTGTATGGGGAGGATTATGTTTGAAGGAAACCTGGTTCTCTAGTGCCAGAGTAGCCATCAAAGTCTGACCCTTTAACAAGCCTTGCCTCATATCTTTAGGATATTTAGCCAACCGAAGTCTTCTCCCAAGTAAAACACACCCCATCCAGACAACTGACCTTGGCATACAGTAGCTACCTCCAGTAAGTTGCAATAGCGAGCCGACTGTCTTTCATCAGGAGGAGATATACTTTTTATTGCAATATATATATTTTTTTTTACACTTGCAATCACCGCTTGCTGTAAGCATTCTTCTTCATATCCAGAAGTTGAATACCAATGCAGACCTAAGCAGATGTGTCCATGGTTTTCAACAATTTCTTTCATGTCATCTCATGCAAAAGCATTATAACTCTGGAACAGATTGTGCAGTAAAACAGGAACATAATCTAATTGATTTGTTTTTCCTTGCCAACTGAACATATGCTGCTCTGTGTGGCGATCAGATCCTGACGATTATTGACATGCATGTATATAGTTATATGTTTATGCATATACGTTAATACATTCCCTATTCTTTTTTTAAAGACCTTTTCTAGCCATAATGTATATATGTGCATATATTAGAATATTACATCAACCAGTGTGGAAATGCTCTTTTAAAGGGAACCGGTTAGCACGATTTGACATATGGAAGTAGTGTTGGCTGTTTAGGCATTTGTCCCCTAATAAAAATGATACTTTTCTTTCTTTTTTTTTTTTTTTTTAGTAATCCGATGTGCGAGTGAAAATAAGCAAGTTTGCAATTGACATGCTTTTTCTACTTGCTGTCACTCTCTTATCTTTTAGAATGTACAGCTCGTTTTCATGGAGCTTGGTCACTAGTGCCTGCCCAGACCCTCATGACAATTACATTTCAGGAGAGGGGTTAACTCTTATCATCCCAGCCACCTCTCTCTAGAGCATTGGATTCTATACAGCAATTAGCTGCTAACCTCCCTCTCCCTCCCGATCATCTTCTGAATAGATAGTTAGAAATCACAAGCCTGGCAATTTTCACAGGAGGTCTCCTAATCACAGCTTTCACTGTCCAGAACTGTGTGATTGTGCAGATGCCCTATTATATCTATATATATATATATATATATATATATATATATATATATATATATATATACGGGGATAACAGTGTAGACTCCGATAAAACCACTGAAAGCTGAATGTGTTACAGCAGAACTTGTGCTGAGTTTCAAGAAACCCTCTTGAAACCTTCAAGAAACCTTCTGAAGAGTCTTTGGCTATATTCACATGTTGCTTTTTTGCTGCTTTTTTCTGCAGCCAAAACTTGATCTCTTGGCAGTAAAAAAGCTGCGAGACAAAAAGCATATTTTGCTGCTTTTTTGCTTCTTTTTTTGCTGCATTTTTCAGGATCCCAAAGTTCAGCTTTGTTTCCACTGTACAAGCATGAACAATGCAAGGTGTTAGGCCACCATTGCAAGAAATATGTGACACCATAAAACATTTTTGGAAAAAAGGGCAATTTTATCAAATTATTTAGTGGAAAAAGATTTTTATGTCTGAAAAAATAGTGACTATTCTGAACTAAAAAGTTCAAATGAGTTCATGAAAAAATTCATAATTGCAAATATAAAAGCAGCAGAGGGGGCTGAATTGGTTGAGCATAGTTTACGTTAGACATTGGTAGGGCATTGAGTTGGCCAGACATTGTTTACTATAACTAATTTAATTAAACTGTACTAATACTAAATGCTCAGGTGATGTGAGGACACTAAAACATTTTGGTTTACCCTAAAAAAAATAGCTGGGTTTCACAATCTGCTGTACATGCTTTTTTTCCACTAAAAACGCTTCCAAAACTGTTGACAACGGTTTTTGGTGCTTTTTTTTTTTGCACTTACTCATTGTTTTCTATGGGTGCAAAAACTCTGCAAAAATGCTGAAAGAATTAACATGCTGCAGCTTTTAAAAAAGCAGCAATTTTCCAATTCTGTCAGGAAAAAAAAGTGTGTGCCTGAGATTTCTCAAATCTCATAGCTTTGCTGGTACTGTAAAAAGCAGCTTTTAATTTGTATAAAAAAACGCAGCAAAAAAAAAAACACGTAGCAAAAACGCATTGTGTGAATATAGCCTTAGAAGAGTTTTTTCTTGATGCGTTTTTTTGCAGTCTTCTGATGGGAAAGTGCCTAGTTAGCAGAAAATTCCATCACAAACCACGTTAAAGAAATGACATGGAATTTCTTTTCCCCACCAGGCATTTTTCAAAGCCCAACCAGAGAAAAACACTCAAAAGACTAAACATTTAGACAGCAAAGTGGTTGTACAATAGAAATGAATAGTAAGAGTTTTTCAAGGGTTTTTTTGTGCTATTTTTTGGACCCACTCAAAAGAAATACTCCTCAAAATACTAATTGTGCACAGGCAAGCAGCCCAGCAAGATTAAACAGCATTATCCAGGGCTAAGTACTTACCGGCAGGTCTGTCCTTCAACGGTCTCTCCCGGCTCAGAGCGGTCATGGACCACTTCTGTCAGCGATTTTCCTACTTCCTGTGACGTCACGTAGACAGAGAAGGTCCTTCTCTTCCACTCTTCTCCATTGACGAGGCGTCACTGCCAAAGTTCATATTAATTGACAGCTGGCTCAGCCTAATGCAGCGGGGAACCGGCTATCAATCAGCATGACGTCTGCAGTGATGCCTCTCTGACAGAGTAGAGCGGAGAGAAGGAACTGCTCTGTCTACATGACGTCACAGGAAGCAGGAAAGTCACCGGCAGGAGCCGCCTTTGACTGCTCTGAGTGGGAGAGATCATCACATTGCAGACAAGGCAGGTAGTTAGCAACCTGCCGAAAAGTGCCAGAGCCCCACAGGGAGAAAATAAAAGTCCCTGATAACCCTTTTAAGTGTGAAAAGACTGCAGCGGCACAGGGCTGCTGAAGGGGGTGTTCACAGTCAGTTTTTTTTTTTTAGTTTCTTTTCCAAAAACTCAGCTAATAAACTCAGTGTGCACATACGCCTATGGTATGAGCACTCATTAAGTATTTGCAGCAGACCTTTCTGCACCTAAAACGTGTCTCTTGGCAGGAAAAACACTGCATAAAATATATTTGGGTGAAAAACGCTGCTAAAAAAGGGTGAAAGAATTGACATGCTGCTGAAACTGCTACACATTTGCAAGGAAAAGAAAAAAAGCAACAGGTGCATGAGATTTCAGAAATCCCATTCACTTTGCTGGTACAGTAGAAACTGTCTTTTTTTGGCAAAAATGCACTAAAAAGAAGGTGACAAAAACGCCATGTGTGAACAAACCCTTAGGGTATGTGCACACATTATCTTTTTCAGTTGGTTTTTGCTCCGAAATCAGCCTAAAAAAGATCTGACTAAATGCTCCAAGCGGTTAAAAGAAGTGAGCGGACCATTTTTCAGGCACCTTCTGCTCTGAAGACGCTCTGTACTTTAGATCTGAAGTCAGTGGGAAGTGTGTTGATAGTATTTTTGCTCTGTAAAACGTTAGCGGTTTCTTAGTTGTTCTCTGGAGTTAAAAAACGACCAGAAAATACAAGCAAAAAAGATGCCACAAAAATGCTGGAAAGACGCTCAAAAAGATAGCTAGCTGTAAAAAACATCAAATAAAACACTCCGGAGACGACCTAAAAAATGTTAAAAAAGAAAGTTCAGGAAAAGCACTCCTATTTCCTGAAGCATCTTCCTCTGTGGGCTCCTAGTGTCGGTAATTAAACAGCTCAAGTGCGCAGTCAGACAGGAGAGCGTCCTGACTTAAGTGCGCAGTCCGACAGGAGAGTGTCCTGACTCAAGGGCGCAGTCAGACAGGGGAGCGTCCTGACTCAAGGGCGCAGTCAGACAGGAGAGCGACCTGACTCAAGGGCGCAGTCAGACAGGAGAGCGTCCTGACTCAAGGGCGCAGTCAGACAGGAGAGCGACCTGACTCAAGGGCGCAGTCAGACAGGAGAGCGACCTGACTCAAGGGCGCAGTCAGACAGGAGAGCGTCCTGACTCAAGGGCGCAGTCAGACAGGAGAGCGACCTGACTCAAGGGCGCAGTCAGACAGGAGAGCGACCTGACTCAAGGGCGCAGTCAGACAGGAGAGCGTCCTGACTCAAGGGCGCAGTCAAACACGAGAGTGTCCTGACTCAAGGACGCAGTCAAGGCAGGAGCGCGTCCTGACACAAGGGCGCAGTCAGACAGGAGAGCGTCCTGACTCAAGGGTGCATTAAGACAGGAGAGCGTCCTGACTCAATGGTGCAGTCACAGATAGGAGAGCGTCCTGACTCAAGGGCGCAGTCAGACAGGAGAGCGTCCTGACTCAAGGGCGCAGTCAGACAGGAGAGCGTCCTGACTCCAGGGCGCAGTCAGACAGGAGAGCGTCCTGACTCAAGGGCGCAGTCAGACAGGAGAGCATCCTGACTCAAGGCCGCAGTCAGAGAGGAGAGCGTCCTGACTCAAGGGCGCAGTTAGACAGGAGAGCGTCCTGACTCAAGGGCGCAGTCAGACAGGAGAGCGTCCTGACTCAAGGGCGCAGTCAGACAGGAGAGCGTCCTGACTCAAGGGCGCAGTCAGACAGGAGAGCGTCCTGACTCAAGGGCGCAGTCAGACAGGAGAGCGTCCTGACTCAAGGGCGCAGTCAGACAGGAGAGCGTCCTGACTCAAGGACGCAGTCAGACAGGAGAGTGTCCTGACTCAAGGGCGCAGTCAGACAGGAGAGCGTCCTGACTCAAGGGCGCAGTCAGACAGGAGAGCGTCCTGACTCAAGGGCGCAGTCAGACAGGAGAGCGGCCTTACTCAAGGGCGCAGTCAGACAGGAGAGCGTCCTGACTCAAGGTCGCAGTCTGAGAGGAAACTGTCCTGACTCAAGGGCGCAGTCAGACAGGAGAGCGTCCTGACTCAAGTTCACAGTCAGACAGGAGAGCGTCCTGACTCAAGGGCGCAGTCAGACAAGAGAGCGTCCTGACTCAAGGGCGCAGTCAGACAGGAGAGAGTCCTGACTCAAGGGCGCAGTCAGACAGGAGAGCGTCCTGACTCAAGGGCGCAGTCAGACAGGAGAGCGTCCTGACTCAAGGGCGCAGTCAGACAGGAGAGCGTTCTGACTTAAGGCCGCAGTCAGACAAGATCGGATCTGAAGGCTCTGACTGGCCCCTTCTCTCTCAACCCGAGCGTGACAGTTGCATAGAAATACATGAAGCTGTGACGCTCGGGTCGGGTCGGGAGAGCCGGCAATCAGTCCGAGCCTTGCGTTCCAATCTTGGTCCAATTTATACGGCCGTCTGACTGCGCCCAAGCCGGGACACTCTCCCTACTCCAGCAGCCAGGCCTTATGCCAGAATTACACCCAGCAAATTGCAAATGATGGCCTAAACTATCACTTGAGTGGATCTCTACTAATAACATAGAAGATTGACAGCACAAAAAGGCCATATGTTCCATCTAGTCTGCTGCTACATTATATATTTTTATCTTTGGGTAGATATGTGATTTTCCACATCACACAATCCATTTGCATTTTATTACTTCGTTGTGCACTAGATATTAGTGGCCAGCGTATTTTTGTAATGTACCCTTATTAAAGCACATTACTGGTGATTGCTCTATCTGCCATATTGATTTGCTCTAATATTGTCCACAGAAAAGATCGCTGACGGTGGTCTATTAGCTGCTTGCGCCTTAACATCAGCCTTCTGCTATTAATGGCCTTTTCCTATGGAAAAATTGTGATCCTATCCTGTGAACATGATAAACGCCTGTCAAAATTTCTTGCTTTAAGAAAAGGAATCAAAGTTTTACAGACATCAGGTCCCATTTATGTTAAAGGAGAATTACAGGAAACATGAGCAGTTCAGTACTGTAGGATCCCGTACTCACTAGGAAAGTCATCTGAACCTGCTTATTTCAGCACTATCACAATTTTTATTTCATTGTTGATGAAAAATGCTAAGTTAAAGGGGTTTTCTGGGACTATTTTTTTTTTGTTACTATGGGTCTAAGTACTAACAGGAAGATAGTTGCTACCTACCTGCTGCTGCCTGTTGTGCCTGGCATGGTTCATGGTGGTTGACAGCCTGCTCCCCGCTGCCTATCTGTGGGGAGCCAGGTATCAATCAGTAGGGCATCAGCAGTCACCCCCCCCCCGTACAGTACAGTACCACCTCTAAGCAACTTTCAACACAGGGCTGTATTAATAGTTACTGCTGCCCTTAGTCGCAGTACATAAACCCTCTTAAAAATATATATATTTTTAAATAATTTGCCATAAAATAAGCTCATATTTCATAGTGCCACAATCGCAATGACTAATAGTCTGTAATATAAATTTAAAAAGTTTTTTTTTTTCTAAAGGCACTTGAATTCCTGTTGTTCTCGTGAACTTGTCCACCTGTACCTGTGCTGTATATGTTCACCTGACTACTGCAGCCAATCACTGGCCTCAGTTGTTTTGTGTCTACATGTGCGTTGTCATTGCAGGACAATTTCACAAGGCCTACAGTGCTGTAGTAGTATGAGAATTATCTATTAAGTACAAATAATTTTGTTTCCCTGCCTTCAGTAAATTTTTAAAATCATTGAGAACCCTTTTAAACGTATTCTACAGTCTTTAGGTCATTGCAGGAATACTAATTATGCATTTATAACACGGCAGATTATTGAAGCATTATGGGAGCATTATTACGAAACTATATTAAACTTAATTTGAGTTTTACTCTAGCAGTTATGGTTGGGCTGTGTAATACATTGACATCACCCATAAGATTACTTTGATAAAAATGTATATCACAGAGTAGAGAACAAGTGTATATTTTCAACGTTGGTCAGTAATTTATTAAAAATGTCACTCATAGTGTGTACACGTATATTTACGCATAAACACTGTACCCACAATACACGTATACAATCACATACTGGACTCACACTGCTCTGCATTCCTGGTTTCTCCAGTATTAGATCAGATAGACATGTGGACCGCAGTGTGAGCAGCCTCTTCTTACCTCATCACTCTTGATATCTCCAGTATTAGCTCTAAAAGACAGGGTGGACAACAGTGTGAGAAGCCTCTTCTTACCTCAGCACTCTTGGTACTTCCAGTATTAGATCAGATAGGCAGGGTGGACAACAGTGTGAGCAGCCTCTTCTTACCTCAGCACTCTTGGTACCACCAGTATTAGATCAGATAGGCAGGGTGGACAACAGTGTGAGAAGCCTCTTCTTACCTCAGCACTCTTGGTACTTCCAGTATTAGATCAGATAGGCAGGGTGGACAACAGTGTGAGAAGCCTCTTCTTACCTCAGCACTCTTAGTACTTCCAGTATTAGATCAGATAGACAGGGTGGACAACAGTGTGAGCAGCCTCTTCTTACCTCAACACTCTTGGTACCACCAGTATTAGATCAGATAGACAGGGTGGACATCAGTGTGAGCAGCCTCTTCTTACCTCAGCACTCCTGGTATCTCCAGTATTAGATCAGATAGACAGGGTCAACAGCAGTGTGAGCAGCCTTTTCTTACCTCAGCACCCCTGGTATCTCCAGTATTAGATCAGATAGACAGGGTGGACAGCAGTGTGAGGAGCCTCTTCTTACCTCAGCACCCCTGGTATCTCCAGTATTAGATCACATATACAGGGTGTACAATAGTGTGAGCAGCTTCTTCTTACCTCAGCACCCCTGATATCTCCAGTATTAGATTATATAGACAGGGTGAACAGCAGCGTGAGCAGCCTCTTCTTACCTTAGCACCCCTGGTATCCCCAGTATTAGATCGGATAGACAGGGTGGACAGCAGCGTGAGCTGCCTCTTCTTATCTCAGCACTCCTGGAATCTCCAGAATTAGATCCGATAGACAGGGTGGGCAGCAACGTGAGCAGCTTCTTCTTACCTCAGCACCACTGGTATCTCCAGTATTAGATTAGATAGACAGGGTGAACAGCAGCGTGAGCAGCCTCTTCTTACATCAGCACCCCTGGTATCCCCAGTATTAGATTAGATACACAGGGTGGACAGCAGTGTGAGCAGCCTCTTCTTACATCAGCACCCCTGGTATCCCCAGTATTAGATCAGATAGACAGGGTGGACAGCAGTGAGAGCAGCCTCTTCTTACCTCAGCACCCCTGGTATCTCCAGTATTAGATCAGATACACAGGGTGGACAGCAGCATGAGCAGCCTCTTCTTACTTCAGCACCCCTGGTATCTCCAGTGTTAGATCAGAATATCCACTGTGAGCACATCTTCCTGTAGGTTTTTCTCAGGGTAACAAGATGTCGGACAATTTAATGTTCTTTAGTGATTAGCTCCCTAGACAAAACGAGTGTGATTTGATAATTGAAGATATTTAGGAAATAATTTAGAATGACATTTCCTTTTTAAGAAGTGTTAGGTATAAAGTATAATAGGTAGAACGGCAGTGAAGAAGTCTACACTCCAGCATTTACAACAGTTTTTATTACACTTAAGCACTTAAACATGTTCCTATTCAGACACTTTAATTAATCTTCCCCCGAAATCTGTGCATTATCCAGTTTTCTACATTTTCACATAATTGTTATCACCCTTCGCTTTTCTTATTTAAATGGTAATAAAAGGGCTGTTTTGTATAATTGTGTGCACTCACACTAAGGAAAGTGGTCTCCTGGTGCACATTGAGTACGTAGCTACTAGTGTTTACATCCCAGCAATCCCAGCTATTGAGAGCGGGAACAATGTTACCTCCACGCCGGTAATCCTTTAATGGTGACACGAGGATGATGAAGAGAGAACTAGAAGGTGGAACAAACAGAATGTCACCTGAGTTCATGAACCTTAAAACAACTGAAATATGGAATTGAAGTTTTATTTTTGTTACCCACGGGCCAAGGGTAGAAAAGAGCAGCTGGCAATGTTCGGGAGGACCTCAAGATAGTCCAGTAATGATAACTTGATCACAAAGTGTCCTTCTTCTGGAACCACAAGCAATCAATCTGCTGTAAATTGTTGGGGATATCTCACACTAAATATAACATTTTTCTGTAGCGCCACTACAGGAGAAATGAAGCATTACACAACACCTATTTTAATTAATGGGTTGTCTATATAATTCCGGAAAGGACAGGTCCTCCTGTGCAAGAGAAACTCTATGAAACCACTGTCTACTCTGATCAAGACATGAGGATCCTAACTTGATAGACCCTGATGATAGACCCTGCTCTTTTACACGGGACTTTTCTCATTGAGTATATGAAGTTGGATTTTTTAAACTGAATAATCCTTGTGCTAATAAAAGTCTATAAGTTGGAAACGACCAGACATGGCCACCAGGTGAGGCACATGGTACCTACGGCTTGACAAGCCCTACAACTACAAGAAACCACAGATGTCACACCAGGTGTGGGAAAGACTTAGTGCAACACAGAGGAAAGAGAGAAAGGGAACCCAGACACTAGGGAAAGGGGGGAATGGAAACCTCCTAGTCTGGTCTAGTGTCACCCTGTCTCAACTACCGTCCCTATATTGGCTCTGCACCAATCGCCGCTCGAGTGCCTCGCCCTGACTTTCCCTGGCGTATGGCTAAGGCCAGGGACGGGAGGAGATAAGCACTAGTCGATCTCCACTAGACTCTATAGACAGCAAGGGTAGACAAATAGGGGGGAATTGCTTAGCTTTAGACGACTCCGGACAAATGCGCACACGGCCTCAAGCTCCGGAGAGGTCGACGTACTGCTCTTGCTAAAGCCTTACAAGTAGTAATGAATATCGCCGGCACCTCCCTCTCAGACACACCAGGTATTTGTGCACACAGGCCAGGGAGCTAATTAACCAAAGGGAGGTAGCCGCTAGGTCCTAGAGACAGCCTCTCATCTAAGAAGCTGTCTATAATGCCAAACGTAGAGATCTCCTGCAACCAACTGCAGGGCGACTGTCTGTCACCTCTGACACACCCGTGACAACAGATCAATGGTATGCAATCTTGTAGGTGTATAAAATGGAGAATCTTTATACAGATCTTCATAGGTGGGACTGTTGAATAGCTTTACTTTAGCTGGTCATACACTCTATCTCCTCCTTCCTTTTCTTTGATTGACAGCTCTGGCTTCATAGAGTCAGAGAAAGGTGGAGTTAAATGGAAAACAAGCAGGTGGGAAGGTTTACTTAAATGTTTGGCCCCGCCATGAAGTGCCAAGCGCCTGTACTTGGTTTGAACAGTCATTGTGTGCTGGCAGAGTCCCTTTAAATGGTTGGGTTGTGTGTGGATCTGTGTTCCGGCGCCCATCAGATCCCATGCGATCACAGAATGCTGATTAGTTTCTATGGAAGCTGGTGCCTGATGAAGGTTCCCATCGCTGCCATCTTTGCTGTCCTACGCAAACCATGGGTTCAAGACCCTTAGGGGGATAACAAAAGTGGGTGAAAATTATTATGTATGTTTTTAAATATAATAGAAAAATGAACATATTTGATATTGACGCTTTTGTAAAAGTCCATTCAATGAAAAGATACAAATGATTAATCCAAATGGTAAACCAAGTAAAGAAAGAAAAGTATCAAAACACAAGAATTGCCATTTTTCAGTTACGGCACTTTACTAAAATGTGATAAGGAGGTTGATCAAAACATCTGTTTGCATAAAATAATATTTATTGAATAAAAACAAACATACAAAACTGATATGAAAAAGAAAAGTAAGAGAGAGAAATAAGTTTCCATCATTATGCAGCAATTATACCACACTGTATTATAATGGATATTTTGTTCATATCCAACAGGAGATATAACAGTGGATATGTGGGACCCTCACGTTGTCTCACTGTGTGGCCAATTTTATTTATAACCATTAGTGATCCGGGATTATTTGCTTCGATCCTCCGTGTGCTTTTGTGTCCATTATCGAGGCGTTAGCTGCGTTCTGTCCACTCTGGTTACTGTCATCCGCTGATCTTTGTGTAGGGGAGAACGGCTTCTCCTACTCCGGTGAGCGGTTGTTCTTCAGACCAGTAGTTTTCTTGTCACTTACAGGTGATATATTGAAAAAATACATGAAAAATTTATAAAATATCATTTAATGTAATGTAGGTACTGTTGCGTATGGCCGGCCACTTTTAAGAATACCTTTTTGCACCTTTTTGTATCCCTAAAGCGTATAAACAAATTACAGCTCACAAAGCAAAAATTAGGCCCTTACACAGCTTTGTGGACAGAAAAATAAAAAAAAACTATGGCCCCCAGTTCATCAAGACTGGCATTTTTCACACCGGTTTTGATGAGGGGACGTGCTGGAGACAGACGCTCTGGATTCATTAAGAGGGACATGAATCAGGAGCGGCTGATGAGTGGCATGCGGCTCCATTTGCGACTCAACACATATCTTACTCCAGTCGGAGACTATACGATTTGTGGTGTAATAAACAACATGATTTTTGACGAGCGTGGGTTGCCATACCCACTATGTCAGAGCTGGGCAAAAATGGCATGACGCCGCCGAAAGGCGCATAGTTTTAGCACAGTCTCACATTTAGCCCAAATTTTGCAACTTTTCAAAACTTTTTACGCCAGAATTCTATATGTTTTGTACTAATCTGAAAAATAATTTTGCAAGGTAATGTTTATCAGTCACTGAACTCCATAGAGAGGAAATTAAAAAAAAAAAAACATTTTTACCATTTCTAGCCACTTGGATTTTTTTTTCTGTACATTATCATATAAAATGAATGTTGTCAATTCTAAACTACAACTCATCCCGCAGAAGGAAAAAACAGGCTGAATCGATGGAAAAAAAAGTTATGGCTCTTGGAAGAAGGGAAGGAAAAAATTTAATTGCTGAAGTGAAAAAAAAAAAAGCCCTTTCCCACAATATTTGCAGCGATCTGGCCGGATCATACCAGAGTGTGCAAATAGCCCAATATCAGATCTATTCATTACCGGATCCCTACAATTAACCCCCTAATGACCAGGCCTAACGACTCGCTAGGATGCAGGAGGTTATTGCGTGAATTGATGTTATTACATGGTATTTTATACATTGATTGACGGACGCCACCTTTATACTTTGCACATTGGGTGTATAAATCTCTGGGGCGTATAGTATAACAGTATATTCTGTTCCCTTGTGACCATTATTAGACGAGGGCTCATTTAGACTGCAGGAGAATTGAATGTAACTGGCGGCTGTGTATTCTCTCCCCGTCCTCCCTCTCCTGGCCGGTAACCATTTAAGAGTGGTGACATTGAACAGGATTTTATAATCTCATATCCCGGCTATTATTAGGGGCTTAGTCAGGGGGTTGTGGCTCCGCACAATGAAATCTCTAGATATGATCATTTGCTTACACACAATAAATGAGCACAGCAGATTATTCCGCTCTCGGAGGATTACACGTGCATTACTTTTGGGTTCCTAATTTTGTTATATTTTTTTCCTCTTGTTGACCAGGCGGCGAGCAGGCAGCTGGCAGAGGTTTTACTCCATTCATTAAGTGAGAATTGTTATTGGAGTCCCTTGAACAGTCCTTTACCAGAACTGATGGTGAACAGAAATGAAAGTTCTTTCCCTTATGGGGTCGTCAACCACAAACCACAGATTCATTCTGGAGATCAGTAAGAAACTTTTTGGCACGCACACGTTATCTTATTTTATTACTATCCTTTCAAATGTGCAAAGTTTCAGAATAGTACTTCTGTATCCACTTGTATATATCCTACACTGATGGGCCTTAAAGCAGATCTGTCACCGGATTCCACAATACAAACCGTATACGTTATTAAATAGATCTTACACCTGATGTGGCTGGTGTATTTACTTTGAAAATGTATGTCTGAGTTTCTGCATAATCCAAATAGTAATATTAGCATTTTATGAGTCCAGCTATTGAATGAGAGAGCTCAGGAGTTCGTGTCTTTAGTCTTCGTCCACTCAGCCTGACTGACATCTGCAGCTTATACTGAGCAGGGTGAGATCTCCGCATCGACAGGGAGGAGGGATAATGAGGAATAATTTTTTTTATAAAAGTAGGGATATTGAGGAGCTGTCAGTCAGGCTAGGTGGGCTGAAATAAAGCAGCAGGGAGGAGGGGCACTGAGGAGCTGTCAGTCATGCTAAGATTAACCAGCAGCAAGGAGGAGCGACACTGAGGAGCTGTCAGTCAGACTAAGATTAACCAGCAACAAGGAGGAGGCAAGCTAAGGAGCTGTAAATCAGGCTAAGATTAGCTAGCAGCAGGGAGGAGGCACACAATGGAGCTATCAATCAGACTAAGATTAACCAGCAGCATGGAGGAGGCACATTATGGAGCTATCAGTCAGTCTAAGATTAACCAGCAGCAGGGAGGAGACACACTAAGCTGTTATTCAGGCTAAGATTGACCAGCAGCAGGGAGGAGGGACACTGAGAAGCTGTCAGTCAGTCTAAGATTAACCAGCAGCAAGGAAAAGGCACACTAAGGAACTGTCAATCAGGCTGAGATTAACCAGCAGCAGGAAGGAGGCACACAATGGAGTTGTCAATCAGACTAAGATTAACCAGCAGCAGGGAGGAGGCACACAATGGAGCTATCAATGAGACTAATAATAACCAGCAGCTGGTAGGAGGCACACAATGGAGCTATCAATCAGACTAAGATTAACCAACAGCAGGGAGGAGGCTCACAATGGAGCTATCAATCAGACTAAGATTAACCAGCAGTAGGGAGGAGGCACACTATGGAGCTGGCAATCAGGCTAAGATTAACCAGCAGCAGGGAGGAGGGACACTGGGGAGCTGTCTTCAATCAGACAAGGTTGGCAGAGATTGAGTTTAAACTAGCATCATCAGGTTTAACATCTATTTAGTTACGTAAACACTTGTATTGTAAAATCTGGTGGCCGATCCTTTTTAATAAGATAGAAGTTGTCTTTTAGGCAAGACAACAAAATGTTCCCTTCATAGGTGTTATGCACACGCCCGGGCTGAGCGGCGTGTGCGTGTGATTGTAGTGATTCCACTGGACCATGAACCGGAGAGTGCCTGGGGCGTGACTAAGTATCTGGCCGATCCGACCAAGATGGCACGACGGCATACGACGCCAGTGCACCAGGGAGAAACCGGGCAGAGGGACCAGGTGCTACTCCAGGTCAAACTCCGGACACGGGGGTTGACCCACACAGGGATTACTGGATCAGGCTGGTTAGGCTGGCGCACAGACTGGAGGGTATAGGCAGGCACGACTGGTATGCAGGCAGGCGGGTAAAGGCAAGCGCAGCTAGAGTGCAGACAGGGAGGCACTAGCAGGTAGGAACACAGGCGGGATAGGACCCAGTACACACTGGGACTCAGGAACAATACAGGTAGAGGGGTACAGGCAAGCACAGCTAGAGTGCAGACAGGGAGGCACTAGCAGGTAGGAACACAGGCGGGATAGGACCCAGTACACACTGGGACTCAGGAACAGGCAGGTTAGGCTGGCACAGACTGGTGGATATAAGCAAACACGGCAGGTATGCAGATGGGTGGATACAGGCGAGTATGCAGGCAGGGAGGTACTGGCCGAAAGGACGGGCTGGAGCACAGAAAGGTTAAGACCCAGTACAGACTGGGTCACAGAACCGCAGATGCGGTAGACAACCACAGCAGAGAGGGAACGCCCGAAGCGGTGGGCAAGAACAGAGCAGGACGGGGCTGCAGGAGCAGCGAGCACAAGCAGGGCAGGACAGGACTGCCGGAGCAGCGGGCAGAAGCAGGGCAGGACAGGACTGCCGGAGCAGCGGGCAGAAGCAGGGCAGGACAGGACTGCCGGAGCAGCGGGCAGAAGCAGGGCAGGACAGGACTGCCGGAGCAGCGGGCAGAAGCAGGGCAGGACAGGACTGCCGGAGCAGCGGGCAGAAGCAGGGCAGGACAGGACTGCCGGAGCAGCGGGCAGAAGCAGGGCAGGACAGGACTGCCGGAGCAGCGGGCAGAAGCAGGGCAGGACAGGACTGCCGGAGCAGCGGGCAGAAGCAGGGCAGGACAGGACTGCCGGAGCAGCGGGCAGAAGCAGGGCAGGACAGGACTGCCGGAGCAGTGGGCAGAAGCAAGGCAGGACAGGACTGCCGGAGCAGTGGGCAGAAGCAGGGCAGGACAGGACTGCCGGAGCAGTGGGCAGAAGCAGGGCAGGCTAGAACCGCCGGAGCGGTAAGCAAAGGAGTCAGAGCAGACTAGAACCGCCGGAGCGGTGAGCAAAGGAGTCAGAGCAGGCTAGAACCACCGGAGCGGTGAGCAAAGGAGTCAGAGCAGGCTAGGCTGAGTAGGGGGGACAGGGCTCTGTTCACACGGAACAGACAGGAAGGGAAAGGCAGAGCCAGACACCCACAGGGTACTAGCAGAGAAGTAGCGAGTGGACCACAAACTCACAAACGGGAGTACAGAGACAACAAGCAGGAGTTAGGTACGAGTTCAGACTCTGCAGAAAAAGGAAGGGAACAGACATAGAGGCAAAACAGGTAAAGGATAGGAGAGAGTTCAGACTGGAACTGAGTGTACGGAGGAGACCGACACTGCAGCGGAATACAGGAGCGGGTCTGGGAATACGGCCCCCAGAGAGGCAGGACGAACAGGCAAGGTGCGTGTTCAGACAGGACAGACAAGATACAGGAGCAGGTCTAGGTAATCGGCCCCTAGAAGGCAGGAGGAACAGGCTAGGAGCGTGTTCAGACAGGTCAGACAAGATACAGGAATGGGTCTAGGTAATCGGCCCCTAGAAGGCAGGAGGAACAGGCTAGGAGCGTGTTCAGACAGGCCTGGAAATACAGCCTCCAGGATAGGCAGACAAGAGAACACAGAACGGGACCTGGCACCTTCAGAGTGCAAGCACACACTGAATGAAACACTATGCTCAGGCAGGGATAGATGGGAGCAGCTGAGCTATATACCAGGTGACAGACAGCAATAGGCTGAGGACGCACAAGGGGTGTGACCCACAGCAGGTACAAAAAGCAGGAAGTGATCGGGCGCCGCCCTTAAGCAGCAGAAACAGACACAAACAGACAGCATGGAGGGAAGCCAGAGAGACATTCTGGACAGGAGATCAAGTGCGCGCTCTTGCACAGTGGGAGATGGACCACTATGCAAGGACGCCGCCAGGTATGTTACAGTACCCCCCCCCCTTACGCCCCCTCTTCTTCAGGCCTGCCAGAATCTTCCGCAGGGAATTCGAGGGCCAATTCTTCACTTCGAAGAGATCACTTCCCCTGTCCACCGGAAAAACTGGTCTCCTCTGGGTAGCTAGGATGCTACCTCCCATCCAGCCACCCTTAGCAACAGACGAAACGGGTGGAGTACCAGGAACAGCACACAAGGAAGTCTCTCTCCACATATTTTCAGGTGGCACCCCAGAGGGTACAGGAGACAACTGGAAGTCCTCCACCGGGTTGGAGGGGGACAGAGACTTGGGGGTAATCTCTGCTTCGAGGTACATCTTGTCAAGCTCACAGGAAGAAATAGACGGGTTATCAGGTACATAATGAGGAAAAGTCACTGTCTCTTTGTTTTCTGGTGGTACCCCGGAGGATTCAGGAAACAACTGGAGGTCCTCCGCCGGGTCAGAAGAGTGCAGAGGCTCAGAGAAAACATCTGCTTCAGAGTACACTAGGTCGGACTCACTGGACGAAGCAGGCGAGGTATCGGGTACCGAGTATAGGAAAGTCTCTGTCCATTCTCCACCAGGTGGCACCCCGAAGGGTTCTGGAGACAACTGGCGGTCCTCCGCCTGGTCAGAGGGGTGTAGAGACTCACGGGTAACCTCTGCTTCAGAGTACACTAGGTCGGACTCACTGGACGAAGCAAGCGAGGTATCAGATCCAGGATATAGGAAAGTCTCTGTCCATTTACCACCAGGTGGCACCCCGAAGGGTTCTGGAGACAACTGGAGGTCCTCCGCCTGGTCAGAGGAGTGTAGAGACTCGGGAGTAACCACTGCTTCAGAGTACACTAGGTTGGACTCACTGGACGAAGCGAGCGAGGTATCAGGTACAGAGTATAGGAGAGTCTCTGTCCTTTCGCTACCAGGTAGCACCCCGAAGGGTTCAGGAGACAACTGGAGGTCCTCCGCCTGGTCGGAGGGGTATAGAGACTCGGGAGTAACCTCTGCTTCGGAGTACACTAGGTTGGACTCACTGGACGAAGCGAGCGAGGTATCAGGTACAGAGTATAGGAGAGTCTCTGTCCTTTCGCTACCAGGTAGCACCCCGAAGGGTTCAGGAGACAACTGGAGGTCCTCCGCCTGGTCGGAGGGGTGTAGAGACTCAGGGGTAACTACCACTTTGGGGTACCCATTGTCAGGCTCACAGGACGAAGCGGACAAAGTATCGAGTACCGGGTGTAGAGAATTCTCTCTCCATTTGTCATCGAGTGGTATCCCGGAGGATTCAGGAGGCAACAGGGGGTCCTCCGCCAGGTAGTAGAGGTGCACAGACTCTGAGGTAACCACAGCTTTGGAGCATCCTTGGACATGCACACCGGTTAAAGTGGGTGAAGCATCTGATGCCGGGTGCAGGAAGTTCTCCTGTGTGGAGTCTGGATGGGCAGAAGTCTCTTCGGGCAGGAGAACTGGTGCACTACCCACGCACATTACCCGTTGGGGCTTCTCCGGGATACAGGGAGATGAAGCTTCAGTAGGGACTTCAAGGTTGGGGTCAGGAGGTCTCAGGGAGGACAGACCCTGGCGTGACAGCTTGCCTCTACGTCTAGCACGTCTGGACTGCCTCTTGAGGTTGGGAGAAGTATTCCGGAAAGCGTAGTCACCCTGTGAGGATTCTGGGTGGGCAGTAGTCTCATTGGGCTGGAGGACTATTGCGCTACCCACACACATTACCCATTGGGGCTGCTCCGGGATATTGGGAAGTGAAGCTTCAGCAGGAGCCTCCGGGTTAGGATCATCGAAGACCATTAGAAAGGCCACCAGGAAGGCCATTAGGTCCAGGAGGATCGGATCCTGTGTTTCATATAGGGGGTTGATCCATTCCAAGGCATCACCCGCCAGGTAAGACATAATGAATGCCACCTTAACCCGATCGGTGGGAAAACATAGAGGGTAGAACTTGAAGTGTAGCATGCATTGCTCCACAAATGCACGACTTTGTCTAGGATCCCCATAATAACGTAGCGGATCCGCGGGAACGAGAGCAGATAGATCCATCTGGACGGGTGCGTAATTCGCCTGGAACTCAGCTAAAGGAAAAAAAAAATTTATTTATTTATTTTAATGCATGTATTCGCTGGAAAACTTCTCAGAGAGCGAAGGCCGTGGGGCTCAACGGGAACCATGGCCTGAGCATGCTGTTATGCACACGCCCGGGCTGAGCGGCGTGTGCGTGTGATTGTAGTGATTCCACTGGACCATGAACCGGAGAGTGCCTGGAGGGGCGTGACTAAGTATCTGGCCGATCCGACCAAGATGGCACGACGGCATACGACGCCAGTGCACCAGGGAGAAACCGGGCAGAGGGACCAGGTGCTACTCCAGGTCAAACTCCGGACACGGGGGTTGACCCACACAGGGATTACTGGATCAGGCTGGTTAGGCTGGCGCACAGACTGGAGGGTATAGGCAGGCACGACTGGTATGCAGGCAGGCAGGTAAAGGCAAGCGCAGCTAGAGTGCAGACAGGGAGGCACTAGCAGGTAGGAACACAGGCGGGATAGGACCCAGTACACACTGGGACTCAGGAACAATACAGGTAGAGGGGTACAGGCAAGCACAGCTAGAGTGCAGACAGGGAGGCACTAGCAGGTAAGAACACAGGCGGGATAGGACCCAGTACACACTGGGACTCAGGAACAGGCAGGTTAGGCTGGCACAGACTGGTGGATATAAGCAAACACGGCAGGTATGCAGATGGGTGGATACAGGCGAGTATGCAGGCAGGGAGGTACTGGCCGAAAGGACGGGCTGGAGCACAGAAAGGTTAAGACCCAGTACAGACTGGGTCACAGAACCGCAGATGCGGTAGACAACCACAGCAGAGAGGGAACGCCCGAAGCGGTGGGCAAGAACAGAGCAGGACGGGGCTGCAGGAGCAGCGAGCACAAGCAGGGCAGGACAGGACTGCCGGAGCAGCGGGCAGAAGCAGGGCAGGACAGGACTGCCGGAGCAGCGGGCAGAAGCAGGGCAGGACAGGACTGCCGGAGCAGCGGGCAGAAGCAGGGCAGGACAGGACTGCCGGAGCAGCGGGCAGAAGCAGGGCAGGACAGGACTGCCGGAGCAGCGGGCAGAAGCAGGGCAGGACAGGACTGCCGGAGCAGCGGGCAGAAGCAGGGCAGGACAGGACTGCCGGAGCAGCGGGCAGAAGCAGGGCAGGACAGGACTGCCGGAGCAGCGGGCAGAAGCAGGGCAGGACAGGACTGCCGGAGCAGCGGGCAGAAGCAGGGCAGGACAGGACTGCCGGAGCAGCGGGCAGAAGCAGGGCAGGACAGGACTGCCGGAGCAGCGGGCAGAAGCAGGGCAGGACAGGACTGCCGGAGCAGTGGGCAGAAGCAGGGCAGGACAGGACTGCCGGAGCAGTGGGCAGAAGCAGGGCAGGACAGGACTGCCGGAGCAGTGGGCAGAAGCAGGGCAGGCTAGAACCGCCGGAGCGGTAAGCAAGGGAGTCAGAGCAGACTAGAACCGCCGGAGCGGTGAGCAAAGGAGTCAGAGCAGGCTAGAACCACCGGAGCGGTGAGCAAAGGAGTCAGAGCAGGCTAGGCTGAGTAGGGGGGACAGGGCTCTGTTCACACGGAACAGACAGGAAGGGAAAGACAGAGCCAGACACCCACAGGGTACTAGCAGAGAAGTAGCGAGTGGACCACAAACTCACAAACGGGAGTACAGAGACAACAAGCAGGAGTTAGGTACGAGTTCAGACTCTGCAGAAAAAGGAAGGGAACGGACATAGAGGCAAAACAGGTAAAGGATAGGAGAGAGTTCAGACTGGAACTGAGTGTACGGAGGAGACCGACACTGCAGCGGAATACAGGAGCGGGTCTGGGAATACGGCCCCCAGAGAGGCAGGACGAACAGGCAAGGTGCGTGTTCAGACATGACAGACAAGATACAGGAGCAGGTCTAGGTAATCGGCCCCTAGAAGGCAGGAGGAACAGGCTAGGAGCGTGTTCAGACAGGTCAGACAAGATACAGGAACGGGTCTAGGTAATCGGCCCCTAGAAGGCGGGAGGAACAGGCTAGGAGCGTGTTCAGACAGGCCTGGAAATACAGCCTCCAGGATAGGCAGACAAGAGAACACAGAACGGGACCTGGCACCTTCAGAGTGCAAGCACACACTGAATGAAACACTATGCTCAGGCAGGAATAGATGGGAGCAGCTGAGCTATATACCAGGTGACAGACAGCAATAGGCTGAGGACGCACAAGGGGTGTGACCCACAGCAGGTACAAAAAGCAGGAAGTGATCGGGCGCCGCCCTTAAGCAGCAGAAACAGACACAAACAGACAGCATGGAGGGAAGCCAGAGAGACATTCTGGACTGGAGATCAAGTGCGCGCTCTTGCACAGTGGGAGATGGACCACTATGCAAGGACGCCGCCAGGTATGTTACAATAGACACTCTCTAATTAAAATGATTGTAGAGACGTCTTCATTCAACCAGCCGTTGGTCCCTGTAGCCTGTGATTGGCTGAAGCAGTCAGGTGACTTTGAGCAGCGGGTCATCAGAAAAATATCCCAAGATGCACTGCTCAAGTCTCTTGACCACTGCAGTCAATTACAGGCTGCATGGATCAACATCTCCATTTCCACTCCAAACCATGGAGTGGTCTGTGCTCGATACATCTAAAGATGCCATTTTTTTTTTTAATCATTGTGGCCAGATGTTTGCTGGGAGTCAATAGTGACACTTTAATACAATAATTACTGAAGATTTTTTTGTGGTCTTTTTTTTTTACGTGCAATTTTTTTTAGTTTTGTAGATCTGGGTAAATGCTCAAGCTACATCTTCTTTTTTTAGGCCATTTAGCATTTTTCTCCCATAGGCCACCAGTATTTTCTTTTCTAAAAAAAACTCATCTGTGTATTAATAACAAGCATGGTGGTGTTTTTGACATTACAAATGGAAACTGTCAGCACTTCCTTGCATAGAGAAGTAGGGGAATAGCTGTGTAGGCGATTGTACCCCAATAAAAATTATACCTTTTTATATAGAAATCCGATGTGCCAGTCATGAAAAATCTAGGATAGAAGATATATGAAAATCAGATTTGGGGCAGTGTCCGTGCTCTTAGACTTTTTCCATTGACACACGTCCAACGCATTTCCAGCCTGATTTGCTTCTGCTTTAGATTTCTCATGACTGGCACATCGGATCTCTATAAAAAAGGTATCATATTTATCAGTGAAAAAGCGCCTATACAGACCGTGCTGATGGGTTCTTATTAAGAAGAGACCTAAAATTACATAATCTATGACTCACACGAACACAACTTAAAAAACACATAAAAAATGCAGGTACTAAAATACATTATTTAAAAAAAAAAAATCCCACTAAATCCACAGAGAAAATGCAATGTTATTTCTACTCCCTTTAGTCTTTGCTGTACTGATAATCGCCATTGCCATGGTACAGACACTTCTCAGTATTCGGCATGTGGTGCCCGGTGAGGGTATTGGGTGGCACATGAATCATGCATGGCTTGTTTTCTGTTACTGGTCCCTCGGTGTAGTAACACTTGTGTATCTCTGGTATATAAACTAATTCTTCACTTCTGTTTGTTTCCAGCCTGTACTGCCCCCAGGACAATATCGAGGAGGCTCTACTACTTCTTCTGATCAGCGAATCTATGGTAAGCCATCACCCACGTTAGTGATATGAGTATTATACCTTGCTCGGGCATCACACTGCAGATCCAGTCTTATATGCCGTACGCCTACATAATGCAAAAGCTAGGTATATAAAATAAAAGGAACGCATGTGTATAAGCAACTACCGTGCTGATATATAGGTATAGGGTTATCAGATCATCCCTGATCATCCCTGTTCCCTCAATGTGATTCAGTAGACTAACCTGTAGTCCTGTGCAAAACTAAAGCTAGAGCCAAATGACTCCTGTAGCTCTGCGATGTCTCTTCCCTCTTCTGAAGCTATTTTAGTCCCAATATGATCTGCACTAAATAATATTTTTTAAGGGTTTATGTCATTTTAGGATATTTTAAATGGAGCTACCGCTTTATCAGGGTTGAGCGAAAACTTTGGTTGCAGCAGCTACATCGTAGCCCATGGCTGCCGGATTAGAGGACTACGAGCCTCCTCCTACCGCCGGCATCATTTCTAGGTCCTGCAATGTCATTTATTTGCGGCACGTGTGACGTCATGGGGAGCTACTAATCAGAGGCTGCTGCAGGCAGTAGGAGGTTCACAGTGCTCCAGTCCAGCAGCAGCGGATTACCAACATGGCTGCTGTACAAGGATCCTGGGAATCTTTTTCTCAATTCTATACTTTATATATTGAGTTTAAGGGGTTGTCTCAAGAGACATATTGATGGCATCTCCAATGGATATGTAATAAATGTCTGACAGATGCAGTTCACACTTCTGGGACGACCCAGATTGGTTCCATTTTGTGTGTGGCTTTTGACCGCCCTTGAGTGGAGAAGTGGCAGCTCCCTCCATTCATTGCTATAGGACTTCCAAATACAGATGAGCAAATACTGTATTCAAAACTTCTAGCGCAATAAATTGAGAGAGCTGACTCTTGCGTTGCCACCTCGCCACCCACTGATGGCTGGACGGTGCCCATATGGAGATAGGTGCAGGTTTTGGAGGTAGGTGTGGGTGCCATCTCTGGGAACCTCTTGTATCAGACATTTACGATGTACCATAAAATACTCTAGTGAAACAACCCCTTTAAGAGAATGGGAAAAACTGAAATAACAATGCGCAAATAGGGTTTTTTCCAAGTAACAATGGGGAGACCAAAGGCAATGATACTCACCTGGTGTGGTTGCGTGACCACAACCACTAAAAGGCTCAAGGCTGCTGCAGAACCATGGCTTAGATAACAGGTAATTGGAATGTAAGGGTTAATTCTGCGCTGCCTGTAAGAAGATAGAAGAGAACGATATTAATGAATGCGGGTTTATTAGTCAACGCGTTTCAACATTCCAAACTTCTTCATCAGGACAAACCACAACACTGGTTTGTCCTGATGAAGAAGTTTGGAACTTCGAAACACATTGACTAATAAACTACTATTGTTTGTCTTGATGAAGAAGTTTGGAACTTCGAAACACATTGACTAATAAACTACTATTGTTTGTCTTGATGAAGAAGTTTGGAACTTCGAAACGCATTGACTAATAAATGGCTGTGGTTTGTCCTGATGAAGAAGTTTGGAACTTCAAAACGCATTGACTAATAAACCACTCTTGTTTGCCTGATGAAGAAGTTTGGAACTTCAAAACATGTGGAGTAATAAACCACTGTGGTTTGTCCTGATGAAGAAGTTTGGAACTTTGAAACGCGTTGACTAATAATGCACATTTGTGGATATCGTTCTCTTCTATCTTCTTACCGGCGAGCGCAAAATTAACCCTTACATGCCAACCGCTTTTAAGAAAAGTCATTGAAAAATGGCATGTCCATCTTTTATTTATCCAGAATATTTAGTAATTCGCCACTTACCAGCACCTGTTACCGGATTGAAAGATTGCTACTGTACAGGCGCAGAAGAGACACGTGTATAAGAGAACGTAGCCTATTTAGGTGCATTTTATCCTCGGTGTACGTCATATGGAGTAGTTCAGTAATGTAGAGATATCAGCGGCAATATGTCACTTTGAAGGATGTGACACTAGCAAGATTCACACAATATGGTACAGGGAGTAGATTGTCAGCACTTTCCCCAGTGCGCACAGGCTCCTGCGAGCGGAATTGTCACTTTGGAGATATATTTATCGGCACATATGCTTCCCATACTTAATAGACTCCCAACTGTCGCTGGTGTGGCATGTCGCACTGAGTAACCCTCTTTGCATGTAACAGATATAATGCACAAATGCATCCTCCTTTTTTGTGCCTAAAAATGTTAATTGCCATTTATTTATTGTAGTTTCTGATTATTTCTGATTGTTCTCCAGTTTTTCATGGTTGGTTGCCCTTTTTGGGGCAAATTAAAGGAACATTTCCAGCAGGGCTAATATCGGTACACTGCTTTATGCGGCCATATTTCTATTGCTGACATCTGCCACATGTGCTGCATGTATGGAGCAGGCTCAGGAGTTCGTTTACATCGCATGACATCAGCATTTAATTAGTTGGAAATGAGTGAGGGGGGTTCTCTTCCCATTGACCTTCGGCCGCCCCTCGTAAATGCAATGCGATTACAGGATGCCAATTGCATGGTCCACTGAAGACCCTCACGTCTGCCATGTTTGGACACAAGCTGGGCTTCATAGAAGATTGGTCATTTTACAATGCCCTGCAGTACTACAGTATTGCTGTGTATTGTACAAGTGATCGCAAGTTCAAGTCCCCTAGGGGGACCTACCATTAAATGAAAAAAAAAAAAACAATAAAAAATATTTTTAAGAAATGGAAAAAAAAAAGTTCAAATCACCCCCCTTTTTCTGGAACACAAAATGTAAAAAATAAATAAATATATATATATACTGTATTTGGTATGTGTCCGTAACTGCCCGTACTAATTAAATATCATAATGTTTAGCCCATACTGTGAACATCGAAGCAAAAAAAATTATCGAAAATTGCAGTCGGACGGCTGCGGTTTAAGCCTGCAGACACTGGCGTTCTCCATGGGTCATGGAGGCACTGGGTCGGCCAGAGCAGGAGTCGCTGATTACCCCCTCTATGGTGTCCATTGTCCTCATAGAGAATATGGAAATGGGAGGGTCATAAGGTATCACATTGGGTACCGTAACTTTATTTTGACATGTTGCTTTTGCAGTTATCAGTTTGAGATTTTTTGGGGTTGTTTTTATGGTTTATCTAGATATATAGGGGTACAACTGGGTGGTGTTTCCAGTCTTGTAGTGTCCCACTTCTCATTCTATACTGCGGGGTGAAGTCTACTTCTCGAAATCTCCGTTTCATACCAATTCTTGAATAACACGAGCTTTATTACAGAATACAGTCATATCCCAATAATTTGTAAGCCTATTAATTCTTCATAACAATAACCTGCCCTGTTAAACCGTTTGTTATATAACATAATAATCAACACAAATAACGGAGGATTTTCTGGATTAAGGAGCGGTTACACTGCTGGATGTTTTCCAGATAACACAAATGATTTTTATTTGCTGCTTTTTTTCACATGGGAATGTCTGCTAATTGAAGCTTTATACTCCAGAATACAATGTAGTCCTCTGTATAATTGGAAATAGTGATGGTACAGTATTTGGACCAGAAGTGGCAATGGTGTGTATATATAACAGAGAGGTGTCTTATATACATGTACTATACAGACAAAAGTATTGGGACACTCGTCTTAATAATTAAATTCAGGTTTTTCCTTCAGTCCCATTGCCTCCAGTGTTTTAACATCCGGCCCCTCGCGCCTGTGGTGTAACATCCACCGCTCGCCCCCGGTGTATAAGATCAGGCTCCTCGACCCCTGGTGTATAAAATCCATCCCCTCGCCTCCCGGTGTATAACATCCGGCCCCTCGCCCCCAGTCTATAACATCCGACCCTTCGCCCCCAGTGTATAACATCCAGCTCCTGTCCCCCGGTGTATAACATCCGGCCCCTCGCCCCCAGTCTATAACATCCGACCCTTCGCCCCCAGTGTATAACATCCAGCTCCTGTCCCCCGGTGTATAACATCCGACCCCTGTCTCCCGGTGTATAACATCTGGCCCCTCGCCCCCAGTGTATAACATCCATTCTACTGAAACTGCACTGACTAAAGTCACAAACGACCTACTAACCGCCAAATCTAAGCGACACTACTCTGTCCTCCTCCTCCTAGACCTGTCATCTGCCTTTGACACAGTGGACCATTCCCTCTTACTACAGACTCTCTCATCTCTCGGCATCACAGACTTGGCCCTATCCTGGATCTCCTCATACCTAACAGACCGGACATTCAGTGTCTCCCACTCACACACCACCTCCTCATCTCGCCCCCTATCTGTCGGTGTCCCCCAAGGTTCAGTTCTAGGACCCCTGCTCTTCTCCATCTACACCTTAGGCCTGGGACAGCTCATAGAGTCTCATGGCTTTCATTATCACCTCTATGCTGATGACACACAGATCTACCTCTCTGGACCCGATATCACCTCCGTATTAACCAAAATCCCACAATGTCTGTCTGCTATTTCATCCTTCTTCTCTGCTAGATTTCTAAAACTTAACATGGACAAAACAGAATTCATCATCTTTCCGCCATCTCATTCAACCCTCCCAACTGACCTATCCATCATAGTCAATGGCTGCCCACTCTCCCCAGTCCCTCAAACTCGCTGCCTCGGGGTAACCCTGGACTCGGAACTCTCCTTCAAACCACATATCCAAGCCCTTTCCACTTCCTGCCGACTCCAACTTAAAAATATCTCCCGGATCCGCACATTCCTAAACCATGAATCTGCAAAAACACTAGTGCACGCCCTCATCATCTCCCGCCTTGACTACTGCAACCTCCTGCTCTGTGGCCTCCCCTCTAACACTCTCGCACCCCTCCAATCATAAACTCTGCTGCTCGACTAATCAACCTGTCCCCCCGCTATTCCCCGGCCTCTCCTCTCTGTCAATCTCTTCACTGGCTCCCCATTGCTCAGAGACTCCAGTTCAAAACCCTAACCATGACATACAAAGCCATTCACAACCTGTCTCCTCCATATATCTCCGACCTAGTCTCCTGTTACATACCTGCACGCAACCTCCGATCCTCACAAGATCTCCTGCTCTACTCCCCTCTTATCTCCTCCTCCCACAACCGTATACAAGATTTCTCCCGTGCTTCCGCCCTACTCTGGAACTCTCTACCCCAACGTATCAGACTCTCGCCTACCGTGGAAACCTTCAAAAGGAACCTGAAGACCCACCTCTTCCGACAAGCCTACAACCTGCAGTAACCACCGCTCCACCATACCGCTGCACGACCAGCTCTACCCTCACCTACTGTATCCTCACCCATCCCTCGTAGATTGTGAGCCCTCGCGGGCAGGGTCCTCGCTCCGCCTGTACCAGTCGCTGTCACATTGTGTTCAAGATTATTGAAATTGTTCTTGTATTATACCCCCTTTTTCACATGTAAAGCGCCATGGAATAAATGGCGCTATAATAATAAATAATAATAATAATAATAATCCGGCCCCTCGCCCCCCGGTGTATAACATCTGGCCCCTCACCCCCAGTGTATAACATTTGACCCATCGCCCCCGGTGTATAGCATCCAGCCCCTGGCCCCCGGTGTATAGCATCTGGGCCCTTGCCCCCCGTGTAAAACATCCGATCCCTTTCCTCTGGTGTATAACATCTAACCCCTCACCGCAGTGTAAAAGATCTGGAATCCCTCCTTGCTGTCTGCCTTTACTAACATGTGACCGAACGGCTGGTGGTGAAGAGCTCACTGATACCAGCTTGGTCCTGTAATAGTAGCCACCGGTGTAACAAGTCAGGTCATCACATGTCTTCCCTCCTAAATATTCCCCCATTGTGAGTGATTATCAGTGTGGTGCCAGTATGATACCAAACAGCACAGTGACTACTTTTCACCATATAAATAGGCAGACTGCATGATTATAAGTTTATAGTGACCTGTGATGCTAATTACAGGACACACCTTAGTCAAATTATTTTCAATCCTTTTTAGGGGTATCATCATTTTTGTCCATTCTCATTATTTGATATTCAGTAAATCTAAATTGAAAATTACTTTTGTCAGTTTCAAGTTACTTCAGTGACCATTGTGGGTTTCTCTTACTTTACCAGAAGGTACCCACAGTTTTGTCCACATGCAAATATATATATATATATATATATATATATATATATATATATATATACAGTACAGACCAAAAGTTTGGACACACCTTGTAATTTAAAGATTTTTCTGTATTTTCATGACTATGAAATTTGTACATTCACACTAAAGGCATAAAAACTATGAATTAACACATGTGGAATTATATACTTAACAAAAAAGTGTGAAACTACTGAAAATATGTCTTATATTCTAGGTTCTTCAAAGTAGCCACCTTTTGCTTTGATGACTGCTTTGGTAGGATATAAATAACGAACTATCTTTTCTAAACTCTCTGGTGACCAAGAGGTACCTAATTACACATCTCCTTACGTCTAGTGTAAGGATTAGGGCAGAAGGAGGGTAGGACTACTTCTTGGAGTCTGTGAAAATGGGTAGCTACTTTAGGGAGATAGGCGGGATCAGGTTTAAGAATAATTTTATCATACAGGATCTGAGTGAAGGGCAAGGCTGAAGACAGGGCATGAATTTTACTAACTCTCCTAGCAGATGTTAAAGATGTCAGAAGTGCTGTTTTAAGGGAGAGGGACTTAAGAGTGGCTAACTCTATTGGCTCAAAGGGTGGACCAGTTAAGGCTTTAAGAACCAAATTTAGATCCCAGGGTACCAAGTTGCTTTTGACAATGGGCCTGGACCTAAAGGTGGCTTTAATGAAACGAGAAATCCAATAATTACTCGCCAGATCACAGCTATATCAGCCGCCTAAGGCAGACACCTGAACCTTCAGGGTGCTAGTGGCTAGCCCTAACTCAAGACCTTTTTGCAGAATTTCTAGAATTTTACTTATTGGAGCCTCTTCACCGACTCACCGGAAAAAGATAAAAACTTCTTCCAGGTTCTCGCATAAATTCTGGTTGTAATAGGCTTACGGCTACGCATTAAGGTTGTCACTAAGCCTTGGGAAAATCCCTTTATTCTTAATTGCTCCCCTTCAAGTTCCATACCGTCAAGTGGAGGCCAGACACTTGAGGATGGACTATTGGACCCTGGAAGAGGAGATCCGGAACAGAGGCATGAGAACCAGGGCCTACTGGGCCAAAAGGGTGCGACCAGCAGAACTCTCGCCTTGTCCTCCCTGATCTTCCTGATAACCATAGGAAGAAGGGTTAACGGGGGAAAGGCATAGGCTAGACTGAACCCCCAAGGTATCTGGAGAGCGTCTACTGCCAGGGATTTTTCTTTGGGATCCAGGGAACAGAAGAGCTGAGTTTTCCAATTTAACTTTGTAGCAAACAGTCCACTACTGGAGGTCCCCATCTTTGGACAATTTGGGAGAAAATGTCCTGATTTAATTCCCATTCTCCCTGTCTCAGGGTATAGCGGCTTAAATAGTCTGCCCTTGAATTTTCTTTTCCCTTTATATAAAGGGCTGTTAGGGAACGAAGATGGCTTTCCTAGACCTGAAAGAGATGATCCGCCACTCTCATCAGAGATCTTGAGATCTGTGTTGAAAGTGCTTGATGACCCCATCTATAACAACGGCCACTCTTAAGATATTTCTGGTAATCTGAATGGATAGGTACATGGTAATAGGCATCTTTCAAATCCAAAACTACCATGTAACAATGTGGAAACAGCAATTTTATTGTTGACCTTATCGATTCCATTTTGAAGGTGGGGATTATCAGGAATTTATTCAGGGCTTTTAAATTTATAATACACCTGAAAGAACCATCCGGCTTAGAGACCAGAAAGAGAGGGGAGTAAAATCCCAACCCCCTTTCGGACGCCAGGACCTCCACCAGAACTGCTTTTTGAACAAGGTCCAGTACTTCTTCTTGAAGAGCGAGTTGTTCTGATATAGAGGAACGGACCGGAGTCAAGATAAACCTTCCACGAGGAACTGCTTGGAACTGGAATCTCAGACCCGAACCTATCAGATTAAGGATCCAGTTACTGGCTGGAATCTTTGTCCAGGCAGGTAAGAAGCCCGTCAACCTCCCCCCTACCTGGGCTACGAGTCATTGACTCAATTTCCGGGGCTCCCGAGTGCAAGAAGACGTACTGAACGGAAGACCTCTATCTTTTGGTTTACGGTCTTCCCATATATCCTGGTCTCTCTGTGGCCTTTTACGCACAAATCTTCTCCTGTGAAAAGACCGCTTCTAGGCAGGCATGGACAGGCTAGGGTAACCTTTCTTCCTGTCGCTTGCTTTGTCTAGGATTTCATCCAGGACAGGACCGATGTTCCCCTTCGCAAGGTATAGCACAAAGTCTAGTTCTAGCCTGGATGTCACCCGGCCAACACTTGAGCCACAGGGCCCTACAGGCTGCATTAGACATGGCGGCCGATCTAGCAGCTAACTTAACAGAGTCCGCGGAAGCATCCGCTAGGAAGGCTGCTGCCCCCTGCATGAGTGGGATACTAGACAAGATCTCTTTCCTGGATATGTTGTTTTCTAAATTTCGATTCCAGCTGATCTAGCCATACCATCAAAGACCTAGCTGTGCAAGTCGCAGCAATTGTCGGTTTTAAAGCCCCAGCGGTTGTCTCCCAGGTGCCTTTGAGAAACACATCCGCTTTTCTGTCCAGAGGATCTTTAAGGGCCCCCATATCATCAAAGGGGAGAGATGACTTTTTAGAAGCTTTAGTTATGGCTGCGTCTAGTTTGGGAGCCTTCTCCCAGGAGGAGGAGGCCGAGTCCTCAAAGGGGTACTTTCTTTTAAAGGATGGGGGGAGAGAAACCTTTCTTTCCGGCTTTTGCCACTCTCTATGGATTAGACCCTGAAGTTTATCATTAAACGGGAAACATTTTCTCTTCCTCTGTCCCAGTCCTCTGAACATGACTTCTTGGACTGACTTCTCTGGTCTGAGGTCCGTAATGCCCATGGTTGAGCGGACCGCTTTAACCAACCCATCAACTTCATTTAATGGAAAGCAGTGCTGGCCTGAACCACTATCCGAAGATGAGGAAAATGAAGAAGATGAATCGTCAGAGTCCACCTCCTCTTTTGATGATAGGGAATAATCAGGAGTTGGGGAGACCTCATGGTTAGCTTCCTTCCTCTTAGACTTTTTAGAGAGAAGTTTGCTCACCTCTGATTTAACTAGGGTTTTTAAGCCTGAGGCGAAACTAGGGGTCTCATCCGCCAAAGTTTGGTTTATGCAAGACTGACACAGTCTTTTGGAATATGAGTCCACCAATAGGGCCTCGCATAACGCACATTGCTTTTGTTTTGTTTTGGAGGTACACTTCTTCCCCTAAACGGATAAGAAGAAGGGACACCTTATTACCCAAGTGAACTTTCTCGAAGATCACTTACCCAGAGTTCAAATAGCCGGTACCGGTTTAGCTGGAGGACCTTTCTCAGCCGGGGGATCGTTCCTAGGGGCTGCAGATTCGTCCGTCTTGTTAGAGTCACGATGGCCGGACCGGGTTCGTTTACCTGCAGTCCGAGAATTGCTGGTGACTCGAGGGGGTCGTGTCTCCTGGGGCTCCCTAGGCGACCGCTGAGATGGAGAAAGCGGCAGCCGCTGGATTTACTGCTGCTCGTCTTCAGAATCCATTAACAATAGAGTTCTGAAGTAGCTGGGAAGCCTAGAGCAGCGATATCTGGACGCTTAAATAGAAGCGTCTACTTCCCTTTAATTTCCCCTCTTTTTTTTTTTACATTGCCATCTGCTGGTTGGAGGGGAGAATTCAGCATTCACGCGGCGTCCGTATGCATGTGGACCGGACTTCCTGTCTGGTCACATGACCTCCTGGCATCAGGCCCCACCCCCAGCCTAGTAAAAGACCGGAAGCATGCGACGCCGGTCATAGAGGAGCTGCTCATGTAATCGGCATTTTCTCCCTCCAGCTGCCTGCTCCAGCTAGCGTTCACCTGCTGCTAGGGGCGCCCCTACCCCGGCCGGGGTGCCGCTCCCCCAGCGTCCTGCGCGCAGGTCTGGGGCTGCCAACCCCAGACAGGGGCGCAGCCCCCCAATGCTGTGCCCACCTCAAGTTGGGGCTGCTGTCCCCAGATAGGGGCGCAGCCTCCGTCATCATGATCCATCTGGCTGGAGCTGCCACCCCAGACAGGGGCGCAGCTCCCACAACCAAGGGCACAGGATGGTACTGAAGCTGCTGTTCCCAGACAGGGGCAAAGCTCGACAGCATGCTTCTTCCGGACATCTTCACAGGTAAGCCTGTCAGAGGTTCCCTCCATCAAGGACAGGAAACCAAACTGAGGTGAGAAGAGAGGGCCGCCCCTTTTAAGCCGGTAGGTTTCCTGTCCTTAGTGGGCGGATCCCCTCTCTCGTGGTGCTGTCATGGTCGACCGAAATAAATTTGGTGTATCTTTAAACTAAGTTTAAACTACTTGGAATTGGAAAAAAAAGAGTCTAAATAGCATAATGCAAGGCATGGAAGGCTGGCTTTTTTTGTTACAAATTCTGCCAGATTTCACTAATGCTTATATAAATGTACCCTAAAATGATCACCGACCCCATATAGAATGAACAATGGACGACTTCTCTTCTCCTTTGCACCAATTTGATAAATCTCCCTTTAGAGTATATTACAAAGTGTAGACTTCAGATATGCAGTTAGCGTTTCTTATGTAGTCATATTTATTCACACTGTTACGATCCCATCTTACATTCATAAGGGGCTACTCCTGCACCTCTTTACAGGCATCTCTCAGTCACTGGCAAAGGATACGCTTTCCTTACATATACAGAAGACATATAGTGGCTTGTCAAAGTATGTACCCCCCTTGGCATTTTTCATGTTTTACTATCTCACAACCTGGAATTTCACAGGTTTTTCTGAGGGTTTGCATCAGTTCATGTTAAGAACATTCCTCTAACTGTGAACATTTGGTTTTCTTTTTATTGTGAAGCAAACAACAAATAGGAAAAAATAACTGAAAATTTCAGTGTGCATAACTTTTCACCCCCCTAAAGACAGTACTTTGTAGAGCCTCCTTTTGCAGCAATTACAGCTGCAGTCACTTTGGATAAGTCTCTATGAACTTTCCACATCTTGCCACTGGGATTTTTGTTCATTCATCAGGGCAAAACTGCTCTAGCTCCTTCAAGTTAGATGGTTTCCTCTGGTGAACAGCACTGTGAAGACACAGGGTCTCTGGTAGACATAATACTACTCAGACAACGCAGGGTGAGGGTAAAACAGCATGGCAATACTTTATTGAACCACAAACAGGCAGTAAACAGATAGAACAGTCCCAGCAAATACCCAAGATGGCTCACCCTTCTGCTGGCCCGCTTGGGATAGAACAGCTGCAACTTTGGGACTTCCAGGGCCAACTATCTCAACCAGTGGCCCCCCCGCTTTTGGCGGGCCCCCACCGAGAGAAGGTAGCATCAAGGTTAGGAAGTTAGCACTCCATCAAGGCACAAGGCCAGGAGACCCGAGGGTCCCACCCTGGCCTCTCCGAGAGTTTCCATGGGGCCATCTGGCTTCTCCGAAGGTCTCCATGGGTTCCAGGCAACCGGAGGGTCCCACATGGCAACCCCAAACAACATATCCATGGGGCCAGGTGACTTCATTGTCCCAACCTAGTCTCCCCAAATGTATCCATGGGCTCTCTGATGGTCAATGGAGCAGATCCGTATGTTTACAGTCAGGGCCGTATACCATTAGGCTGGAATCATGTAGAATCCAAATCTGTGTCTCTTTGGATGGAGCCGCCATACTATTCATCTACTGTCCTGAAGGATGCCTCTCATTCTCCTTGTAAAGTCTTTCTGTTCCTCCTTGATTCTCCTTGCAACACTACAGACATCCCTGTTTATATTTACATTTGTGTAAGGTCACATCAGTCATAGATTGGGAGAAAGGGTAGCGCTCAGATCTTATTGTTTGAGCATTTAATGAATTTGCGCAGTTTATCCTCCTGTCTTGTGAGTCAACAAGCCACAGGTCAACGCAAAGGTTAATCAACATATTTAGCAAACACTGCCTCTCTTAACCAGCCACAGAAATACACATGCATTTACAAGTCAGCTGTCACACAAGGTGTGGGAAAGACTTAGTGCAACACAGAGGGAAGAGGGAAAGGGAGCCCAGACACTAGGGAAAGGGGGGAGTGGAGACCTCCTAGTCTGGATTAGTGTCACCCTATCTCAACTACCATTCCTATATTGGCTCTTCACCAATCGCCACACGCGTGCCTCGCCCTGATTTTCCCTGGCGTATGGCTAAGGCTAGGGAAGGAAGGAGATGCGCACTAGTCGATCTCCACTAAACTCTATAGACAACAAGGGTAGACAAACGGGGGAATTGCTTAGGTTTAGACGACCCCAAACAAATGTGCACACAGCCTCAAGCTCCAGAGAGGAACGAAGTACTGCTCTTGCTAAAGCCTCACAAGTAGTAATGAATATCACCGACACCCCCCTCTCAGATATACCAGGTATTCATACACCCAGGCCAGGGAGCTAATTAGCCAGAGGGAGGTAGCCACTGGGTCCTAGAGACAGACAGCCTTTAAGAAGATCTCTGTAATGCCAAACAGAGATCTCCTGCAACCAACTGCAGGGCGACTGTCACCTCTCACACACCCGTGACAGTACCCCATCCCCTCTACGAGTGGCCTCTGGACACTCAGGACCGAGTTTCTCAGGAAAAGAGATGTGAAATGAGCGAACCAATCTGGGAGCGTTCACCTCTGACGCCGAAACCCACATCCTCTCCTCTGGACCATAGCCTTTCCAGTGCACCAAGTACTGTAGAGAACGATGTTGGAGACAAGAATCTACAATCCTCGAAATCTGGAACTCCAGCTTACCATCAACCATTACTGGGGGCGGTGGTAGAGGTGAGGGCTCAAGAGGTTCCACATATTTTTTAAGTAAGGACCTATGGAACACGTTGTGGACTTTAAAGGCCTGAGGAAGTTCAAGACGAAACGCTGCTGGGTTAATGACGGCAGTTATTTTATAGGGACTAATAAACCTAGGTCCCCGCTTCTAAGAAGAAACTTTCAATCTCATATTCCTGGTAGACAACCACACAAAGTCATTCACATTCAGGTCCTGACCTGGCAAGCGTTTTCTTTCAGCCATATGTTTATACCTGTCTCCCATGATCTTTAAATTACCCAGCACATCGTGCCATACCGAGGAGAGCAACGAAGCAAACCATTCCTCCTCAGGAACTCCTGAAGCTCCTCCCCCACTTAAGGTACCAAACTGTGGGTGATAACCGTATGCACCGAAGAACGGTGACCTGCCAATGGATTCTTGACGATGATTATTAATGGCAAATTCTGCCAGCGGAAGGTAGGATGCCAAATCCTCCAGATTTTCAAAAACGAAACACCTGAGGTAGGTCTCCAAATTCTGATTGACATGCTCGGAATGTCCATTCGACTTACGGTGGAAGGCAGAGGAAAAGGACAGCTGCACCCCCAGTCGAGAACAGAATGCCTTCCAGAAGTTGGAAACAAACTGGGTCCCCCGATCTGACACCACATCGGAGGGAACCCCTTGAAGCTTCACAATCTCATTTATGAACATATGAGCAAGTGTCTTGGCATTTGGAAGCACAGGCAATGTGACAAAATGAACCATTTTACTGAACCTATCTACAACCACCAAAACCACTGTTTTGCCTGCAGAAACCGGTAGATCAGTAATAAAATCCATGGACAAGTGTGTCCATGGCCTACTAGGAATAGGTAGCAGAATAAGAGTACTAGACGGACGGTATGCGAAACCTTAGAACGCGTGCAAATACTGCAAGCAGCTCGTGTTCAATTACATCCTGATGCAACCCCGGCCACCCAAAACAACAAGAGAGGAAGTCCGCGGTTGCCTTACCACCTGGATGCCCAGCAAGCACAGAGTTATGATGTTCCTTAATTTCTTTGCGGCACAGATCAGATGGTACAAATAACTTTCCTGAAGGTCAGGAGGCAGGGGCATCCCACTGTGCCTCCAGCACCTCACCCTCCAGTTCAGGATAAAGTGCCGAAATGACTACTCCTTTCTGTAATATCGGGGCAGGGTTCTCATGGTCACCACCACCAGGGAAGCTCCGGGTCAACCCATCAGCCTCGACATTTTTGACCCCTGGACGAAAAGTGACAATAAAATTGAACCAAGTAAAAAACAGGGACCATCTGGCTTACCTAGGGTTGAGACGTTTAGCTGACTGGAGATATGACAGGTTCTTATGTTCAGTAATAACAATAATAGGATGGACAGCCCCCTCCAACCAATGTCGCCATTCCTCAAATGCCAATTTGATCACCAAAAGTTCCTTATTACCCACGTCATAATTTCTCACAGCCGAAGACAATTTTTTAGAAAAGAAGGCGCATGGACGCCATTTACCAGGGGACGAACTCGGAGACAACACAGCCCCAACCCCGACATCCGACGCATAAATCTCCACAATACAGGGTTGAGAAACATTGGGTTGACTGAGTATAGGTGCTGTGGCAAAATGGTTCTTTAAGGAAGAAAAAGCCTGGAGGGAAGCATCCGACCATTTGGAAAAATCATACTCCTTCTTAGTAATTTCAGTAAGGAGTTTCACTATAACAGAGTAATTTTGGATGAATTTTGAATTTCCGGTAAAAATTAGTAAAGGCCCAAAAACGTTGTAGAGCCTTCAAGTTCTTGGGACGTTCCCTGTCAAGGACTGCACGGATCTTCTCCTGATCCATCCGAAAACCCAAAGATGACAAGTACCCCAAAAACTGCACCTACCGAACAGCGAAAACACATTTTTCTAGTTTGGCATAAAGTTTGTTATCCCTTAATATCTGGAGCACCTGCTTAACATGCCCCCGATGAGTCTCAAAATCAGATGAGTAAACCAAAATATCGTCCAGATAGACCACCACAAACCTCCCCACCAAATGATGGAAAATGTCATTTATGAAATGCTGGAATACCACAGGTGCATTGGTCAAACCAAAAGGCATAACCAGACTCTCGAAATGTCCTTCCGGGGTATTGAACGCTGTCTTCCATTCATCCCCTTCTCTGATTCTAACCAGGTTGTAGGCTCCCCTTAAATCCAACTTGGAGAATACCTTAGCTCCCACAGCCTGGCTGAACAAATCAGGAATCAGAGGAAGAGGGTATGGAACACGGATGGTAATTTGATTTAATTCCCAGAAATCTAAACAGGGACATAGACCACCATCTTTTTCCTTCACAAAGAAGAACCCTGCCGCCATGGGCGAAGATGAGGGTCTGATATGTCTCTTCTCCAGACTTTGCGCAATGAAATCCTTCATAGCTTGTCTCGCAGGGCCAGAAAGATTATACAGTCTGGACTTGGGTAGTTTAGCTCCAGGGGTCAGGTTAATAGGACAGTCATAAGCACAATGAGGAGGCAAATCCTGACACCCCCTCTCAGAAAAAAACATCCTCAAAACCAGACAGAAAAGCATGTTTCCGTAGAGACAGTAGCGAGGGAAATATCTAAACAGTTCTCATGGCAATAATCTTCCCATTCAATAATATCCCCGGCTTGCCAATCTACCAACGGATTATGTTTAACAAGCCAAGGGATACCCAAAACAATGGATGTGGGAAGATTGTCCAGAACATAGCAAAGGATTATTTTACAACGAACTGACCCCACCCTCAGTTTTACATTATGTACAATCTGAGTAAATGCTTTCTTTGCAAGTGGCGCCGAGTCGACGGTGAAAATAGAAATAGGTTTATCTAAAGTACAGCAAGCTAGACCATGAGTTTTCACAAACGCCGTTTCACCATGCTGACTCCGGCTTCACTGTCAACAAACACAGAAATTTTCTCGGTTTTGCTCTCTAGCACGACCTCTGCTGTCAGGACAAAGCGGGAACTGCAGTTTGGTCACAAATGCACCCCTTGTTTATCCAACTCCAGACAACCAAGAGTTAATCGAGTCTCCTTTTGTTTAGGAATTGAAGGACAGGTCCCATCAAAATGTCCCTTTTTCCCACCAAAAAAAATATGCCTTTTTTCTTGCGAATGTCCGAGATGTATGATGCAGAGAAACCCCTCCCCAACTGCATGGGTTCCTCCACCTCCCCCAGTACTGGTTCACCCCCAGACCGCTCCACTCGCAGAGTTACACAACTCCGAAAAGAAGGCCCCGGAGAAGGTGGTCTCACCCGTCTATCCCGAAGGCGTCTATCAAGACGTATGGCCAAAGACATGGCAGAATCCAAGGACTCAGAGGTTTCATGTATTGCTAAGGCATCTTTTAACCTTTCCGTAAGACCCTCACAAAATTGACTTCTAAGGGCTGAGTCATTCCATTTGGAATCCGTTGCCCATCTACGGAATTCCGAACTGTATGTCTCCACTGACCGATTCCACTGCTGAATGCGACGTAGCCTAGACTCAGCCAAGTCGACTCAGGGTCATCAAAGATAAAGACCAGAGTCCCGAAAAACCCCTCCACAGACTGGAGACAAACAGAGTCCTGCGGTAAAGAAAACGCCCAGGATTGAGGATCTCCTTGCAGTAGAGAGATCACAATACCAACCCGTTGCTCATTTCTGGAGGAATAGGGACGAAGTTTAAAATACAGTTTGCAGGCCTCCTTGAATACAAAAAACATGTCCCTACCTCCAGATAACCTGTCCGGAAGGGCAACCTTGGGTTCAGGCTGGGCAGGCCTACCTGCAGAGACCCCATATCGGCTGATGCTGCTGCTGTACCTCGCCGCAGAGGTCATTCACCTCCAGAGACAGCCTGTGCAGCTGCTCTGGAAGCTCTGCAACTTAACCCATACCAAAGGAGAAGGGGAAAAAAAAGGTCCCCGTCCAAAAACACACACACAAAAAAACCCCTTAAAATGTCAGTTTTTTTCTTTTCTTTTTTTTCCCCCTTTTCAAAACGTGCTCGGCCGGCGATAATGTCATGCAAGGTGTGGGAAAGACTTTGTAGTCTGGACTAGTGTCACCCTACTCAACTACTGTCCCTATATTGGCTCTTCACCAATCACTGCACGCGTGCCTCGCCCTGACTTTCCCTGGCGTATGGCTAAGGCTAGGGAAGGAAGGAGATGAGCACTAGTCGATCGCCACTAAACTCTATTGACAACAATGGTAGACAAACAGGGGAGAATTGCTTGGGTTTAGACGACTCCAAACAAATGCGCACACGGCCTCAAGCTCCAGAGAGGACGAAGTACTGCTCTTGCTAAAGCCTCACAAGTAGTAATGAATATTGCCGGCACCTCCCTCTCAGACACACCAGGTATTTATACACCCAGGCCAGGGAGCTAATTAGCCAGAGGGAGGCAGCCGCTAGGTCCTAGAGAGAGTCAGCCGTTAAAAAGATGTCTGTAATGCCAAACGTAGAGATCTCCTGCAACCAACTGCTGCGCAACTGTTTGTCACCTCTCACACACCCGTGACATCAACAGAAACACAATAGTGGATTTCGCTTGGCTTAACAAATCTAACCGTCTGGCTGACTAAGATTATAAGCTCTATCGTCACAAGCACGTTTCCCCTCAAACTACTCGAGTGATGCTTTAGCAGTATACTTTAGGTCATTGTCTTGTTGGAAGGTGACGCTCCACCCTAGTCTCAAATCACTGACAGACTGAAACAGGTTTTGCTCAATATCTCTGTATTTCGCATCATCCATCTTCTCCTTGACTCGGACCATTTCCATGTCCCTCCTGCCGAAAAACATCCCCCACAGCATGATGCTGCCACCACCATGTTTCACTGTGGGGATGATGTTCTTGGGGTGATGAGCTGAGTTGGTTTGGCACCAGACGCAGCGTTTACCTTAGTGGCCAAAAAGTTCAATTTTGGTCTCCTCTGACCACAGCACCTTCCTCCATACATTTGGGGAGTCTTCCACGTGTCTTGTGGCAAAATAAAAACAAGCCTTACAATTTTTGTGTGTAAGTAAAGGCTATAAAGTCCACCCCTATGGAGCGTACGGCTTATTGTGGTGGTATGGACAGATACTCCAGTCTCTTCTTGGGAACTCTTCAGCTCCTTTAGGGTTACCTTTGGTCTCTGTGCTGCATCTCTGATTAATGCCCTTCTTGCCCGGGCTGAGAGTTTTGGTGGGCGGCCCCCTTGTTGTGGTACCATGTTTTTCCCCTTTTGATGATAATGGATTTGATGGTTCTCCAGGGGATCATCAGAGTTTGGGATATTTTTTTATAACCCAACCCTGACTTGTACTTCTCAATAGCTTTGTCCCTGACTTGTTTGGAGATCTCCTTGGTCTTCATGTTGTTGATTGGTTAGTGGTGCCTCTTGCTTAATGGTGTCGCAGCCTCTGTGGCCTTCCAGAAAAGGTGTGTGTATATACTAACAGACCATTTGCCACTTAGATTGCACACAGGTGGGCTTCCGTCACTAAACATGTGACTATGAGGGGAACTGCTTGCACCAGAAATTTTTAGGGGCTTCATAGCAAAAGGGGTGAATACATATGCACATGACAATTTTTTGTTATTTGATCCCATAAATGTAATTTATGCCTATACTTTTCTCACTTCACCAACTTAGACTATTTAGTGCTGATGCATCGCACACAAATCGTATTAAAAAAATATTTAAACACAGGTTGCAATGTAACAAAATAGTTAAAAAGCCAAGGGGAAGGAGGGGCGTGAATACTTTTGCAAGCCACTTTATAATTATCCACCAAGAGTGAAAATACTGGACAGGCAAAGATCACACTACATATTTTACAGCAGGATGAAAAGACTTCTCTTACCATTTTTAGGAGTATTTTTAGCTAAGGAGGAGAATATAATTAACTCACATTAGTAATACCTTGGCATAAATAACATTGCAACTTTCCCAGAAGGTACCTGAGCCCGTCATCTCTCCCAAGAGGTGCCAGCAGTCTCCAGGGAACTACACACCTCCTCAAACATCACTAGGAGACTTGACTATTACTCCCCCACCACATACAACACCAGGTGAATATGTATTCCCCCAAAACGACACAAGGCTATATCTCCTCCAAATTATATCATCACCTTCAAATGATTATACACTGACTGACAGTCCTTACCACCACCCACCATGCACTGACTGGCAGTCCTTACCACCACCCACCATACACTTGTGACACCCCAGGGGTCTGGTTGCCACAGTGATAGAGATATTATGTCTGAGAGCAGGTGGGAGGTCCTTTGGTCAGGGATCCTGTGCATGCCACACCTCCTGCCCAGTCTTGGGAGGGGAAGAACTTCCCCTGTATAAACCTGGGGCTGAGGCAGGGTGAGTCAGACAAGGAGAGTGGAGAAGAGAAGCAGCATAGGAAACAGCAGAGTTACAAGGAGTCAGGGGCTGGCAGCTACAGAGCTCGCCCTGACTAAGAAGATTCTTTACCGGACCCGGAGTCTGAGGCTGTGAGGACTAACTCCTACCCAGCAGCAGAATCCGTCGGGCAGGGGATTTCAGGTCCTCTGGCCCAGAAGCCTGAAGGCACGGTCACACGCGTGGGACCAGCACCTCCATCGTGGAGCGGAAGCCATTAGAAGGCCCCGAGTCACCGGCCATACGGGTGAGCACCACACGGTACACTCAGGGACGTGGGCTACTTACATCAGCTTCTAGCAAGGTAGCCAGAAGAGTACAGTCAGTTTGGGAGGCCTACAACTACGCCTGGCCAGGGGAGATCCCATCTGCTCAAAGACTGACCAGGCCCCGTTTGCTAGCAAGTACTCCGGGAGGGTCTGTCGTTGTTACCAGTAAAGACCCTGAACTACACCGTACCGTCTCTGAGTGGTTCCTGCTACCCCCATCATCCACGTCGGCTGCCCTGAGGCCATACCCCTCCCGTTGGGGGTTATACTATCACGCTGCACAATCCTACCACCGGCCTCAGCGGTCTGCCCTGCAGCAGCAGCTTCCTGGCTGCACTCAACGGGTGGCGTAGTCATCAACTATTTACTACTAATAGACTGCCGTCTAGTTTGACTCCCTGGGCACGGACCGGGTCACCGCCACGAGATTACAACCCTCCACGGATCCGGCTCCGGGTAAGCTCCCGCGTGCGCACCGCAGCGCGACACAGGCCCAGGGGCGCGTCAACTTTGGCGTAGTCGGCAGGATTTCGTGCCCGCAACCACCGGGTACTGCGTGCCTGAAAAGCAAAGACTGTTCAAACTTACCATCCGCGAAGTTTTCCCGCCATCCGGCGCCATCTTCGACCTTCTTCCCGCCATCCGTGGAGTTTTCCCGCCATTGGACGCCATCTTGAGGACGCCGCGCGGGAAGAAGAGGGGCGTGGACTCCGAAAGCGCGCGAGAACTGAAGCCCCGCCTCACGTCCGGACGTTGCGTAAGGTCCTGGAAGGAGCCCAGCAGACGCCGACGTCACAGGAGCGCGACGGAAGGTCCTCAACCCTGACGATCCACTGCGGAGCCGCGGCCTACGGAAGAGGATCATCGCAAGGTAGGCCACGGTCCACTAGGGGGGAGGAAGATGTCGGATACGGAGGAGAGCTTCACTGCCTCAACCCCCGCCAGCGCTACCGCTGCTGCAGTTATGCCCTTCACCATGCCCTATATCCCGGGAGCAGCTTGGCTACCCCAGTACTCAGGGGAGTCACATACCCTGCATGACTTTAGAGAAAAGCTGGATAGCCTCTTCCAGGTGTACCCCCTCACAGAAGAGCAAAAAGTGAGCATCCTGGTGGCCCAACTAACCGGGGCAGCCAAAAGGGAAGTAAAATCCTGGCCACCTGGGAGGAAGACTGTCGCAGGGATACTAACCCGGCTGAAGGACACCTTTGATACCCGCACCTCAGCCGAGATTAAGCTTAGATTCTACGGGTGCAAGCAGCGAGCGCATGAGAGTATAAGGGACTATGCACTAAACCTACAAGAGGCCCTGAGGGCCATAAAGCAGACCGACCCTGATGGGGTGGGAAACGAGGACAGGCTGTTGACTGAACAATTTATAGAGGGTTTATATTGCAATGCCCACCGAACCCAGTTGCGGGCAATGGCCTTACAGGATCCCCATCTGGACTTTGCACAGTTCAAGGACAGAGCCATCCGGGTGCTCCGAGAACCGGCACCAGGTGGCGTTGTGACCCACAGACGCCCCACTACCACTTACTACCAGGAGGCGGCGCCCTTGTCAGCAACGCCTGTGGGAGCTGATGCGCAGGCTTTGGACAATGACCCGGCTCCAGACCTACACCATCAGGTCCAAGAGCTAGCTAAGAGCGTTGCTGCGCTAACCCGAACTGTGCAGTCTTTACAGGTTTCCACCCCAGGGAAGATCCAGCTGGCATCCGGACCGGAGGACATCCCGTGGCGTCGACCAAGGAGGACCCCACCGGCCAGAGGAAGACCCAGTGACCGATACAGTGAGGACGGACGACCCATCTGCCGCCGCTGCAATCAACCCGGACATATGGCAAGGTACTGTTCTTTAAACGGGCACAACCTGGGGTAGAGGGCCAACCCCCAGGAAAAAGATCACCAGGCCCATCGAACTGGCGCGACAGATATGTGGGAGGACGTCCAGTCTTGCCTGTGGTACTGGATGGCATTCCCATGAGTGCCCTACTGGACACCGGGTCACAGGTCACCACCATCCCGTACGTGCTCTTCAAGCAGTACTGGAATGACTCGGATATTACCCGCTACCCCGACGACGACTTGAGTATCATCGCCAGCAATGGTCAGCCCGTGCCACAGATCGGATTTAAAGAGGTGACCATCAAAATTGGTAGAGTCGAACTGGCCGCACAGGGACTGATCATTGTAGATATCGATAAACATGAGAGTCACCCAAAAATAACTCTAGGAACTAATGTAATTGAAAATTGTCTTGCAGAGGTGATTTTCCTTTTACAGCAGGTTGCCAAGAATGCCAGCTCCGGCGAGCAGCGGGTGCTCCAGAAAGAGATCCGGGCACTGATGCAACGGCAACAAGTGGAACTCTCCGGCGGTGAGATTGGTAGCGTAAGAATGTGTGACCCTTTTCCTATTGCCATGCCCCCAAAAAGTGAAATGATGATTTGGTGCCGGGCAGCTATTGGTCTGAGAGGTAGAGATTACCAGGCAATGGTAGAACCAGTTTACTCAGACAGTAGGCCCACCATTTTGACAGCACGGGGGGTGGTCAATGTACGCCATGGGAGGGTGCCCATTCGCATAATAAATATCGGGGAGAGGGAAGTGTACCTGCCCCGGTATGCCACGCTAGCCAAATTATATACCGCTAATCAAAGTTCTATACAATCTGTGGAACCCTTGCCTCCATCTCACCCGGAGGAAGGTAACGGCTCTAAGAAAGACATGGAGGACTGGTGTCAGCAACTACATTTGGGTACTGACTCCACTCCCTCACATCAGAAACAAGGAGTCTATCGGGTGGTTCAAGAGTATGAGAGAGTGTTTAGTAAACACCCGTTAGACTTCGGGCGAGTCAAGGGGGTAGAACATCGCATCCCCACGGGAGATCATCCTCCCATAAAAGAGAGGTATCGACCCGTACCCCCTGCACATTACCAACACGCCAAGGGGATGCTTAGAGATATGAAGGAGGCTGGGGTAATCCGGGATAGTTGTAGCCCCTGGGCAGCCCCATTAGTTTTAGTCAAAAAGAAAGACAACACCATGAGGATGTGTGTAGATTACCGGAAAATCAACCGTATCACACACAAGGATGCGTACCCCTTACCAAGGATAGAGGAGTCATTGGCTGCTTTAAGATCTGCTAACTTCTTCTCTACCTTGGATCTCACTAGCGGGTACTGGCAGGTTCCTGTAGCAGAGGCGGACCGGGAGAAGACCGCATTCACCACCCCGATGGGACTTAGCGAGTTCACCTGCATGCCGTTCGGACTCTGCAACGCACCAGGAACCTTCCAACGCCTAATGGAGTGTTGTCTGGGCCACAGAAACTTCGAGACGGTCCTGTTGTACCTGGACGATGTCATCGTATATTCCAAGACGTATGAGGACCACCTGAAACACCTGGCGGAAGTGTTCGAGGCTCTGGCGAGTTACGGCCTAAAGGTGAAACCCTCCAAGTGTCACCTCCTGAAACCAAAGGTGCAGTACCTGGGACACGTGGTGAGCGCTGACGGAGTGGCTCCCGACCCCGATAAGATCACCGCAATTAAGGGATGGCCAAGCCCCTCCAGCGTAAAAGAAGTGCGGCAGTTCCTCGGGTTGGTAGGCTACTACCGAAGGTTTATTCCCGGTTTCACCAAAAAGGCAGCACCTATGCAGGACCTCCTGATAGGCCAGTCCCGGAAGGCCAAGAACCAGAAGCCGCCCTTCAAATGGGAAGAGCTGGAAGAAGAGTCCTTCCGCCAGCTGAAGATGGCCCTCACGGGGGACGAAATCCTGGCGTACCCGGATTATAGCCAGCCCTTTATCCTCTACACCGACGCCAGTAACATCGGGCTAGGAGCCGTACTGTCCCAGATCCAGCAGGGGAAGGAACGAGTAATCGCCTACGCCAGCCGAAAACTGCGACCCACCGAAAGGAACCCCGAGAATTACAGCTCATTTAAGTTAGAGTTCCTGGCCGTAGTATGGGCAATCACTGAGCGCTTTAAGCATTACCTCGCTTCTTCCCGGTTCACCGTGTACACGGATAACAACCCGCTGACACACCTGGACACGGCAAGACTCGGTGCCCTGGAGCAGAGGTGGATGGCCCGTCTGTCCAACTACGAGTTCACAATTAAATACCGGGCAGGACGCTCCAATACCAACGCGGACGCCCTGTCCAGGATGCCCAACCTGCCGGACGGAGGAGAAGATCCGGAGGGACTGGAAGAAGTTGAACTCCCTGCGTTCCACCGTCATGGGACTATTCAGTATTCCCACCGGGTAAGGAGTAAGCAGGCTGCTACGTTGAACCCCTTACCCCACTACAACTGGGCGGAAACGCAAGACAGCGACCCTGCCGTCCGACTGGTGAAGGAGATGCTGACTCGGCCGGAGGCTCGCCTTGAACCAGACGCTCCGGAGGAAGCCAAACAACTATGGGCAGAGAAGAGTCGACTGTTCCTTTACAAAGGGAAGTTGTGCCGCAGAATGGTTAACTCCCGGACGCATGAATTACTCTGGCAAGTAGTGGTGCCACGAAGAGACGCAGCCATGGTGATGGAGGCATACCACGACGGAGCTGGACACTTTGGGTGGAAAAAGCTGGAGTTCCTGCTGCGCGAGCGGTTCCACTGGGTAGGCATGAGGGGAACCATCGAGAAGTGGTGCAGAGATTGTGGCCCGTGCAACCTGAGAAGGAAGGACCGAGCCAGCCAGAAGACTCCCCTGCAGTCCATCGTCACCCGGCAACCGTTGGAACTGGTAGCCTTGGATCATGTAAAACTGACCCCAAGCAGAAGTGGCTACGTCTACGCGTTAACCATCGTGGATCATTACTCCCGGTTCTTGGTTGTCGTCCCCGTCAAGGACTTAACGGCTCAAACAGCAGCTAGAGCCTTCCAGCAGCACTTCTGCCGTCCACACGGGTACCCGGACCAAGTGCTGACGGACCAGGGACTTGCCTTTGAAGCGGAGGTCTTTCAGGAATTCTGCAATCTGTATGGCTGCCGGAAGATAAGGACGACACCCTACCATCCGCAGACTAATGGACTTTGTGAAAAAATGAACCAGGTGGTAATGGATCTTCTAAAAACGTTGCCCCTGGAAGAACGCAGTCTGTGGCCTGAAAAGTTGCCCGATCTGGTGGACCTATACAACCACATCCCGGTAGGTTCCACCAACTGTACCCCGGCTTACCTAATGAGGGCAAGACCTGGTAAGTTACCTGTTGACCTGGAAATGGGAGTCCTGACCCCCGAGGACACTTCACCAGAAACAGACTGGGACACAGAGAGGCAGCAGCAGTACCGGAGAGTACAGGAGAGCGTGGAGCGAAGTCTCTGTCAGGCTAGGGAAAGACAAGAGAAAACTTACAACCAGTATGCTCCCGCTGTTCCCCTGGTACCCGGAGAGCAGGTCTTGAAGAGGAAGAGACGGCTCCACAAGTTGGACGACCAGTGGGAGAAGGACCCGTACACCGTACTGCCCTCAAGCCACGAGAACCCGAAGGTCTGTACCATCAGTAAAGACGGAGGGGAAACCACAGCCATTGTATCCCGGGACCACCTGAAGAAGTGTCCCGAACAACTGAGGAACCCTGAAGAGGAACAAGAAGACCATCGACCCGTGGAAGAAAGGGAAGATATGGTTAGTACCGTGCTCGGGGACTTTCCTCAGTCTTGGACTCAAGTCAATGGTGCAGTTGTGGTACCCGTACTCACCTTCCTCCAACCATCATCCCAAGAACCTACGGAGCAACGGGTAGAGCTGGAAGAACAGCCGGTCCAGGAGGCAGAAGACTCCACACAAGCAGAACAGGAGAATCAACCCTCTGCTTATAGTGAGCCTGCCGTACCCCTAGTGAGACAAAGAGCCGGTAGACAGCTGCCCAGTTTACCCTTGACAGCTCCTACACCCTGTAGTTCAGGGCCAGACAGTCAGCTCCGTAGGTCCACTCGGGCCACTAGAGGCCAGTTACCCGCACGCTGGAGAACTTAAAGTGTATAAATTGTTTTATCTATGTTTTTCTGTGTCTTGTTGCTTGTGTATAATTTTGTGTTTCTAGTTATTTTTAGGAAACCTTGGTGGATTTACCGGGAATCCTTGTATATAGTTGGAGCGTAACCCAGGATGGACTAGAGACTGTTAAGGACTCGGGGTAGGACAGACCCCTACCTGGTTACGTCTCCCTGTGTTGGTGAAATGGACACCTTTGCTTTTCTTCAAAGACTGCATCCGGTTGCGGACACGCCGTAACCATCTTATGTGTTTTTCTTATAGTATTGTTATTGTTATACTTTGTTATGTTTTTCTAAATGTGTTTAGTCCCGGAGTACTAAATTTCACTAGGGGGGAATGTGACACCCCAGGGGTCTGGTTGCCACAGTGATAGAGATATTATGTCTGAGAGCAGGTGGGAGGTCCTTTGGTCAGGGATCCTGTGCATGCCACACCTCCTGCCCAGTCTTGGGAGGGGAAGAACTTCCCCTGTATAAACCCGGGGCTGAGGCAGGGTGAGTCAGACAAGGAGAGTGGAGAAGAGAAGCAGCATAGGAAACAGCAGAGTTACAAGGAGTCAGGGGCTGGCAGCTACAGAGCTCGCCCTGACTAAGAAGATTCTTTACCGGACCCGGAGTCCGAGGCTGTGAGGACTAACTCCTACCCAGCAGCAGAATCCGTCGGGCAGGGGATTTCAGGTCCTCTGGCCCAGAAGCCTGAAGGCACGGTCACACGCGTGGGACCAGCACCTCCATCGTGGAGCGGAAGCCATTAGAAGGCCCCGAGTCACCGGCCATACGGGTGAGCACCACACGGTACACTCAGGGACGTGGGCTACTTACATCAGCTTCTAGCAAGGTAGCCAGAAGAGTACAGTCAGTTTGGGAGGCCTACAACTACGCCTGGCCAGGGGAGATCCCATCTGCTCAAAGACTGACCAGGCCCCGTTTGCTAGCAAGTACTCCGGGAGGGTCTGTCGTTGTTACCAGTAAAGACCCTGAACTACACCGTACCGTCTCTGAGTGGTTCCTGCTACCCCCATCATCCACGTCGGCTGCCCTGAGGCCATACCCCTCCCGTTGGGGGTTATACTATCACGCTGCACAATCCTACCACCGGCCTCAGCGGTCTGCCCTGCAGCAGCAGCTTCCTGGCTGCACTCAACGGGTGGCGTAGTCATCAACTATTTACTACTAATAGACTGCCGTCTAGTTTGACTCCCTGGGCACGGACCGGGTCACCGCCACGAGATTACAACCCTCCACGGATCCGGCTCCGGGTAAGCTCCCGCGTGCGCACCGCAGCGCGACACAGGCCCAGGGGCGCGTCACACTGACTGGCAGTCCTTACCACCACCCACCATACACTGACTGGCAGTCCTTACCACCACCCACCATACACTGACTGGCAGGCCGCACCACCACCCACCATACACTGACTGGCAGACCGCACCACCACCCACCATACACTGACTAAGGAAGGAATATACCACCTATCAAAAACTGACAGTCCCCACTACCCACCCACTGGTGGAGCTGACAATCTAATAAACTGCTCAAAAAAATAAAGGGAACACTCAAATAACACATCCTAGATCTGAATGAATGAAATATTCTCATTGAATACTTTGTTCTGTACAAAGTTGAATGCGCTGACAACAAAATCACACAAAAATCATCAATGGAAATCAAATTTATTAACCTATGGAGGCCTGGATTTGGAGTTACCCCCAAAATTAAAGTGGAAAAACACACTACAGGCTGATCCAACTTTGATGTAATGTCCTTAAAACAAGTCAAAATGAGTCTCAGTATTGTGTGTGGCCTCCACGTGCCTGTATGACCTCCCTACAATGCCTGGGCATGCTCCTGATGAGGTTGCGGATGGTCTCCTGTGGGATCTCCTCCTAGACCTGGACTAAAGCATCCGCCAACTCCTAGATGGAGCGACACATGATGTCCCAGATGTGCTCAATCGGATTCAGGTCTGGGGAACGGGCGGGCCAGTCCATAGCTTCAATGCCTTCATCTTGCAGGAACTGCTGACACACTCCAGCCACTTGAGGTCTGGCATTGTCCTGCATTAGGAGGAACCCAGGGCCAACCGCACCAGCATATTGTCTCACAAGGGGTCTGAGGATCTCATCTCAGTACCTAATGGCAGTCAGGCTACCTCTGGCGAGCACATGGAGGGCTGTGCGGCCCTCCAAAGAAATGCCACGCCACACCATTACTGACCCACTGCCAAACCGGTCATGCTGAAGGATGTTGCAGACATCAGATCGCTCTCCGTGGCGTCTCCAGACTCTGTCACGTCTGTCACATGTGCTCAGTGTGAACCTGCTTTCATCTGTGAAGAGCACAAGACGCCAGAGGTGACTTTGACAATCCTGGTGTTCTGCGGCAAATGCCAAGCGTCCTGCACGGTGTTGGGCTGTGAGCACAACCCCCATCTGTGGACGTCGGACCCTCATACTACCCTCATGGAGTCGGTCATTTTGCAGGGCTCTGGCAGTGCTCCTCCTGTTCCTCCTTGCACAAAGGAGGAGGTAACGGTCCTGCTGCTGGGTTGTTGCCCTCCTATGGCTCCCTCCACATCTCCTGGTGTACTGGCCTGTCTCCTGGTAGCGCCTCCAGCCTCTGGGCACTACGCTGACAGACACAGCAAACCTTCTTGCCACAGCTCGCATTGATGTGCCATCCTGGATGAGCTGCACTACCTGAGCAACTTCTGTGGGTTGTAGAGTCATTCTCATGCTACCACGAGTGAGAAAGCTCAACCAACATTCAAAAGTGCCCAAAACATCAGCCAGAAAGCATTGGTACTGAGATGTGGTCTGTGGTCCCCACCTGCAGAACCACTCCTTTATTGAGGGTGTCTTGATAATTGCCAATAATTTCCATCTATTGTCTATTCCATTTGCACAACAGCATGTGAAATTGATTGTCAATCAGTGTTGCTTCCTAAGTGGACAGTTTGATTTCACAGAAGTTATATTCTATTGTTTAAGTGTTCCCTTTATTTTTTTGAGCAGTGTAGATTGGAGTGAAGAGATGGGGTGGAGCAGGGAGCTGTCTAGTGGATGAACGAGGGCGGCTGAGCAGCTCCCATAGCTGGAGTCTGCAGACACAAGTATTGTAGTAGGCAGAGCCACTGTGCCTCTCCTACCAATCAGCACAGACGTCTGATGCCTGGATATATGCCTGGAACTTCTTGAAAGCATGAAATAACCTGTATAGTCATAAATGAGGCTTGTACAGGTGTTATTGCAACAGGTAATAACTGCTGGATCAATGGGGTTTGCCAGCTGAACCCCCACCATTCACTGGAACAGGGGACCCTGGTCTCCATCTCCTTCCGTAGGAGCTAAGAAGGAATCTGTCACCAGAAAGTGATCTAATGTATAAGGCAGCTTTTTATGTTACAGTATCACTCCGGGGTATTTTTTTTATTTCAGCACTGGAGTGGTATCAGTAATGTAAGTTCCCTGTGTATAGTAAATACTTACCTGCAGCCGTCATCTACTGTTTTCGGCTCTGTGCTGGTCCCTCTCCACCATCTAGTGACTGATGCTGTGACTGGCCAGATGTCACTGCTGACGATCACTGCTGACGATCACTGCCTATTAATGAGCTGTGACTTTCCGTCCACCCAGCAAACACTGGAGCGATCTGTCTAATCACAACTCCAGCCACAAGGCGCAGAAGAGGACCGGAGCTGCGCTGGGAACAGTAGAAGACGGCGACTTATTGTAATGCACACAGGGAACATATATTAGTGATACCTGTACAGTGGTGAAATAAAAAAATACCCCTGAGTGGTGTTTTAAGTGTATGTTACTGAATTGATAATGTGTTTGTTTATGCCAATTTCCCACATCATTGGCTGCAAAAAAAAAAACGAAAACCAAAACATTATTGGCAGTACAGTTAGAAGTGAATTAGCCAGCACTAGCGTGGACAGGCTTTTTAAAGGGAATCTGTCACTAGGTTTTTGCTGCCCCATCTGAGAGTAACATGATGTAGGGGCAGAGACCCTGATCCCATTGATGCGTCACTTACTGGGCTGCTTGCTGCAGTTTTGATAACATCTCTTTTCTCTTCTGCAAATCTAGCAGTTCTCTGAATGTTGAGCTCTGTATAAACCTGCCCTCATCACAGATTGGCAGCTTTCTGTGTACACTGTGCATAGGCAGAAATCAGCCTATCAGTGGTGGGGGCAGAGCTCTTGAAAATGGAGGACTACCTGGCAGAAGTTTTACTAGTCCTCTAGTGATAATCTTCTGATAAAGCAGTGATTTTATCAAAAGTACAACAAGCAGTTCAGTAAGTGACACATCAATGGAATGGAATCAGTGGCTCTGTCTGTACATCATGCTGCTCCCAGATTCAGAGGCAAAAGCCTGGTGACAGATTCCCTTCAAATTAGCAATACAGTCTTATCTGCAGACCTGCAGTCAATTGTGTGCTTCTGCAATGGTGCTCAGCCACAATACATAGATTTTCAACGTTTCAGTATATTAGAATGAAAGCATTCTGTCCTGTAACGCCAGAGGAAGCGCACATTTGGTGCGAAACAGCCGTTGACTTTTTTATGTAAACACTGCTACTTCCCTGTGACCGCGGGCTGTTGGTTTATGTAATAAAGTTTCATTATTGAGCTCACCCGTGGTAGTGCCGCCTTTCTATGTTGAGATTAGTAAATTGCTATAAATTTTCTTGCTGAATCACCTAGATTTAGCCTTTCATCTTTTGCTAAAACTGCAATGTCACAATTCTTTTTTTTTCTGATAGCACAAATGAGTCGCTCATGTGCAGAATTTCTCAGGGTAAATCGATAACAGGTTCTTTAATTTCATGTCGAAACAGGCAAACAGAGATGCAGTTATTAGCCGAGCTCCAGACCAGAAGGAAGACCGCGCTGTGAGCCTTCAAAATGCCTCTGGAGTCTACGATCTACTAAGCATCACGATGGCCAGAAGAGGGCAGTATGCCATGCTGTCTGAGGTACTGCGCTTCTATTCTGTGCAAGGCTTGAAGCGCTGAACTCCGTTGTGTCAGCTCTTGTCTTTCAGCCTCACCATAGATGTAATATGACATGATCTGAGTAAGGCCTCATGCACACTGCAGAGCCATGTGCACGGAGGCTGTATGGAGGCACATGGTGTCTTTGGACCTCTATATCAAGCCATAGCCTTTCTATTTGCCGTTGTATTCTGTTTTTGTACAATGTTGTTTTCTTAATCATTTCTGAATTTCTTAAAGAGAACCTGTCATCACGATTTAACCTGTTAAAGTAAAGGTATGGCCATAATGGCGCTGTTATACTGATTTAATGGATACCTGTAGTGAAAAAATCCACATCCTGGTTCTTGTTTACACTGTGTGCAGAATTATTAGGCAAGTTGTATTTTAGAGGATTATTTTTATTATTGATCAACAACTATGTTCTCAATCAACCCAAAAGACTCATAAATATCCGAGCTTAATATTTTTGGAAGTTGGAGTGTTTTTTTTTTAGATTTGGCTATCTTAGGAGGATATCTATTTGTGCAGGTAACTATTACTGTGCAGAATTATTAGGCAACTTAATAAAAACCAAATATAATCCCATCTCACTTGTTTATTTTCACCAGGTAAACCAATATCAGTGCACAAAATTTAGAAATAAACATTTCTGACATGCCAAAACAAAAACCCAAAAAATTAGTGATCAATATAGCCACCTTTCTTTATGATGACACTCAGCAGCCTTCCATCCATAGATTCTGTCAGTTGCTAGATCTGTTTTCGATCAACTTTGCGTGCAGCAGCCACCACAGCCTCCCAGACACTGTTCCGAGAAGTGTACTGTTTTCCCTCCCTGTAGATCTCACATTTTATGATGGACCACAGGTTCTCTATGGGGTTCAGATCAGGTGAACAAGGGGGCCATGTCATTATTTTTTCTTCTTTTAGACCTTTACTGGCCAGCCACGCTGTGGAGTAGTTGGATGCATGTGATGGAGCATTGTTCTGCTGTTATTTTGCGCCTTTTTTTGGCCAACACGCTTCTTGTGACCCTGTTGGCTATTTGCCATGAAACGCTTGATTGTTCGGTGATCACGCTTCAAAAGTTTGGAAATTTCGAGACTGCTGTATCCCTCTGCAAGACATCTCACAATTTTGGACTTTTCAGAGCCCGTCAAATCTCTCTTCTGAAGTTGCCTAATAATTAAGCACACCTTATATAGGGTGTTGATGTCATTAGCCAACACCCCTCCTCATTACAGAGATGCACAACACCAGATTTACTTAATTGGTAGTTGGCTCTCAAGCCTATGCAGCTTGGAGTAGGACTACATGTATAAAAAGTATCAAAGTGATCAAAATACTCATTTGCCTAATAATTCTGCACGTAGTGTATTTCATGTTAGAAGTTTTGGTGCAATAAACTCTTCGTGCATCGGGGCGGGACTGTGGAGAGGGACTGTGGGTAGGGACTATGGGTAGGGTCTTCGGCTCTGCCGTGGCCCCTCCGCATTTGAATGAGCCTCCCTTTTAAATTTCGCGTTAGCGCCCCACTTGCTGCGGTCGGCACTTGCGCACATTTGTGTTTGAGGCGGCGTCTGCTCAGATTACCCTCCAGCAAAATGGCGCCGGTGGCTGCACATTCGCAGATTGGGATCTCGGCTCAATGACGAGCTGAGATCTCGATCTGTGCATGCGCCGCCAGCGGCACCATTTTTCTGGAGGCCGTAAGGTTAAGCTGAGCATGCGCCTCCTCCAGCGATATGTTGATGGAGAATGCCGAGACTTCACAAGGGCGGTGCTAGTGTGAAATTTTAAAAAGGGGCCTTATACAAATGCGGAGGGCCACAGCAGAGCCGAAGACCCTACCCACAGTAGAGCCGAAGACCCTACCCACAGTAGAGCCGAAGACCCTACCCCTAGTAGAGCCGAAGACCCTACCCACAGTCCCGCCTTGATGCACAAAGAGGCTATTTCACCAAAACTGCTAACGTGAATTAAGAATCAGTCTACGGATTTTTTCACTACAGGTATCCATTAAATCAGTATAGCAGGGCCATTAGGGCCATACCTTTACTTTAACAGGTTAAATCGTGATGACAGGTTCTCTTTAAGATATTTTACTCTAAAAAGCAATATGATATTGTGTTGTTTGACTTTGTGCTATCAACACACCACTGACCCATCGAGGCCTGGAGGTAACCCATGGTTAGCAGCAGATCCTTTAAAAGGGTTATTCTCATTATTATAAATGGTAAAAACTGCAATTATAATACAAAGTATTAAAAGTCCTCTCCGTTCTCAAGAACTCAAGGATTTTTACATTTTATTGTTTATTACTCTTTGTCTACAGTCTATCAATGGTGGCAGTCGCCTAGGCAAGGAGTGCAGCGCTTGCAAGCTCTTTTCTATAAAGCTTGTAAGTGCTTCTCTAAAGTTGCCTGGATCACTGGATATGGCCAGTTTCAGTGGCACTGTGCTCCTCCAATGTTGCAGAGGTAAAGCTACCTGTCACGTAGTGACTAGGGACTGTGGGCACCTATCCAATCCCTCGAACTAGGGGCACTCTACGCTATCCCTGTCCCCCAGATTACTTCTGATGGTGAAGACACTGGGGTCTAACACCTTGCTATGCTCTTATCTTACCTTTATCTGTTCCCTTCCTCACCCAGGGAGGTGTGAGGTCAAAGTGTATAAGCAAACAATAACCAGACAGGTATAAAAAAAATAAAAACAATCATACAAATACACTCACAAAACAACAGAGTGGAAAACAGAGGAGGTATAGGAAGGGAAAACCAAGTGTGAGAGGATAAGGAAAAACACGCAAAACAACTCCACGCAGAAATCTCAAAAAAAACTCTCCAACCGCCAACTGCAAACTGAACTCTCTCCTTCACCACCGAACCAGGAAGTAGAACTATCACTGGCAAGGAAGGAAGCAAGGAGGAGGGTTCTTATACCTGCTGGGAGTAACTCAGAACAGCTGATACAATCCAAGACAGAGAACTCAACGAGTCCAACTAAGCAGTTTAACCCTTGCAGCACCAGAGCAAATAAAGCCAGAACTGCTAATAGGACAGTGAAGCCGTTCCAATTACCGCAGATGCATGTGTCAGCAGACACTGCGATCGTTTGACCCCACTCTGTTGCGGTATCCCCGTAACACTACCTCTGCTTACCGCATCAGAGAGCACACAGTTTGGTATGCAAATGAATCAGGAGTGCACTGCCGGGAAGCTGGCGATCACTGCACTGCTCTCGGTTCCTTATTTTTTGGTTTTGGGCAGAACACTTCTAAAAATTGATATTTCAGTCCAGCGGCGGGAACTTTGCTGTCAGACTGCTAGCAGAGGCAGTTTTGCCTCTGCAGCATAGAAGGAGCGCAGGGGCACTGAGGCTGGGCTGATCCTGCGATCTGGCTAGCTTCAGAGTGAACATCCTGCACGCTGCTTACTTAGTTAATCGGCCATTCAGACTGCAGGGTTGCTGGTAATCTTGGCAATGAGCTGTGCACCGTACATTTAAAAATCCCTCTGTTCTTGAGAATGAGAATGGAGATAGTTTTTAATAAGGGGTAAATTGTAAAGTCGTTTGTTTTTACAAGCACTTTGCAATTGTACACATTTACGAACTTGAAACAACTCCTATAAGTCCTGTAAGTTGTGGGGTACGGTCTCCATCGATCGGACATGTTTTTCCAGCAAATCCCACAGATGATCAATCAAATTGAGATATGTAGAATTTGGAGGCCAAGTTGCCACTTTGAAATCTGTGTCCCTCAAACTATTCCTGAACAATTTTTGCAGTGCGGCAGGGGTCATTAGTCTGCCGAAAGAGGGCACTGCCATTAGGGAATACTGCTGCCGTGAAGGCATGTACTTAGGTCTGCAACAAAGCTTAAGTCGGTGGTGTGTGTGCTCTGTATAAAATCAGGAACATATGCAGTTACACCTGGGCTTGTAAGCTTGTAAACCTTTGCAGATGGCAGATTATTCCTTCCCTGCTCCAGGTGACTAATAGGTCTCTCCCTATGTATACACATGGCAGAGACCTGTCAATCAACCAGAGCAGAGCGGGGAGAAGCCAGTCACATCTCTGCCTATGCTACCTGACTGGATCTTCAAACTATGTTTTCGTTGATAAATTGCAGATTTTCACAAAAAGACATACATGGCTTCAATCTTGCAGCCAGGCTCTGATTCATGGTGCCCTGGGTTTGAGCAGAAGGAATCGACTGATAGGTTCCCTTTAATCACATCAATAAAAAACAACAACTCTACAGTATAATTTTCACCACTCTTTACTCACTACTCTGCAATTTTGGTCTCTTCTCTTTCTGTGGTCCGGCACACCTTTATGCTTTCAGCTAACTGAAGAGGACAGCAGAGCTGAGTTATGTATCATTACAAACACTTCCAGATCTCACCTCCCAGTGCTGTCAACTATTACCCTCCCCTCACACTGATTGCTGTGAGATGAGATCTGAAAGTGTTTGTAATGATACATAACTCAGCTCCGCTGTATCTATATACAGTAGCTGCATTGATCAGTGAGGAGAGGAGGGCGTGTTCTTGTCTCCTCTGCATGACGCTGCCTGCTTATGATTGGGCAACCTCATGCAGGGGAAGAAGTACACGCCTCTCAGAGAGAAATCTCTGGTAACGCCCAGTTGAACCTAAACTTTACAAGCTAATATTTCCGGAATAGAGAGGAGAAATTAAAAAAGAAATATTATGTTTTACTCTGCTCTTTAGCCACTATTCCATGATTTGGCAAGTTTAACATGCTCAAACTTGTACAAGGTCCTCTTTAAAGGCACATAGGAATAATATAAAATCTAATCACATCAGCTTGTTGATGGTTTTCAGAATTTTTTTTTGCACCACTGCACTGCAGTTATAATGGACTAAAAAGAAGTAAAAACATAACAATTAGTAGTCTGTATATTATAAAGATTCTAGATTTACACTTTGCTAATTAAATAGTGAATGGTAATCATAGATGTTTCACTTGTGATTCTTTTTCTTTCAGTGTTTGGAGAGAGCTATGAAATTTGCATTTGGAGAATTTCATCTCTGGTATCAGTTGGCGTTATCAATGATGTCCTGTGGCAAGGTAAAGTTGTCAGATCTTGTATTAGTTAAGTGTTATGTTTGCTAATTGTTAAAGAGGTTGTCCACTACTCTGACTCAGTTGCTGGGTTTGTCATAAACGCCAATCAATAATCCCCCTAAAATCCTCTTATACCTTTCCTGCCAAGTTTCATGCGTTTTTATGCCTTTCTGCTTTGCTTCCTGTATCCTGTGATCAGCGCTGATGTCACAGCTATCACTTCTTTTTCAGAATCCTCTCTTCTGTTCTGACTACATTTCCCATCAGCTCTTGCGCTGGGCTGCAAGCCAGCAGTGAGCACAGACCTGTAAACCTCTCCCATTCTAACCCCCAGCATCACACACAGCATCAGCACAATCAGCCCTGCCAATAAAGATTATCCCCTCTCGCTCTCACGGACTAATCATGCTCTGCTATAATAGGATGGATGGGGAGAGAATGCTATATGAATGTATGTGTAGAGGGAGTATAGCATGGTGTGTGTTATATATATATATATATATATATATATATATATATATATATATATATACACTCTGCTGTATCCTCTGCTCTATGCGTGTTATTTACCCCTCATCAGTGTAAGCAGGAGGTCTGATTTGGCTGGCTGACAGGGTGTGCTCAAGGGGAATGCTTCTCCTTGTGGAGAGTGACAGCCCAGTAAGGAGACTTATAAGTCATGCAATGGTCCTCTGGGAAATATAATATGCACATAATCTCTTCAGAGAAGAAGAGGACTAGAATTCTAGTGCCACTTATTGGAAGTAGCAATCCTAAAAGTCTGTATTGACCCTTTAACAAACCTTCCAAAACGATTTAGGATTACAAGCCAACCCAAGTACTTCATTTGCTAACGTGTTTTGGGGTTTTCGCCTCTCATCGGTGCAAAGCATTGATTGCTACATTCAATGCATACAATTAAAGTTCAAGTCCTTTTTTTCTCTGCAAACGCTATTAGCGAAGAAGTATTTTGGAAAGTAAAGTTTTTACAAAAAAAACTATCTATGATAGGTAGTTCACATGAAAGGGACTTATAAAGTAGCGGACAAACCCCTTTAAAAGCTTTGTACGCAGGGTTGTCCGTTGTCCAGGAATTCCTGAACAATCCTCTGTAATTTTTGTCATTTTACAGCTCGCAGTGCATGCAGCTAATGTCTTCATACCTGAATTATGAGATGTGCACATGTCACATAATATCTTAATAATTTATTATGGTTTTCCAATCTGGCATTTAAAATTTTGGTTGTCTGTCATTTTTTTGACACTTTGTACAAAAAAATAACCTTTACACAGAATTTTTTTAATTGTTCATTAGCTTCCTAAATGCAGTGGTGAAATACTTTCTGGGTAGTCTGTGTTTAAAAAAAATTCTGCCTTTTTGCTGCTGCTGAATGTCTATAAGGCCTTTATCTAAATGAGTGCTCTCCAAAGATATTACAAATCCATCAGAATGAGCAGAAGCTCTGATTGGTTTGTAATTCTTTCTCTGCTTCCATTGGCAGAAAAGAGGGGAGTTGTACACACATCTCCAATGCAGAGAGGAGAAAAAGTATGTACAGTTTCAGGGAGGGCAGAGAAAACAGGCTATTGAAAAGAAGTAAACCACATGAAGAGGAAATAAATGCAGGATATAGTGTAGCACCCTGGATACTCACAGACCTCACATCCAGTCTAAATTAATGGGCTAGAAGCTCGCACAAGAAAAAAAAATCTGAAACTTGGGTTTGGCTGCAAACTGCATATCAGTGGTCTGAAAATGAATAAGGAAAATAAATCGCCTTTCAGTCACGGGGGCGGCACCGGTGCAGGTTCAGTAACTGCTCTGAGTATAGAGACTGCCAGCTGTAACCGCTCCCCTGGCACTGACTGACAGCTGGCTGTAATGATGAGCTGCTGTTAGTCAGTGCTGGGGCTCAGTTGCAGTCATCGCTCACTATACATAGAGTGGTGATTGAACTCATGCCAATGTCACTCCCGTGACTGAAAGCCGAATGTTACCTCGCTGAATAACGTTCATTTCCTCCCAGCAGCGGGGGTCTAACTGCAGGCGCCGGGGAGGTTCAGAACTCTATTAACCTGCAGATTAACCCCATATCTGCTGGTTGATAGTGCTTTTTCATGTGACATTTTCCCTTGAAAGGGGTTTGCTCAAAATCATAAATGGGTAAAATTGCAAAGTGCTTATACTTCGCAATTTTCTTGTTATTCAAAAGTCTCTTCATTCTCAGGAAATTAGGTATGTTTAATTTTACTATCTACTGCAGGCTGCCAAATGCTACACAACTGTCCTGGATATCCCAGGCTCTGCTTTCTTCACGTCGGTCCGCTGCCCTCTGTTGTGCTTCACATCGAGTTTTGCAAGTTGCCCAGTGTGGCTTGTGGAATTGTCTCTCTAGGTATTACAACACACACCGGTGTCTTAGGATTGAGAATAAAGACTTCCATTTGGTGTGCTCCACCTTCTGTGCACACTGTGCTTTAGCTTTCTTTAAATGGGCAGCATGGTGGCTCAGTGGTTAGCACTATAGCCTTGCAGCGCTGGGGCCCTGGGTTCAAATCCCACCAAGGACAACATCTGCAAGGCGTTTGTATGTTCTCCCCGTGTTTGTGTGGGCTTCCTCAGGGCTCTCCGGTTTCCTTCCACTCTCCAAAGACATACTGATAGGAATCTAGATTGTGAGCCCCAATGGGGACAGTGATGATAATGTCTGTAAAGTGCTGTGGAATTAATGGTGCTATTTAAGTGAGTAAAATAAATAAATAAATCCCTGTTGGATTCCACTTCACCCGTCCTGCTGCTCCCAAGATTCTTAAGTGCTTCCTACTTGCCGCTCCAACACCCCAACACCTGGGGTCCTCATCAGGTGAGCCTAAACACCAAAGTTATCTCTGCAGTTTATCAGAAGTGGCCAGTCTCCTAGTCAAGGTTGCAGAGCTTACAAGTTGTTTGCTATAAGCTGCCTCTGCTTGCAGCATCAGAGAGCGCACAGTTTAGGCCAGTGGCACAAGTAGAAAGTTAGGAAACAGAGGAGCGGTGCATTCCTGAACACTGATCTTGAGACTACCCCTTTAATGAGCATGTTCTCATCATAGCAAAGGACATTGTGAAGGGAGAGGGAGAAGGTGAGCTGTGGCATCCCCTACTGTGAATAATGGATCCTGTGTTATCTCCTGTCTATAGAGGTGTAATCTGTGATGTATCGTCATGTATTATGATAATCAGACTGCGTTCACTATGTAGCAGCGGCTAGTCTGAGCAAGTCATCTATACAGAACAGGAAGTGCAAGTCTGGTATTAGGCCTAGTGGCCACTGTGAAAATTGCAAGATTTTTTTATTTTAATTTAGACGTATGGAAAAACAAAACTTAATTAAAAAATAAAATTCAACATAAAAATCAGATTTAAACAATACTTCATTTTCTCATGACACATTTCCATTAAAGTTATAGAAACCGCATTGCTAGAAATAAAAAGAAGTCACTTTTCCGTCTGAAGTTACATCACAGCTGATGGGGCTATGTAAAGTTTGTATTTTCTGTTGGGTGAAATTCGAGACAAAGTTGAAACTGAGCCGGATCTCAAAATACCGCACTTGCTATTCGATGTCACTTTGCCAAGCGCCGGCCTATTGCACTCTCATTAACCGAACATGACACAATGAATCATCTGATGTCATATCATCCACTGCGGGGGCTTAAATAACTCCCCCCAAATAACAGGCATCCTATACACCCATGTTCTCATAAATTATATTATCCCGGAGTCAGAATGGCAACAGTCGTCACATCAGATCTGACTAAAAGACAATGAAAACCGGCCCTCCTCCAGCAGATAAACATGAGATTGTGAGATGGGGACTGGAGCCGCCACATACTCCTGATTTGCATTGACAGTGCAGGTTTTTTTCTATGTAGATGGTAGGACAAGAAAAGCAGTGGCCCCTGCAGAATGTGGGGCACCCTCAAAATCCATCCGGTGACCCCCGGCTACGGAGCAAACTGCACACGTGACGCTCAGTCTCCTGTATTTCATTTACTGTGGATTCAAGCAAAAAATATATAATTCTTTATTATAATATAAATCATTTTTCATAGATGATCCGGAGCCCCAATCTGTCTCCATCAAAACTGTAACTTTCCTTCTGAGCTCAGAAGATATAAGCAGTGATCTGTACAGAAATGGAAACGTTCCAGCTCCTATAGATCTATAATTATATTATTATTATATTAATTATAGTTATTATTATGTTATGTATTTATATAGTGGAACATTTCTGTAACATCCCAATACTCAAAGCTCTTAGCTCTGGAATTATTTCTAAATTGTGGCTCCATCTTGCTTTATGTAAGAGATTCGAAACGCGTAGAGCCGGTGTCTCATCTTTTATATGTATTTTTAAACTTCTTTTTGGATTTTTATGTACTACAATAAAATTGTGATGTTTTAATTTATTCATTTTTGAGATTGCTGCCATTTTTTCTTCTTTTTAACACGAGACCCAAGCACCTGTTCTTCCAAGCTGCTTTCAGAATTGAACGAAGTGGACTCTGTCCATGCGTGCGCCGCCGCCACTTCATTTATTATCTTGGGGGAAAGGGCTGTAATAAGAAGGGATTGTCCAAAGCTGCCTATATAAAGGGATTCAACAGGATTAGACCTGACTGCTTTCCTCCAAAAAACAGAGCCTCACTTGTCCACAGGTTGCGAGGCATCGTGGCATAACCAATTCACTTTTAGGGTCTTTATGTCTCCTGCTAATTTCCACTTGTGCCCACGTATAAAGGGGTTGTTCACTACTGGACAATCTCTACTGAATTGCCCCAGATACTATACTTTTCTCCCGGACCAGCGCCGTTCCTCTGTTGTCAGCGCCGTTCCTCTGTTGTCAGCGCCGTTCTTCTGTTGTCAGTGCCGTTCCTCTGTTGTCAGCACAGTTCCTCTGTTGTCAGTGCCGTTTCTCTGTTGTCAGCGCCGTTCCTCTGTTGTCAGCGCCGTTCCTCTGTTGTCAGCGCCGTTCCTCTGTTGTCAGCGCCTTTCCTCTGTTGTCAGTGCCGTTCCTCTGTTGTCAGCACAGTTCCTCTGTTGTCAGCACAGTTCCTCTGTTGTCAGCACAGTTCCTCTGTTGTCAGTGCTGTTCCTTTGTTGCCAGCGCAGTTCCTCCGTTGTCAGTGCCGTTTCTCCGTTGTGAGTGCCGTTTCTCCGTTGTCAGTGCCGTTTCTCCGTTGTCAGTGCCGTTCCTTTGTTGTCAGTGCCGTTCCTCCGTTGTCAGTGCCGTTCCTCCGTTGTCAGTGCCGTTCCTCTGTTGCCAGTGCCGTTCCTTTGTTGTCAGCGCCGTTCCTCTGTTGTCAGTGCCGTTCCTCTGTTGTCAGTGCCGTTCCTCTGTTGTCAGCGCCGTTCCTCTGTTGTCAGTGCCGTTCCTCTGTTGTCAGTGCCGTTCCTTTGTTGTCAGTGCCGTTCCTTTGTTGTCAGTGCCGTTCCTCCGTTGTCAGTGCCGTTCCTCTGTTGTCAGCGCTGTTCCTCTGTTGTCAGTGCCGTTCCTCCATTGTCAGTGCCGTTCCTCCGTTGTCAGTGCCGTTCCTCCGTTGTCAGTGCTTTTCCTTCGTTGTCAGTGCTTTTCCTTCGTTGTCCGTGCCGTTCCTCCATTGTCAGTGCCGTTTCTGCCGGTGGTCCCTTTTAAGTGGATTATGGTTTTATAACATTTTTAAATACAGCAGAATGGCTCATGTACCAGCATATTAATGGTCTTTAAAACAAAACAGGACCCTACACTCCTATAAGGCCACGTTCACACGTTCAGTATTTGGTCAGTATTTTACATCAGTATTTATAAGCCATAAACCAGGAGTGGGTGATAAATACAGAAGTGGTGACGTGTTTCTATTATACTTTTCCTCTGATTGTTCCACTCCTGGTTTTGGTTTACAAATACTGATATAGAATACTGACCAAATACTGAACGTGTGAACATGGCCTTACATTGTAAGGTTCACCATAGAACTGCAGGGACTCTGCTGATTGGTAGACCCCTGTGACATCATGTGTGCGCTGCACCACAACATAATGACATCATGGGGCCAAGTAATTAGACTAGGTACCGGGGATGCCGCAGGTAGCAGGACATGGGAAGTTCTCTGCTCCGGGGGCAAGAGACTAGAAAGGAGGCCTCCGGATCTCTGTCATGCAAATCTTTTTGTTTAACTCCACTTGGTACACAATTCCAACCGAACTGGACTTGTCTCCGATTTTTGTTTGTTTGTTTAAGCCCATGTTCACATGCAAATGCTGCATTTTGCAGAAAATCCACTGCATTTAATAGTTGAAGCAAAGTGGATGTAATTTCACCATTGAACTGTACTAGGCGCTGATTTTTGGTGTGTTATAAGGGTTTATGCACTAAAAAAAAATACTGCATTCCAAAAAGGTGAAAATGCAGCAAAAACGTGCAGCAAAATGCAATAATCGGAGTAGATTGCCATTGCATACTTTGGTGTTTTTGCACATGGGAACATGGCCTTAGAGGGGTCATAAAATGCACCCATGGGCTAGGAGTTAAAATAATGGATAGCACACGTGCGTAAAAAAGAGATGTGTGAATGGGGACTAAGCCTGAGATGACAGCAAGCAGCAAAGTGATAAAGCCGTAGTGTGCATTGGTGTTGGCTCGGTATTACACACGATCTGATATCATCTGTATGTTTAGATTAATTCTTTACTATTTTAATGTATATTGACTAATTAGCTTTCCGTCAAACCACATAATCCCATTTGCTTTCTCGGCTCATACATTTGTCTGGGAATTAGTGAAATAGTTTTGAAAATTGATCTGAGCTGGAAATAGTCAAAGCCTTGTAAGGATAAGAGGGGATTCCTGGTGCGGCACAATCCCCCTCTGTGCAGTATTTCATATACAGTCCCAAAGGATTCCTGTCGTAGTCTCTGCAATGCGTCATCCGGCTCTTGGAAGCCGAGCCATCCAGTATGCTTAATATCTGCCGATGGAGACATCGGGGCAGGGTCCGTCAGAGGATGTCATCAGTCATCATAAAACGCAGGGGGTGAAGAGACAGGAGAATGTCAACTCTGCCCCTTGTGCCATCTTATACTTGCAGAACCTGCACAACTGTCCGGTCCCTGCTGTTACCATTATTTCATCGCTGTGAGACCGGATCCTGTTGTAGGGATGTGCCATGTATGTCCCCAGAAGACATGTTGGGCCAGATGTCCGCCTGGCCATGACATGACGACTCGCCAGACTTTCTCTATTTTAATTTAAAGGGGTGTTCTCTGAATGAAAACTTCTCACCAATATAGAGGATAGGAGATTTTATACTAAGTTAGTACCATAACCTTGTTCATTCTTTTATATGCACCCACACAGATATTCATAGAATGGTAGAGTTGGAAGGGACCTCCTGGGTCATCTGGTCCTACCCCCTGCTCAAAGCAGGATTCACTAAACCATTTCAGACAGATGTCTGTCCAGCCTCTGTTTGAAGACGTCCATTGAAGGAGAACTCACCACCTCTCATGGCCGCCTGTTCCACTCATTGATCACCCTCACTGTCATAAAGTTTTTTCTAATATCTAATCTGTGTCTCCTCCCATTCAGTTTCATCCCATTGCTTCTAGTCTTTCCTTATGCAAATGAGAATAAAGATGATTCTTCTTCAATGTGACAGCCCTTGAGATATTTGTAGACAGCTATTAAGTCTCCTCTCAGTTTTCTTTTTTGCAAGCTAAACATTCCCAAATCCTGTAACCGTTCCTCATAGGACATGGTTTGCAGACCGGTCACCATTCTGGTCGCTCTTCTCTGAACTTGCTCCAGTTTGTCGATGTCTTTTTTAAAATGTGGTGCCCAGAACTGGACGCAGTATTCCAGATGAGGTCTGACCAAAGAGGAGTAAAGTGTGATAATGACTTCACGTGATCTAGACTGTATGCTTCTGTTAATACATCCCAGAATTGTATTTGCCTTTTTTGCTGCTGCATCACACTGTTGACTCATGTGCAGTCTGTGATCTATTAGTATACCTAAGTCTTTTTTACACGTGCTGTTGCTTAGCTCTATTCCTCCCATTCTGTATATGCTTTTTTCATTTTTATTGCCCAGATGTAGTACTTTGCATTTTTCCCTGTTAAAAACCATTCTGTTAGTTGCTGCCCACTGCTCCACTTTATTTAGGTCTTTTTGAATCCTTTATCTCTCTTCTCTAGTGTAAAGGCCCCGTCACACTTAGCGACTCTGCAACGATCCCGACAACGATACGACCTGTCAGGGATCGTTGCTGCGTCGCTATGTCGCTGGTGAGCTGTCAAACAGGCAGGCTCACCAACGATCAGGGGAGCAGTGACATCGTGGAAAGAGTCTTTCCACGATGTCCTGCTCCTGGTTACAAGCCTGCTGAAGCAGGAGCAGGCTGGTAACTATGGTAAACATCGGGTTACTAGGGGCACACGCGCACCCAGTAACCTGCTGTTTATCATGGTTACCACTCTGCTACAGTGAGCGGGAGATTACCGCTCACTTTAGCAGGCTCGTAACCATGATAAATAGCGGGTTACTAAGTGCGCATGTGCCCCTAGTAACCCGATGTTTACCATAGTTACCAGCCTGATCGCTGCTCCCGCTGGTCACACACAGCGATGTGTGCTGACCAGCGGGAGAGCAACGACCAAAAAATGGTCCAGGACACTTTGCAGCGATCAGCGACCTCACAGCAGGGGCCTGATCACTGCAAAGTGTCACACATAGCGACATCGCTGGTGAGGTCGCTGTTGCGTCACCAAAACCGTGACACAGCAGCGATCTCGCTAGCGATCTCGCTATGTGAGACGGGGGCTTTAGCTATCCCTCCTAGCTTTGTGTCATCAGCAAATTTAATCAGTTTACCCTCAATTCCTTTATCTAAATCATTGATAAACATGTGGAACAATACAGGTCCCAGGACAGAGCCCTGTGGTACCCCACTTGAGACATTCATCCAATTGGATGTGAAGCCATTTACGACCACTCTTTGAATCCGATGTTGCTAGGGATGTTCATTAGTGTTTCCGCAAAGTATGGGAGGTGCCCCTTTCATGGACCCCACAGTGCATGCAACACAAAGTACAAATTCCCATCGAGGCCCCCCACACATTGTGAGTGCCCATCACACATAATACAATGCTCCCACAGACCCATGCAAAATAATGCCCTCTCAGCCCCCCACACAAAGCAGGATGCCCCCACAGTCCCTCTACACACATTATGAAGTTGCCCCCACTCACAGTATAATGCCGCAGCCATCCATACACAGTTTGAATCCCTCACAGCCCACCACACACACAATATAATGACCCCACTGTCCCCAAACACTGAATAATGCCCCCACTAATCCCCGCACATAGTATGATGCCCCCAAGTACAGTATGATACATCCACAGTCTCCCCACACACAGGACGATGCCCTCACAGCGCTCCTCACAGAATGATAGCCCCCACAATCCTCCTACACAGTATGATACCCCCAAACATAGTATATTGCCACCACAGACACAGTATGAGGCCCCCACAGTTCCCTAGACACAGTAAGAGGCCACCACAGTCCTTCCCACATACAGTATGATGCCCCACAGTCCCCCACATGCAGTGTAATGCTATCAAAGACCCCACAAATAGTAGGATGCCCCTACAGTATGATGCCCACTCAGGATACCACACACATTGTGATTCCCCCAACCTCCCACACATACTTTATGATGCACTCACAGCCCACCACAGAGTATGATGCCCTCACACACAGTATAGTGCTCTCACAGCCCTTCGCACAGTATGAATCCCCCACATACAGTATGATGCCTCTACACCTTATGATTCCCCTACAGTGCCCACTGCAGACTGTATGATGCCCCCACAGCCACCCACATGCATAACTCCCACAGTTGCCCACACACATTGCATGATGTCCCCCACAGTGTACATACACAAATCTCTGCTATATTAACAACATACACAGATCTGCTACTTCAACACACATACACCTTGCCTGTGTATCCTGCTCCTTATCTCCATTGCCAAGTCTTGTGACCTAAAAATGTCACCTAACCTAACGTGGACACAGGATCTGATGGGTCCCTGCTCCACCATTAGATTCAGCAATATCTGTCCTGAGGGCACAGGTTGCTCTGCCAAAGAACGCTGTATGCCACTGCTTCATCACAGCATAATGCTAGTGAATAGGGTTGCATTTTGAGTTACTTCAACAAGAAAATCGCAAAAGAAAAGTCATAAATAGTTGCATTGTTTGCTGCGGTATCTTGAGAGTTGCAATGTGACCCCATTCAGTTTGCACTATGCTGCGATGTAGCAGCGACACATAGCAATGTTCTATATCGCGGCCAAAGTTACTGTGTAGCCAAAGCCGTAACTGTCACGACAGGTGAATGTTCAGGTTTTAAGTGAAGATAGGAATCAAAAAAATTGTAGATTAAATGAGTTATCCAGGACCCCTCACTTTTGCATTGAGAGGTGCGCTGCTGGCGTTGCATCCATTGACCGATTGCACATGCAGTGCTTACCTGTCATAATAGAGTTGGAAGTGAACGAAACCTGCTGGACAGGCTCAACATCTGCCCGTACCTGGCGAGCAGTCAACAGGTGACTGACCTATTGATGTGGGAGTGAGAGGCTCTTAGTTATCCCTTTAAAAATAATATGCTAATCAATGCAAAATATAAATGATTCAAATGCAGCATAAAAACATGTGCATGTTTCCAGTAGATCCCACCTCCAGCCATAAAGGGGTTAATGAAATCTTAATAATGTTTCCTGCCTCCAGCCTTCAGTCGCTGCTAATTATATCAAGATCTCTGATGGAATACAGGCATCTGTAAAGCATGGCAGCCTCTGCGGACTAAAGTGAGGAAACATGGTTGTGTCAGATGTATATCTGCCAAGTGTATTTGTGTGGAAATAGCTGGGAAGACACAGAACGATCAGTGGATACTACAGCGTCACTCAGTTATTTGTAACCATAGGGAAAATTGGCTCATATTTCAATGAGCACCCAAACAAATGTTTTAATAAACACATATTTTTCATAAAATAACAATTCTGGACTTTTCATTGTGCAGTTCCTCTGTTTTTCCTCTTGGAAATGTTACCTGCGGCTATTAAATGATCACTGATCGGCTACATCTAAGCCAACTGCACTTTCATGCACACAGGGCATTCGTTAATACGATAGTTCTGTGCACATATAGTGTCATTGCTCTCTGCAGCACATGTGCTGTTTGCACAGGATGATGTGCTACCGAGAATGATAATTTTTAGACATGTTCAAAAATAATTTCACCCAACGAACGAGTGAGTGGCGTCCTGCTCGTACTGACTAACTATTGGAGAATAAGCATTTCTAGGAATGCTCGTTTCCAACTTTTCATTGGGCAGTTCCTGTGTTTTTCCTCTTGGAAATGTACCTGCGGCTATTTAATGATCACTGATCGGCTACATCTAAATCAACCGCACTTTCATGCACACAGGGCTTTCGATGATATGATAGTTTTGCACGCATATAGTATCAGTGCTCTCGGCTGCATTGTCCTGTTTACACAGGATGATGTGCTGCCGAGAATGATAATTTTTAGGCAAGTTCAAAAATAATTTCACCAGACGAACGAGTCATTGGCGTTGTGCTTGTACTGGCTGACTATTGGTGAATGAGCATTTCTAGGAAATGCGTGGCGGATTGCAGCTCAACACCATTCACTTGTATAATGCTGCAAAGTGGCAGCAGCATACGGCAATCCATGGCCGCACAACCGAAAGTCGCCACAGCCTTATGGCGATAACGTAACTGTGAGAAGCTGACCATTTACTAAAGACTTTTCCAGCATGGAGCACCGATTTTCGTCAATCTCATTGTTGTGTTTTATTAGTTATTTCTTGCTGTGTTTTATTTTTCTGCTTGCTCATCAGTATGTGCACTAATTTCACTTGTAAAATGTCCAGCATTCCAGTAATCTCATTAGTATCTCAGGAACCTCTAACTATTGTTGAAACAGAGACTAGACCATTGTGTGAGTGTTGAAAGTAGATCCGGTGGAGCTGTCACCAAAGGGAGTCCCCTTACAGACCCAGGTGATGGGTTCGACCTGAGAAAAATACCTCCACTAATGCACACTTAGCTTTGGGGGGAGGGTGAGAGCAGTTATGTCCATTCAGGGGGCTGATCCCAGTGAAGGAGAAAAGAAGTCACATGTTTAGCGGGGAATTGATGTAATGTCGTCGAAGGGATAGGATCTAGTCTGAGGACATGGACCATGGATGGATCGATGGCTTATGGAGTAGAGATCGGCTGCCGACTGGGCTGGATAAACGTGCTACAGTTGTGGGATCTGTCATCTGTATTTGATAAACTTTCTTAAAAGGATTGTTGCTACTGGATACCTTTGCTTCTATCGTTTTATCTGTCATATGGAGGATCGTGAACTGTGACTACGGACATTGCACAAGCTACTGACCAATGTCAAGATAAGGGTTGAATTACAATTTTTACTGGATCACATTGATTTTCATTGGAATACCTGACAATAATGTGCATGGGTCATTCCCGCAATTGGGTAAATAGCGGTAGGGAAAACAATGGCTGGGCTGTGGACCTACTTTTATATATAGGCGGTATTTCTCCTTCCTCTCGAATTCTGTAGATGAGATGTTCATACTACACTGTGTGCAGAATTATTAGGCAAGTTGTATTTTAGAGGATTATTTTTATCATTGATCAACAACTATGTTCTCAATCAACCCAAAAGACTCATAAATATCCAAGCTTATTATTTTTGGAAGTTGGAGTGGGTTTTTTTTAGATTTGGCTATCTTAGGAGGATATCTGTTTGTGCAAGTAACTATTACTATCCCGAATTATTAGGCAACTTAATAAAAACCAAATATAATCCCATTTCACTTGTTTATTTTCACCAGGTAAACCAATATCAGTGCACAAAATTTAGAAATAAACATTTCTGACATGCAAAAGCAAAAGCCAAAAAATTAGTGATCAATATAGCCACCTTTCTTTATGATGACACTCAACAGCCTTCATCCATAGATTCTGTCAGTTGCTTGATCTGTTTTCGATCAACATTACATGCAGCAGCCACCACAGCCTCCCAGACACTGTTCCGAGAGGTGTACTGTTTTCCCTCCCTGTAGATCTCACATTTTATGATGGACCACAGGTTCTCTATGGGATTCAGATCAGGTGAACAAGGGGGCCATGTCATTATTTTTTCTTCTTTTAGACCTTTACTGGCCAGCCACGCTGTGGAGTAGTTGGATGCATGTGATGGAGCATTGTCCTGCATGAAAATCATGTTTTTCTTGAACGATACCGACTTCTTCCTGTACCACTGCTTGAAGAAGTTGTCTTCCAGAAACTGGCAGTAGGTCTGGGAGTTGAGCTTCACTCCATCCTCAACCCGAAAAGGTCCCACAAGTTTACCTGATGATACCAGCCCATACCAGTACCCCACCTCCACCTTGCTGGCGTCTTAGTCGGAGTGGAGCTCTCTGCCCTTAACAGATCCAGCCTCTGGCCCATCCATCTGGCCCATCAAGAGTCACTCTCATTTTATCTGTCTATAAAACCTTTGAAAAATTGGTCTTAAGATATTTCTTGTCCCATTCTTGACATTTTATCTTATGTTTCTTGTCCAAAGGTGGTCGTTTTTCTCCCTTCCTTACCTTGGCCATGTCCCTGAGTATCGCACACCTTGTGCTTTTTGATACTCCAGTAACGTTGGAGCTCTGAAATATGGTAAAACTGGTGGCGAATGGCATCTTGGCAGCTTCACGCTTGATTTTCCTCAATTCATGGGCAGTTTTTTGTCCAACACGCTTCTTGCGACCCTGTTGGCTATTTGCCATGAAACGCTTGATTGTTCGGTGATCACGCTTCAAAAGCTTGGAAATGTCAAGACTGCTGCATCCCTCTGCAAGATATCTCACAATTTTGGACTTTTCAGAGCCCGTCAAATCTCTCTTCTGACCCATTTTGCCAAAAGAAAGGAAGTTGCCTAATAATTAAGCACACCTTATATAGGGTGTTGATGTCATTAGTCAACACCCCTCCTCATTACAGAGATGCACATCACTAGATTTACTTAATTGGTAGTTGTCTCTCAAGTCTATGCAGCTTGGAGTAGGACAACATGTATAAAAAGTATCATGTGATCAAAATACTCATTTGCCTAATAATTCTGCACGTAGTGTACAAATTCTCCACATGTACTGGGGACTTTAATCTGGTGCTAGTGCCGTCACTCCATGGTTTCCATGTGACGTGCCAGTCGGTTGCAGTACTTTTTGTTTATCTCGTGTTCTTTCTCATTACAATTATAGATTTTTTTCTAATTTTTCAACCATGTTTTAATCATACAGAATGAAAAAAAAAAGAGCATTGGGCAGCGTCATTCCTTTTTGGGCAGAATTTCAGCCCAGCTATTCTTACACCCACCTTCTCCATCAAAGCTTTATTTTTCCTGGCACTGTGACTGCGTTCTGACTGCAACTCATTGCATAAAAGCGGAGAGAAATCACAGGCTAAGCCCATTCTGAACACAACAGGAACCTGGTTTTATAAATGACAATGCAAATGTTCTACTCATAAGTATGTGTGATAATATTTGGGTTTTCTTGCAAAAGCATTCCCACACCCCACCGCCACCCATGGCATTTTTCATGTTTTGCTATCGCACAACCTGGAATTTCACTGTTTTTTTTGAGGGTTTGCGTCAGTTCATGTAAAGCAGGGTTCCCCAACTCTAGTCCTCAAGGCCCACCAACAGGTCATGTTTTCAGGATTTCCTTAGTATTGCACAGGTGATAATTCCATCACCTGCACAGGCAATAATTCCATCACCTGTGCAATACTAAGGAAATCCTGAAAACATGACCTGTTGGTGGGCCTTGAGGACTGGAGTTGGAGGACTGATGTAAAGAACTTGCCTACAACTGTGGATATTTGGTTTTAATTTTTTTGTGAAGCAAACAACAAATAGGACAAAATAACTGAAAACTTCAGTGTGCATAACTATTCACCCCCCCCCCTAAAGTCAGTACTTTGTAGATACTCATTTTACGGCAATTACAGCTGCAAGTCGCTTAGGATAAGTCTCTATGAGCTTTCCACATTTTGCCACTGGGATTTTTGCCAATTTTCAGGGCAAAACTGCTCCAGCCCCTTCAAGTTTGATGGTTTCCTCTGGTGAACACCAATCTCCAAGTCTGACCACAGATTCTCAGTGGGATTAAGGTCTGGGCTTTGACAAGGCCATTCCAAAACATTTATACATTTCCCCTTAAACCACTTGAGTGTTGCTTTATCAGTATGCTTTGGGTCATTGTCTTGTTGGAAGGTGAAGCTCCATCCCAGTCTCAAATTACTGACAGACTAAAATAGGTTTTGCTCAAGAATATCCCTGTATTTCACACCATCCATCTTCCCCTCGAATCGGACCATTTTCTTTGTTCTTGCTGCCGAAAAGTTGGAATTTCAACGGCTGATCTTTTTGTTTTCAGGGGAAAAATGCTGCTGCCAGAGGAGTCTGGCAGTGGCTCTCTCATACAGAACACAGGAGTGCTGGACCGAGCGGGTGATTGTGGTGTTTGGGGACAGTCAGGAAAGATATAGATTTCTTGGTCGATAGATATCTAATTTGTACATTGCTTATAACTGCTTTACTCTCTCCTTATCCTTCTTGACTGATTCCTCCTCGGTTTTACTTTTTGCTAGCATCTTTGTCACTTTTGGTAACATGAGGCAGTACCTGCAGCCCATTCAGGTTGCACCTCCAGGAATGCACATTCATACTTACCATCACAAGAAGATTTGCTGTGTCTCCTAGCCCAGTCTCGAGAGCATGTGGCAGGTACAAGGACACAGGCCGCTACACACCTCCGTCGAAGGGCATCAACCCAACAGAAAGATCGGGTATCTGCTCCTTTGTGTGGGCTTCTTCCTCTTTCCCTCGGGCTCATATGTATATGGAAGTCAGAGGAGATAGCGTTCTACCAAACAGTCATTCGTCTCACCGTCATCTCATGTGTATGGCAGCCTTAGTAAGTATCTTGTTTCTTGTTTGGGCACCTTTAAGTTCACAATATTCATTGGGCCAAAAGCTATCTCCCCAGACTCCACTTCAGACCAATGCGCTCCTGAGTTCTCTATGAGAGTGCTACTTCAAGAATCGGGCGATGGAATTCCGAACTGACATAATCTGTTGTGGGACAAGTCTTGAGGCCCCCATTCACATTGGATTGTCAGCCGATCCTGAAGAAATCAGGAAATATAAAATGTGTATGGAGGACTTTTGAATTGAAATCAGCACACCCTTATCCATCCATCTCCTTCAAGTATTGTATTTGCTGATGGATCATTCCTAAGGGTGCTGCCTTCCACCGCTGAATCGGTTCGCGTAGTACGTGCCAGACAACGAATAGACGTAGAGTCCTCAATTCATCAAGCAGTTTTTGACAGAATTCTGATGTAAAACTGATTGAAAGTCTCAAAATTTTCGCTCATCTCTGTGCAAAAACGTGGTGACTTTTAGCAGATTACGCCAGTCCTGGCCAGCTCTGGCAGGACAGGACGTGGCCAAGTGCACCTAAAAAAATGATCATAATTTACTCCTTTAAAGTGGTGTTGTTACAGATCCGGGTGGTGGAACCTCTGTTCTGCGGAGCAAGGAGGGACCAGAGGGGCGTAACTAGGTATCAACTCGGACTGACCAAGGTCGCACGGCGGCTCAATCGACTCCGTGAACCAGGGAAGGGACGATCAGAGGGACCAGGTGCTACTCTGGGCCTGTCCTTGTATGAGAGCAGGTGACTTCCACGGGTAACTGGCAGGAGCCTCCGGGTAGACACGGCAGGTAACTGACAGGAGCCTCCAGGTAGGCGGACTGATAGGCACGGCAGGTAACTAGTACGTTCTCCGGGTAGGCAGGCAAGCCAGGCCCATAGACAGACTGGCGGGTTTGAATCGTAGGCAGACCGTCGGGCTGGAGAGTACACTTGGCTGGCGGAGGCAGGTAGTCAGGCTGGCGGACAGGACTGGTAGTCAGGCTGGCGGACTGGACTGGTAATCAGACTGGCGGACTGGACTGGTAGTCAGGCTGGCGGACTGGACTGGTAGTCAGGCTGGCGGACTGGACTGGTAGTCAGGCTGGCAGACTGGACTGATAGTCAGACTAGCAGCGGGACCTGAGGGCTGAAGCATAGTTTAGGACACAAAGCTGCAACCTTGCACGGGCACCTCCATTTTGGAAGAGGTGCCTTTCATATGAGAGGTCCTCCGGCCATTGGCCGGGGACTCCTTAGGACGGCGCGCGCGGCCCCTTTAAGAGGGAGGCAGCAGCAGGAGAGCCGGAAGACGCCGGGCCGGGAGCGCGGCGGTAAGAGGGACGGCGTCTCTGCCTGACGGGGGCAGAGACGCCGATACTACAGGTGTCAATTTTGACAGAAACGTACTCCAGCCCTGACAGTCAATGATAATTTGGCACATCTTTAGAAAGGCGCTCTCTTCTTAATAAATTTGGTGCATCTTACTCTAGCGATCTTTTCATAAGAACTGGCTTGTAAAATGCCAGTCTTGGTGAATTCAGACCATAGTCTATGCTCCTGAAAAAATACACGGTGCGGCACATCCTTCTATGAGAACAATATACAAAATGTATGACATTGGATTTCCGTCTTATTCTTTAGTTTAGGAGGCCCATGCGAAACGCGCGTCGGGGCTGCAGTAAAATGGTCTTACACTGGGAGCAATGGGTATGATATTGGTCTTTATATGCTGATAGTTCATTCAGTAGCTATTTACATGTATGATATATTTGTTTACTCTTTTCTTTAAATATATATGTCTTTTCTCTCTTGCCTTAGATTTTACTATTGCATATGTATGTTTTGTGTTACTTTTTTTATACTCTCTATAAACTTTTTGTCTATTAACCCTAGAACGCATACCTGGGGCCTCGCAGGCCCGCCCTGTTAATTGTTTTCTATTTTCTGCAAGATTACTTTAGTTAGAATTTTGAAACTCTAGGTATTCCTCAGGTATATAGTTGTTTGTCATTTCCAGTTGTTCATTTATTTTTTATGTTACAGGCATTTTCGGTATAACAACTCTTTTTTGAAAATACCCATTTTTATGGTCATGCGTTCTAGGGTTAATTTTGGTGGACTAATTACTCCATGTTTTTGTAGGATCCATTATTAGCTTTAGGAGGGAGTCTCCCCTCCCCCCAACATTGTTTGGCCCTTATTTGATATATGGCCCTCTTAGTATGGGTTATACCATGTTATATATTCGGATGATATTGATTTTAGTTTAGACCAGTTGCTTGGAAACCAGCGTTCGAGAAGTCTGTTTGTCTTTGCCTGATGGCCGGGAGCCTTGGGAGAAGAAGAAGATTCCTCATATGGCTCCTTAAATAGAATCATCCAGGGAATGACATTTTTTACAATATTAACTGTTTCCTTTGGTGAACGATGCGATTAGAAAGGTCGGCAGTCTCGAGTGCGCTCACAGCAAAGTCTTTGAAAAAATAATTACTTCTGCTGCCGTTAATGACTCATGGCTGGAATCTGCAGAAATAAATGTAGGCTGGTAATTGTATAACATAGATGTGTCTTAACATTTTAGATGGGCTACAGACATTTCCATAAAGACATTCTCTGTTAATGGGGCAGTTCACATTCACAGTGCAAATAACATGATTATCTAGTAATACAGCATGACCGGTTATAAAACGGTATAAGAATTCCAAAAATTCTCTGCATGTTTATGTAGAAAAGTAAAAAAAAAAAACTAAAAAACTAAACTTTTGCAATAGAATGAAGTGCCACGAATATTCCAGTATTTATTGCATCCAGGTTAGTAATAGAGATATGACGGTATCCACTGAGCGAGTTTGAGGCTCAGTGGATGGCACTGCTATAAGGTGACATGGCACTGCTATAAGAAGTAAGGTGACATGGCACTGCTATAAGAAGTAAGAGGGTGATATGGCACTGCAATAAGAAGTAAGAAGGTGACATGGCTCTGCTATAAGAAGTAAGAAGGTGACATGGCACTGCTATAAGAAGTAAGAAGGTGATATGGCACCGCTATAAGAAGTAAGAAGGTGACATGGCACTGCTATAAGAAGTAAGAAGGTGATAAGGCACTGCAATAAAAAGTAAGAAGGTGACATGGCTCTGCTATAAGAAGTAAGGTGAAATGGCACTGCTATAAGAAGTAAGAAGGTGACATGGCACTGCTATAAGAAGTAAGAAGGTGACATGGCACTGCTATAAGAAGTAAGAAGGTGACATGGCACTGCTATAAGAAGTAAGAAGGTGATATGGCACTGCAATAAAAAGTAAGAAGGTGACATGGCTCTGCTATAAGAAGTAAGGTGAAATGGCACTGCTATAAGAAGTAAGAAGGTGACATGGCACTGCTATAAGAAGTAAGAAGGTGACATGGCACTGCTATAAGAAGTAAGAAGGTGACATGGCACTGCTATAAGAAGTAAGAAGGTGATATGGCACTGCAATAAGAAGTAAGAAGGTGATATGGCACTACTATAAGAAGTAAGAAGGTGACATGGCTCTGCTATAAGAAGTAAGAAGGTGACATGGCACTGCAATAAGAAGTAAGAAGGTGATATGGCACCGCTATAAGAAGTAAGAGGGTGATATGGCACTGCAATAAGAAGTAAGAAGGTGACATGGCTCTGCTATAAGAAGTAAGAAGGTGACATGGCAGTGCTATAAGAAGTAAGAAGGTGACATGGCACTGCTATAAGAAGTAAGAGGGTGACATGGCTCTGCTATAAGAAGTAAGAAGGTGACATGGCACTGCTATAAGAAGTAAGAAGGTGACATGGCTCTGCTATAAGAAGTAAGAAGGTGACATGGCACTGCTATAAGAAGTAAGAAGGTGATATGGCACCGCTATAAGAAGTAAGAAGGTGACATGGCACTGCTATAAGAAGTAAGAAGGTGATATGGCACTGCAATAAAAAGTAAGAAGGTGACATGGCTCTGCTATAAGAAGTAAGGTGACATGGCACTGCTATAAGAAGTAAGAAGGTGACATGGCACTGCTATAAGAAGTAAGAAGGTGATATGGCACTGCTATAAGAAGTAAGAAGGTGACATGGTACTGCTATAAGAAGTAAGAAGGTGACATGGCACTGCTATAAGAAGTAAGGTGACATGGCACTGCTATAAGAAGTAAGAAGGTGACATGGCACTGCAATAAGAAGTAAGGTGGTATGGCACTGCTATAAGAAGTAAGAAGGTGACATGGCACTGCTATAAGAAGTAAGAAGGTGATATGGCACTGCAATAAGAAGTAAGAAGGTGACATGGCTCTGCTATAAGAAGTAAGGTGAAATGGCACTGCTATAAGAAGTAAGAAGGTGACATGGCACTGCTATAAGAAGTAAGAAGGTGACATGGCCCTGCTATAAGAAGTAAGAAGGTGACATAACACTGCTATAAGAAGTAAGAAGGTGACATGGCACTGCTATAAGAAGTAAGGTGACATGGCACTGCTATAAGAAGTAAGAAGGTGACATGGCCCTGCTATAAGAAGTAAGAAGGTGACATAACACTGCTATAAGAAGTAAGAAGGTGACATGGCACTGCTATAAGAAGTAAGGTGACATGGCACTGCTATAAGAAGTAAGACGGTGACATGGCACTGCTATAAAAAGTAAGAAGGTGACATGGCACTGCTATAAGAAGTAAGAAGGTGACATAACACTGCTATAAGAAGTAAGAAGGTGACATGGCACTGCTATAAGAAGTAAGGTGACATGGCACTGCTATAAGAAGTAAGACTGTGACATGGCACTGCTATAAAAAGTAAGAAGGTGACATGGCACTGCTATAAGAAGTTAGGTGAAATAGCACTGCTATAAGAAGTAAGAAGGTGACATGGCACTGCTATAAGAAGTAAGAAGGTGACATGGCACTGCTATAAGAAGTAAGAAGGTGACATAGCACTGCTATAAGAAGTGAGAAGGTGACATGGCACTGCTATAAGAAGTAAGAAGGTGACATGGCACTGCTATAAGAAGTAAGAAGGTGACATAGCACTACTATAAGAAGTAAGAAGGTGACATGGCACTGCTATAAGAAGTAAGGTAACATGGCACTGCTATAAGAAGTAAGAAGGTGACACGGCGGTGACACGGCACTGCTATAAGAAGTAAGAAGGTGATACGGCACTACTATAAGAAGTAAGAAGGTGACATGGCACTGCTATAAGAAGTAAGAAGGTGACATGGCAGTGCTATAAGAAGTAAGAAGGTGACATGGCAGTGCTATAAGAAGTAAGAAGGTGACAGGGCACTGCTATAAGAAGTAAGAAGGTGACATGGCACTGCTATAAAAAGTAAGAAGGTGACATGACACTGCTATAAGAAGTAAGAAGGTGACATGGCACTACTATAAGAAGTAAGAAGGTGACATGGCACTGCTATAAGAAGTAAGAAGGTGACATGGCACTGCTATAAGAAGTAAGGTGACATGGCACTGCTATAAGAAGTAAGAAGGTGACATGGCACTGCTATAAGAAGTAAGAAGGTGACACGGCACTGCTGTAAGAAGTAAGAAGGTGACATAGCACTACTATAAGAAGTAAGAAGGTGTCATGGCACTGCTATAAGAAGTAAGGTGACATGGCACTGCTATAAGAAGTAAGAAGGTGACATAGCACTACTATAAGAAGTAAGAAGGTGACATGGCACTGCTATAAGAAGTAAGGTGACATGGCACTGCTATAAGAAGTAAGAAGGTGACATGGCACTGCTATAAGAAGTAAGAAGGTTACATGGCACTGCTATAAGAAGTAAGAAGGTGACACGGCACTGCTGTAAGAAGTAAGAAGGTGACATAGCACTACTATAAGAAGTAAGAAGGTGACATGACACTGCTATAAGAAGTAAGGTGACATGGCACTGCTATAAGAAGTAAGAAGGTGACATGGCACTGCTATAAGAAGTAAGAAGGTGACACGGCACTGCTGTAAGAAGTAAGAAGGTGACATGGCACTGCTATAAGAAGTAAGAAGGTGACACGGCACTGCTATAAGAAGTAAGAAGGTGATACGGCACTACTATAAGAAGTAAGAAGGTGATATGGCACTGCTATAAGAAGTAAGAGGGTGACATGGCACTGCTATAAGAAGTAAGAAGGTGACATGGCAGTGCTATAAGAAGTAAGAAGGTGACATGGCACTGCTATAAGAAGTAAGAGGGTGACATAGCACTACTATAAGAAGGTGACATGGCACTGCTATAAGAAGTAAGGTGACATGGCACTGCTATAAGAAGTAAGAAGGTGACATGGCACTGCTATAAGAAGTAAGAAGGTGACACGGCACTGCTGTAAGAAGTAAGAAAGTGACATAGCACTACTATAAGAAGTAAGAAGGTGACATGGCACTGCTTTAAAAAGTAAGATGGTGACATGGCACTGCTATAAGAAGTAAGAAGGTGACATGGCACTGCTATAAGAAGTAAGAAGGTGACACGGCACTGCTGTAAGAAGTAAGAAGGTGACATAGCACTACTATAAGAAGTAAGAAGGTGACATAGCACTACTATAAGAAGTAAGAAGGTGACATGGCACTGCTATAAGAAGTAAGGTGACATGGCACTGCTATAAGAAGTAAGAAGGTGACACGGCACTGCTATAAGAAGTAAGAAGGTGACATGGCACTGCTGTAAAAAGTAAGAAGGTGACATAGCACTACTATAAGAAGTAAGAAGGTGACATGGCACTACTATAAGAAGTAAGAAGGTGACATGGCACTGCTATAAGAAGTAAGGTGACATGGCACTGCTATAAGAAGTAAGAAGGTGACATGGCACTGCTATAAGAAGTAAGAAGGTGACACGGCACTGCTGTAAGAAGTAAGAAGGTGACATAGCACTACTATAAGAAGTAAGAAGGTGACATGGCACTGCTATAAAAAGTAAGAAGGTGACATGGCACTGCTATAAGAAGTAAGAAGGTGACATGGCACTACTATAATAAGTAAGAAGGTGACATGGCACTGCTATAAGAAGTAAGAAGGTGACATGGCACTGCTATAAGAAGTAAGAAGGTGACATGGCACTGCAGTAAGAAGGTGACATAGCACTACTATAAGAAGTAAGAAGATGACATGGCACTGCTATAAGAAGTAAGGTGACATGGCACTGCTATAAGAAGTAAGAAGGTGACATGGCACTGCTATAAGAAGTAAGAAGGTGACACGGCACTGCTGTAAGAAGGTGACATGGCACTGCTGTAAGAAGTAAGAAGGTGACATGGCACTACTATAAGAAGTAAGAAGGTGATATGGCACCGCTATAAGAAGTTGATATGGCACTGCTATAAGAAGTAAGAAGGTGATATGGCACTGCTATAAGAAGTAAGAAGGTGACATGGCACTACTATAAGAAGTAAGAAGGTGATATGGCACCGCTATAAGAAGTTGATATGGCACTGCTATAAGAAGTAAGAAGGTGATATGGCACCGCTATAAGAAGTAAGAAGGTGATATGGCACTGCTATAAGAAGTAAGAAGGTGACATAGCACTTCTATAAGAAGTAAGAAGGTGATATGGCACTGCTATAAGAAGTAAGAAGGTGACATGGCACTGCTATAAGAAGTAAGAAGGTGACATGGCACTGCTATAAGAAGTAAGAAGGTGACATGGCTCTGCTATAAGAAGTAAGAAAGTGATATGGCACTGCTATAAGAAGTAAGAAGGTGACACGGCACTGCTGTAAGAAGGTGACACGGCACTGCTGTAAGAAGGTGACACGGCACTGCTGTAAGAAGTAAGAAGGTGACATGGCACTACTATAAGAAGCAAGAAGGTGATATGGCACCGCTATAAGAAGTTGATATGGCACTGCTATAAGAAGTAAGAAGGTGATATGGCACCGCTATAAGAAGTAAGAAGGTGATATGGCACTGCTATAAGAAGTAAGATGAAATGGCACTGCTATAAGAAGTAAGAAGATGCCACGGCACTGCTATAAGAAGTAAGAAGGTGATATGGCACTGCTATAAGAAGTTGATATGGCACTGCTATAAGAAGTAAGAAGGTGACATGGCACTGCTATAAGAAGTAAGAAGGTGACATAGCACTGCTATAGGAAGTAAGAAGGTGACATGGCACTGCTATAAGAAGTAAGAAGGTGACACGGCACTGCTGTAAGAAGGTGACACGGCACTGCTGTAAGAAGGTGACACGGCACTGCTGTAAGAAGTAAGAAGGTGACATGGCACTACTATAAGAAGCAAGAAGGTGATATGGCACCGCTATAAGAAGTTGATATGGCACTGCTATAAGAAGTAAGAAGGTGATATGGCACCGCTATAAGAAGTAAGAAGGTGATATGGCACTGCTATAAGAAGTAAGATGAAATGGCACTGCTATAAGAAGTAAGAAGATGCCACGGCACTGCTATAAGAAGTAAGAAGGTGATATGGCACTGCTATAAGAAGTAAGAAGGTGACATGGCACTGCTATAAGAAGTAAGAAGGTGATATGGCACTGCTATAAGAAGTAAGAAGGTGACACGGCACTGCTGTAAGAAGGTGACACGGCACTGCTGTAAGAAGGTGACACGGCACTGCTGTAAGAAGTAAGAAGGTGACATGGCACTACTATAAGAAGCAAGAAGGTGATATGGCACCGCTATAAGACGTTGATATGGCACTGCTATAAGAAGTAAGAAGGTGATATGGCACCGCTATAAGAAGTAAGAAGGTGATATGGCACTGCTATAAGAAGTAAGATGAAATGGCACTGCTATAAGAAGTAAGAAGATGCCACGGCACTGCTATAAGAAGTAAGAAGGTGATATGGCACTGCTATAAGAAGTTGATATGGCACTGCTATAAGAAGTAAGAAGGTGACATGGCACTGCTATAAGAAGTAAGAAGGTGACATAGCACTGCTATAGGAAGTAAGAAGGTGACATGGCACTGCTATAAGAAGTAAGAAGGTGACATGGCACTGCTATAAGAAGTAAGAAGGTGACATAGCACTGCTATAGGAAGTAAGAAGGTGACATGGCACTGCTATAAGAAGTAAGAAGGTGACATGGCACTGCTATAAGAAGTAAGAAGGTGACATGGCACTGCTATAAGAAGTAAGAAGGTGACATAGCACTACTATAAGAAGTAAGAAGGTGACATGGCAGTGCTATAAGAAGTAAGAAGGTGACATGGCACTGCTATAGGAAGTAAGAAGGTGACATGGCACTGCTATAGGAAGTAAGAAGGTGACATGGCACTGCTATAGGAAGTAAGAAGGTGACATGGCACTGCTATAAGAAGTAAGAAGGTGACATGGCACTGCTATAAGAAGTAAGAAGGTGACATGGCACTGCTATAAGAAGTAAGGTGACATGGCTCTGCTATAAGAAGTAAGGTGACATGGCACTGCTATAAGAAGTAAGAAGGTGACATGGCACTACTATAAGAAGTAAGAAGGTGACATGGCACTGCTATAAGAAGTAAGAAGGTGACATGGCACTGCTATAAGAAGTAAGGTGACATGGCTCTGCTGTAAGAAGGTGACATAGCACTGCTATAAGAAGTATGGTGACATGGCACTGCTATAAGAAGTAAGAAGGTGACATGGCACTGCTATAAGAAGTAAGAAGGTGACATGGCACTACTATAAGAAGTAAGAAGGTGACATGGCACTGCTATAAGAAGTAAGAAGGTGACATGGCAGTGCTATAAGAAGTAAGAAGGTGACATGGCACTGCTATAAGAAGTAAGAAGGTGACATGGCAGTGCTATAAGAAGTAAGAAGGTGACATGGCTCTGCTATAAGTAAGAAGGTGACATAGCACTGCTATAAGAAGTAAGGTGACATGGCACTGCTATAAGAAGTAAGAAGGTGACATGGCACTGCTATAAGAAGTAAGAAGGTGACATGGCACTACTATAAGAAGTAAGAAGGTGACATGGCACTGCTTTAAGAAGTAAGAAGGTGACATGGCAGTGCTATAAGAAGTAAGAAGGTGACACGGCACTGCTATAAGAAGTAAGAAGGTGACATGGCACTACTATAAGAAGTAAGAAGGTGACATGGCACTGCTATAAGAAGTAAGAAGGTGACATAGCACTGCTATAGGAAGTAAGAAGGTGACATGGCACTGCTATAAGAAGTAAGAAGGTGACATGGCACTGCTATAAGAAGTAAGAAGGTGACATAGCACTGCTATAGGAAGTAAGAAGGTGACATGGCACTGCTATAAGAAGTAAGAAGGTGACATGGCACTGCTATAAGAAGTAAGAAGGTGACATGGCACTGCTATAAGAAGTAAGAAGGTGACATAGCACTACTATAAGAAGTAAGAAGGTGACATGGCAGTGCTATAAGAAGTAAGAAGGTGACATGGCACTGCTATAGGAAGTAAGAAGGTGACATGGCACTGCTATAGGAAGTAAGAAGGTGACATGGCACTGCTATAGGAAGTAAGAAGGTGACATGGCACTGCTATAAGAAGTAAGAAGGTGACATGGCACTGCTATAAGAAGTAAGAAGGTGACATGGCACTGCTATAAGAAGTAAGGTGACATGGCTCTGCTATAAGAAGTAAGGTGACATGGCACTGCTATAAGAAGTAAGAAGGTGACATGGCACTACTATAAGAAGTAAGAAGGTGACATGGCACTGCTATAAGAAGTAAGAAGGTGACATGGCACTGCTATAAGAAGTAAGGTGACATGGCTCTGCTGTAAGAAGGTGACATAGCACTGCTATAAGAAGTAAGGTGACATGGCACTGCTATAAGAAGTAAGAAGGTGACATGGCACTGCTATAAGAAGTAAGAAGGTGACATGGCACTACTATAAGAAGTAAGAAGGTGACATGGCACTGCTATAAGAAGTAAGAAGGTGACATGGCAGTGCTATAAGAAGTAAGAAGGTGACATGGCACTGCTATAAGAAGTAAGAAGGTGACATGGCAGTGCTATAAGAAGTAAGAAGGTGACATGGCTCTGCTATAAGTAAGAAGGTGACATGGCACTACTATAAGAAGTAAGAATGTGACATGGCAGTGCTATAAGAAGTAAGAAGGTGACATGGCACTGCTATAAGAAGTAAGAAGGTGACATGGCACTGCTGTAAGTTGGTTCTTGAGTAGGACTGATAAAATATAGCACTCAGTAGATGTGCTGTCATATACTGATTTATTGAAGGCAATCCTTAGACTGTACATAAGGGATGTTTAGGTCTTAGCAGCTGGTTGAATTGCTTTATGCAGAATTAGTAAGGAAAGCTCTGGTGCACTGCGGCACTGCGGAGTTGAGAGAGGCCTCTTATCTCAGATCCATTAAGTAAAACACAGATTTGTGATGAAAATTATTGGTCAATACCCTGTGGTCCAGTTATAATAGCAGAGCCTGATCCCTGGTGTCTCAGGAGTAAAAACTGTTACATTCCTACCCAGAATCCTGTGCGGTTCTGTCTCTGTTCCAGGACAACACCCTGCTGCTGGGTTTAACTCTTCCTAGTTTGGCTCTGTCGCTGCCCAGCTCTTCCTGTGATGTGATGATGTCTCATACTGCATTGTTCCTTGTCCTGACTCCTGACCCTTACCTAGACTCCTGGTTTATGTCCCCTTGTCCCTGGGATTCTCACTGTTCTTCTGGTTCTGACTCGTGGCCTGGACTGCTCCTTCTGGCACCACTCGCCAGCCCGATGCTCCTGCCTCTGGCCCATGGCTCCATTGAACCTTGCTCCTGCTCAGTCCTCCTGTCTGATTCTTGGCTCAGCTTCTGCTTTCTTTCCATCCTCGTTCTTTGGCCTGTTCATACCTTATTTCCTAATGGCGTTCCCTTATCTCTGTTCCTGACTATTTATTTGCTCCGTCGTTGCAGCTGCCAGTTATTCTGCCTAACACAACATGGAAATCATCCTGCAGCAAGAACTAAGGGTGAAACCTGGAGACTCTGCACACTCTTGTAGCCTTCACCAAACACGTTGCCTCCACAGGGACCCACTTGGTCAAAAATCATGACACCATAGTTTTGCCTTAGTTTAATTTCACAAGCTTAGAATACTTTTTCTACCAGAATCCGAGACTCCTTGCCTTGGTCTTTTAGTCAGATTCTTATATTTGTAAAACTTTTAAACTTCCCCATTAATATTAATTTTTATAGAGAACTGAACTTTTAAAACTTTTGCTCAAAGAATGAAGTTCCTTTTGGGTCACACATATTATTTCTACTTTTTGTTCCATTTTATGACATATTTGTGATATTTTCAGCTTCTTTTATAAGCCTTTCACATTATTATTAGTGGTTCTTGAGGCTCAGGCTGTGCACATTAGGTGCTCTTGTACCATCACTGAAGCTTATCACCATCCACTACCTAACAATGGGCCACAGAAACATTGTCTACTGATAAATTTGGGTTACAGAACACAGTAGCTCTGTTTTTGTGTAGAGAAATAAAGGATGTATATCATGGACCATTGGCATTAGAACAAATCTTCATGATATTTTTCCTTAAAAATTCTGAGACTTGTCACAATCCCTCCCGTCTTGGCGGCATACAATTCTGACCACTGCCATTATACAATATGTGCAATCAGATGTGATCACATCAGATTTGACCATTTAAAGGAGTGTGTTGTCAGAGAATTACCTATTGTTTAAATCAGGTTTATGTGTTACCTGTATTTGAAAAAAAAGTGGCAATTTTTTATTTTCCATATGACAATCTTTATTAAAAAACAAAATTAATAATCTTACAATTTCCAAGTAGACTCTTACTTCCTGTCCTTTCAGAAAGAGTTAACAGCGGTTTCCTTATCAGCAGAGGCAGGATTTCAGTGACAGGTAACACCCCTATACACAGCTGATGATACAGGATCCACCAATCACAATAAGGCAATATCACAGATGACCCTGCTCCCCTCCTTTCACAATGACCTATGCACACGCTCATTAAATGCGTGTCAAAAGGAGGTTTTTACAAGTATCACCGAATGTCATGGTGGCATTAGAGTCTGTGGAATCCATAGATTCTTGCACTCTTCCTTTTAACTTCGTTAATGGCTATGATCAGTGCAGGGAAACTCGGGCGTTGGCTCAAAGACTTGTAGCTCCCAGGCAGGTTAGCAATCTCTGTTGGGCTAGGTTGTTAACCTCCTTTAGTCATTTGCTGTGGGAGAACCAGTCACATATCTTCTCTCCTCCTATATGTGCTGGCTTGACCATTCAGGTAATGCCACCTATAGTTTGTCCATTCTGGTTTAGAGAGGTGGACATATGCAGGCTGACTGGTGGTTATTTCTAAGGTTGTTGCAAATGTTTTTTGGTGTAGCCTTTCCATTCCCTTTGGTGTCTTTGTGTTGCTTCTTTGCCTCACTGGCTTTGCACTTTTTGTCATTAGTGTTTATTTCTGTGAGACTGCTGTGTAGCTGTGCTTCTTTTATTCCCTGTCTTTATTGTTTGTGTTTTCCCATACACTCCTTCCCTACCTCACTGGGAAGGGGGGAGTAAGAAACAGATTAGTGTTATTTAGCAGCATAGCGAGGAATGAGACCCAGGCGTCCCCACCATCAGGGGTAATCCTGGGGACAGGGATATCCTAGGGTCCCCTAGCCTGAGGAAAAGAATAGGAGCCCATTCTCCTTTGCTATTCCAGAGTCACATCTTGACAATGTTTCAATGCGAAAGATAAGATTGGGGTCTGTTCATTGTGGCTAATGTACATGAGGATTTCCTGTAACAACATGAAGTTAAAGCCTAAAAAAAGTCTCCAGTGGCCAGTGTGATAATTGCAAGATTACAGTTTTTAACTTTTAATAAAGACTGAGATATGGAAGAAAAAATAATTGTCAATTTTTTTTTTAAATTACATTTATCATAAAAACCTGATTTAAAGGGAACCTGTCATGAAGATTTTATACCTCAAACTAATCACATTTATGTACAGGTGCTTCCATGCTGATTAAGTCTATGCCTTGATTGTAGCAATCTGTTTTGCCATTTCTTAGAAATCCAGCGTTGAAATCATATGAAAATGAACTGCAAGAGCTACAGGGTGGGACATTTCACGTGTCTCTCTACTGCCTGCTCTCAATGCCCCATCCTTCAGTGACTCCTGTGTCTGATTAATAGATCAGCGACCTGCCTTCATTGACCTGTCTGTCAGACACCGGAAGCAGGGAATATGAAGGGCGGGCAGGAGAGCTGCAAGTGCAATGTCCCACCCTGAAGAACTTGCAGTTCATTTTCATATGCTTTCAAGTCTGGATTACTCAGAAGCTGAAAGAAGGATTTCTACAATCAAGGTATGGATTTAATCAGCATAAGAGTGCCTACATATACATGCCACTAGATTAAGGTATAAAATGCTCATGACCGGTTCCTTTTAAACAGTGGGTCAGATGATGTCTGTAAAGTGCTGTTGAATTAATGGCGCTATATAATTGAGGAAAATTAAATAAATACATTTTCTGACTACAGATCCCCCTTAAAGCACCACTTACTCGCCGCCGTCTTCTGCTCTTCACAGAGCCGATCCGCTCCCATTCTGCTATCTTGTAACCACAAACTTACATTTGGGAAGTGACTTTCGGTTCACCCAGCGAATAGTGGAGTGTAGTGATCTGGCCAGCACAATTAGCTAAGTATATTACTATGGAACATGCATTAGTGAAGCCACTCCGGGTGTGAAATAAAAACAAAACGCCGGAGTGGTGTTTTAGGCTCTATTACGGGTATGTTCACACATGATGTATTTGGTGCTTTTTTTCTGCAGCAAAACTTGCTGTCTTGGCAGGAATGAAGCAGCGTAAAAAACGTAGGTTTTGGTGCGTTTCTTTGTGGCGGTGTTTGGTGTGTTTTTCAGGATCCCAAAGTCCAGCTTTGCTTCCACAGAAGAATGAACACAGGTCAACAATTCAAGACATACAGTACAGACCAAAAGTTTGGACACACCTTCTCATTTAAAGATTTTTCTGTATTTTCATGACTTTGAAAATTGTATATTCACACTGAAGGCATCAAAACTATGAATTAACACATGTGGAATTATATACTTAACAAAAAAGTGTGAAACAACTGAAAATATGTCTTATATTCTAGGTTCTTCAAAGTAGCCACCTTTTGCTTTGATGACTGCTTTGCACAAAGTCATGAAAATTCAGAAAAATCTTTAAATGAGAAGGTGTGTCCAAACTTTTGGTCTGTACTGTATGTTCATGAAAAAATACATATTACAAATTTAAGCGGGAGGAGGTAAATTGTTCAGGAATTCTTTTACCTAAGACATTGGCAGAGCACTGAGTTTGTAGGACACTTACTTTCACACTTTGGTCTGCCATTGAGTTGCTCAGGTATTGTTCAATCTCCCTCCTTGGGCGGCCAATGTTTACTTTGCGCACACTAATTTAATTTATCTGTACTAATCCAAACTGCCATTTGAGGTGACCAAGACAAGATGGTAAACTTGGCAAAAATAATGGGTTTCACATACTGCTTTACTTGCTTTTTTCCACAAAAAATGCAGCAAAATGTTCACACTAGGCATTTTTTCAGCACTTTTTGCACCAATGGGTGAAAAACGCTGAAAGAAGTAACATGCTATATTGTGCAAAAAAACATGCAAAGCACAAAATACTGAGGACAAAAAAACAAGCTGTGTGCATGAGATTTCTGAAATCTCATAGACTTTGCTGGTACTGTAAAACGCAACTGAAATTTTGCATAAAAAAACGCTGAAAAAACGCCTAGTGTGAACATAGCCTTAATGATCTTAAAAAAAAAAAAATTAAAAACCATCCAAGAGCGAATCATATGTTAACATAATTTAAAAAAATCTCCACTAATTTGATGGTAGAAAAAGAAAGGGAAAAATCAGCTCACCCACCTAGAAGATCAACAGCACGGAGCCAGGAGTGCTACCAGACGAACAATGAGGAACCAGGAAGATCCAGCTGAACAAATCTTCTAAAATCCATATTTTATTGGGTCATGCAAAAAATATTAAAAGTCCACTTTGGAGAGGAACAGCAAACGCGTTTCGAACTATAAGTTCTTAATCATTGCATAACCCAATAAAATATGGATTTTAGAAGATTTGTTCAGCTGGATCTTCCTGGTTCCTCACTAATTTGATGGTCTCCACTTTTCCTGCAGTGAATGCATCACAGACATCATTCATGTGACTGCTGTAGTCAATCACTTGTCTCAGTGATCACATGCTGTACAAGCAGACGCCACCTCTGAGGCCATTGATTGGCTGCAGTGGTCCTGTGAATGATGAACGCATTGCTATCACTGCAGGACCATCGGAGAGCACCTGAGTGGCAGGAGATTGAGTTGCTCCCTAATGGGTATTTTTTTTATATTAACAGATTTTCTGATTTTAGACAGTTTTTTTTAAACATCCCAGACAACCCTTTTACCAAACTTATCATAGGCACCTGCTTATGTCTTTATAACAATGTATAAATTATGTTTAGAATTGGTAGAATTGAACCTAACAGCATTTTTGTCCCCCTTTGAAAGCCTATAACCGCTATATTGGGGCAATGTCCTGAACATACCCAGGTATTCTACCAGTAATAGAGCATGCATGTAAATTATTAAACCTATAAAGAAAGACACATACCATAAATAATTCAGAAACATATACAGTCATGGCCAAAAGTATTGAGAATGAGACAAATAGTAATTTTTCCAAAGTTTACTGCTTCATTTTTTGTAATGGCAATTTGCATATACTCCTGAATGTCAAAGAGTGATCAGCTTAACAGCAATTACTGTACTTGCAAAGTCAATATTTGCCCAGAAAATGAACTTTAACCGCCAAAACACATTTCAACATCATTGCAGTCCTGCCTTAAAAGGAGCAGCTAACATCGTTTTAGTGATTGATCCATTAACACAGGTGTGGGTGTTGATGAGGACAGGGCTGGCGATCAATCAGTCATGATTAAGTAAGAATGACATCACTGGACACTTTAAAAGGAGGCTGGTTCTTGGTATCATTGTTTCTCTTCAGTTAACCATGGTTATCTCTAAAGAAACACGTGCAGCCATCATTGCACTGCACAAAAATGGCCTAACAGGGAAGAGTATCGCAGCTACAAAGATTGCACCTCAGTCAACAATCTATCGCATCATCAAGAACTTCAAGGAGAGAGCTTCCATTGTTGTCAAAAAGGCTCCAGGGCGCCCAAGAAAGACCAGCAAGCGCCAGGACCGTATCTTAAAACTGTTTCAGCTGCGGGATCGGACTACCAGCAGTGCCGAGCTTGCTCAGGAATGGCAGCAGGCTGGTGTGAGTGCTTCTGCACGCACTGTGAGGCGGAGACTCTTTGAGCAAGGGCTGGTTTCAAGGAGGGCAGCAAAGAAGCCACTTCTCTCCAGAAAAAACATCAGGGACTGACTGATATTCTGCAAAAGGTACAGGGAGTGGACTGCTGAGGACTGGGGCAAAGTCATTTTCTCTGATGAATCCCCTTTTCGATTGTTTGGGACATCTGGAAAACAGCTTATTCGGAGAAGAAGAGGTGAGCGCTACCACCAGTCTTGTCTCATGCCAACTGTAAAGCATCCTGAAACCATTCATGTGTGGGGTTGCTTCTCAGCCAAGGGAATCAGCTCACTCACAGTCTTGCCTAAAAACACAGCCATGAATAAAGAATGGTACCAGAATGTCCTCCAAGAGCAACTTCTCCCAACCGTCCAAGAGCAGTTTGGCGCCCAACAATGCCTTTTCCAGCATGATGGAGCACCTTGCCATAAAGCAAAGGTGATAACTAAATGGCTCATGGAACAAAACATAGAGATTTTGGGTCCATGGCCTGGAAACTCCCCAGATCTTAATCCCATTGAGAACTTGTGGTCAATCATCAAGAGACGGGTGGACAAACAAAAACCTACAAATTCTGGCAAAATGCAAGCATTGATTATGCAAGAATGGACTGCTATCAGTCAGGATTTGGTCCAAAAGTTGATTGAGAGCATGCCAGGGAGAATTACAGAGGTCTTGAAGAAGAAGGGGCAACACTGCAAATATTGACTTGCTGCATTAACTCATTCTAACTGTCAATATAACCTATTGGTACTCATAATATGATTGCAATTATATTTCTGTATGTGATATAAACATCAGACAAACACTAATAAAAACCAGAGGCCAGCCGATCATGTGAAAATATAATTTTGGTGTCATTCTCAAAACTTTTGGCCATGACCGTACAGGTGCTTCTCACAAAATTAGAATATCCTCAAAAATGTCTTTTATTTCAGTTCTTCAATACAAAAAGTGAACCTCATATATTATACAGAGTCATTACAAGCAGAGTGATCTATTTCAAGTGTTTGTTTCTGTTAATGTTGATGATTATGGCTTACAGCCAATGAAAACACAAAAGTCATGTTTTGTCTTTCATCAAAGTTATCTTAGTAAATTAGAGTAATTAACAAAAAACACCTGCAAAGGCTTTCAATGTGTTTAAAAAGGTCCCTTAGTCAGTTTCAGTAGGCTCCACAATCATGGGGGAAGACTGCTTACTTTGACAGATGTCCAGGTGGCAGTCATTGACATGCTCCACAAGGAGCGTAAGCTACAAAAGGTCATTGCTAAAGAAGCTGGCTGTTCACAGAGTGCTGTATCCAAGCATATTAATGGAAAGTTGAGTGGAAGGAAAAAGTGTGGTAGAAAAAGGTGCAGCCTTGAAAGGATTGTTAAGAAAAGGCCATTCAAAAATTTGGGGGAGATTCACAAGGAGTGGACTGCTGCTGGAGTCATTGCTTCAAGAGCCACCACACACAGACGTATCCAGGACATGGGCTGCAAGTGTCGCATTCCTTGTGTCAAGCCACTCATGACCAATAGACAACTCCAGAAGTGTCTTACCTGGGCCAAGGAGAAAGACCTGGACTGTTGCTCAGTGGTCCAAGGTGTTGTTTTCAGATGAAAGTAAATTTTGCATTTTGTTTGGAAATCAAGGTCCCCGAGTCTGGACGAAGAGTGGAGAGGCCACAATCCAAGCTGCTGGAGGTCTAGTGTGAAGTTTCCACAATCAGTGATGGTTTGAGGAGCCATGTCATCTGCTGGTGTAGGTCCACTGTGTTTTATCAAGACCAAAGTCAGCGCAGCCGTCTACCAGGAAATGTTAGAGCACTTCATGCTTCCCTCTGCCGACAAGCTTTTTGGAGATGGAAATGTCATTCTCCAGCAGGACTTGGCCCCTGTCCACACTGCCAAAAGTACCAATACCTGGTTTACACACAACAGTATCACTGTGCTTGATTGGCAGCAAACTCACATGACCTTAACCCTATGGGGTATTGTCAAGAGGAAGATGAGACACCAGACCCAACAATGCAGACGAGCTGAAGGCTGCTATCAAAGCAACCTGGGCTCCATAACACCTCAGCAGTGCCACAGGCTGATCGCCTCCATGCCACGCCGCATTGATGAAGTAATTGATGCAAAAGGAGCCCCGACCAAGTATTGAGGGCATTTACTGAACATACATTTCGGATTTTAAAAACATTTTTCAAGCTGTTGTTATAAAGTATTCTAATTTATTGAGATAATGACTTTTGTGTTTTCATTGGCTGTAAGCCATAATCATCAACATTAACAGAAATAAACACTTGAAATAGATCACTCTGTGTGTAATGACTCTATATAATATGAGTTTCACTTTTTGTATTGAAGAAGTGAAATAAATTAACTTTTTGAGGATATTCAAATTTTGTGAGATATGCTTTATTATTAACATATAAAAGCATATAAAACATGTATGTGGAGACGGTCTTATCAACTAAGAAATGAGTGGTTATTATTACATTAAACCAATGATTCAAAATATATCTAAAAAATGGCTCCAAAATACAGCAAAATAAATACATAGAAGATAGTAGAATAGGGAGAGGATGACCTCCTTAAATATGGTATACGTTCTCAATTTATACATTCCATTCTGCAATATCACAGTGTCACCAATAATAACGGTAGATATGTATTGAAAAAAGTGCTTAGTGCATAAAATAAGAATTCATAGAAAAATTGTTGAAGTGATAATGAAAAATATACACTGCTCAAAAAAATAAAGGGAACAAAATAACACATCCTAGATCTGAATGAATGAAATATTCTCATTGAATACTTTGTTCTGTACAAAGTTGAATGTGCTGACAACAAAATCACACAAAAATCATCAATGGAAATCAAATTTATTAACCAATGGAGGCCTGGATTTGGAGTCACCCCGAAAATTAATGTGGAAAAACACACTACAGGCTGATCCAACTTTGATGTAATGTCCTTAAAACAAGTCAAAATGAGGCTCAGTATTGTGTGTGGCCTCCACGTGCCTGTATGACCTCCCTACAATGTCTGGGCATGCTCCTGATGAGGTTGCGGATGGTCTCCTGTGGGATCTCCTCCCAGACCTGGACTAAAGCATCCGCCACCTCCTGGACAGTCTGTGGTGCAACGTGACGTTGGTGGATGGAGCGAGACATGATGTCCCAGATGTGCTCAATCGGATTCAGGTCTGGGGAACAGGCGGGCCAGTCCATAGCTTCAATGCCTTCATCTTGCAGGAACTGCTGACACTCTCCAGCCACATGAGGTCTGGCATCGTCCTACATTAGGAGGAACCCAGGGCCAACCGCACCAGCATATGGTCTCACAAGGGGTCTGAGGATCTCATCTCTGTGCCTAATAGCAGTCAGGCTACGTCTGGCGAGCACATGGAGGGCTGTGCGGCCCTCCAAAGAAATACCACCCCACACCATTACTGACCCGCTGCCAAACCGGTCATGCTGAAGGATGTTGCAGGCAGCAGATTGCTCTCCACGGCGTCTCCAGACTCTGTCACGTCTGTCACATGCGCTCAGTGTGAATCTGCTTTCATCTGTGAAGAGCACAGGGCGCCAGTGGCGACTTTGTCAATCCTGGTGTTCTGTGGCAAATGGCAAGCGTCCTGCACGGTGTTGGGCTGTGAGCACAACCCCCATCTGTGGACGTCGGGCCCTCATACCACCTTCATGGAGTCGGTTTCTAACTGTTTGTGCAGACACATGCTCATTTGTGGCCTGCTGGAGGTCATTTTGCAGGGCTCTGGCTGTCCTCCTCCTGTTCCTCCTTGCACAAAGGCGGAGGTAGCGGTCCTGCTGCTGGGCTGTTGCCCTCCTACGGCCCCCTCCACGTCTCCTGGTGTACTGGCCTGTCTCCTGGTAGCGCCTCCAGCCTCTGGACACTACGCTGACAGACACAGCAAGCCTTCTTACCACAGCTCGCATTGATGTGCCATCCTGGATGAGCTGCACTACCTGAGCAACTTCTGTGGGTTGTAGAGTCCGTCTCATGCTACCACGAGTGTGAAGGCACAACCAACATTCAAAAGTGACCAAAACATCAGCCAGAAAGCATTGGTACTGAGATGTGGTCTGTGGTCCCCACCTGCAGAACTACTCCTTTATTGACGGTGTCTTGATAATTGCCAATAATTTCCATCTATTCCATTTGCACAACAGCATGTGAAATTGATTGTCAATCAGTGTTGCTTCCTAAGTGGACAGTTTGATTTCACAGAAGTTTGATTTACTTGGAGTTATATTCTGTTGTTTGTGTTCCCTTTAATTTTTTGAGCAGTGTATATAACACTATATACTAATAAACAATAAATTGCTATAATAAGTATGCAAAAAGTGGCTGCAAAGTGCAAATAGAGTTCTACATATAATATGCTGCATACTGTGACATAAATGACAATGTCTCCCTCATAAGCATGTAATAGATGAGCCCTTTTTGGTTCATCTACATAAAAAACTACACAGGGAGAAAAGATGAGCATAATAATAAGACTGGATCAAACAAACCACATCACCTCAGATGTTTATGCCCTGATGTGCGTTTTGCCATCGCTTCATCAGGAGGCAGATTCTTGTAAATTAGTTTACAAGTGTGTGCTGTTCTTCAGTGTCATTTTGACAGCAGTCCTCCACATCTAGGCTTGATTCAGATCTCTGAAACTTCCATCATCATTCTCTGTGTGCTGCAAAGATATTTCAGTGAAACCTAGATGAGGCAGTTGCTGGCAACATTTCCTTTTGAAGAAAAGTGGGAGATTTAACAGCCAGTGTGAACCTCAGCGGTGAGACCAATATCAATCAAAAGCGTTTCACCTATGGAGTGCTGATAATTCATATAGATCTGAATACCCCTTTAACAACTTTACGTGCACTGTTTTCTATATTTAAGGTGCTAATGGGCTTTCTTACGTACCAGCTTCATCATCAGATGCACAGCTGCCATATGATCTGTTTTTAGAATCCCCTCTACTTATTTCATAATGGGTTAATTGCAGCACCACATCATATTTCCAGCAGCATGCACATAACCAAGCGCGGTCACTGTGGTGCGTCACTGACAATGATTGCTAGAATTAGCCCGGCATTTTATGTAGTCTCGTTCCCACTATGAAGCTATTGTCTTCTACTTATCAGAAAATTACAGTCCAGCTGGAGATTTATACCATTCCATTTGATTAGTTTATTACTGCCTAGCTCCAAATTGATAAAGTCCTTGTGTGGTTGTTGGGTAGAACAATAGATGTGGAATTACTGTTTTTGCATTGTACCCAGCTATATACGACCACGTAAATAATAGCCTGTGTTGTGTTAAATGTGGAGCATATTCTGGAAAGATTGAACAAATATCTGATACATAGTTACCAGAGGCGATTTGAGATTAAAGGCTTGTTCACATGCTGCAGTTTTTCCGCATTTTTTTTCACCCTTTCAAATAAATGGGGGGGAAAAAATGCTAAACTTAAACGTGTCAAAAATGCGCGTCTTTTACGCTATGTTTTTCCTACCAACACTGGTGCAGAAAAATCAACTGCAAATACTCAACATATGCACATACCTTTATAAAGTATCAAGGGCTAATTTTATAAGCATTGCTAAATTATGGTGTGTGCACACTAAATATTTGCTGCAGATTTTTCAGCACCAAAAAGCAGTATTGGCAGGAAAAACGCAGCATAAAATACTTGTTTCTTTTACTTATTCTTGACGCATTTTTGAGTGCGTTTTTGCCATATTTATCTTCATTTACATGGGTGAAAAATGCCGCAAATTTGAAAACAAATTCTTTGAAGGTTCAAATACACAAGGAAATAATAAGCAGCGTGTGCATGAGATTTCAGAAATCTCATTCGCTTTGCTGGTCCTGTTAAGTTCAGCGTCTTTTACCCTTGAAAAACGCATGGAAAAAACAAACACAGTGTGAGAACACGAGCTTAAAGGGTTAGATGCCCACAGATACTGTATGTCCAAGTGGCCCACTAATTGTGGTTGTCCTGGAAGAGTTCCCACATGATGTCAGTTTTAACCATGAGTTGGTGGCAGTGATTGGTTTGCAGCTCCACATCTCTACATCTCCCTATATCTAAAACCTGGAAATGGGACACTTAGATTGTCCAAAAACAGTAGATAATGTACATCTCCTCCTTCGTCTCTGTCAAGGCTCTCATAGACTTACATTGAGAGCTTGTTACCTCTGACTTCAGGTCCTTCAGAAGTTGGGGTCACTAGATGACTTCGTGTGACCGGAGTGGTGTCAGGAACAGCGAAGATAGAGTCTGGTGAGTATAAGACTAGAGTCAGAGAACTTAGATTAGCGGCACCACTCCAGCGCTGAAATAAAACAAACGCCTTAAAAGTCAACTGTCTATTCCTTATTAACTTCAACATCTGCCATAGGAGGATTCTGATACGACCTCATACACATTAAGTGGTCGTCTGGTTTGGATGAAATCGGCTCATTTAGACGATACATGTTTAATTTTTTTGCAAATGGTTAGTTCCATCGAGAGGTCAAAGATCATTCTTTGGTTCCTGATACAATCTTGCACATCAGGCAGTCAAGAGCTGGTGGTCACAAAGGACATGATCTGATTTATTGTTGAGGGAGCACCTACATTTTTATTTATTTGTAAGGCTAAAAACAAAAGTAGCGCTATTTCATAAAAGACAAAAATAAAAAAACAAACAAAAGACAGATCCATTTTTAAAGAGGACCTTTCACTAGATATTTTAATTTAACCCTACAATGCGTATCGGGGGCCTTTTAGGCCCCGGTGCTTACTTTTTTGCTATTATCTGCAAAATTACTTTAGTTAGAATTTTGAAACTCTAGGTATTCCTCAAGTATGTCGTTGTTGGTAATATCCAGTTGTTCATATAATTTTTTTTTATTGGCATTTTGGTGTAACAATGCTTTTTTGGGAAAAACAATACCTGTACGGAACGGGGGCCTTTTAGGCCCCTGTTATTTTTATCACGTTCTCAGCAGTGTTTGTGTCTCAAGTTACTTTATTTGTAGTCAGGGTTGCTGGTGGAGGGGCCAGGGGGTGGATCATGCCATGTGAGAATGTCATGTGATTTTGGGAGGGAGTGATAAGGCCTATAAGGAAGAGTATCGCTTCTGCAAAAAAATAAGGAAAAATATCTCAAAAGAGGAACTTTATGCATATATTGGACTTTTACTGCTGACAGGGAGTCAAAAATCGTATGATGTTCCAATCAGAGAATTATTTCTGGACCCACTTTCTGATCCACACTATAAAGCGACAATAGCATTGGACAGATATGAGGAAATTAGAAGAAACATTCGATTTGATGATAAGCGAACTCGTCCAGCGAGGTTCCAAACAGACAAATTAGCCCCTATCAGTCATATCTGAAACATATTTCTCAAAAATTGCACCAAACTTTACAATCTTAGTGCTAATGTTACTGTAGATGAGCAACTTGTACCCTTCAGAGGACATTGCAAGTTCATACTGTACATGCCCAGTAAACCAGCCAAGTATGGAATATAAATCTTCTGGATGTGTGATTCTGCAAATTATTATGGCATAAATGAGCTTATCTCCTGTGGCAAAGAAGTTGATGCACCAGTACAGAAAGATCCAGGGTCTGAGATTGTGAAAACACTTGCTGTACCAATATACAATTCAAGTAGGAACATTACCATGGACAATTATTTTACCAATGTTGCACTGGCCAATTTTCTGCTTGAAAAAGTTGTTACACTTGTTGGTACTATGAAGCCAAATTGACGAGAAATTCCCCAAGCAATGAACCACAATCCACAGCGAGCACTTTATGAGAGTGTCTTTGGTTTCAACAACAAAGCGACACTGGTATCTTACAAAGCGAAGAAGGAGAAATCCATTAAATTACTCAGTACCATGCATTATGATTGCAGTCTTGACAGCAATGACAGGAAATTGAAACTAGAAATCATCCTGTATTACAATAAAACTAAAGGAGGTGTAGACAAAATGGATGAAATGGTGGGAGAATATTCATGCAAGAGGCAAACAAGACGTTGGCCTGTAGTAATTTTTTCAAATATGCTTGATGTAGCAGCCCTGAATTCATTCATTATTTATACAGAAACTCATCCAGAATTCCATGCAAGGAGGAAGGACAGGAAACGCCTATTCTTGAAGGACCTTTGCCATGAACATGTAATGCCTCACATGATGGAGCGAAGCAACATGAAATGCGTGCCAAAGCAAACTAAAGAAGCAATGAAACGGTGTGGCGTACAGTTTCAGGATATTCCAGGGCCAGGAGAAAGAAAACGAAAGCGTTGCTTCATTTGTCCAAGAAACTTTGAGAGGAAAACTGAGCGATATTGTACCACTTGTGGGGAAAATGTCTGTAAAGAACATACTTCAGAAAAGATAACATGTGAAAATTGTTTGGAAGACCAATAACATTGAAAAGAAAAAGGTAGAAAAGAAATGTAGCTGCAGCTAGTTTACTCTAGATTTATATACCTTTGTGTTTTTCATATCTTTGTTTGAAATTTGGAAAAAAAAAATGTTTTTTGGTGTTTTCTGCAAAAAATTATAATTAAAATGTTGTGCATTATTCATATCTTATTTAGCAATTTTGAAATAAACTTGTAAAAGTTATTTATGTGAGTTTCTCCATATGATTTGCACGGGGGCTTAAAAGGCCCCCATTATGTAAAAGTGTAGATTTGTGACGTCACGCATGCTAGGGTTAAGCTCCAGTTGCCACTACTCCACCAATCTGCAACAGGTTTTCTTTTGTTCTCTGCACCTCTGTTTCAAAGTTATGCCACTCAAAAAAAAAAAAGTGCCCAATATGCCAATTCAACTAACTGGGCATATACCACAGAACTTCTCTATGGGTGATGGCTTTTTCTCATCTATGATGTTGGTCAAACAAAACATGGCCATGTCATAGAGGGGAGTAAGAAAATCCCAAAGAGAAGGTCATATCTGCAGCCTGGATCAGCGTTTTCTCATTTCGCTGTCGCCACCACTCTTCCTGCTATTGGAGAGCCGGAGTGGCAAACGATACTGTGTTACAGACACTGAGTTGCTTTTCTCGTGTGCTCTATCTCTCTGTCTCTGCTGCTCTTCTGTGCTCCATCTCTGTCTCTGCTGCTCTCCTGTGCTCCATCTCTCTGTCTCTGCTGCTCTCCTGTGCTCCATCTCTCTGTCTCTGCTGCTCTCCTGTGCTCCATCTCTCTGTCTCTGCTGCTCTATTTTGCTCCATCTGTCTCTGCTGCTTTATTGTGCTCCATCTCTCTGTCTCTGCTGCTCTCCTGTGCTCTATATCTCTGTCTCTACTGCTCTATTGTGCCCCATCTCTCTGTCCCTGCTGCTCTCCTGTGCTCCATCTCTCTGTCTCTGCTGCTCTCCTGTGCTCCATCTCTCTGTCTCTGCTACTCTCCTGTGCTCCATCTCTCTGTCTCTGCTGCTCTCCTGTGCTCCATATCTCTGTCTCTGCTACTCTCCTGTGCTCCATCTCTCTGTCTCTGCTGCTCTATTGTGCTCCATCTCTCTGTCTCTGCTACTCTCCTGTACTCCATCTCTCTGTCTCTGCTTCTCTCCTGTACTCCATCTCTCTGTCTCTGCTTCTCTCCTGTGCTCCATCTCTCTGTCTCTGCTGCTCTATTGTGCTCCATCTCTCTGTCTCTGCTACTCTCCTGTACTCCATCTCTCTGTCTCTGCTTCTCTCCTGTACTCCATCTCTCTGTCTCTGCTTCTCTCCTGTGTTCCATATCTCTGTCTCTGCTACTCTCCTGTGCTCCATCTCTCTGTCTCTGCTTCTCTCCTGTGTTCCATCTCTCTGTCTCTGCTACTCTCCTGTGCTCCATCTCTCTGTCTCTGCTGCTCTATTGTGCTCCATCTCTCTGTCTCTGCTACTCTCCTGTACTCCATCTCTCTGTCTCTGCTACTCTCCTGTACTCCATCTCTCTGTCTCTGCTTCTCTCCTGTGTTCCATCTCTCTGTCTCTGCTGTTAGAACTCTCCTGTTAGGTTTTTTCTATTATGCTGGTCACATGACCATTTTTGCCTATTTAATCCTGCACCACCCTTCTGGCCTTGCTGGACTTCATAGTAATTTCTACTCTTAAGCTAGCCAGGTGCTTGTTACCTTTCTCAGTCAGTTTAGCTAGGTCTTTTGACCTCTATGTTGTTTGTTTGTCTTTTTACTGCTACAATTTCTGCTAGGAGGTGTCCATTTTTCTCCCAGTCCCTAGTTCTTGTAGGGATCCCTCCCTCACATCTATAGGTCTTCGTTCAGACTAGCTGAGGACTTTAGCGGGTCTGATCGCAGGATCAGGTTCCCCGTTACATCGTAGGGATCTAGCTTAGTTCTATTGTAGGGACAGATCTCCTGTCTTTCCTTAGTGCTTGTAGCAGATCATAACATCTGCTGCTCTATTGTACTCCATCTCTCTGTCTCTGCTGCTCTCTTGTGCTCCATCTCTCTGTCTCTGCTGCTCTCCTGTACTCCATCTCTCGGTCTCTGCTGCTCTCCTGTGCTCCATCTCTCTGTTTCTGATACTCTCCTGTGTTCCATCTCTCTGTCTCTGCTGCTCTATTGTGCTCCATATCTCTGTCTCTGCTGCTCTATTGTGCTCCATCTCTCTGTCTTTGCTGCTCTCCTGTGCTCCATCTCTCTGTCTCTGCTTCTCTCCTGTGCTCCATCTCTCTGTCTCTGCTGCTCTCTTGTGCTCCATCTCTCTGTCTCTGCTGCTATCCTGTGCTCCATATCTCTGTCTCTGCTGCTCTATTGTGCTCCATCTCTCTGTCTCTGCTACTATCTTGTGCTCCATATCTCTGTCTCTGCTGCTCTATTGTGCTCCATCTCTCTCTCTCTGCTGCTCTATTGTGCTCCATCTCTCTGTCTCTGCTGCTCTCCTGTGCTCCATCTCTTTGTTTCTGATACTCTCCTGTGTTCCATCTCTCTGTCTCTGCTGCTCTCTTGTGCTCCATCTCTCTGTCTCTGCTACTCTCCTGTGCTCCATCTCTCTGTCTCTGCTTCTCTCCTGTGTTCCATCTCTCTGTCTCTGCTGCTCTATTGTGCTCCATCTCTCTGTCTCTGCTGCTTTCCTGTGCTCCATCTCTCTGTCTCTGCTGCTCTCCTGTGCTCCATCTCTCTGTCTCTGCTTCTCTCCTGTGCTCCATCTCTCTGTCTCTGCTGCTCTCCTGTGCTCCATCTCTCTGTCTCTGCTGCTCTCTTGTGCTCCATCTCTCTGTCTCTGCTGCTATCCTGTGCTCCATATCTCTGTCTCTGCTGCTCTCTTGTGCTCCATCTCTCTGTCTCTGCTGCTATCCTGTGCTCAATATCTCTGTCTCTGCTGCTCTATTGTGCTCCATCTCTCTGTCTCTGCTGCTCTATTGTGCTCCATCTCTGTCTCTGCTGCTCTATTGTGCTCCATCTCTCTGTCTCTGCTGCTCTATTGTGCTCCATGTCTCTGCTGCTCTCCTGTGCTCCATCTCTCTGTTTCTGATACTCTCCTGTGCTCCATCTTTCTGTTTCTGATACTCTCCTGTGCTCCATCTCTCTGTCTCTGCTGCTCTATTGTGCTCCATCTCTCTGTCTCTGCTGCTCTCCTGTACTCCATCTCTCGGTCTCTGCTGCTCTCCTGTGCTCCATCTCTCTGTTTCTGATGCTCTCCTGTGCTCCATCTCTCTGTTTCTGATACTCTCCTGTGCTCCATCTCTCTGTCTCTGCTGCTCTATTGTGCTCCATCTCTCTGTCTCTGCTGCTCTCCTGTACTCCATCTCTCGGTCTCTGCTGCTCTCCTGTGCTCCATCTCTCTGTTTCTGATACTCTCCTGTGCTCTTGCCTTCCAATAGCAGAAAATGACTCTCAGTGTGGTCTCTCGAGAGCACGCTAAGCCAGGCTGCAGCTTTGACCATCTGCGTGGGCATTTGGCCATGTTTTGATTGGCCAGCATCATAGAGAAAACGCAAACTTCCACAGAAAAGTTCTGTGATATACGCCCAGTTGGTTGAAGAGAACATTTGCATATTGGGCACTCTTTCTTACTGTGGGCATTGCTTTGGAATGGAGAGACATGGAAAAAAATAAAAACTGTTCCAGAATCAGTGGAACAAATTGGAGGCGATACTCAGATTAAATTAAAAAATCCAGTGAAATTTGTTCCCTTTAACATTTTCTCCACAAGTTAAAATAGCTTTTGGGGCACATACCCGTCTAATATGTCCAGTACGTGTCCTGATTCTCATGCTCTGTAGCTTGACATTCAATCTTGTTCGTAGGGCTGCTCCTCATTTTTCAAACAATATGGCTGCTGGATCTTCCTTTCCCTCATTTCACAGTTTGCATTGGGTCTGCTATTGTATAGTGGCTCGCCTGCCCAAAACTGAAACCCTGTCTCCAAGTTATGCCTTTAAGCAAAAAGGACAGCGGGAAACTTCCACCCCATGTAAATTGTCATCGTGTTTCTGCTGTTGGAGACTGATTGCACTTGACAGCAGGCAGTGGAGGCAGGTTACACAAATGGTAGGCTCCCAGTGGTGGCCAGTGATTTTTTTGCGGGAGTAAGACAACTTACGGTAATTTTTAAATAAAGTGATTTGCAAATTGTTTGTTTTTGACTTTATCTACCAATTGCGTTCAAGTTGTCTGAAAGAACATAGTAACATAGTTTTTAAGGTTGAAGGAAGACTAAGTCCATCTAGTTCAACCCATAGCCTAACATGTTGATCCAGAGGAAGGCAAAAAAAACATGTGGCAAACACTAAGCTCCACATTGGGGAAAAAAATTCCTTCCTGACTCCATACGACAATCAGACTAGTTCCCTGGATCAACACCCTATCAAGGAATCTAGTATATATAACCTGTAATATTATGCTTTTCAAGAAAGGCATCCAGGCCCTTCTTAAATTTTATTAGTGAATCACTCATTACAACATCATGCGGCAGAGAGTTCCATAGTCTCACTGCTCTTACAGTAAAGAATCCCCATCTGTGATTATGATTAAACCTTCTTTCCTCCAGACGTAGAAGATGCCCCCTTGTCCCCGTCTCAGGCCTCAGAGTAAGAAGATCAGTAGAAAGGTCTTGTACTGTCCCGTCATATACTTGTATATAGTAATAAGATCACCCCTAAGCCTTCGTTTTTCCACAGTAAATAACCCCAAGTGTAATAACCTGTCTTGGTATTGCAGACCCCTCAGTCCTCTAATAACCTTGGTCGCTCTTCTCTGCACCCGCTCTGGTTCAGCTATGTCTTTCTTATACACCGGAGACCAAAACTGTACACAGTATTCTAAGTGTGGTCGCACTAATGACTTGTATAGAGGTAAAATTATGTTCTCCTCATGAGCATCTATGCCTCTTTTAATGCTTCCCATTATTTTATTTGCCTTTGCAGCAGCTGCCTGACACTGGCCACTAAACGTGAGCTTGTCGTCCACCAATACACCCAGGTCTTTTTCAGTGACAGTTTTGCGCAGTGTTTTACAATTAAGCATATAATTATACATTTTATTTCCTCTGCCCAAGTGCATCACCTTACATTTATCCCCATTAAAGCTCATTTGCCATTTATCAGCCCAAGCTTCTTCAAGTTTACACAGGTCCTCCTGTAATATAAAATTGTCCTCCTCTGTATTGATTACCCTGCAGAGTTTAGTGTCATCTGCAAATATTGAAATATTACTCTGTATGCCCCCTACAAGATCATTATTAAATATGTTAAAAAGAAGCGGGCCCAATACTGACCCCTGTGGTACCCCACTGTTAACTGAGACCCAGTCTGAGTGTTTTCCATTAATAACCACCCTTTGTTTCCTATCACTGAGCCAGTTCTTAACCCACTTACATATATTTTCCCCTATCACCATTGTTCTCATTTTATGTATCAACCTTTTGTGTCGAACCGTATCAAAAGCTTTTGAAAAGTCCATATACACAACATCCACTGCATTTCCTTGGTCCAGTCCGGAACTTGCCTCCTCATAAAAACTGATCAGATTAGTTTGACAGGAACGGTCCCTCGTAAACCCATGTTGATATTGGGTCATGAGGTTATTCTTCTTCAGATACTCTATTATAGCATCTCTTAGGAAACCCTCCAGGTTTTACCCACAGTAGAGGTTAAGCTTACCGGCCTATAATTTCCAAGTTCGTTTTTTGTCCCCTTTTTGAATATTGGCACCACATTTGCTATATGCCAGTCGTGTGGTACAGACTCATAGAATCATAGAATCATAGAATCATAGAATGGTAGAGTTGGAAGGGACCTCCTGGGTCATCTGGTCCAACCCCCTGCTCAAAGCAGGTTTCACTAAATCATCTCAGACAGATGTCTGTCCAGCCTCTGTTTGAAGACGTCCATTGAAGGGGAACTCACCACCTCTCGTGGCAGCCTGTTCCACTCATTAATCACCCTAACTGTCAAAAAGTTTTTTCTTTTTTTTTTTTTTTTTTTATTCTCTGTTATAATACTCTGTTTTTTATTCTCTGTTATAATACTCTGTTATTATTGAATCTTTAAAGATTAAAAACAATGGTCTATCTATGACGTTACTTAATTCCTGCAGTACTCGCGGGTGTATCCCATCCGGGCCCGGGGATTTGTCAACTTTAGTGATTTTTAGACGCCGCCGTACTTCTTGCTGGGTTAAGCAAGTGACATTTAATGGAGAATTTTTGTTCATGTTTTCTGTCATGCGATTTTCTTGTGTAAATACTGTTGAAAAAAAAATCATTTAGTATATTGGCTTTTTCCTCATCCTCATTCACCATTTCACCCAGACTATTCTTAAGGGGGCCAACTCTATCATTTTTTAGTTTTTTACTATTTATGTAGTTAAAGAATATTTTGGGATTATTTTTACTTTCTCTGGCAACGAGTCTCTCTGTCTCAATCTTTGCTGCTTTGATTTGGTTTTTACAGAATTTATTTAATTTTCTGTATTTATTTAATGCCTCATCACTACCTACTTGCTTTAGTTCTCTAAATGCTTTCTTTTTCTCACTTATTGCGCCCCTTACAGCTCTATTTAGCCATAGTGGTTTCCTCCTATTTCTAGCATGTTTATTCCCATAGGGTATATTTTGTGCACAGGTCCTATTCAGGATGCTAATAAATGTCTCCCATTTGTTTTGTGTAGCTTTATGTCTCAGGATATCGTCCCAGTTTATTGCACTAAGATCATCTTTCAACCATTGGAAATTTGCCTTCCTGAAGTTTAGTGTCCATGTAACCCCTCTACTACACATCTTATTAAAGGATACATGAAAACTTATTATTTTGTGATCACTATTACCCAAGTGACCCCAACTCGTATATTTGATTTGGGGTCTGGCCTGTCGGTTAATATTAGGTCTAGCCGTGCCCCCCTTCTTGTTGGGTCCTGAACCAGTTGTGAAAGGTAATTGTCTCTCATAGTTGTCAAAAACCTATTACTTTTGCTTGAACTACAGGTTTCTGTTCCCCAATGTATTTCAGGGTAGTTGAAGTCCCCGATAATAATGACTTCTCGTTGAGTCGCTGCTTTATGAGGATATTCTCCGCTGCTTCCATTATTTTTGGAGACTTATAACAAACCCCTATCGGTAATTTATTATTTTTTCCCCCTCCCCTTATCTCCACCCACAGGGACTCTACATTTTCATTAGATTCACATATATCCTCCCGCAAGATGGGTTTTAAGGATGATTTTACATATAAACACACCCCCCCTCGCTTGTTTGTATGGTCATTTCTGAACAGACTATAGCCATGCATTTTATGTATCTCTCTGTACCTCTATTCCTTCTTACTATATTGACTGTTCTAACCCCACCCACAATTTCTTTATTTGTGCCCAAATGAATACCCTCCCCCCTAATCCCTATTTTAAACACTCCTCCAACCTTCTAACCATTTTCTCCCCCAGCACAGCTGCACCCTCCCCATTGAGGGGAGACTATTAGAGATTAGAGACTGATAGAGACTATTTACATTTTTTAAGTTGTAGCAGATCATAACGCTCGTCTTTTGCTATAACTTTTTATGATATTACACTGTGTTACTTATAGTTATATAGTGGATATAAAAAGTCTGCTAAAATGTCAGGTTATTGTCATATAAAAAAACACACCAAGAAGAATAATTTCAGAACTTTTTCCATAATCTGTGCAAATCCATTAGTAAATAAATATAACAAAACTAATATAATGTTGCATAAGTGAGAACACCCTATTACAATTGGGGATGTGGTTGTGTTCTGAATTAGATAATCACATTTAAACATGTTACATAGTAATCAATACACAGCTGCCATCATTTCCAGTCCTTCTGATTTAACCCTATATAACGTTTAGCTGTTCTAGTAGGATTTTCCTGACATTTTCTTAGTTGCATTTTCTAGCAAAAGCCAAGGTCAGTAACAGGGCTATAGAGCCGGAGTCGGTGTCCATTTTGGTGGAGTCAGAATCGGTATAAAATGGACCGACTCCGACTCCTAAAATATATAATAAATTGAGCTCATTAGTACAATGCAGGATGTGCTGTAAATGTTTTCATAAGAATTTGGGAAAGTTATAAAATGCCTGTTCTGATCTAAGAATCTCAGCTTTTAGTTGAGATGAATCTGTGCTGCACTTTATGAACATGCTCAGTTGTGAGGCCGGGCTGTGGAGTTGGAGTCGGAATCGGGAGTCAGGGAAATTGAGGAGTGGGAGGTTTGGGTTACCGACTCTACAGCCCTGGTCAGTAATCAGCTTACAACACAGCAAAGGAATCTCATTCTAGGAAGTTATCAGTCAGGAGAACGGTACAAAAACATTTCCGAGGCATTATGAGCACTGTAAAGATGGTCATCAATAAGTGGCTTAAATCTGGCACAATAGTAACCTTTACCTAGAACTGGATATCCCCCAAAAATTGATGAAAAGACAAGAATTAAATTGGTTTGGGAGACTGCCAAGAGTTATACAGCAGCATTAAAGGAGCTGCAGGGATTTCTGGCAAGCACTGGTTGTGTACTGCATGGGACAACAGTCTCCTGTATTCTTCATATGTCTGGCCTGTGGGGTAGAGTGGCTAGTCAGAAGCCTTTTCTTACAAAAAAAAGTATCCAAGTCCAGCTATGTTTTGCCAAAATCTTCATAAAGTCTGCCAAAAGCTTGTGGGAAAATGTATTATGATCTGATAAGACTAAGGTTGAACTTTTTGGCCATAATTTAAAAATTTCTGTTTGGCACAAACCGAACACTGGTCATCACCAAAAGAACATCATTCATTCAGAGACACATGGTGGAGGCAGCATTATGCTGGTTTTCAGCAGCTGGAACTGAGTCTTTAGTCAAGGCAAAGTAAAGGGAATTATGGACAGTTCCAAATATCACTCAATTTTGCAACAAAATGTTCATGCCTCTGCTAAAAAGCTGAAAATGAAGAGGAATTTCATCTTTCAGCACAATAACAACCCTAACCATATCTACAAATCAACAAAAAAGTGGCTTCACCAGAAGAAAGCCAGAGCCCAGACCTGAATCGAATTGAAGTTCTGTGCCTGACCTGAAGAAGGCGCTGTACACAGGAGATGTCAGATTTGTAGCTGCGGCAAGGAAAAGTGGGCAAAGATTGTCAAATACTCAATGTGTTATACTGATAGGCTCCAACCCAAAAAGACCAAATGGTGTCATAAATTCAAAGGGTACTTTAAAGTATTAGTTTAAGGGTGTACATATTTTTGCAACCACCTTCTTTTAGTTCTTTGTTTTTATTCTTCCACCCGAAAAGATTTCAGTTTATTTTTCAATTAGATTATGGGTGACATTAAAGGTGGAAAAAGTTCTGAAATGATTCTTCTTGGCATGATTTATTTACATATGAAGAGCCTGGCATTGTAACAGGGATGTATAGACATTTTGTATCCACTGTGTATACACAGGTAGGCTGCTTATAGACCTGTATTATGCTTGAGTGAATCCGGCCTTAGACAACTTTGAATTTTTTTTAGTCCAAGAAAGCAAGGATCTCATCTAAAAAACTTTAATGGACCCAAAAGTGTTGCGTTTCTCTGTAATTAAAGCAGATAAAAAAACGCTAAAAGCTTTTGCCACTCATGACTTTGATCCTACGACAGAGAATGTAATCTGTGCCATTATGTTACATCTTGTTCCCCCTTGGGAAAAGTTGTTTGTCTTTGTGTTTCTCTTCCGATCATTCAGTCTGGATGGACCTGAGTCATGTAAATGATTTTACTCTTTTTTTTTTTCTTTACCTTATGGGCTTATATTATATTCTAGCAAAGCAATAAACGTATAAAACAAGCGATAACTATGGACAAGGTGAAAGAAACGTACATTAATGTTCCATACTTTTTTTTAAATTTAACTGTCCTTAGAGAATCTTAACATTTCTGTCCACTACATTTGTTTATTAAAAACACGCCTATGGTGGCATTTAGTGCAAAAAAGAACATATACTTGTCTACTGGACCCCCCACACCATTTACTGCACCGATAGCTGTGTTCCCCGCTGGTCTCTTGGTTTCCTCTTTAGGTAGAGGACATCACTTGACCTCTACAGCCAATCAGCAGTTAATGATCAACTGCAGGGCTCCACATTCTGTCCAAGCTGGAAAATACAATATCTGATTGGCTGCATCGGTCACGAGATCTCCCGCCAGAAGAGGAAGCCATAAGACCAGCGGAAAACGCTGTGGCAGCAGTGCAGTGGAACGTCAAGGGTTTGGTAGGTGAGTTTATCTAATTTTTGATTTGATACCCCCATGGATCCAATTTTAATATGAAAGGTCAAATAGATAACCCCTTTAAATGCTTTATGGTGAATATTTTAAGTCTGTTGCACATAAATCCCATTGTGTCACTAACTGTGAACCCTTAGCATAGGCCATCAATATTTTCATTGGAAGTAAACCTCGCAGTAGTGACCATAATAAAGGGGCATGGGTGTTCCTGCAACCGAAACGTCTCCTTTTTTTGGTTACACATGCACAGTTACATCTATATGAATGTCTGTTCCTGATACTGAAGGAACATTGCGGTTCTCCAACACTGAAGACAGGCGCTGTATAGGAGAGCGGCACGTGTCTGAGAACTTCTGCACCATTGTTCTAGTGATCAGAGAGAATTTCATCACCCAGACCCCCACTAATCAAACTTCTGACATTTATCTGTAACATGTCAAAAGTTTTTTTCCAACGACAGGTCTACTTTTTCTGAAAAAAAAAAAAAAAAACTCCTTCCAAGTGTAGAAATATACAATACAGACCAAAAGTTTGGACACACCTTCTCATTTAAAGATTTTTCTGTATTTTCATGACTTTGAAAATTGTACATTCACACTGAAGGCATCAAAACTATGGATTAACACATGTGGAATTATATGCTAAACAAAAAAGTGTGAAACAACTGAAAATATGTCTTATATTCTAGGTTCTTCAAAGTAGCCACCTTTTGCTTTGATGACTGCTTTGCACACTCTTGGCATTCTCTTGATGAGCTTCAAGAGGTAGTCACCGGAAATGGTTTTCACTTCACAGGTGTGCCCTGTCAGGTTTAGTAAGTGGGACTTCTTGCCTTATGAATTGGGTTGGGACCATCAGTTGTGTTGCCAGAAGTCAGGTGGATACACAGCTGATAGTCCTACTGAATACACTGTTAGAATTTGTATTACGGCAAGAAAAAAGCAGCTAAGTAAAGAAAAACGAGTGGCCATCATTACTTTAAGAAATGAAGGTCAGTCAGTCTGAAAAATTGGGCAAACTTTGAAAATGTCCCCAAGTGCAGATGCAAAAACCATCAAGCGCTACAAAGAAACTGGCACACATGAGGACCGCCCCAGGAAAGGAAGACCAAGAGTCACCTCTGCTTCTGAGGATAAGCTTATCCGAGTCACCAGCCTCAGAAATCGCAGGTTAACAGCAGCTCAGATTAGAGACCAGGTCAATGCCACACAGAGTTCTAGCAGCAGACACATCTCTTCAACAACTGTTAAGAGGAAACTTTGTGCAGCAGGCCTTCATGGTAAAATATCTGCTAGGAAACCACTGCTAAGGACAGGCATCAAGCAGAAGAGACTTGTTTGGGCTAAAGAACACAAGGAATGGACATTAGACCAGTAGAAATCTGTGCTTTGGTCTGATGAGTCCAAACTTGAGATCTTTGGTTCCAACCACTGTGTCTTTGTGCGATGCAGAAAAGGTGAACAGATGGACTCTACATGCCTGGTTCCCACTGTGAAGCATGGAGGAGGAGGTGTGATGGTGTGGGGGTGCTTTGCTGGTGACACTGTTGGGGATTTATTCAAAATTGAAGGCATACTGAACCAGCATGGCTACCACAGCATCTTGCAGCGGCATGCTATTCCATCCGGTTTGTGTTTAGTTGGACCATCATTTATTTTTCAACAGGACAATGACCCCAAACACACCTCCAGGCTGTGTAAGGGCTATTTGACCAAGAAGGAGAGTGATGGGGTGCTACACCAGATGACCTGGCCTCCACAGTCACCAGACCTGAACCCAATCGAGATGGTCTGGGGTGAGCTGGACCGCAGAGTGAAGGCAAAAGGGCAACAAGTGCTAAGCATCTCTGGGAACTCCTTCAAGATTGTTGGAAGACCATTTCCGGTGACTACCTCTTGAAGCTCATCAAGAGAATGCCAAGAGTGTGCAAAGCAGTCATCAAAGCAAAAGGTGGCTACTTTGAAGAACCTAGAATATAAGACATATTTTCAGCTGTTTCACACTTTTTTGTTAAGTATATAATTCCACATGTGTTAATTCATAGTTTTGATGCCTTCAGTGTGAATGTACAATTCTCATAGTCATGAAAATACAGAAAAATCTTTAAATGAGAAGGTGTGTCCAAACTTTTGGTCTGTACTGTATATACATATATGTGTGTATATATATATATATATATATATATATATATATATATATATATATATATATATATACTGTACATCCGTGCAAACTATTTATTTATGAATTCTGTAATTTGTTGAATAATCATAAATGTAGAAGCTTTGCAGCAAGTCTTTTTGAAACCATTTTGCGTCTTTAGCTCCTTTGTAGACAGTGAGTCTCCATGGTAACAGACAACAGTACAGACCTTGTGTAGTCAGATTCTGCATTCACACTTTTTTAAGTATGAAAATAAATAGTGTATGGAGGTATATAATTCCAAAAATAATCACAAAAAGGAACATTTTTGAATGCTTTTTACTTTACTCCCCTCATATACCCAAAAAATTACAACGCAAAGTAAATTCTAGCAACGTTTTAAGTGATGTACCCTTCGTCAAGGCTCTGGATAGGAAATGTATGAGGATGGAAAAGAAAATATCCACTTGTATCAGTATATGAAAGAATTGTTGGGCTGGCTAGGGATAAAGAGGGAGTGTGGAAATTAGTATTACTCATGGGAGAATCGACCCAGTGGTTCAAAGAGCAGTGGATGCAGATAGGATACAAGTCTGTAGCCTGATGAAGGGTTCATCACCTGAAACGTTGCTGGATTTCACTTTGCTGTTTGGTGTGCTATTCCTCTATACACTATTAGTTTTCTTACGAATATGGGAGGAATGTGGTCTGATTAAGTGGAATAGGCACCCAATCTCTTCTTTGTCATATAAATTGGAGGTTGATCCAACCACTTTTTGTCTATTACCCTTTTATGTTTGTCTTCTACTTCTTACTAACATTCAACTGATAGATGTCATGCACAGTTTGGGAAAGACTAAGTGCAACTCAAAGGGATGAGGGGAGGGTAGCCTAATTGCTAGAGAAAGGGGGTGTGGAGACCCCTAGACAGGTCTAATATCACCCTACCTGTCCTTCCATCCCTATATAGGTTCCACACCTATCGCTGAACAGGAAACCCACTCCCTGTATATCACTAGAGCTAGGCCCTAGATAGGGAGGTGGGGTGAGCACTGGTCATTCCCCACTATAAACTAAAGACAACAAGGAAGATAAACAAAGGGGGGAAAACTTAGCTTGAGAAAACACGAAAATAGATAACACTAAACGTTCTGCAAGGTCACCAGAGAGGAAGCTAGCTGAATGCTATAGCTCCGAGCCTTCACAAGGGAACATGTGAATATCACCGGCGACTCCCTGAAGCAGACTGAGAGTTTATAAATACCCAAACCAGGGTGTGTCAATCAGAGTAGGAGGGAGGTTGTTGCTGGGTCCAAAAGTAAGAAGGATTAAGAAGGCGTCTGCAATGCCAAACGCAGTGACCTGCTGCCGCCATTGATACACAATAGATTAGAAAGTCAACATTGATTATGAGTGGTCAAACTCCTTAGTGAATGAACCTAAAAACTCCACGCAACTTCATTATTATTATTAATTTATATTATTTATTTATCTGAACATATATTTTATTGCTTTTAGCTCATAAATCAGTAACAGATGCTCTAATAACATTTCCTCTCCCAGATTTTTGTTTCTAAGCCTTCTCCTTTTCTCCCGCAGTTTGCCTACGCTGTTTCAGTATTGAAAGAGTGCTGTAAGATGCGTCCCACAGACCCGACCGTTCTGCTTCTCGCTGCCAAGGTCTGCATTGGGCCACTGCATTGGGTAAGTAAGCTGAAGTAATGACTCTTACATAATGCATTAAGCACAGCGGTGTGGTGCCACAGAGCATAAAAATAGTCACAGAAATCCTGCCCCAGCACTTACACCTGGAGAGCCATTACTGAGATTACATTTATGAAAATTAGGAAGAAAAGGAACAAGAGCAACCATAAAAAAGAGTGACAAACATTTTACATGCAAAGAAGAAAAGGAATTCCCTGAACACCAAGTGTCAGACAGCCGCTTCTGCTGACTAATTACGCTGGTGTCTCGGCCTAATTCGCTCAAGTTCCTGTTTTTCGGCTGTAGAGTTTGGCATTCCAGCATTTTAATGAGAGCAGTCTTTGATCCAGGATGTGAACAACACTAAGACGAGCATAATAAGTAGCTTCTAATTGATCCCTATGAATCCAACTGGACAGCTAGTACTAAGCAATGAGTGACCGTGATATCTGCGAATGCTCATGTATGGCCTGAGTGTTGGCAGTGGACCCTTAGGAGCACCGCTGTGATTGTGCATGTTATCACCCCCGCCATCTATAGACCAATACTCCGCAGTCATGAAAAGGTGCATACAGTGGGGAAAATAAGTATTTGATACACTGCTGATTTTACAAGTTTTCCCACCTACAAAGAATGGAGAGGTCTGTAATTGTTATCATAGGTACACTTCACCTGTGAGAGACAGAATCTAAAAATAAAAATAAAACCCAGAAAATTACATTGTATGCTTTTTACATAATTAATTAGCATTTTAATGCATGAAATAAGTATTTGATACAATAGAAAAACAGAACTTAATATTTGGTACAGAAATCTTTGTTTGCAATTACAGAGGTCAGATGTTTCCTGTAGTTCTTGACCAAGTTTGCACACACTGCAACAGGGATATTGGCCCTCTCCTCCATACAGATCTTCTTTCACGTTTCGGGCTGTCACTGGGCAACAATGAGTTTCAGCTTCCTCCAATGATTTTCAATTGGGTTTAATTCTGGAGACTGGCTAGGCCACTCCAGGACCTTGAAATGCCTCTTATGGAGCCACTCCTTAGTTGCTCTGGCTGTGTGTTGTGGGTCATTGTCATGCTGGAAGACCCAGCCACAACCCATCTTCAATGCTCTTACTGAGGGAAGGAGGTTTTGGACAAAATCTCGCAATACAAGATCCCATCCATACTCCTTTTAATACAGTGCAGTCGTCCTGTCCCCTTTGCAGAAAAGCACCCCCAATGTATGATGTTTCCCCTACCATGCTTTACGGTTGGGGCGGTGTTCTTGGGGTTGTACTCATCCTTCTTCTTCCTCCAAATATGGCGAGTGGAGTTGATACCAAAAAGTTCTATTTTGGCCTCATCTGACCACATGACCTTCTTCCATGCCTCCTCTGGATCATCCAGATGGTCATTGGCGAACTTCAAACGGAATTGGACATGTGCTGGCGTGAGCAGGGGACCTTGCGTGCCCTGCAGGATTTTAATCCATGACGGCGTAGAGTGTTACTAACGGTAATGTTTGAGGCTCTGGTTCCAGCTCTCTTCAGGTCATTGGCCTGGCCTTCCCATGTAGTTCTGGGCTGATTTTATGACCTTTCTCAGAGTCATTCTTACCCCACGAGGTGCGAACTTGCATGGAGCCCCAGGCCAAGGAAGATTGACAGTCATCTTGTGTTTCTTCCATCTTCTAATGGGCCCGCGTAGCGGCGTGGGTGACACGCGACACATGCGCTATAGAGCACCCTGGGACTGACATATGTTTACACTTACCATGAAATTGGTGGTCACGTGATGGCATCATGTGACCGTCTCCTGGGTTAGAAAAAGGTCCTCCAACCACTTTCTCCTCACTGCCTTTTGAGAATGCATCGAACCACTCTGCGAAACACGCGTCGAGGCTGCTCACTTCCACCACCATCAGCTGCTCAGCTACTGTCTATCCCATCTCCCCCTGGTAAGGCCCTTTGCCCTCTTTTACTCTATGCACTGCCATTTGTTATTACTTGATATTTGTATCCTCTTTTTTGTGGCATTTGGGGTCCTTCCCTGCCTGCACTGCACTTTGCTCTGCACCACCTATGGAATAAGGATAGACTGCTTTGCAGCTGTGAGTTTTTGTACCTTATGTGCCTGTTTCTTCTACCTATATGATTAAATTCATATCTTATGTACATGTATTTAATCCAAATAAAATAATTTTGTTATACCAGTTAAACTCAATGTTCTCCAAGTTCTACATGATTATTAGGCGTTGGTTCTAATCTTCACATCCTGACACCTTTTTTGGTTCAGCTGTGCCATTTTATTACTATGTCATTGGCCCCCTTTATATTGATATTGTGAAATACTGCCTATGCCACATTCCACGCCAGAGAGGCAGCGGGAAATTAGGGATGTGGATAAGTGGCTCAGGAATTAGTGTAGGAAGGAGGGTTTTGGGTCCCTGTGGAACTGGGCCAATTTCTCTGTTGGCTTCAGGCTCTACGCTCGGGATGGGCTGCACCGGAATGGCAAGGGGGCCACCGTGCTGGAGGAAAAAGAATGTCTAGAAGGTGGAAGGGGCTTCTGAGGAGACAGCAATTAATGTAGAGCTGGGGAAGATAGTGTAGATAGTGAACTCGGCATAAGTAATGAAATTGGGGGTGGCATGGGGGGAGAGGTTAGGACAGTCCATATACTAAGCAGAAATAGAGGTACACAGAAATACACAAGGGCATGTGCACCAATGCCAGAATCCTCACCAACAAGATGGAGGAATAAGAATTAATATTGTTGGAAGAAAATTATGATATGGTGGGGATAACGGAGACATGGGTGGATGACAGATAACGGAGACATGGCTGGACGACATGTTACGGAGACATGGCTGGACGACATATAACTTAGACATGGCTGGACGACAGATAACGGAGGCATGGCTGGACGACAGATAACGGAGGCATGGCTGGACGACAGATAACAGAGGCATGGTTAAACGACAGATAACGGAGACATGGCTGGACAACAGATAACGGAGACATGGCTGGACAACAGATAACGGAGACATGGCTGGACAACAGATAACGGAGACATGGCTGGACGACAGATAACAGAGGCATGGCTAGACGACAGATAACGGAGACATGGCTGGACGACAGATAACGGAGACATGGCTGGACGACAGATAACGGAGACATGGCTGGACAACAGATAACGGAGACATGGCTGGACAACAGATAACGGAGACATGGCTGGACAACAGATAACGGAGACATGGCTGGACGACAGATAACAGAGGCATGGCTAGACGACAGATAACGGAGACATGGCTGGACGACAGATAACGGAGACATGGCTGGACGACAGATAACGGAGACATGGCTGGACAACAGATAACGGAGACATGGCTGGACGACAGATAACAGAGGCATGGCTAGACGACAGATAACGGAGACATGGCTGGACGACAGATAACGGAGACATGGCTGGACGACAGATAACGGAGACATGGCTGGACAACAGATAACGGAGACATGGCTGGACAACAGATAACGGAGACATGGCTGGACAACAGATAACGGAGACATGGCTGGACGACAGATAACAGAGGCATGGCTAGACGACAGATAACGGAGACATGGCTGGACGACAGATAACGGAGACATGGCTGGACGACAGATAACGGAGACATGGCTGGACGACGGATAACGGAGACATGGCTGGACGACGCATAACGGACACATGGCTGGATGACGGATAAAGGAGACATGGCTGGACGACAGATAACGGAGACATGGCTGGACGACAGATAACGGAGACATGGCTGGACGACAGATAACGGAGACATGGCTGGACGACAGATAACGGAGACATGGCTGGACGACGGATAACAGAGACATAGCTGGACGACGGACAATGGAGACATGGCTGGACGACGGATAACGGAGACATGGCTGGACGACGGACAACGGAGACATGGCTGGACTACGGATAACGGAGACATGACGGATAACGGAGACATGGCTGGACGACAGATAACGGAGACATGCCTGGACGACTGATAACGGAGACATGACTGGAAGACAGATAACAGAGACATGGCTGGAAGACAGATAACAGAGACATGGCTGGACAGATAACGGAGACATGGCTGGACGACAGATATCGGAGACATGGCTGGAAGACAGATAACTGAGACATGGCTGGACAACAGATAACGGAGACATGACTGGACGACAGATAACGGAGACATGGCTGGACGACAGAAAACGGAGACATGGCTGGACGACAGATAACGGAGACATGGCTGGACGACGGATAATGGAGACATGACTGGACGACAGATAACGGAGACATGGCTGGACGACAGAAAACGGAGACATGGCTGGACGACAGATAACGGAGACATGGCTGGACAACAGATAACGGAGACATGACTGGACGACAGATAACGGAGACATGGCTGGACGACAGAAAACGGAGACATGGCTGGACGACAGATAACGGAGACATGGCTGGACGACGGATAATGGAGACATGGCTGGACGAGTGCTATACTGGTCTATTAATTTCAAGGGCTATAGTCTGTTCAGGAATGACCGTACAAATAAGCCAAGGGGAGGGGTTTGTTTATATGTAAAATCGGCCTTAAAACCCATCCTACGTGATAATATATGTGAGGCTAATGAAAGTGTACAGTCATTGTAGGTGGCGATAAGGGGAGGGTGAAAAAATAATAAAATACTGATAGGGGTTTGTTATAAGTCTCCAAAAATAGTGGAAGTGGCAGAAAATATCCTCATAAAGCAAATAGATGAGGAAGCGAAACAGGGAGACGTCATTATTATGGGGGACTTCAACTACCCTGATATAAATTGGGGAGCAGATACCTGCAGGTCCAGCAAATGAAACAGACAATTACCTTTCACAACTCTTGGCGAAAGGTTGTAGCCCAGCAGAAAAAGGCATGACTTGCCATGAAATGGGCTGTGGTCTAAATTGCGACACCATGCACCAAAATTATTAGTGCAAATTCAGCCAACTAATAGGTGGTGTAAAGTTAGACTACGTAGTCTCAGGATGAACCAAATCTATCAAACAGCCTGAACAACTCAGATAAATCTGCTGTATTATAGGACTGTGGTTATATCCTTATCTGGTCCTGCTCCAGCTGCCTCTGTCTCTGCCACCAGACTAACAACGCGGAAAATAGAGAGACCTCTAATGGGCATCACTGGGCAATGCAAGACGCAGTCCATATGTGTGGCTAAGACTTGTGGAGCCGCACAGCCAGGGATTATGTGTTTCTGCAGACCAACTAGTCACCCTGTGTAATTTGCCCTCTGTTGTGCCCTATGGAACTGAACCACACCTTATTTAAACTTCTATCAGTCTAATAGGAGTTGCTAGTAGTGATGAGCGAGCATGCTCGTTACTCGAGATTTACAAGCATGCTCGGGTGTTTTCCGAGTATCTTCAGCGTGCTCGGGTGTTATGTTTGAGTCACTCCGTACTCATGATTTGCAACTGTTTGACAGCTTTAATACATGTGAGTAATGCCTGTTTCTTAGGCATTCCTCACATGTATTAAAGCTGTCAAACAGTCGCAAATCATGAGCACGGAGTGACTCAAACATAACACCCGAGCACACTGAAGATACTCGGAAAACACCCGAGCATGCTCGCCGAAAGGGTTAACAGAGCATACTCGCTCATCACTAGTTGCTAGCAATAAGGGTATACTGATTTTTCTTGTACGCAAAAAATTGGACCAATTTTCATCAGTGCTTGGTCGGTATGTTAGTTTTTACCACTAGTAATTTTCTTGTATGCAAAAAGAAAACAAAATTGCAAAGCTTCTCCCACCCAATGCAATGTTAAGTGGCATCCATGTGCTGTCTGTGATTTTCACTGGTCTATAGACTTGTATGGGTGATTTTGATCTGTTACTTGGATAAAAAATAGACATGTCTCCATGATTTTTTTTCAGAGACACATTCTGGAAAAAAAAACAAGGACTTGTGAACAGCACCAAAGACTAAAATGAGTACGTGTTTTATCTGTGAAAACCACACGTAGTACATGTACTTGAAATAAAGACTTCTGAATGAGGCCTTATCCTGATTTTATGTCTCCTGTTAACGCCAGCTACCTGACCCGACTTGTTTGACTCCCGTTGCTGTTCTTGGAGTGACTTAACCCTGATGATATTGGCTTTGATTCCATTCCTTCATCCTGGTTCAGACCTAGACTACATCATGACTAGTGATCGGTGGATGGATTCGTGGGACTCCGGTTCAGCACCCAGGTCAATGATACCCGGCGGCTAGATGGGAGCCCTGAACATCTCTTACCTTCCGGTGGCCCCAGTGTGACATTTGATTTGTCAGGGCTGGCGCAACGTCATCTGTGTGACTTAATGAAGAGATAACGTTGCGCCAGCCCTTACATAGTTACATAGTTTAGAAGGCCGAAAAAAGACAAGCGTCCATCCAGTTCAGCCTATTTCTTGTGCACTGCAGCTATTCCGCAGCGTTGATCCAGGGGAAGGCAACAAAAAACCATGCGGTATAGGCCAATTTACATCATTGAGGAAAAATTCACTTCCCGACACCAATCTGGCAGTCAGATTAAATCCCTGGATTAATTAACTAAGCATAAGATGTAATTTTATTGTTCTCAAGAAAGGCGTCCAGGCCTCTCTTGAACTCATTAAGTGAGTTGGACATCACCACTTCCTCTCCCAGAGAGTTCCAGAGTCTCACGGCTCTGACCGTAAAGAATCCCTTTCTATGCTGGTGCAGGAACCTCCTTTCCTCCAGACGCATAGTGTGCCCTCTCGTCTTTGTCACCATCCTTGGTATAAACAGGTCATGGGAGAGATCTCTGTACTGCCCCCTGATGTATTTATACATGTTTATGAGGTCTCCCCTAAGCCTTCTCTTTTCCAATGTAAATAGGCCTAATTTTGACAACCTCTCTGGGTATTCTAGTCCCTCCATTCCCTTTATTACCTTAGTCGCCCTCCTTTGTACCCTCTCTATCTCCAATATGTCTTTCCTGAGCACCGGAGCCCAGAACTGTGCACAATATTCTAAGTGCGGCCTTACCAGCGCTTTATACAGAGGAAGCCCCTATTCCTCTTCTGATGCATGCCATGACTCTATTTGCCTTCGCAGCTGCTGCCTGACACTGGGCACTCCAATTTAATTTGCTGTTAACCAAGACGCCCAGGTCCTTCTCCATGTCAGATTTCCCCAACGGTTTCCCATTTAATATGTATGGGTGACTGCTGTTTTTCTTTCCCATGTGCATGACCTTTATTAGCCCTGTCTAATAAAAAGTCGTGCCTGGGACGTCGTGTGGAAAGAGACTTGTAGGCTCTCGTCTAGCTGCTGGATACCACTGAGCTTGATGCTGGACTAGAGTCCCGTGAATCAGATTTTGTGTTGTACCTGCCCTCTCTGGATTTGACCCACCTTGTTGACTTTCCTTGGCAGATCACTCCTCCAGAAGGCAGCCACTCCGTGGATGCAGTCCAGAGGTTCCTTTTTAAAGTCTAGATCCCTGTATAGGGGTTAGAGGTTGAAGGCCACGGTACATTTGAGATCTGCAAAACAAAGTGGCTTCTGCAAAGTCTGACCATGGAAGCACAATGTTTCTGCAAACAGTTCACCCATAACACTGTCTAGTGGAGAACATCCCTGATTGAATCTATCCTACTTTGATGCAGGAGGCCTCCAAGGAAATCATTGTTGGTCCCGATGTCCAGCAAGGACAAGTTTGATAATTGTTTTAAGTTGGCAATGCTGATCTTTTTCCTAATCTTCCCCGAATGCTCCGTTTCCTGAGACTCTCCAAGTAGAGTAGACAGGAGTGTAGTGAAAGAAGACAATCACTTCTCTTATAGAAAACTCTCTACAATTATGTAAATGGCTGTGATAAATTGTTGCACCTTGGTCTCGGGACCCCCTGCTGTGTCCTGTACTTATAGATGGTGTTTGGAGGGGGTTTTTTTGCATTTAGGTTTTGTATTACTATTTGATATTTGACAAACAATTTTGAGCCAAAATCCACAGCAGCAAAACTGTAATTTGGACAAAAATAATTACAGATATGTTCACATTTTCCAGGACATTTCACTGCACACACGCACAGAAAATGACTACTTGTCACGTTCGTAGAGACTGTTCGCAAGGAGCATTTCTGATTTATGTCCAAACATTAAAATTATATTTAGCCATTGTAGATTCTTCATTGTTTGTGGCAAAACCTTAGCTACACCATGAAGGTACATGAACGTCCATATGTGAATATTATCTATAAATCTAAAAATGCATCAGCCACCGTCCACAGCAAAAAACACTGAATATGGGAAATGTAAACTGTATTGCTGCCATATAGACTACTCAGCGCATGAACTGGCCAATTCATGGGTCCCATGAGCCATGACAAGGCCAGGGTCACACCACTGTTTTTCACTCATCCAAGCAAATGTGTCCAATTTTATTAATAAGGCCACGGCTGCACTATCAGTATTTGGTCAGTATTTTTTCTCAGGAGTGGGTGATAAATGCAGAATTGGTGACTTGTTTCTATTATACCTTTTCTCTGATTGTTCCTCACCTGGTTTTGTCTCCCACTCCTGAGAAAAAATACTGACCGAATACTGACCAAATACTGATAGTGGGGCCGTGGCCTTAAATGCAGAAACTACAATTGATGTTGCATTTTTTACAGAAATATTTTTATTATATATATTTTTTACTCCCAATAAAAACCTGTGGGGAAAAAAAAAACACCCCAAAAAACTCATAGTTCAACAACATCTGTAATTGTAGAGGACGTAAGTTTTCATGAAACTGTTAAACGCAGCAGATTTTCGACACAAATAACTCTGTGGGAAAAAAATGTTGCTAATGCTTCATGGAAACATGGGCCTATGGCTGATGGAAGGAGCTCAGACCACTATGGAGGCTGTCACCACCTCCAATAATGCACTACGAGAAATGCAAAAGGGACCAGCACCTCCTAACAGAATAAAGCAAATGTGAACAGGTGCAAGGTGCAAACAGTGCCGCAATCTGTCTATCTATCTATCTATCTATATCTAAATTCAACAAAAAAGCATTCCAGGTAAGTTGCAATTACGGAGCCTTTATTAGCCCAGGTGACATTTTTGCTCTGTATCACCTTTTTTCAAAAGGCTTCCTGAGTCCTCACGTTTTCCAGGAGAGTCTCTTTCAGAAGGATCCATGGTAGTGCTGGAGCCTTGCCACCTCACATGGGCTAATAAAGGCTTCATATTCGCATCTTATCTGGATTGTTGCCTTTTTTTGTGGACTGATCTAATAGAGGTTAATGGTTGCTGACCTGGACACCTGCACCAAAGAATGGAACTTGTGCTGCTTTAAAGGTATCGTTCCATGAAAATAATTTATCACCTATCCAAGTGGATATGTGATTACTGTATAGACTGGTGGCGATCCAATCACTGGGAGCCTCATTAACGCTGCTCAGATGCTGCAGATCCTGACTAATTGAAGGACCTTTCCGGTCAAGTATTCATTCTTGTGCCTGGAAAGAACTTCAAAATGTGGTAGAGTATACACATTGTGTAAGCTGCAGCAGTGGTGTGTGTGCCTGTGTGCTGATGTAGCAGAGCTGTGTGATTATTTAGTAAAGCTATGTGTGTGTAAATTGCACAGCTGTTTGTGTATGTAGAAGAACTGTGTGTTTCTGTGCACATGTAGCAGAGCTGTGTATGCAGCAAATTTGTGTGTATGCAGCATAGTGGTGTGTGTATTAGAGCTATGTGTGTATGTAGCAGAGCTGTGTTTGTAGCAAAATGGTGTGTGTGTGTGATAAAGCTGTGTGTGATAAAGCTGTGTGTATATAGCAGAGTTATGACTGTATATACTGCACATGCTGCAAACAAACACTAACAATAGATATGCTACCTCCTTATTCTACACTACTGTATTAAAATTTGTGATGTTGACCCCTCCACTTCTTTATACCGCCAGGGAAGTTTTAATTAGTAGGAAATGTGTTTTGTCTATTTTCTGCTGAAAAAATCTGGATGCGTCTTATGGTAAGGTACAGGTGCATCTCACTAAATTAGAATATCATCAAAAAGTTAATTTATTTCAGTTCTTCAATACAAAAAGTGAAACTCATATATTATACTAGATGGTGGCCCGATTCGAACGCATCGGGTATTCTAGAATAGGTATGCGGCCGACGGGGCGCAATTAGCAGAAGGCCGCGACCAATCAGCAGAGCGTTGTTTAAATTTGGCGCCAATCTCGCTGATTGGACGCATCTGGCGCCCGCGACCAATCAGCAGAGCGTTGTTTAAATTTGGCGCCAAGCTCGCTGATTGGTCGCGGCTGGCGTCCGCGACCAATTAGCACAGCAGTGTTTAAATGTGGCGGCAAGATCGGTGATTGGTCGCGGCCGCTATTTAAATGTGGCGCCCAAATCGGTGATTGGTCGCGGGCAGCGGCCGCAACCAATCAGCAGAGCGGTGTTTAACTTTAGCGCCAAGATCACTGATTGGTCGCGTGCGGAGAGCGCGACCAATCAGCGAATCGTATTGGTGGGGAGCGGAATCGTATTAGTGAGGATCGGGGAGCGCCGCTGCCTGTGCGGATACTTCCGCTGCGAGAACCCGGGACATGAGCGACTGCTCGCAGCAGAAGTATCCCGACCAGCAGCGCCGCTCCCCGGTCCTCCCTTCACACCCTTGCCGCTGATGTCCCCACAGTATCCGCATGGTGTTACAAAGATCCGGACATTTGTGTTAAAAATCGCTGATTGGTCGCTGGCGCTGCCCGCGACCAATCACCGATTTGGGCGCCAAATTTAAATATCGGCCGCGACCAATCAGTACAGCGGTGTTTAAATGTGGAGCCAAGATCGGTGATTGGTCGCGGCCGATATTTAAATTTGGCGCCCAAATCGGTGATTGGTCACGGGCAGCGCCAGCGACCAATCAGCGATTTTTAACACAAATGTCCAGACCTTTGTAACACCATGCGGATACTGTGGGAACATCAGCGGCTAGGGTGTGAAGGGAGGACCGGGGAGCGGCCCTGCGGGTCGGGATACTTCTGCTGCGAGCAGTCGCTCATGTCCCGGGTTCTCGCAGTGGAAGTATCCGCACAGGCAGCGGCGCTCCCCGGTCCTCACTAATACGATTCCGCTCCCCGCTCCTCACCAATACGATTCGCTGATTGGTCGCGCTCTCCGCACGCGACCAATCAGTGATCTTGGCGCTAAAGTTAAACACTGCTCTGCTGATTGGTCGCGGCCGCTGCCCGCCACCAATCACGGATTTGGGTGCCAAATTTAAATATCGGCCGCGACCAATCAGTACAGCGGTGTTTAAATGTGGAGCCAAGATCGGTGATTGGTCGCGGCCGATATATAAATTTGGCGCCCAAATCCGTGATTGGTTGCGGGCACCGCCAGCGACCAATCAGCGATTTTTAACACAAATGTCCGGATGTTTGTAACACCATGCGGATACTGTGGGGACATCAGCGGCTAGGGTGTGAAGGGAGGACCGGGGAGCGGCGCTGCGGGTCGGGATACTTCCGCTGCGAGCGCCCGCTCATGTCCCGGGTTCTCGCAGCGGAAGTATCCGCACAGGCAGCGCCGCTGACATCCATGCGGCTAGGGTGTGAAGGGAGGACCGGGGAGCGGCGCTGACATCCAATTGGTTGGGGCCGCTATTTAAATGTGCCGCACAAATCGGTAATTGGTCACGGTCTTGGCCCGCGACCAATCACTTATCTTGCGGCTAAAGTTAACCACTGCTGTGCTGATTGGTCGCGGACTCTGCCCGCGACTAATCACTGATTTGGGCGCCAAATTTAAATATCGGCCGCAACCAATCACCGATCTGGGCTCCAGATTTAAACACCGCTGTGCTGATTGGTTGCGGCCGATATTTAAATGTGGCGCCCAAATCGGTGATTGGTCGCGGGCAGCGTCGGCGACCAATCAGCACAGCGGTGTTTAAGTTTTGCACTAAGATCAGTGATTGGTCGGGTCTGAAGACCGCGACCAATCATCGAATCGTCTTGGTGAGGACCGGGGAGCGGCGCTGCCTGTGCGGGTACTTACGCTGCGAGAACCCGGGACATAGCGGGCGCTCGCAGCAGAAGTATCCCAACCCGCAGCGCCGCTCCCCGGTCCTCCCTTCCGCATGGAGGTCAGCGGCACCGGCGGTCCTTCCGCTGATACCGGCCGGGAGATGAGCGCCTCGCGCCGCTCATCTCCCGGCTGCATCTCCTTCCCGCAGATGGGTCCGGCGGTCGAGGTCCTTCCACTGCTACCGGCCGGGAGATGAGCGCCTCGCGCCGGTCATCTCCCGGCTGCATCGCCGCTCAGCTCCGTCCCGCAGATGAGCCGCTAACGGCCGCCATCTTTTTTCAGAAATCCCGCGGCGCTGATTGGCCGCTGCCGGACCAATGAGCGACGCGGGATTTCCTGGACAGACAGACAGACGGGATAAGACGATTATATATATAGATAGAGTCATTACACACAGAGTGATCTATTTCAAGTGTTTATTTCTGTTAATGTTGATGATTATGGCTTACAGCCAATGAAAACACAAAAGTCATTACCTCAGTAAATTAGAATACTTTATAACACCAGCTTGAAAAATGTTTTTAAAATCCAAAATGTTGGCCTACTGAAATGTATGTTCAGTAAATGTACTCAATACTTGGTCGGGGCTCATTTTGCATCACTTACTGCATCAATGCGGCGTGGCATGGAGGCGATCAGCCTGTGGCACTGCTGAGGTGTTATGGAAGCCCAGGTTGCTTTGATAGCAGCCTTCAGATCGTCTGCATTGTTGGGTCTGGTGTCTCTCATCTTCCTCTTGACAATACCCCATAGATTCTCTATGGGGTTAAGGTCAGGTGAGTTTGCTGACCAATCAAACACAGTGATACTGTTATTTTTAAACCAGGTATTGGTACTTTTGGCAGTGTGGACAGGTGCCAAGTAGTGATGAGTGAGCACTAAAATGCTCGGGTGCTCGATGCTCGTGTCGAGCAAATTGGAATACTCGGGTGCTCAACCCGAGCAACGAGCTCAATGTAAGTCTATGGGAAACTCGAGCATTTTTCAGGCGGCTCCCCAGAGCGGTCTGCAGAGGGCTTAAAAATTGCCCAAATCGATGGGAACAGTGCTAAAATGGCATGGGAACAGCATGGAGAAGACCCCTGGAAGCATTTCTGACACCCAGGTCACTGCTGTCAACAATGTTGTCAGAGGTATAACGCCACTTTTACGGACTCACAATAAAACCAAAATGGATTTTCCTGGGAAATATGTTAAGGAACATCCTTTCCAGGGTAATGACTTGTATATAAGGCAAAATAAATAACCAAAAACAAAAATATTCCTCCACACCTTGGGCTATGTTCACACGTAGCGTTTTTGATGCGTTTTTGCACTTTTGCATTGTTTTCAACCGTGACAAATGCATTCACCGGGAAATGTCATTTTAACATTTTACAACCTTATTTTTCCATGTGGTGTGTGAGACATGATCGGACACATCCTGTTTCATTTATGAAGGAGGGACTCTGAAAGTCACAAAGCCTTTTTTTATAGGGGCATCAGGCGGCCTTTACTATTCTTAAAGGGCCAGCAGTCGGCCCTCACTATTCTTAGAGAGCCATCAGCCGGCTATGCTTTGTTGTTCCCATTACTAAAGAGTGGGTCTCCTATACTGTTATTGCGTATGCAGTGAGTGGCCGGGCTGGCCAAAATTTGGATGCACCCCAATACCCCTTTGAAAATTTGGACGCACCCCAATACTCCTTTGAAGAGACTTAGAGGAGGGCCTCCTGAAAACAATGTTCCCATTATTAGGAAGTGGGTCTCCCATACTGTTTGCCTATGCAATGAATGCAAGGGCTGCCAAAAATTTGGACCTACTCCAATGCCCCTTTGAAGAGAATTAGAGGAGGGCCTCCTGAAAACAATGTTCCCATTATTAGGAAGTGGGTCTCCCATTGTGTTTGCCTATGCAGTGAATGCAAGGGTTGCCAAAATTTGGAGGCACTCCAATGCCCCTTGGAAGAGACGTGGAGGTCAGAGGGCCTTTTGAAAACAATGTTCCCATTATTAGGAAGTGGGTCTCCCATTGTGTTTGCCAATGCAGTAAGTACAAGGGTTGCCAAAAATTTGGAGGGACTCCAATGCCCTTTGGAAGAGATGTGGAGGTCAGAGGGCCTCTTGAAAACAATGTTCCCATTATTAGGAAGTTGGTCTCCCATTGTGTTTGCCTATGCAGTGAATGCAAGGGTTGGCAAAAATTTGGAGGCACTCCAATGCCCCTTGGAAGAGACGTGGAGGTCAGGGGGCCTCTTGAAAGCAATGTTTCCATTATTAGGAAGTTTGTCTCCCATAGTGTTGTCCTATGCAGTGAATGCAAGGGCTTCCAAAAATTGGGAGGCACTCCAATGCCCCTTGGAAGAGACATAGAGGGCCTCATGAAAAAATGTTCCCATTATTAGGAAGTGGGTCTCCCATAGTGTCGGCCTATGCAGTGAATGCAAGGGCTGCCAAAAATTGGGAGGCACTGCAATGCCCCTTGGAAGAGACGTGGAGGAGGGCGTCATAAAAAAATGTTCCCATTAGATAGGAGCGGGTCTCTTATACTTGTAATGCCCATGCACTAAGTGTATGGGCTGAGAAACATTTACCCCTGGGGGGTATACATGAACATACTGTATAAAAAAATTATTTTATGGGCATCATAAACACCCTTTAAAAAAATTATGTGGATGTTGCATCACGGACCACGGTCACCCTGGTGATATGGTGGTGGAAGATGAGGAGAAGGAGGAGGCTAATAGCCAAAATCAGGAAGCGTATACCCATGTGTGGGTGTGAAAAGGTACTTGGGAATACACCTCCCAAAAAAAGACACTGTATTTCAGTTTATGTTACGCTGCTATCTTTCGGTGGTGTTGAGAAGTCTGGCCCAATCCAGCCCTTGTTCATTTTTATAAGAGTCAGCCTGTCAGCATTTTTTTTTCAGTTGACAGGCGGATGCGCTTATCAGTTATAATTCCACCAGCGGCACTAAAAACCCGCTCTGATAAAACGCTAGCGGCAGGGCTGGAATGGACCTCAAAGGCGTAGAGAGCCAGTTCATTCCACTTACCCAGCTTGAATACCCAATAATTATAAGGCACAGAGGACCACGGAGGACGTTGGTACGGTCGGCAAGGTACTTCCTCAGCATCTTCCCAAACTTTGCACTTCTTGTGAGAGTACTCCGCGCCTCAGGACCTGTGCGATGGGAGGGGCAGAGAAAATTCTCCCAGAACTTTGACAGTGTTTCCCTGCCTCTGCTGGATTGGAGTTGTGTCTCTTTCGCCTGTAGTTCTTGGTTGTCCAACGAACTGTGACCTCTGCTGCCAGCGTTTTCAGATGGGAATTTTTTTAATAGTTCCGCAACAAGGGCCTTCTGTTACTGCCCCATTTTTGTAGACCTGTCCGCCTCAGGAATAAGAGATATAAAGTTCTCCTTGTAGCAGGGGTCTAGAAGTGTCACCAACCAGTAATGACTGTCACCCAAAATTTTGAGAACGCGAGGGTCATGGGAAAGGCAGCGTAACATAAACTCAGTCATGCGTGCCAGACTGCTAACAGGCAAGACTTCCGTATCCTCACCAAGAGGACGAGTGACCATGCTCTCCTCCTCTCTGTCCTCAGGCGATCCACACTGAAAAAACGGTATGACAGTTGTGCAGGTAGTACCGTCTATAGCGCATGAAACTAGCTCCTGTTCTTCCTCCTCCTCTTCCTCATTGTCACCCAATCCACGTTGGGATGAGATGAGGCTGGGCTGTGTGTAATCACCCTGTATGGTTCCTTGCTCCATCTCATCGTGCTCCACCTGCAATGAATCCTCTTTGATTGTGAGAAGAGAGCGTTTCAGAAGACAGAGAAGTGGGATGGTGACGCTAATTATGGCGTCATCGCCGCTCACCATCTTGGCGTCCTCAAAGTTTTGAAGGATGGTACATATGTCTGACATCCATGTCCACTCCTGAGGTCTTATGTGTGGAGTCTGAACTGAATAACGACGGCCTTGTTGACGCTGGTAGTCAACAACTGCCCTCTTCTGCTCACAAATCCTTCCCAACACCTGCAGTGTAGAGTTCCAACGCGTGGGGACATCACACACCAGTCTGTGAGCCGGAAGCTGCAAACGCTGCTGAAACACGGCAAGGGCGGTGGAAGCTGTAGGTGACTTTCTAAAATTGTCACACAGGCGGCGTACTTTAACAAACAGATCCGGCAGCTCCAAGTAGGATTTGATAAACCACTGAACCACGAGGATAAGGACATGGGCCAGGCATGGTACGTGTGTGAGCTCGCCTCGCCGCCACCAGGTTCCGGCCATTGTCACACATTGTCGACCATGCTTGGCTGTAGGTTCAGCGGTGTGAGCCACAGATCTGCCTGCTCTTTCAGAGCTGTCCACAACTCTTCAGCATTGTGCGGTTTGTCACCTAAGCATATTAGCTTCAGCACAGCCTGTTGCTGCTTGGCCGAGGCAGTGCTGCAGTGCTTACAGCTTGTGACTGATGTGGTCACTTCAGAGATGGAGGCTGAAGAGGAGGAGGAGGATGAGGTGCAGGAGCTGTAGACTGTGGGGGCAACATTAATTGACCTAAGGCTCGCAATCCTTGGCGTCGGGAGGGCGTGTTCCGTCCCAAGGTCCGACTGGGTCCCGGCTTCCACTATGTTAACCCATTATGCCGTCAGCGTGATGTACCTTCCCTGCCCACAAGCACTTGTCCACGTGTCTGTGGTTAGGTGGACTTTCCCGGTAATTGCGTTGTTGAGGGCGCGGCTTATGTTTTGGGACACGTGCTTGTGTAATGCGGGGACGGCACACCGGGAGAAATAATGGCGGCTGGGGACCGAGTACCAAGGGACGGCCGCCGCCATCAGGTTGCGGAATGGTTCTGTCTCCACGAGCCTAAAAGGCAACATTTCGAAGGCAAGCAGTTGCGAAATGTGGGAATTTAGTAATGTGGCCTGTGGGTCGTTTGCTTCGTGTTTGCGCTTGCGTTCCAAGGACTGGAGTATGGACAACTGAACGCTGCGCTGGGACAAGGACGTGGACCTGCTTCCTGATGCTGCTACTTGAGAGTGTGCAATGACAGGTTCAGGGCAGGAGGCATCTTCGCATGCACCATGGACAGGGGATTGGCTTGCATGCAGAACAGCGGAAGAAGCAGTGGTGCCACCCGCAGACACTGTTCCTGGACCCTGGGGTTCGGCCCACAAAGTCGGGTGCTTTGCTGCCATGTGCCTGATCATGCTGGTGGTGGTCAGGCTGGTAGTTTTGCCACCCCTGCTGATACTGGCCTGGCAGGTAGTGCAAATGGCCTTTTTGGGGTTATTGGCAACATCTTTAAAAAACAACCAGACTCGTGAGACCTAACAGTTCAGGGGCGGAACTACCGCCCGTGCAGCCGGTTCATTGAACGGGGGCCCCGAGGGAGAGGGGGCCCCTCCAGCCTCCAGCAGGGCCGCCATCAGGGCATGACTGCCCTGACTCCAGTATGGGGCCCAGCCGGTAGGGGCCCCCTTGGAGCCCCGCTGGGGCCCCCCCTCTTGTGAGTCTCTCTCCTCATGGGGCCCCCGGCCCCATGCTAAGCGCCGGGTCCGGGACATCTCAGCGCTGCGTTGCTCTGCTGCGGCAGCACCTTCATGATTCCCCTGATTTCCGGTCATGTGACGGCGCCGTCACATGGCCGGAAATCAGGAGAACCTGGTGTCAGCGATTTGGACGAGCGCCAGGATTCTGCAGGGATCGCATGGGGGTAAGTATAACAAGTTTTATTTTTTTCAAAATACAATTTACTAGGAGTGGGGGGAATGGGAGATGCAGGTGGGGGGAGGGGAGAGAGGTGCACATGGGGTGGGGGGATGAGAGAGGTGCACATGTGGGGGGAGGGGGGTGAGAGGTGCACATGTGGGGGGGGATAAGAGATGCACATGGGGGGGAGATAAGAGATGCACATGGGGGGGAGATAAGAGATGCACATGGGGGAGGGGGATAAGAGATGCACATGGGGGGGATGAAAGAGGTGCACATGTGGGGGAGGGGGATGAGAGATGTGCACATGTGGGGGGATGAGAGAGGGGCACATGTGGGGGAGGGGGATGAGAGATGTGCACATGTGGGGGGGGTGGTGAGAGCTGCACATGGGGGGGTGGTGAGAGCTGCACATGGGGGGGATGAGAGAGGGGCACATGTGTGGGAGGGGGATGAGAGAGGGGCACATGTGTGGGAGGGGGATGAGAGAGGTGCACATGTGGGGGAGGGGGATGAGAGATGTGCACATGTGGGGGGGTGAGAGAGCTGCACATGGGGGGGATGAGAGAGGGGCACATGTGTGGGAGGGGGATGAGAGAGGGGCACATGTGGGGGAGGGGGATGAGAGATGTGCACATGGGGGGGTGGTGAGAGCTGCTCATGGGGGGGTGAGAGCTGCACATGGGAGAATTGGGAGAAAATGAGCTGCACATGGGGGAATTAGGAGTAGGGGGATAATGAGCTGCACATAATGAATGTGGGGTGGGGGAGAGTAAATGATAAATGACGATGGGGTGGGGAGAGCACGGACATGATATAATGAATTGGGGCAGGGGGTGCATGTAAATAATGAATGCGGGGAGCAGGAAGTATAGAGTAGAGGTTCTAATTAAATTATATATTAAGTGCCTATTTACAGTTAATGGGGGCACCGTGGTGGATTACAATTTATATTTGGAATGGTAGGTTGCATAATAACTAACCATATATTGATGGTGGATGCACGTCTGTATTCAGCTGCGTAATGTAGAAGTTGGGGAATGTGCTCTAGATAACTGTGTTATTTTATGCAGAGACGAGTCCTGGCTGGAAGACGTGATGGCGGTCTGTGCTGGATGAAGGAGAAAAGCGTAGCTGAAGGACTTCACCTAGAGACGTCACCAGTGAGTCAGTGCATTACATGTACACTTACACTATATACTATGTACCGGGCTCCTGTGTATAATGTCACTGGTGATCACTGTATTACCTGTACACTGACACTATATACAGAGCTCCTGTGTATAATGTCACTGGTGATCACTGTATTACCTGTACACTGACAATATATACAGAGCTCCTGTGTATAATGTCACTGGTGATCCCTGTATTACCTGTACACTATATACAGAGCTCCTGTGTATAATGTCACTGGTGATCACTGTATTACCTGTACACTGACACTATATACAGAGCTCCTGTGTATAATGTCAGTGGTGATCACTAGATTACCTGGACACTTACATTATACATACCATGCATAGAGCTCCCGTGTATAATGACACTTATGGTAATATTAGTAATGTGGTGGTAATATTAGTAATGTGGTGGTAATATGTGGTCTGGTCATGGTGTGGCAGTTTTTCTCCCTTCTGTGTGGTATTATTCGGTCACTATGTTGTGGTAATATGTGGTCTGGTGATGGCGTGGCGGTATTCCCTGTATGTGGTATTATTGGTCATTTTAAAAAAAATGTATATGACACATTCCCTTAAAGAAAACTAAATAAAAATATATCTAAAAAGAGTATTGGATATTTTAAGAAAATTTTAATAGGTTAGAGTAGGGCCCGGCCAGAAGAGTCTACCTTATCGTGGTGGCGGCTTTAAAAATCTTTTGGCCAAAACAAAAGCTGCTGGCTATGTATGTGGCACCGTCACATGGCCGAACGTCAGGAGAGCCTGGTGGCAGCAACGTGGACGAGCGCCAGGATTCTGCAGGGATCGCATGGGGGTAAGTATAACAAGTTTTATTTTTCTTAAATACAATTAATTAACTAGGAGTGGGGGGGTGAGAGATGCACATGGGGGGGTGAGAGATGCACATGGGGGGGTGAGAGATGCACATGGGGGGGTGAGAGATGCACATGGGGGGGTGAGAGATGCACGGGGGGGATGAGAGATGCACGGGGGGGGAATGAGAGATGCACGGGGGGGGAATGAGAGATGCACGGGGGGGGAATGAGAGATGCACGGGGGGGGAATGAGAGATGCACGGGGGGGGGAATGAGAGATGCACGGGGGGGGGAATGAGAGATGCACGGGGGGGGGAATGAGAGATGCACGGGGGGGGGAATGAGAGATGCACGGGGGGGGAATGAGAGATGCACGGGGGGGGGAATGAGAGATGCACGGGGGGGGAATGAGAGATGCACGGGGGGGGAATGAGAGATGCACGGGGGGGGGAATGAGAGATGCACGGGGGGGGGAATGAGAGATGCACGGGGGGGGGAATGAGAGATGCACGGGGGGGGGAATGAGAGATACATCGGGGGGTGAGCTGCACATGGGGGGGGTTATGTTTACATAACTTTGTTGCCTTATGAAGCGCAGGGGGGGGGCCCCCAAAAATTTCTTGCACAGGGGCCCACTACAGTCTGTGTCCGCCCCTGTAACAGTTGTACTGGCAACTTCCTTCGTGTTGGTGTTACGGGGAACGGTTGCCTGCCTTCTGTCTGCGGCCAGCACACTGCTTCTTCCTGTCTGTTGGGGTGCTCTGCCTCCCTCCCCCTGTGTGCTGCTGTCCTCGCTCTGCATGTCCTCCTGCCAGGTTGGGTCAGTTAATATATCATCCATCACCTCGTCTTCCACTTCCGCACCCTGGTCCTCCTGACTTTCTGGCAATTGTGTCTCATCATCGTCCACCTCTTGTGACACTTTCCCACCTTCGCCTTCGTGTGACTGTGGCTGCTCAAAATATTTGGGCATCGCTACATGCGATCTCCTCTTGCCCTGCTTCAAGTGGACCAGGCGAGAGCCCCGAATCTATAAATGGAAAAGTGAACAGCTCTTTGGAGTGTCCAAATGTGGGATCAGTTGTCTCTGGGCACTCGGCATGGTGGGAGGAAGGAGGTTCAGGGTGAGGAATATGTGATCCAGACTCACGGCTACTGAGACTAGACCGTGTGGAAGACAGGGTGGTGGTGGTGGTGACTAAGTGACTGGAAGCATTATCTGCTATCCAACCAATAACCTTTTCACACTGCTCTGTGTTCAATAGTGGTGTTCTGCGGTCCCCTATTAATTGGGACAGGAAGGTCGAGCAAGAAGATGTGGGTGTTTGTTGTGGCACAATTTCAGCTAGCCCACAGCCTCGGCCTCTGCATGCACCATCACGTCCAGTTCCCTGTCCCTTGCCACGTGCCTTGCCTATTTTAAATGGAGGACAATATCTTTCACGCTCACTACAAATGGCTGAATTTGGAGCGAACTTATATGTGATCCGTGTGACGGACAAACCACAGTTTTAAATAGCTGGCCTGTAGATAATTATTTAGAACAGTAAATCGGTGTCAAAAACTTTGCTGACACACTGAAACATATTTTTAATGGAGGCCAGAAATGGCAGTATTTTCTGAAAACGTATATGTGATCCGTGTGATGGACAAACCACAGTTTTAAATAGCTGGATTTTTAGCGCTGTAATATGGAAAGGACCTGGCTATATTCTGCAGTGCCAACAAGCAAATGGTGCAGAAAAACGGTGTTCTCTGCATTGCTTTTTAAGCAAATAATGAGGATTAAGATCCAAAAAAAAATTATTCCTGGCCCCTGAGACCTTGGCCTATGTCTAGAAATATCTAACAGCAGCAGCAGACAGAACTGGAATGGAGTCTCTTGTGCTATATGCACTGCAGTCTGCTATATACCATGCCTGCCTATGTACACTGCCTGCCTGATATCTCTGCAGATGGATTAGTCCTCAGAAGGACTGTTTGTTGAGATGGATATGTGTCTCTAATATAGTTTGGTATACCTACACTAACTAGAAACAAGCAAATCTCTCCCTAGCTCAGCAGCACCTCTCCCTACACTGTCTGATTCCGGAGTGACTGTGACGAGCATGGCGGCGCCAGGTCTGATATAGACCTGATGACGCTGTGCGGCCTGCCAATCACTGTTATGCCACAACCAACATGGCTGTGGCATTACAGTGAGTGGCAGACAATCCCTGCATGTTCATTGGCTCTGTAAAGAGCGCCAAACATGCAGGGAGGAGACCCGAGCTCCCGCCGAGCAACCCCGGAATACTCGGAAATCTCACTGCTCGAGATGCTCGGGCGAGCATCGAGCAGTAGTGAGCATGCTCGCTCATCACTGGTGCCAAGTCCTGCTGGAGAATGAAATTTCCATCTCCAAAAAGTTTGATGGCAAAGGGAAGCATGAAGTGCTCTAAAATTTCCTGGTAGACGGCTGCGCTGACTTTGGTCTTGATAAAACACAGTGGACCTACACCAGCAGATGACATGGCTCCCCAAACCATCACTGATTGTGGAAACTTCACACTAGACCTCAAGCAGCTTGGATTGTGTGCCTCTCTTTTACACCACCGCGAGACACCGGGAAGACCGGACGCATCGGAGAAGGAGACTGGGGGCCATCGGAAGGTGAGTATAATGTTTTTTTGTTTTTTTTTGTACCATTTTTATTCTTTTTTTTTAACTAACTTGGTCACACTATATAAAATCCATGCCGGTTGCATGGATTTATATTGTGTGACCAGGTTGTCAAGCAATTTTCCATGTGATGCTAAAATCGCTTGGAAAGCGCTTGACAATCCACATGCGAAATCGCATGTGCAAAACGTGTGAAAAACGCTTGTCCCTGGCTGAAAAAACGCATGTAAAATCCGCGTGTTTTTTCTGCCAGGGAGATGCAGAAACGCTCAGGAAAGATGGATTTTGGTAAGACCTTACCTGTAAAATCCTTTTCAGCAAAGGAAGAAAGGGAGACACAGATTCATTACTAGTGGGTAGGCGGAGCCCCACAGGATAGTTCACCTCAGATTAGAAAAAGTGACGACCGGCCCCTCCAGCTTAGGCTTCTCCTACTCCCATGTCCTTCAGTCCGTACACAAGCTAAGGAAGAGCAGACAACACCAGCGGAACAACACAACCCCTTCTGAAAATGCGAGAGAACAGGTTATGCATATAACAGAAAAAACACACAGTCCCAGGCACTACTCACTGAACCTGACAACTGCGATGAGCTGGCAATGCTGGAACAGAGCCCTAGCGCGCCGACCCCAGCCCAGATGACCGCTATCAGAGAGGAGTTGCGCCGCATCTGGAAAACAATAATGCTCTTCTGCCATGGGAGGGTGCTGTGTCTCCCTTCCTTCCTTCGCTGAAAAGGATTTTACAGGTAAGGTCTTACCAAAATCTGTCTTTCAGCAGCAGAAGGGAAGAAGGGAGACACAGATTCATTACTAGTGGGACGTCCCAGAGCAGTCCAGAACTCAAGGGTGGGAAACAGTGGCAGAATCGCCAACACCCCAACAACATAGTCAAGCGCGCAACAAGCGCCAAAACTAGATAAGGAGAAAACCTAAACCACCGCCGCCTGCAGGACCCTGCATCCCAAGGCCGCATCGGCGGAAGCACTCACGTCCACTTTATAAAATTTTGTAAAAGTGTGAACGGAGTGCCAGGTAGCCACCCGGCAGAGATGCGCTGCCGAGGCCCCCTGATGAAAAGCCCACGACGAACCAACAGCTCTCGTGGAATGAGCTCGAACCTTAACCGGACAAGGCTCGCCCTTGAGCCGGTACGCTTCCAGGATAGCCAAATGTATCCACCGAGCTATAGTGTCCTTGGAGGCCCGCTGACCACGCCGACGACCAGCAGGAATCACAAAAAGAGAGTCCGACTTCCGAAACCCTTGCGTGATTGAAAGATAGAACTTCAAAGCCCGCACCAAATCCAACGAGTGCAAGGCTCGCTCCTTTGGACTTTTCGGATTTGGACAGAGGGAGGGCAACACAATGTCCTGATTGACGTGGAAATGCGACACCACTTTAGGCAGAAAATCGCCACGGGTACGAAGCACCACGCGATCCGGGTGGAACTCCAGAAAAGGGGGCGAGCAAGACAGTGCCGCCAACTCAGAAACCCTTCTCAAGGAGGTGACTGCCACCAGGAAGGCCACCTTCCAAGAAAGCAAGTAAAGCGTAGCTGAATCCATAGGCTCAAACGGCCCATGCTGAAGAGCCTCCAAGACTAGATTGAGCCGCCAAGGAGCCACAAACTCCCTCCGAGGCGGAAACTAATGTGCAACCCCGCGAAAAAACGAGCGCACATCTCTGCGCGAGGCAATAGCCTTCCGAAAAAGCACGGATAGTGCAGATACCTTACCCCGCAAGGTACCAACCGCCAGACCCTTGGCCAAACCACATTGCAGAAAAGCCAAGAAGTTGGGAATGGAAAAAACCCTCGGGTTCCTTGACGATCCAGAACACCATGAATAGAAGGCCTCCCAAGTTCTGTGATAAATCCTAGTCGTAGCTGGACCTCTGGCCGCCCGCAAGGTGGCAATGACCTCGGCCGAAAACCCACGACGGGTCAATATCTCGGTCTCAAGAGTCACGCCGTCAAACGAAGCGACTTCAGGTCCGGATGACGAATGGGCCCTTGGGTTAACAGGTCCGGGCGAAGAGGCAGTGGAAACGGAGGCGCCACCAGAAGAGACACCAGCGTTGAATACCTCGCCCTCCGCGGCCAATCCGGCGCCACCAAAATTGCCGGAATTTGTTCGAGTTTGATCCGCCCGACCACCAGAGGAAGTAAGGATACCGGCGGAAACACGTAGATCAGCTTGAACTGGTCCCACGGGACCACTAGAGCATCTACCGCCACAGCCTCTGGGTCCCTGTACCTGGACATGAACGTCGGAATCCTGGCGTTCAGCCTGGATGCCATCAAGTCCACCTGGGGAGTCCCCCAACGGGAGCACAGCAGTGCAAAAACATCCGGATGAAGACTCCATTCTCCGGGATCCACCTGCTCGCGACTGAGGAAGTCCGCCGTGATATTCAGCACTCCTGGGATGTGAATCGCGGAGATGGCTGGAACCCTGGACTCGGCCCATACCAGGATCCGCGAGACCTCCCATCATGAGTCTGGAACTCCTCGTCCCGCCCTGATGGTTGATATACGCGACGGCTGTCGCATTGTCCGTCTGAATCCGGACCGGCAGACCGCTCAAGGGGACCGTCCAATGTCGGAGGCAGATAAAAATTGCTCTCAACTCCAGGATGTTGATCGGCAGAGAGACGACTCCTCTGACGACCAGACCCCCTGAACCCAGAGATCGTTCCAAACCCCCCCCCCCAGCCAGTCAGGCTGGCATCGGTGGTAATGACCGACCACCGTGGGAGGAGGAAGGATTTCCCCAGGGATAAAGCCTGCGGACGTAACCACCATCCAAGAGACTCTCGCACCCTGCAGGAGATACTGACACAGCGATCTAGCGAAGCCGGCGATCGATCCCAACGGGTCAGAATAAGATTTTGGAGACCCCAGGAAAGAAATTGTGCAAACGGTACTGCTTCCATTGCCGCCACCATCAGACCCAGAAGGCGCATACACTTCTGAAGGGACATCGCCATCGCCGACCTCATATCCTGGACATGGTGACGAAGGTTCGCTTGTTTGTCCGGAGGCAGGGACACCACTGCCCGTACCGTGTCGAAATGCATCCCCAAGAACAGAATTGACTGCGATGGCTCCAATGACGACTTCTTCCAATTGACCAGCCACCCGAAGTCCTCCAGGTGCTGAAGGGAGAGATCGCGAGCTGTCACCGCCTCCTCCGCTGTGGGCGACACAATTAACAGGTCGTCCAGGTAGGGGAGAATCGTAACTCCTTGCCTTCGAAGGAGCGCCATGAGTGGCGCCAGAATTTTTGTGAAAACCCTGGGCGCCGAGGCCAACCCGAATGGTAGGGCCACAAACTGGTAATGGGCCTGACCTATGGCGAAACGCAGGAAGTGCTGGTGAGCCCTGCCGATAGGGACATGCAAATAGGCGTCGCGGATGTCGATCGACACCAAGAAATCGTACTGCGACAGGGCCGCCACGACAGAGCGAAGAGACTCCATACGGAATTTCCGGGTCCGGACATGAACATTCAATTCTTTGAGGTCCAGAATGGGGCGAAACTTGTCCTCCTTTTTGGGGACCACAAAAAGGTTGGAGTAAAACTCCCTTCCCCGGTCCTCCGGCGGAACCGGAACCACCACACCCTGCTGCAGAAGAGAGTCGACCTCCCGCAGCAGTGCGGCAGCCAGCTTGGGCTCGGACGGGAAGCGAGACTGACGAAACCTGTCCCGGGGTCGAGAATGAAACTCTATGAAATAGCCTGCCGACATAACCCGCGTTACCCAGGCGTCCGATACGTGGGACGCCCAAATCGACCTGAACTGAAGCAGACGACCTCCCACCCGAGAGCCCTCGATAGGGTTCATGGCGTCAGTCCGCCTTAGCAGGCGTTTTGTCAACCTCCCGTTTGTCTTGACGGAAATGTTGTTTCCAGGGTGTACTGGATTTCTGAGAGGTCTTCTTTCCGGAAGACGAGGGACCACCCGATCTCCAAGAGGGCTGACCGAACCGTCCCCTGGGCCGAAAGGGCTGACGACCACTACCGGCACTTGACTTGCCAGACGTAGAAGCCGCTGCTTTTCGCTGCGGCAAAGCCGAATCCTTGGCCTTGGCCTTAGCAATCAGCTCCGTGAGGTCCGAACCAAAAAGCTGACCGCCCTTGTATGCCAGGCTCAACAAACCTTGTTTGGATACCGCGTCTCCAGTCCACTGTTTAAGCCACAGTGCTCTTCTGACTGTGACGGCCGAGGATTGAGCCCTGGACAGAACCGAAGTAGTATCCAGCACTGCTTCCCTGCCATATCGGGCCGCCTCTTCCAACAGCTGGAAGAGCCTTTCCACCTGAGACAGCGGAGACCCATCTTGCCACGCCGTCCGCAGCTGATCCAACCACCGCAGAGAAGCCTCACCAGCCCACCTGGCCCCCAAGGCCGCTCGGAATCCATGACCCCCGGCCTCGTAGATGGACTTCACCGCTAACTCCGTCCTTCTGTCCAGCGGGTCCTGTAGACTCGCCTTCCCTTTAACAGGAAGCAAAGAGGATTTGCTCAGCTGAGACAATGGCACGTCCACTTCAGGCGAGGGGACCCAATTAGCGATCGTCTCCGAGGAGCAGGGGTACAGGGCATCAAAAAACCGCATCCCCTGGAAGCGTTTATCCGAACACAGGCGTTCCTTCTCCACCGCCTCATTAAGTTCATTGTGCGCCGGCAGCGTCGAACGAGCCCGACGCGACTCCTGATACAGCCGGGCCGACTTGCCAGGGCGCCTCGTCACCTCTTCAGACAGCTGTAACGCTTCCCGCATAGCCCCAATAAAAGCGTCCACGCGGCCCGAAAGCGAAGCGGATCGACCCTGCCGATCCTCTTCATCAGAATCGGAAATCTCACCATCAGAGTCTGTCGGTGATTCCGAAACCTCCGACACACTGCGCGGAGGAGACGGCGCCACCACAGGCCTGTGGCATTTCTTGCCTCGTGACGTCGTTTGGGACTTAGCTGATACCCAATGACCCAGGAGGTCCGACAGACTGTCAATGGAGCGAGTGAGCCCTTCCACTTTAACATCACTGAGACCCCCGACCAGTGTCGAGCCTGACGCCGTCGAAGACCCCGGCGTATCAGATACGAATGACCGATCCTGAAGCGGACCGGGAGAGAGGTCCGCGCCCCCTGGTCCCTGATCCGACATGCCCCCACACAGTTGCGAGCGTCGCGGATAAGGCGGTAATAACCCCTTACAATGGGTACAGTAACCGAGGAAGTGTGATCCCGCTACCACAGCCTGTTCCTCGCAAAAAAATCACCAAGCACTGAAGGGTTAAAGCTCCTCCAGAGGGAGAGAGCTACCCCAGCTGCCTGCAGAGCAAAAGTTAACCTACAGACTAGGGAGATGCGCGCTCTGATCCCAGAAGCGTGCACTCCAGAACAGGTTAACTGCCTTGATGAGGCCAGACCCCTCAGAAGGGGTTAATGCTGCTGACCACACAATACCCCTTTGCCTTAAAAGGACAGAGGTGTGCGGGTCCCAGGGCCTTCTCAGCAGGGAGATAGCAGCGCTGGATATAGCACACCCTGTCTGCCTTAACAGGCCAGCAGTAAGGTGCTCTGCGCTGCAATAGTGAGCAAACGGAACCTTCTGCTTTAAAAGGCAGAAGTGACTCACCAGCTGGCCGCGATGACTGCTCTTCTCTGGGGAGGTGTAGAGAGCGGGGAGCAGGGAGCAGGAGGCGCTTCACGTGGAAATGGACGCCGGCCGAAGGACCCAGGAGAAGAAGAAGGGGCTGGGTCAGCTCCAGCGCGCGCTTTCCGAGCGCTTCCTGTCTGAGGATAAGTGACAGGGAGCAGAGAAACGCGAAGCCACGCCCCCCCACCGTCACACACTAACGGAGCCCGCGCTTCCCCGTCCCTGCTCCCCTGCTAGCAGAGACATCTCCAAACGCCGAATGCAGCGGTGATCCCCTGTAATGGACAAAACTGCAGTCACACATGTACAGTAAGAGCGGCAGCCGCAGCAGCCGCTGAAGCACTCCGAACTGATGAGCACTTACCCAGCTGAGCGCCACAGGGACCCCCAGGGATGTGTGGCGCCGTGGCCCTTTGCTCACCCTCACGGCAGAGCGCGCAGGGATCCCAAGAAGCGGTGTGCATCTCCGCCAGGGAGCGCCCTGTATCCCCCGGGGCCGGCAGGCTTCTGCGTGGACCTCCTTAGGGGGTACGCAGATCCGCCAGGGGAGGGTCAGGGGTCCCAGCAGCGCCGAGACCCCCTGAGACCTCTAGACCACTGGGGGTCCAGGTCTCCGGGAATGTAAAATAAAAAATTCTTCTGAGGAGCTGCAAAGGCAGCGACTATCCTCTGCGACCTCAAATTTAAAACTGAAGGACATGGAGTAAGAGGAGCCTAAGCTGGAGGGGCCGGTCGTCACTTTTTCTAATCTGAGGTGAACTATCCTGTGGGGCTCCGCCTACCCACTAGTAATAGATCTGTGTCTCCCTTCCTTCCCTTCTGCTGCTGAAAAATCCGGAGCAATTCTGCATCGTTGGCACATAGCCTTAATCCTGTTTTCAATATCATTACTGAATAAGTTGAATAGTGGGCCCAGCACTGAACCTTGGGGTACACCACTGATAACCGGAGACCATTCAGAGTAGCAGCCATTCACCATAAATCTGTGGGTGCGATCTTTGATCCAGTTTTCGGTCCAATTACAAACCTTATTTTCTAAACCTATAGACCTTAATTTATTCATTAGACTTCTTTGTTGGTCAAATGCCCTTTTAAAGTCCAAAAACTGCTATATCTACAGCTACATATTTTTGGGGCATTTACTCACGTGTTGATTTAAACAAATCAGGTTAATCTGACAACTTCTCTTCCGGGAGGTTTTCTTTTTTGCTGAAGCCCCCCTGAGATTTACACTGAGTTAGGAGGTAGTTTACGGCATAGTCTCGTGAAGTCCCACGAAATAGAGCTTCATCTCCTAGGTCACAGCTTTTCCTGGTTGTCATTGTGACTGAACAGATGTTACCTTTTTTTCTTTTTTGTTATCAAGCCAACTACTGCTGTAAGCCTTCGGCAGTGCAGTCGGCGGGCCTTGGGTCAGCCATTTTGTGCTGACTGTCAAACCACCCAACACAGCTGCTCGATGTCAGCTTCATCTGCTGCCCTTATACCGCTAAGTGAAGTCAGACGATGGCGGTTTGTGTTTTATACCTTCCAAATATAGAGACTTAGAGGAAATGATGACAAAACAGGAAAACACATTGACTTTTACCCTAAGGCTATGTGCACATGAAGTCTATGTGCCCAGAATCCACCTGTAAAAGTGCCACATAGCCTAAAAAACTTAACTGCTTTATTTTGCTTATGTGCATTGTAAGGAAACCTGGCGGTTCACGTCCTTTCAGAGATTGGTGCATGAGCAGAATTTACATGTTTTTTTACAGAACATTGTTGCGAACCTTGCCTTCTTATGTTACTTTATATGTGTGAGGGGCTCAGGGTGGTAGTTGTGGCGAGGAGCTGCTGCGTTCCCACACCCTGGCTCTCCTGTGCTGTGCGTGTGGTGCAGAACACTCACGTTTTGTTGACAGATCTTTGCTGTCTTCGTTTTTTCCACCTCAGGAACTGCCGCACACACATTTAGGGACTTCCATTCCATTTTATAAAAAAGAACTTTACTTGAACACTTGAAATCAACTTCATACAGCATGCAGCATTGATCACATACTTTTCCAGGGTTACCGTCCGATGCACCGCATGTAATGATGTTCACTGTCCGTTTGTCCTGAGCTGTCCCTTCCATAGTCAACCTTCTTGGCCTATGAGACACTCGCAGCTCTAAGAATCCAGTACTGTCTTTGTACTATTTCCCGTCTGACTTCCCCTTCTGGGAAGATTTCTGAACACACACTTCTCTGTGACTTCTGTGGACCGTAGGCTCCGAACATTAAGGAAATATCTGCTTCAGAGTTTCTGACTGAGGCTTCTTTGCTGCTGGACAGACCGTGCCCCCGGCACCCCCTGGACCACCAACTGGACCACCAACTACTATGCTGTCACATCTTCTTCACTCCCACTAGAACTGCCTGCAATCAGGAAGTGTCTCAGTTCTTCACTGAACCTGCTCCTCCCACACTGGAGCAGCTCCTAAACCCCTTAACTCTTTCCTAACTTACAACTACATCTTCTCAAAGCTATAGTACCCACTTCTGCGCTACTCTTCTACTAATCTAATACTCTACCTGCACTGAGCTATACTGACCCTGTAACTGACACATCAGACAGTTGGTCATAACACATACTCATATATAATACAGGGTATAACATTATGTGCAAGCAGAGGGAGAAGTTGCATGACCGTCCTGGTCACCCTCCTACATATGTATACTGTATATTTAGCATGATGAATCATTATTTTGATTTTTGCCTGAATAGACCACAATTTTAGTAATTTGGTATATACAAGAAGTAGACTAGTTACTCACAGTAAAAAATTGTGAAAATATTTTTTGGGCAGTGGCAAGTAAGATGGTACCAATTTGAGTAGTGAAGTTGAAGTTTTCTCATGAAGACTATTCCAATCAATATGCCCTTGTCACAGAAGTACCGCGACATAGAGTGATCGCCTCTATTTCAGGGGTCAGAAGATCGCAGTGTTTGGCTACACGCATGCCTAAACTAGTTGGATTCACTTTGCCTTCTAGTTAGCTGTGCAGATATCCCTTGTTCCGGTGCTCCAAGGGTTAAGCATTTCTGATGGCCTCCTAAAGCTTCCCTTCCTGAGTTATCTCAGCAGTTCTGATTTCTCCACTCCCCTCTGGTATAAGTTCTCACCTCTTAGCTTGGTTAGTTGCCAGTGATAGCTTGCTATATCTTGGAATTGATTTGGAGCTATGAGCCGTGGAAATAGAAGATATTTCGGAGTTGTCTCCGAAGATTGCTGTTTGGAAGTTTGTCTATTGTCTTCCTAATCTTGTCCGCTGTCTTCCTAGGGAAAGACAAGGTGAAAGAACCCGTCTAGGGACGTCAGGTAGCTCAGGTCTGCGCAGTGCAAGTTTCAGAGGTTGCCCTTCCCATTCGTCTCACCGTGCACCATCCGGCTCCTTGGTGGAGCGTGACATCCCTATTAGGACATTTGTATACATGAAACCTCAGAACCGAAAAGACAAAGAGAAGAAATTCTTGATGCAATAAGTGAATTTTATTTTGATCTGGCAAGTGATAGATATGGTCCCAACGTTTTGGCCGACACCGGTCTTTATCAAGGGCATCTATAATAAGAGCCTGCTTTTTGCCGCATTCACATACCCTATCCTGGGTCTTACAGATGTCCTTGATAAAAACCAGTGAGGGTCAAAACGTTGGACCATATGTGTCACTTGCCATATCAAAATAACATTCACTTATTGCAGTAAGAATTTCTACTCTTGATCTTTTTCGATGCTGGGGTCATTTCCTCAAGCACGTACACCTTCACAGTAGTGTTGCCGGTCTTCTTCTCCCCTATTAGGATATTTGGACATCATAAAGGGGCATCATACAAACGCGAAACCCCTCTAGGAGCCAGAGTGAGGAGTCACACTTTAGGAGCTTCTCCCTTTCTGGAATCCCCAAGTTCTCCTTGTATTCCTTGGTCAGCCATTCATCTAATTGGCTTCTCTATATTGCAGAATAACCTCTTTGGTGGAGGCACCAGGACAAATTCGTTAAATCAGGTTTCATGTGTGTAGTCCACAACTTTCAGTTCGCTAGAGTGCGGAAGGGATAAAAGAGTTGTCAAAGTCAAGAGGAGTTAAAATGCAGTTCATGTTCACAAACATGGAAATAGAAGTAGCTTTAGTAAAAGAAAGATAAGGCTAGGTTCACACTTATAGAGCACTAGGTCGGGGTTTCCATCTGAATGCCCCAAAAATGATATTTTGATGGCAACCGCAACTGAGCCATTCACTTGAATGAAGCCAACTGAGTCACTATGGACAGTATGTGGCCTCCGTCCTGGCGGATATGAATGTTTGAAATGATGAATACTGCCAAGACAAAGGTCATATATTGTCCACGTTAACGCCATTGACTTTAATCAAGTGAATGGCTCCATTTGGGCTGCATCAGGGTTCCCATCATAATACAGTTTTTTGGGGATTCTGAACGGAAACCCCAACATAATAATCAGCGTAGAGCATTGTAGGGAGGCCATTTCAAAGCTTTCATTACATACAAGTACTAATGACACAGACACACCAATGTTCGATACAGGGCTGAAGAAACACTTGGTCATGCGGGCCACATGTTTTTTAGATAGATTGTTGAAAATTGTTAAAATTGATTGCATATTGTCAGTGGCTGCACAGTTTTCCTGGATATCCTGTAAAAACCGTCCAGTCATTAAAAAAAATAATAATAATGAATGGAATAATTATTTTTTAACAATCTATCTGAAGACCATGTTGACTTGCATAGGCGTGGCAATTTCGGCCATATTCTCAGCCACCCCATTCTTGGTCAGTGTGAGATTTACTGACCTAACCAGTTGATGCACGTGGTGACACCTTTGTGCTTCCCGTTATCCACCGGTTTGTAGAAGTGATCAGGAATGATCATTTAACACTTTCAGCCTCCGTCTTCTACTCTATTATCAGTAATACCAGGATAGAGTCTTTTCATGAAATTGCAAAAGTGGTGAACACGAATACAGAGAAGTCTGAGCTGTGTCTTACCCGAGAGCGAGATTGTAAGCTGAAGTTCTAATGATTACTGCTTGTTAAAGGTGAATTAATGTCTGGATTTCATGCTCCAGTTCTAGTGGCTTATATCTCAACCACATTAATGTGCATCTGGCATACAGGATGTTCCTAGGTGCTGTATTGTTGCATATTTCACACTGAGCCTTCTGAAAGCCCTGTACATGTGGGAGGGTTGAAATGAGGACAGCTAAAATGGGCAATTTACATTTTTAACTTATATACTCAATTTATGCAATAATTAATTCTCTTAATAAAACAAGAAAAAAAAATTATTTAAAATGCAAGTTATTGAATTGGTATGCAAAATGTGAATTATTGAGTTATTATGGAATTACAATTGCATTTGGGGGCATTTTCAAGAGAATAATTATGATTATGTTCTGTACAATGCGATCATGCGCTATTCTATAACAACGATGTACTATATACCGGCAGCTATCTTTCCCGACTCTCCCAAGCGCTTATGTGTTCTCCACAAGAGAGACGCTGCCAGACTTGTGTACAAGGCATCATGAAATCTGAAGATTACCAAAGCATTTTGGGTTGCAATGTAGTGCCCAGTGTGAGAAAGCTGGGTTTGCGTCCTAGGTCATGGATCTTCCAGCAGGACAATGACACCAAGCATATGTCAAGAAACACCCAGAAATTAATGGAAACAATGCGCTGGAGAGTTCTGAAGTGGCAGCAATGAGTCCGGATCTAATCCCATTGAACACCTGTCGATAGATCTTAAAATTGCTGTTGGGAGAAGACACCCTTCTATTAAAAAGTCCTGACAGCTTTACCAAGTCTGAGAAGACACTATAGACCAGGGGTCTCAAACTCGGCTGGGTATATGGGCCGCACATGGAAAAAATTTGAATTTGGGGGGCCGCATTCTTTGTTCAATGTGACATTTTTAGTGATACCATTTTTTTTGTATACACCTTTTGAACATTTTTGCCGTGTTTATTTTTTATGGCTTTGGTCGTTATGGATGTGGCGATAATAAACGTGCACTTTTTTGTGTTTACTTTAGTTTACATATAAAACAGCATTTTTAGTGCCCAATATTTTTTCATGCTTTATTTTATTTTTTATTTTTTTTTACAATTTTATTTCCCCCAATTGGCCACATACAGTAATATTGTCTTACAATTAGCATCATATAGTAATAATGGAAAACATCTTGTAGTAATGTTCCCCATCCAAGTCCCCATCTTGTACTAATGTGCCCCATCCAGGTCCCCATCCTGTGGCTATGTGCCCCATCCAGGTCCCCATCCTGTGGCTATGTGCCCCATCCAGGTCCCCATCTTGTGGCTATGTGCCCCATCCAGGTCTCCATCTTGTGGTTATGTACCCCATGCAGGTCCCCATCCTGTGGCTATGTGCCCCATCCAGGTCCCCATCCTGTGGCTATGTGTCCCATCCAGGTCCCCATCTTGTGGCTATGTACCCCATCCAGGTTTCCATCTTGTGGCTATGTACCCCATCCAGGTCCCCATCCTGTGGCTATGTGCCCCATCCAGGTCCCCATCCTGTGGCTATGTGTCCCATCCAGGTCCCCATCTTGTGGCTATGTACCCCATCCAGGTCTCCATCTTGTGGCTATGTACCGCATCCAGGTCCCCATCCTGTGGCTATGTGCCCCATCCAGGTCCCCATCCTGTGGCTATGTGTCCCATCCAGGTCCCCATCTTGTGGCTATGTACCCCATCCAGGTCTCCATCTTGTGGCTATGTACCCCATCCAGGTCCCCATCCTGTGGCTATGTGCCCCATCCAGGTCCCCATCCTGTGGCTATGTGTCCCATCCAGGTCCCAATCTTGTGGCTATGTACCCCATCCAGGTCTCCATCTTGTGGCTATGTACCCCATCCAGGTCCCCATCCTGTGGCTATGTGCCCCATCCAGGTCCCCATCCTGTGGCTATGTGTCCCATCCAGATCCCCATCTTGTGGCTATGTACCCCATCCAGGTCTCCATCTTGTGGCTATGTACCCCATCCAGGTCCCCATCCTGTGGCTATGTGCCCCATCCAGGTCCCCATCCTGTGGCTATGTGTCCCATCCAGGTCCCCATCTTGTGGCTATGTACCCCATCCAGGTCCCCATCTTGTGGCTATGTACCCCATCCAGGTCCCCATCCTGTGGCTATTTGCCCCATCCAGATCCCCATCCTGTGGCAATGTTCCCGATCCAGGTCCCCATCTTGTGTCTATGTGCTCCATCCAGGTCCCCATCTTTTGGCAATGTTCCCCATCCTGGCGCCCATCTTGTACTAATGTGCCTCATCCAGGTCCCCATCTTGTGTCTATGTGCTCCATCCAGGTCCCCATCTTTTGGCAATGTTCCCCATCCTGGCGCCCATCTTGTACTAATGTGCCTCATCCAGGTCCCCTCTTGTGGCTATGTGCCCCATCCAGGTCCCCATCTTGAGGCTATGTGCCCCATCCAGGTCCACATCTTGAGGCTATGTGCCCCATCCAGGTCCCCTCTTGTGGCTATGTGCCCCATCCAGGTCCCCTCTTGTGGCTATGTGCCCCATCCAGGTCCCCTCTTGTGGCTATGTGCCCCCTGTGCTGTTCTTCACACACATAAAATAGAAAAAAAAGATGATTCTCACCTGTCCTCCGTTCCCTCGGCGTCCTTCCTGCAGATGTGGCCCGCAGGCACCACAGTGTCCGACCCCTTGACGATCCCGACCTGGTCCAGGAGGAGCCTCCGACAGCAGCGCTGCATTGCCGCACAGAGACTGTCTCCCAGCACAGCACTTCCAATGTCAGCCGCCGGCCAATCAGAGGCCAGCAGCTGACATCTGCATATGGCAATGACGTCATACTCGCTGCGCCGACACGCAGATATCAGCTGCTGGCCTCTGATTGGCCGGCAGCTGGCATTGGAAATGCAGTGCTGGGAAACAGTCTCTGTGTGGCAATGCAGCGCTGCTGTCGGCGGCTCCTCCTGGACCTGGTCGGGATCATCAAGGGGTCTGTGCCTGCGGGCCGCATAAAGCAGCCTCAGGGGCCGCATGCGGCCCGCGGGCCGCGTGTTTGAGACCCCTGCTATAGACAATTCTTCTTTGAAGCGGGGACTGAGGTTTTTTAGAGAAACGCAACAGAGCAGATACAGAAGACATGTTAGTTGAAGCACTCAGACACGCGCCGGTGTCCAGAAACCTGTCGGTGGCCCCAGACTGCAGTATGGGGGCTTTTTATACATAGCTAGACAAAGGAAACTACATACTGCGGCAAAAGACGTATGTTAGAACAAATTGTGCAATGACACAACATGACAACATTTATGAGTATTTCCTATAAGTCTCCATATTCCTTTTAGCTAATGTCATTACTCACATCACTGCTCTTAGCCTATTCATTCTGGGGAGAGCCTCAGCTCTTTAGCTGCAAAGTTAGTTGATTGTCCAAGATGGCCGCTAGCCACAACATGGCTGTTTAGCTTATTATGGCTGACAATTCTCTTACACCATCTAATATGAGAGACCTGGAGCAGTTTGCAAAAGAAGAGTGGTCCAAAATTCCAGTTCAGAGGTGTAAGAAGCTTGCTGATGGTTATAGGAAGTGATTGATTGCAATGTATTTATTCCAAAGGGTGTGCAACCAAATATTAAGTTGAGGGTGCAAACAATTTTGTTCGGCCCATTTTTGGGGTTTTGTGTAAAATGATGTCCAATTTCTCTGTTTATTTGCATTGCTCCAATTCACACAAAGGAAATAAACATGTGTATAACAAAATGTGTAATTGCAATAATATTTTGGGAGAAACACCGTATTTTGCAGACTACTGTATAATAAGACGCACCAGACGTGAAGACGCACCCCAAATTTTGAGGATGTAAAAAGGAATTATTTTTTTTTTTATCAAATGGAGTTATGTCTTATATTCCGAATTTGCGGTAGCTTACCGGGGGGGCAGCAGATTTAGTGTGGAGTTACAGGAGGCAGGGTTGCTGCGGCAGGAGTGGGGTGATGCTGCGAACCTCAGGCTGGAGGAGGGGGTGTCTCGGTGGTGCGAGGCTGCGGGCCCTGGGCTTCAAGAAAATGTCTGAGGTAGGAGCGGCGTCCATTGATTTCCTGGCAATGGGCTTCAGGAAAATGGCCGCCGGAGACAGCACACTGCCGAGAAATCAGTGGACTCCGCTCCTGCCGCGGACATTTTCTTGAAGCCCAGAGTCTACAGCCTCGCATCGCCAGCACACCCCCTCCTCCCCGCTTGGGGCCCGCAGCATTGCTCCACTCCTGTCCCAGCGATCCTGTGTTCTACAAATTAGAACTATGGCGCTAACCTGCTAATACATTAAATTAGACAATTATAATACTTGAAGGTGTTGGTCACTTTACCATAAGGACACAATTCTTAGGGTATGTTCCCATAATGTTTTATTTCAGGTGGCCAAAAACATAAATTTTTGAAGCAAATAAAGCTTTGGGAAACTCTCCTTTTCTCTCTTCTTTTTTTTTGTACATTTTTTTTAGAGTTTTCTTGTCTTTTCCTGAGCATTTTTTCAGTGTTTTTGACTGCCACCTTTTTTTTATATAACGTTTTTCCAGTGTTTTTGAGCCTTCTTTTGCACTGGTGTTTTCCAAGTTTTTTTTTAACTCCATTCCAACAATGAAGCAACCACGAATGAAAACCTTAGCAAAAAACACTCAAAAATATGCCCGGGTATCTTTTGGGCCTTCCTGTTGGCTTTTATTGTAACGTATAGAGAGTGGAAGATGCCTGAAGAATTGTCCGCTTGCTTCTTTTAACCGCTTGGCATCTTTGGAAACCTTAAGCGGTTAAAAGATTCTCAAAATCCAGAATATACAGCTGGTGAAATAAGTTTTGAACACATCACCAATTTTCAAGGTAAATATACTTCTAAAGGTGCTATTGACATGAAATTCTCTTCCAGCAGTTAAAACCCCAGCAATCATACATATATCTTGTGGATATAATATCTTTTTTTCATGGGATTTTTAATGATTGTTTTGAGACAAGACTTCAGACGATGTATATGGAACCTTTGATGGGCTCCATAAAGTGGACTAGGACCTGTTTTGAAGCCCCGTGGTCTTGAGTAGGGTTTCAATCATTCTTATAATGCAGGAGGGAATTGATGAGTTAGCTTCGAAGCTTTAAGCTAAGTTCACACTTCACTGATGTGTCACGGATTCTGCACCGCAAATCCACAGCACTTTACAGAACAATACAAGTAAATAGGTTTTAGAAAAATCCTATTCAGACGTTGCGAAAAAAAATCTTTATGGTGCATATTTCTAATCTGCAGCACACGCATTATTATGTGGATTTTCATTGCAGTTTTCACCCTATTTAATGCTTAATAAATGAAGTAGGGTGAAATCCGCAATAAAATCCTCAAGTATCAGATGCGGATTTTGTCTCTAGATTTGTAACAAAATCCAGAGCTGAAATTTTCCGCAAAGTACATAGCCCTGCAGACTTGTTCTCTACTTTTTTTTATGGCATATTCCATTTCGACTATTTTCTTTTGCTTTCCTTAAAGGGAATCTGTCAGCAGGTTTTTTTTGCTATGTAATTTGAGAGCACCATGATGTAGAAGAAACCCTGATTCCAGCGATGTGTCATTTACTAGGTTGTGTCTTCTGCTGTTTCTGTACAATCAGTGTATTATCAGGAGGAGGTTATGACTACAGGAAAAATGGGCTCGTGCCTCCTAGTCCAACCAGCACTGATTAGCAACTATGTCACTATATAATGCACACAGAAAGCTGTGGTGTGGTCGGGGTTATACACAGCTCAACATATGATCTCTGCTAGATCTGCAGCAGAAAAAAACTATGACTTTCATAACTCCTGCTCACAGTAAATTTAAAGGGGTTTTCCCACAAACAAAAGTTAATTTTAATCAAAAGATCTTGGAATAATAATAACTTCCACAATTGGATGTGTTTAAATAAAATGTTCCTGTGCTGAGATAATCTTATAAATGTGTCCCTGCTGTGTACTGTGTAATGGCTGTGTCTGACTGTACAGTGGCATGGCCTGATCATACCACATGTCCTGGGCGGGGGGGGGGGGCAAAAGAGTATACAGACATTACAGCACAGGATCACAAATGATTCTTTTTGTGAGGTAAAACATTTCCCTGCCTGTTTTTAAACAATGTTTTACTTAAAGAATCAAAGAAAGAATAATTTGTGACCCCCTGCTGTAATGTCTGTATACTCCTTTGCTTCCTCCCCTGCCCAGGAGATGTGGTATGATCAGACCATGTTCCTGTACGGTCAGACACAGCCATTACACAGTACACAGCAGGGGCACATTTATAAGATTATCTCAGCACAGGAACATTTTATTTAATCACATCCAATTGTGGAAATTATTATTATTCCAAGATGTATTGATTAAAATCAACTTTTGTTTGAGGAGAAAACCCCTTTACGCAATATATCGCAGGAATCAGGGTTTCTGCCCCTACATTATGCTACTTTCAGATTACATAGCAATATCCTGCTCACAGATTCCCTTTAATAAAAATAAAAGAATAGATAAAACAATAAAATAATTTAATAAAAAGAAAAAGAAAGGATGGTGGCCTGATTAAGGTTGGAATAAACAATATTAGGAAGGAAACTGCGTATCTAATCAATCAGAAAGAAATTATTTTTAGTATTTCTCCATTTGATTTTTTTTGATGGAGGGACAATGTCATTATTTTTCCTTTTTTTTTCTATATTGTAGATTTGTATCCTTTATATGATTATTTTAGGCCAGGGTTCTCTTAAGTTTTTTTTAAAAAATTAGGAATAAAAAAAAAAAAAAGCTTTTGCACAGAATTTCAGGCCTGAAAAACAGCAGGATCATATAAGATGGGATTTTAATTTATGTCTAGATTTAACATGTTTGCCTGCACTTATAATGGAAAGCAGAATATTGCAGTATGCTTCTCACTTATCCTCCTCTCCAACCACAATATGAGCACTAATTTACATCTGAATGCACATCATTTACATCTGAACACGCACTGATGGGTGTATGTGCATATAGGTTCACCCTGGGCTGCCTGTATGTATAGGCCTCTGCTCTGCCTATAGGTAGGCCTGACCCTTATACTAATGCAGGAGCCTCCGTAACTGAATCCAGTATTTACAGCAGTTAGTAAAGAACAGAATTCACCTAAATCACATTAATGTCCAAAAACACGACATCAATTCATTAATTCATCCCGGTAACGACTTTGGTAAATTAAGTGGAACAGTTGGAAGCAAAAGTTTTTGTCCCAAGTTGAACATTTCAGGGTCTGGGGAGATCTGAGCCTTACACCTTTATACTGCTTTGCATAACTTAATAATCAGTTACACGTTTCACCAGGAAGCCGGTTATGACTTTATTAAGTGGATAAGACTTGGCGAGTGAGACTTCCCCGCAGTATTCAGATCTCCTACCATTGAATTACATTCCGCTAATTAAAAGCATGACCCATTAGTCTTCTTCTCCAGAGTGACATATCTCTCCATGTTGTTCTTGCATTTCCACTTTACAGACTATTTTAAATGGAAATCTCACAACCCCGTGAGAACTTAGATATTTTTTTATAACTCCTAAACAACATGGTACCAGGTTTCTTTGTATAGTGACTGTTTGCCATTGTTCTGGGCTCGTGAAAGAGTGTAAATCAATCATTGTTCTCCCATGCTTTAGGTCAACGTACCATTTTTCTTGGACATCACATAATAATACAGCATCATGCTGAGACCCCAAGCATCGGTGCACCCGTGTTCTGGGAAATTAATTGGCAGTAAACCCTTGTTCTGGGGCATTAATTAATTCTGGAAATCCAGGTGTCAATGTATCCTTGTTCTGAAGCCACAATTATAAGTGTATCCTTGATTTGGATCTCTAAGTGTCAGTGTTTCCTTGTTAAGTGTCCTAAATGTCAATGTTCCTGCAACCCCAGGTATTAGCATTTTTTTGTTCTGGAGCCCCAAGTGTAAGTGTAATCTTGTTCTTGAGCCCCAAGTGACAGTATATCCTTATTTTGGAGCCCCAATTGTAAATATAACCTTGTTCTGGAGCCCCAATTGTCAGTATATCCTTGTTTTGGAGCCACAAGTGTGAGTGTATTATTTTTCTAGCGCCCTAAATATCAGTATATGCTTGTTCTACACCCCTATGTGTTAGTTTATACTTGTTCTGGATCCCCAAATATCAGTATATACTTGTTCTACACCCCCAAATGTCAGAATATCCGGGTAGTGGAGCACTAATTGTCAGTATATCCTTGTTCTAGAGCCCCCAAGTGTTAGTGTATTCTTGCACTGGAGCCCCAAGTGTCAATATAACTTTGTTCTGGAAACGCATGTGTCGGTATGTTCTTGTTCTGGAGACCCTAGTGTTAGAATATCCTCGTTTTAGAGCCCCAAGCATCAGTGTACACTTGCACTACAGTGCTAAATATCCGTGTATCTTTGTTCTGGACTACCACTTGAAGCTCGTCAAGAGAATGCCAAGAGTGTACAAAGCAGTCATCAAAGCAAAAGGTGGCTACTTTGAAGAACCTAGAATATAAGACATATTTTCAGTTGTTTCACACTTTTTTGTTAAGTATATAATTCCACATGTGTTAATTCATAGTTTTGATGCCTTCAGTGTGAATGTACAATTTTCATAGTCATGAAAATACAGAAAAATCTTTAAATGAGAAGGTGTGTCCAAACTTTTGGTCTGTACTGTATATATATATATATATATGTTGTATGTATTTGTATATATATATACAGGGTGGTCCAAAAGTAGGTGGCCAGAAAATAATAACATTTATTTTGATTTATATATAAAATTATATTTACTAACACAAGCATAACATTGACCATTAAATTTTATTCTGAACAATAATACAAAAGCCCTTAAATTTTATCAACGCAGGCGCTCAAACTGTTTTCCATTACAAGTTGCACAGCTTTGAAGTCGCCTCTTACGCTTCAACAAACTTTTTTACACAAGTCTCTTTGGGTATTAATTTCTTGAAATGCATCTCTTATGTAATTTTTCAAATCGCTGACACTTTTTGGTTTTCGACTATAAACTTTGTCCTTGAGTACTCCCCAAAAGAAAAAATCCATTGGGGTCAAGTCTGGTGAACGTGCCGGCCAATCAAGAGGGCCTCTTCAGCCAATCCATTTATTAGGAAATGTTTCATCAAGATACTCGCGGACTACTCTTGAATAATGTGGAGGGGCCCCATCTTGTTGGAAATAAAGACTTTTTTTTCAAAGAGTCTGTGAGGAATGAAAAGTGGAATCTGATTGGTTGCGAAGGGCAACTGAGCCAGTTTCACTTTACACCATGTTTGATAAATCTCCCCCTTCATAATCTTATTACACTTTCTGTCCACCTACTTTTGGACCACCCTGTATATGTATGTATATATAGATAAAATATATTGAGGCAGCACTCCAGATAGAATCAATTCTTGGAAAAAATGGACTTTATTGAGCCCAAATGGCAACATTTCGGTTCACAGAACCTTTCTCAAGGCTTGAGAAAGGTTCTGTGAAGTGCTATCTGGAGTGCTGCCTCAATATATTTTTTCTATTAAGATGCAATGTGAACAGGTTGCTTGGAGGCCTGGCACCCACTGTGAGTATATGTGAAATGGTGCTGTTCCAACATATCTTTTATATATATATACGAAATATATAATATATATAAATATATAATATCGTATATATATAGAAAAGATACGGTATGTATATATACAGTCCAGACCAAAAGTTTGGACACACCTTCTCATTTAAAGATTTTTCTGTATTTTCATGACTTTGAAAATTGTACATTCACACTGAAGGCATCAAAACTATGAATTAACACATGTGGAATTATATACTTAACAAAAAAGTGTGAAACTACTGAAAATATGTCTTATATTCTAGGTTCTTCAAAGTAGCCACCTTTTGCTTTGATGACTGCTTTGCACACTCTTGGCATTCTCTTGATGAGCTTCAAGAGGTAGTCACCGGAAATGGTTTTCACTTCACAGGTGTGCCCTGTCAGGTTTAATAAGTGGGATTTCTTGCCTTATAAATGGGGTTGGGACCATCAGTTGTGTTGTGCAGAAGTCTGGTGGATACACAGCTGATAGTCCTACTGAATACATAGTAACATAGTTTTTAAGGTTGAAGGAAGACTAAGTCCATCTAGTTCAACCCATAGCCTAACATGTTGATCCAGAGGAAGGCAAAAAAAAGCATGTGGCAAACACTAAGCTCCACATTGGGGAAAAAAATTCCTTCCCGACTCCATACGACAATCAGACTAGTTCCCTGGATCAACGCCCTATCAAGGAATCTAGTATATATAACCTGTAATATTATACTTTTCAAGAAAGGCATCCAGGCCCTTCTTAAATTTTATTAGTGAATCACTCATTACAACATCATGCGGCAGAGAGTTCCATAGTCTCACTGCTCTTACAGTAAAGAATCCCCGTCTGTGATTATGATTAAACCTTCTTTCCTCCAGACGTAGAAGATGCCCCCTTGTCCCCATCTCTGGCCTCAGAGTAAAAAGATCAGTAGAAAGGTCTTTGTACTGTCCCCTCATATACTTGTACATAGTAATAAGATCACCCCTAAGCCTTCTCTTTTCCATAGTAAATAACCCCAAGTGTAATAACCTGTCTTGGTATTGCAGACCCCCCAGTCCTCTAATAACCTTGGTCGTTCTTCTCTGCACTCTCTCTAGTTCAGCTATGTCTTTCTTATACACCGGAGACCAAAACTGTACACAGTATTCTAAGTGTGGCCGCACTAATGACTTGTATAGAGGTAAAATTATGTTCTCCTCATGAGCATCTATGCCTATTTTAATGCATCCCATTATTTTATTTGCCTTTGCAGCAGCTGCCTGACACTGGCCACTAAACGTGAGCTTGTCGTTCACCAATCCACCCAGGTCATTTTCAGTTACAGTTTTGCCCAGTGTTTTACAATTAAGCATATAATTATACATTTTATTTCCTCTGCCCAAGTGCATTACCTTACATTTATCCCCATTAAAGCTCATTTGCCATTTATCAGCCCAAGCTTCTAGTTTACATAGATCCTCCTGTAATATAAAATTGTCCTCCTCTGTATTGATTACCCTGCAGAGTTTAGTGTCATCTGCAAATATTGAAATATTACTCTGTATGCCCCCTACAAGGTCATTAATAAATATGTTAAAAAGAAGGGGGCCCAATACTGACCCCTGTGGTACCCCACTGTTTACTGAGACCCAGTCTGGGTGTTTTCCATTAATAACCACCCTTTGTTTCCTATCACTGAGCCAGTTCTTAACCCACATACATATATTTTCCCCTATCCCCATTGTTCTCATTTTATGTATCAACCTTTTGTGTGGAACCGTATCAAAAGCTTTTGAAAAGTCCATATACACAACATCCACTGCATTTCCTTGGTCCAGTCTAGAACTTGCCTCCTCATAAAAGCTGATCAGATTAGTTTGACAGGAATGGTCCCTCGTAAACCCATGTTGATAGTGGGTCATGAGGTTATTCTTCTTCAGATACTCTAGTATAGCATCTCTTAGGAAACCCTCCAGGATTTTACCCACAGTAGAGGTTAAGCTTACCGGCCTATAATTTCCAAGTTCAGTTTTTGTCCCCTTTTTGAATATTGGCACCACATTTGCTATACGCCAGTCGTGTGGTACAGACCCTGTTATTATGGAATCTTTAAAGATTAAAAATAATGGTCTATCTATGATGTTACTTAATTCCTGCAGTACTCGCGGGTGTATCCCATCCAGGCCCGGGGATTTGTCAACTTTAGTGATTTTTAGACGCCGCCGTACTCCCTGCTGGGTTAAGCAAGTGACATTTAATGGAGAATTTTTGTTATCACTGATCATGTTTTCTGTTATGCGATTTTCTTGTGTAAATACGGTTGAAAAAAAATCATTTAGCATATTGGCTTTTTCCTCATCCTCATCCACAATTTCACCCAGACTATTTTTAAGGGGGCCAACACTATCATTTTTTAGTTTTTTACTATTTATGTAGTTAAAGAATATTTTGGGGTTATTTTTACTTTCTCTGGCAATGATTCTCTCTGCCTCAATCTTTGCTGCCTTGATTTGTTTTTAACATAATTTATTTAATTTTCTATATTAATTTAATGCCTCATCACTACCTACTTGTTTTAGTTCTCTAAATGCTTTCTTTTTGTCACTTATTACGCCCCTTACAGCTCTATTTAGCCATAGTGGTTTCCTCCTATTTCTAGCATGTTTATTCCCATAGGGTATATATTGTGCACAGGTCCTATTCAGGATGTTAATAAATGTCTCCCATTTGCTTTGTGTAGCTTTATGTCTCAGGATATAGTCCCAGTTTATTGCACTAAGATCATCTCTCAACCGTTGGAAATTTGCCTTCCTGAAGTTTAGTGTCCTTGTAACCCCTCTACTACACATCTTATTAAAGGTTACATGAAAACGTATTATTTTGTGTTCACTATTACCCAAGTGACCCCCAACTCGCATATTTGATATGCGGTCTGGCCTATTGGTTAATATTAGGTCTAGCAGTGCCCCCCTTCTTGTTGGGTCCTGAACCAGTTGTGAAAGGTAATTGTCTCTCATAGTTGTCAAAAACCTATTACCTTTGCTTGAACTACATGTTTCTGTCCCCCAATGTATTTCAGGGTAGTTGAAGTCTCCCATAACAATGACTTCTCCTTGAGTCGCTGCTTCATCTATTTGCTTTACGAGGATATTCTCCGCTACTTCCATTATTTTTGGAGACTTATAACGAACCCCTATCAGTAATTTATTATTTTTTCCCCCTCCCCTTATCTCCACCCACAGGGACTCTACATTTTCATTAGATTCACATATATCCTCCCGCAAGATGGGTTTTAAGGATGATTTTACATATAGACACCCCCCTCCTCGCTTGTTTGTACGGTCATTTCTGAACAGACTATAGCCCTGTAAATTAACTGCCCAGTCATGGCTCTCGTCCAGCCACGTCTCAGATATCCCCACCATGTCATAATTATTTTCCAACAAAATTAATTCTATTTCCTCCATTTTGTTGGTGAGGCTTCTGGCATTAGTGTACATGCATTTTATGTATCTCTCTGTACCTCTATTCCTTCTTACTTTATTGACTGTTCTAACCCTACCCCCAATTTCTTTATTTGTGCCCAGGTCACTATCTGCACTATCTTCCCCACCTATAAAATGAATACCCTCCCCCCCAATCCCTAGTTTAAACACTCCTTCAACCTTCTAGCCATTTTCTCCCCCAGCACAGCTGCACCCTCCCCATTGAGGTGCAGCCGGTCCCTAGCGTAGAGTCTGTAGCCAACTGAGAAGTCGGCCCTGTTCTCCAGGAACCCAAATCCCTCCTTCCTACACCAGTTCTTGAGCCACTTATTTATCTCCCTAATCTCCCGTTGCCTCTCTGGCGTGGCACGTGGTACCGGTAGTATTTCAGAGAATCCCACCTTGGAGGTCCTTGCTTTCAGCTTGCAGCCTAATACGCTGAAATCATCTTTAAGGACCTTCCACCTACCTCTAACTTTGTCATTTGTGCCAATGTGCACCATGACCACTGGGTCCTCACCAGCCCCTCCCAGTAATCTGTCAACCCGATCAGCGATGTGCCGGACTCAAGCGCCAGGTAGGCAGCACACTGTTCTACGATCCCTGTCTTTGTGACAGATTGCCCTATCTGTTCCCCTAATAATTGAGTCCCCCACTACCAGCACCTGCCTGGCCTGCCCTGCTCTCCTATTTCCCTCTTTACTGGAGCTGACACTCCTCCGGCTTTCAGGGGACATGGCTTGCTGCAGCAGTGCTACCCCTGTACCGTCACTCCCCTCATCTGCCAACTTTGCAAACTTATTGGGGTGTGCCAGATCAGGACTAGCCTCCCTGGCACTCTTCCCTCTACCCCCCCCCCTTCTAACTGTCACCCAACCAGCGGCCTCACTGTCCTGCAGCGCCCGACTACCACCCTCTCCTTTCCATATTGTCAATGGATCTCAGTGTTGTCAGCTGCTCATTTAGATCCAGTACCTGGGCTTCCAAACGCACAACGTGCACACATCTCGCGCAGCAGTAAGCAACCCCGACCGGCTGTTCAAGGAATGCATACATGTGGCAAGATGTACACTGGATAGCATTGTCAATAATTGAGCTCATTTCTTAAAGGGGACTGTTAGAGTTTGTATTATGGCAAGAAAAAAGCAGCTAAGTAAAGAAAAACGAGTGGCCATCATTACTTTAAGAAATGAAGGTCAATCAGTCCGAAAAATTGGGCAAACTTTGAATGTGTCCCCAAGTGCAGTTGCAAAAACCATCAAGCGCTACAAAGAAACTGGCTCACATGAGGACCGCCCCAGGAAAGGAAGACAAAGAGTCACCTCTGCTTCTGAGGATAAGTTTATCCGAGTCACCAGCCTCAGAAATCGCAGGTTAACAGCAGCTCAGATTAGAGACCAGGTCTATGCCACACAGAGTTCTAGCAGCAGACACATCTCTACAACAACTGTTAAGATGAGACTTTGTGCAGCAGGCCTTCATGGTAAAATAGCTGCTAGAAAACCACTGCTAAGGACAGGCAACAAGCAGAAGAGACTTGTTTGGGCTAAAGAACACAAGGAATGGACATTAGACCAGTGGAAATCTGTGCTTTGGTCTGATGAGTCCAAATTTGAGATCTTTGGTTCCAACCACCATGTCTTTGTGCGATGCAGAAAAGGTGAACGGATGGACTCTACATGCCTGGTTCCCACCGTGAAGCATGGAGGAGGAGATGTGATGGTGTGGGGGTGCTTTGCTGGTGACACTGTTGGGGATTTATTCAAAATTGAAGGTATACTGAACCAGCATGGCTACCACAGCATCTTGCAGCGGCATGCTATTCCATCCGGTTTGCGTTTAGTTGGACCATTATTTATTTTTCAACAGGACAATGACCCCAAACACACCTCCAGGCTGTGTAAGGGCTATTTGACCAAGAGGGACAGTGATGGGGTGCTACGCCAGATGACCTGGCCTCCACAGCCACCAGACCTGAACCCAATCGAGATGGTTTGGGGTGAGCTGGACCACAGAGTGAAGGCAAAAGGGCCAACAAGTGCTAAGCATCTCTGGGAACTCCTTCAAGATTGTTGGAAGACCATTTCCGGTGACTACCTCTTGAAGCTCATCAAGAGAATGCCAAGAGTGTGCAAAGCAGTCATCAAAGCAAAAGGTGGCTACTTTGAAGAACCTAGAATATAAGACATATTTTCAGTTGTTTCACACTTTTTTGTTAAGTATATAATTCCACATGTGTTAATTCATAGTTTTGATGCCTTCAGTGTGAATGTACACTTTTCATAGTCATGAAAATACAGAAAAATCTTTAAATGAGAAGGTGTATCCAAACTTTTGGTCTGTACTGTATATATATATATATATATATATATATATATATATTATTTTTTTTTTTTGTATAATATGTCATCATATGATTTTGTGGCATGTAAAGGCTTTGTTGGTTGGGTGTAAATCCCTGGACATCTGAGCTATGCTCTCCATCCTATAGTAGTAGAAAGCACATGGCATAACCTCACGAGGTATGTACTGTACATGACATCTGCTCCTCGGCTGCTTATGCTGGACAGCTGCGTCAGCTATGCCGGCCATTCACCTCTGTGCCTAAACTCACATGGCACACAGATCTCAGCATTACCATACCACACGTGCTATACATTCATATGAAATAACAGACCCATGATTAACATTACTGGCTAATTCAGTACTAATTAGGTGTGGTACATACAACGGGAGCAGGACAAGTTACCGCACTCTGACTCTTCTCTGTGCCATGGATGAGGCCATATGTTCTCACATAGGTCAGTCAGACTGAAGAAGGACTTTATTGAGGGGCTTTTTACTTTGCATATTTAATTTGGTCGCGAACTACCTTAGTGAGAGTTAGTGACACAGAATGGGTGCAAATGACACGTGACGCTTACAGCGTATCTGTGTTAAATTGATAATCAAGAAGGTTCGTTATAGCCTGGTCAGGCGACAACGTCTGTATTCCATGGCTGCCGGACCAGACCCCTTGTATCTGCTGGAGTCCTCAACGCCTTCTCTGATTCGTATGTTTGGTATGACGTCATAGTTGTGGCACAGCTGATGTCATGACGTACCTACTAATCAGAAAAATGGTGCCAGCAGATGGTTCACAGGACCCTGGTCCGGCTGACATGGACTGCCGCAGTCCTGTGACTCTTTTTGATCTTTGCTGTTGTTAAAATTAGAGTGGTTGTCCCATCATCTTAAGTGGGTAAAATCTTAAAGTACTTCTTGAAATAAGCAACTTTGCAAATTACTTCTTATTAGAAATTTTCCTCATGGTCAAAAATTGAGGGACTTTATATTTGATTGTTTACCACATGTTACCTATATTACCGGCCACTGCTGCAGTCTATCAGAGGTAGCTGGTCTTCTAGGCAAGGAGCTCAGCACTTACAAGCTCTTTTGCATGCGTTATTCTGCAGCTTTCCTGATCCAGCCAGCTTCATTGCCCTTGTGCTTCTCCGATCTACAGAGGCAAAGCTGCCTTCTCAAAGCGTGAGAGTGCACAGTTTGTGCCAGTAGTTTGACAATGCTGCTGGTCCTAACTTAATCAGAAGAGCAAAATCCGCCAGCCAGCAAAAAGTTGGGAAGATTGAGACCTCCTCGCTTCTGAAGGTTGAAGATCGAACAACCCCTTCAAGGTGGCCATGCACATTAAATAGAATTAGGTTTATGGTAATGTAATGATACACATTTTTGTCCACGTTGGATGTAATAGCCCATTAAACTGGCCATATATAGATTCATGACACTGGGTGAGGATGAAGGATTTTCTGAGAACGTTCCTTCAAAGATAGATCTTTCTTCAGACAAAAAATATAATCATGGCCACCTTCATTCCAGACGATATTGTTCTCTTTTGCCAGCTAAAATAATATATTAAAGGGAGTCTGTAAACTCCAAAACTCCAATTAAACCCCGTATACATTCATAACGGAGGATAAGAGCATGCCCTCTATGACACTGTGTGCGCTCGGCTCCTCTGTTGTCAGTGCGGGTGCCCTCCTATCCCCCTCTCCTGTCTACAGTGACCGCCAGCTACTGTGTGACCCTTTGTGCAGCTACCTGTGCAGACAGTAGAGAGGGATCAAAGCACGCCCACACTGACCCCATGTGTGTTACTGGCGCCTTTAGTGTCAGTGCGTGTAGGGCTGGGGATTCCATTCAAGCAGTGCCCCAAAGTGAGCACTGTCAATTAGCAACAGAAGGAGTGCGGAAGATGCTAATTGAGGGGGCAGAGCAGTGTACTGAACCCTATGTCATGCCAAGGGTGTACCAAGGACCTCTAATTTACATTTAATTAAACAGTTTTTATATAGGGATATGTTACGTACAGTACAGACTAAAAGTTTGGACACACCTTCTCATTTAAAGATTTTTCTGTATTTTCATGACTATGAAAATTGTACATTCACACTGAAGGCATCAAAACTATGAATTAACACATGTGGAATTATATACTTAACAAAAAAGTGTGAAACAACTGAAAATATGTCTTATATTCTAGGTTCTTCAAAGTAGCCACCTTTTGCTTTGATGACTGCTTTGCACACTCTTGGCATTCTCTTGATGAGCTTCAAGAGGTAGTCACCGGAAATGGTCTTCCAACAATCTTGAAGGAGTTCCCAGAGATGCTTAGCACTTGTTGGCCCTTTTGCCTTCACTCTGCGGTCCAGCTCACCCCAAACCATCTCGATTGGGTTCAGGTCTGGTGACTGTGGAGGCCAGGTCATCTGGCGTAGCACCCCATCACTCTCCTTCTTGGTCAAATAGCCCTTACACAGCCTGGAGGTGTGTTTGGGGTCATTGTCCTGTTGAAAAATAAATGATGGTCCAGCTAAACGCAAACCGGATAGAAAAGCATGCCGCTGCAAGATCCTGTGGTAGCCATGCTGGTTCAGTATGCCTTAAATTTTGAATAAATCCCCAAGAGTGTCACCAGCAAAGCACCCCCACACCATCACACCTCCTCCATGCTTCACGGTGGGAACCAGGCATGTAGAGTCCATCCGTTCACCTTTTCTGTGTCGTACAAAGACATGGTGGTTGGAACCAAAGATCTCAAATTTGGACTCATCAGACCAAAGCACAGATTTCCACTGGTCTAATGTCCATTCCTTGTGTTCTTTAGCCCAAACAAGTCTCTTCTGCTTGTTGCCTGTCCTTAGCAGTGGTTTCCTAGCAGCTATTTTACCATGAAGGCCTGCTGCACAAAGTCTCCTCATAACAGTTGTTGTAGAGATGTGTCTGCTGCTAGAACTCTGTGTGGCATTGACCTGGTCTCTAATCTGAGCTGCTGTTAACCTTCGATTTCTGAGGCTGGTGACTCGGATAAACTTATCCTCAGAAGCAGAGGTGACTCTTGGTCTTCCTTTCCTAGGGCGGTCCTCATGTGAGCCAGTTTCTTTGTAGCGCTTGATGGTTTTTGCAACTGCACTTGGGGACACTTTCAAAGTTATCCCAATTTTTTGGACTGACTGACCTTCATTTCTTAAAGTAATGATGGCCACTCGTTTTTCTTTACTTAGCTGCTTTTTTCTTGCCATAATACAAATTCTAAGAGTCTATTCAGTAGGACTATCAGCTGTGTATCCACCTGACTTCTGCACAACACAACTGATGGTCCCAACCCCATTTATAAGGTAAGAAATCCCACTTATTAAACCTGACAGGGCACACCTGTGAAGTGAAAACCATTTCCGGTGACTACTTCAAAGCAGCCATCAAAGCAAAAGGTGGCTACTTTGAAGAACCTAGAGTATAAGACATTTTTTCAGTTGTTTCACACTTTTTTGATAAGTATATAATTCCACATGTGTTAATTCATAGTTTTGATGCCTTCAGTGTGAATGTACAATTTTCATAGTCATGAAAATACAGAAAAATCTTTAAATGAGAAGGTGTGTCCAAACTTTTGGTCTGAACTGTATACTACAAGTTACTGTTACTTAGGTTGAAAAAATACTTAGCTCTATCAAGTTCAACCTTTCCCCCAATTGTACATTTTATCATTAAATTATCTAAACCCACAATGTTATGTGTACAGAGGAAATCATCCAGCCCTTGTATAAAAGCTGTTATAGTGTCGGCCATTACTACCTCTTGTGGTCGGCATTCCACAGTCTGACTGCTCTAACTGTAAAGAATCCTTTCCTATTTAGCTGCCAGATTCACCTTTCTTCCGCCCATAATGAGTGCCCCCTGGTCCTTAATAAGGTCTTCGGAAGGAGTATGTCATGTGTCAGTCCTTTTTACTGACCACACGTGTATTTATACATATAAATGAGATCTCCTCTGAGACGTTGTTTTTCTAAGTTAAACAAGCCCAACTTTTCCAACCTCTCATCATATGAGAGGCCTCCCTCCCTTGTAATAATCTAGTTGCCGCCTTTGAACTGACTCTAACTTCTGAATATCCTTTTTAAAATGTGGAGCCCAAAACTGGATCCAATATTCTAGATGTGGCCCTTATAAGTGATTCATAAAGGGGTAACAGTATGTTGGGATCGCAGGATTATATATCTTTTTTTATACACCCTAAAATCTTGTTTGCTTTTGCAAATCTTGCCTGACATTGAGTACTGCTGCTCAGCTTACTTGTAACCAGAATACCCAAGTTATTCTCCTGTTCTGTAGTCCCGAGTATACTCCCATTTAATGTGTATGCAGCAAAAGGATTACTCCATCCTTGTTGCATTACTCTACATTAATCTACATTAAACCTCATTTGCCAAGTGTGACAACACAGCTTCTAATCTTAATTAGCCAGACGTCTAGATTTGTTAGGCCAAGTGAAATACACTATTGTGTTTGTGTTGACTTTTGATTGTGTGTGTTTCTTTAGTAAGTCAAAAAGGACAGACTAGTACTTGTGTAACCCTGAATGTTGACTTATCTTGGTCTGTGAAAAATTATGTTTGTTACTATGCTAATTGCATATTGTAGTAAGCCAGCTAGTTGTTGATTTACAAGAGCAGGGGGATACCAACTATGCAATTTGATTAAATGCTCAAACAATGAGACCTGAGCCCTGCACCTTTCCCACTGACCTGTGAATGATGACCTGAGTCACAGAAAAATATAAAAATGGATTTCTGTAGTGCTGCAAGGAGAATGAAAGATCAGAGCGACTTCAGGACAGTAGTTTGGTAGCATGGCTCCATCCAGAGAGACACAGATTTGGATTCTACAGGATTCCAGCCTAAGGGTACACGACCCTGACTGGAAGGAAACAAATCTGCTCCATTGACCATCAGAGAACTCATGAATACATTTGGGGAAACCAGGTTGGGACAATGAGGTCACCTGGTCCCATGGATATGTTGTTTGGGGTTGCCAGGTGGGACCCTCCGGTCACCTTGCCCCATGGAAACTCTCGGAGAAGCCAGGGTGGGACCCTTGGGTCTCCTGGCCTTGCACCTTGATGGACTGTGAGCTTCCTAAGCTTGCTGCTACCTCCTCTCTGTGGGGGCCCACCAAAAGCTGGGGGCCACTGATTGAGGTAGTTGGCCGTGGAAGACCCAAAGTCGCAGCTGATCTATTCCCGGCGGGCCAGCGGAAGGGTGAGACTGTAATTTTGCACCTTCTTGGGTATTTGCTGGGACTGCTTTATATGTTTATTGTCCGTTTGGTGGTTCAATAAAGTATTGCCTTGCCGTTTTACCCTCACCCTGTGTTGTCTGAGTAGTATTACGCCCATGGAAGACCCCGGGACTTCACACCAAATGTTTGCCCATTCAGACATCATATCCAGATCATTTTGCAATATTGTAATGTCAAGATCAGATTTTAACATCCTACATAGTTTGGTGTCGTCAGCAAAGACTGACACTTTACTGTCAGTCCCATCCCCAAGGTCAGTTATTAAAGAGGTTAAAAAGAATCGGTCCTAGCAGAGATCCCTGCGGCACCCTACTGCTCATTTAGAGAACATACCATTTATGACGACTCTTTGTTTCCTGCCTTTTAGCCAATTCCTTACCCATCTGCATATAGTTTTCCCTAGTCCCTGCATCTGTAACTTCAGTATAAAGCTGTTATGTGGTACAGTATCAAATGTCTTTACAAAGTCCAGATAAATCACATCAGCCGCATTACCAATATCCAGATTTGCTCTTACCTCCTCATAGAAATCCAACTTGTTAGTTAGATATTACTTATTTTTCATGAATCCTTGCTTGTTGTCAGGTATTATATTATTATCTGCAATATATTTCTGCAGGTCCTCTCTTATGATGCCAGATATATAGGCACTAAGTCTCCTATATGAATGTATAAGTGGTGTAATTTAGAATGCTTATGGGGTGACAGACTCCCTTTAAAGCCTCCATGCACATTGATTGTCAGCCAACGTCGACTATTTCGGTGGCACTAATTGTTTATGGGGACCTCCCAGCTCGTCCTTCACCGAGCTAAGTGTGCATGTATATGAGGAAGAGCAGGAGAGACAATGGTCGGCCAAACAAGTCTTCTAATGTCTATGACCAGCTTCAAATTTTACCAGTGTTGGTTACGATTGAAATTGTCCATTTTCATCACCTTCAGGGCTCAGGCAGACGAGCGTATGAATCGGACGTGTGCTGTTGGATTTTTGATCAGACAGCACACTGACCCATGTTAGTTGATGGGGCTATTCAGACGAACAATTTTTCTTTCGTCCTGACTGTCCATGAGAAAACAATTGCAGCATGCCCTACTTTCTGGCGGGACATTGGATGAGACTCATCCATTCAAGTCTACAAATGCGTAAAAAAAAAATCGGATCCCACTCAGAACATCCGGATGGCATCCGATTTTTACAGATAGATTTCTGTTATAAACTGTTTGATCATGTACATTTTTTTAATGTAGATATATGAAAACGGATCGCAAATGGGCATACAAAGCAGACACATGGATGACACATGCATTCAAATTAGAGGAAAATTTGTTGAAAATCATCTGAGTGTTCAGGTCAAAAAACGTCTACAGCCAACTTTATTCTAGTCTTTACTTAAAAGAGGTCATATTTAGTTAGATTGAAATGATTTAAGGTCCATTTCATGGCTGCAAATTCAAGACCCCACATTTTTCATTGTTAGGCTCAGAAGAATTGCCCAGGTTCTTGGGACCATAATTCAGACCTTTGGGTGATAGCATGTCCACCACGAAGGCTGGGAGTACATGCTAGGAGAGAGTCAGACTTGCAATCAGAATCTTATATTGGAAAACCATTTATTCCTATGCTGACAACTCTAATAAGACCTCCTTTCCCATGTGCCAATTCCTAGAATGTTACTCACTCAACGTACTGTAAGTATAGAAATCTTGGTCAGATTTTGATTGTTCTGAACCTTCTCTTATAAATCTGGGCCGGATTATTCTTTCGTTTAGAGGAGTCTTGGATGGGCCCACTATAATATATCTAAATTGCACATTTTTATGAGCCGTTCATTTGAACCCGGCCGCTGTGATGTCGATAGTGAGAAGATCTCATAATCTAACAGAACGCCCAAATTATAAATGGGGGGGAGTGGAACCAACACAAAGGAGATGGTTAATTATTTTATGTACCGTATGTGGTGTAATCGCTCGGCATGAAAAGAAACACAGATTTTACAATTTGCAGTTAGATTCACACAAAGCAGCACGCCTAATTCACAACAAGAAATAAAATTGTATTCATCAAAGGGTCGACATGTAGAAAAGCTCATTAGATCGACACAGCTGCATTGAAAGCCATTGTGTGCTGTATATTCAGTGTCTGCTAATTTGTGAAAAATAAAAAACGATCATTGAATGTAATATTGTGCAAAGCTCCCATAGTATTTCTGGGCCCAGAGAGCAGAGGCACTTGCCCCAGATCTTTTGCCAGGTGCCCAAGTTTTCTTCAAGGTGGAGATCACAATTTTTCATTTAATTTGCCCCCTACTTTCTCAGTAAACCTGTGCCTTAATGTCCCACATGTCTTCAGACTGCAACTCCTCTACATCATTCCCAGTCAGACTGAATTAAACTATTCCGACCTCTCGTCATGCCGTCTAAATATTCCACCATCACATGTGATTGAGATTATTGAAAAGTGTAAGGAACCGCAGCAACTTGGCTACAAAGTGGAGCCCACTTAACATTCATGAGTGGGGTCACCAAGTTCTGAGGAGCAGAGAGCAGAAAAGTCACCATCGCTCTACTGACTCCATAACTGCAGAGTCTAAACCTCCTCTGGACAGGGTAATGTAAAATGCACAGCCACTCAACTTTGGAGCAGTGGAACCGTGTTTTGTGGAGTGATGGATTTCTATACTCTGTCTTGCATCTGATGAACGAGTCTGGGTTTGGTGAATGCCAGGTGAACGTTACCTGCCTGACTGCATTGTGCCCGCTATAAAGTTTGGTGGAGGAGGGATAATGCTATGGGACTGTTTTCAGCGATCGGCCTTGGCTAATTAGTTACAATAAAGGAAAATTATGTTTCAGCATAAAAGACATTTTGGAAAATTGTAGCTTCCAACTTTGTATGAACAGTTGCAGGAAGGCCCATTTCTGTTCCCCTTGACTGTGCCCAGTGCACAAAGCAAGGTCCATAAAGACATGGTTGGATGAGTTGGATGTGGAAGAACCTGACTGGTTGTACAGAGTCCTGACCTCAACCCCATCAAACACCTTGGGATGAACTAGAACAGAGATTGTGAGCCTGCCCTCTCCTTAACATCAGTGTCTGACCTCACAAATGCTCTTCTGGATGAGGGGACTAAAATTCCCAATCTCTTATAGAAAGCCTTCCCAGAAGAGTGGAAGCTAGTATAGCTGCCATTGGGGAACTCCACATTAATGTCTATGAATTTAGATTGGTATGTCATAAAAACTCCTGCAGGTTAGATATTTCCAATGGTTTTGCCTATAAAGTGTAGAAGAAATCCTCACAAATAAGTGGGGAACGAACAAACCCTATGCTGATGTAGTTCTGGATTCAGCGTCAGGACATCGGCAAATGAAACAATGGTTCTTCAATGATTGCAAGCCATTATCTTCTCTTAATGCAGGTATACAAGGTATCATTCTGCGGCCCTGTCGAGGCTTACTTCATAACCCCCCTCCCAAAAACCCCGCAAAATGGGATGCCGACGGGGTCATAGACTATAATGGTGCCGTCATTTTTGGGCGTGTACTCCTACTGGTGGTGGACACTATGTCGTAGTACACTGCGTCTGATGTCCACCTTCAGTAAGCATACACGCCCAAAAATTATGCATGGCAGGGTGTACGTTCTCTTTGCCAGCACCATTATAGTCTACGACCCAGTCGCTGCATACGTCGAATCCCGTTTTGCGGGGGGTTTGGACTGGGCTACCGAACGGGTGCCGGAACGCGTTGTGTGTTCAGTCGGCAAACTCAGCAGATCTCACATTGTGGCGTACCCACGAGGAGAATGGTAAGAAAGGACTATCACGCTTGAGGTCCATGTACACACTGCGATTTCCACAACGGTTGTGGGTTTCCTGACCCGAACTCAACAGCCTTATAATATGACTATGAACTGTTGAGTGTGGGTCAGAAGAGATGCAGTCGATACAAAAGTAAAAAAAAAAGATGATAAGGGTTATAAAGTGGCTAATACACCTGCTGGAATGAGTGAGACGCTTTCTTGTTTCTAAGCTGGATCCACATTATATATTTCCGTTATGGCTATGGATGTTAAAATATTGTTCTGTTCCTGATATTTCCATTGTTTTACAGTTGGAAGAAGGAGAACATTTTGCGAAACAAGTAACAGAGATAGGAGAAGAAGCTGGAGAATCACTTGCTAAAGGATATCTTGCTTTGGGACTGGTCTACAGCCTCCAGGCTACTGATGGTAAGAGTCCTTCTAAATACGGTACAAACCTTGAATGGGGTCATCTACACAATGTCCCTTTAAAAGCCCCAGGGTAAGACATAGTTAGAACACAATGTGATGACTGAAAAGGTACAATACTTTATTTGAATATTTGAAAAGACACACATAGTATACATTTCATGTATTATCAGACATAACATGGGTAGGTGAGGCAACAGAGGGTAGATAGAGACACAGTTGGTATCAGATTTACACCGGACCTATAATAAATAGGTCACATAGTCCAACCTATACAATCCATTGATCACAGCAAAAGTGTACAGAAAAAGTTACAGTAACATAGATCATGTGACCTGTATCAGGTCAATGTAAACAGTCATCAAAATCCTGCAACACACAAAAAATGCAAGTATCACATGGATAAGGTTAAATAAGACATACTTAGTAAAAGGTAAAGGATAACCAACAGTGCCAGGGGAAGCCTGTGTGTTGCAGGATTTTGATGACTGTTTACATTGACCTGATACAGGTCACATGATCTATGTTACTGTAACTTTTTCTGTACACTTTTGCTGTGATCAATGGATTGTATAGGTTGGACTATGTGACCTATTTATTATAGGTCCGGTGTAAATCTGATACCAACTGTGTCTCTATCTACCCTCTGTTGCCTCACCTACCCATGTTATGTCTGATAATACATGAAATGTATACTATGTGTGTCTTTTCAAATATTCAAATAAAGTATTGTACCTTTTTAGTCATCACATTGTGTTCTAACTATGTCTTACCCTGGGGCTTTTGAAACACTTATGGTCCCTCTTTTGCGTGTCTAATGTTTAGTGGTATGCCCCTCATTATTTATGAGGACTTGCTTTCCATTGTTACTTTTTTTGTGCTACAATGTCCCTTTAATGTAATAAAATAATTAAAGAAATAATATTAATGCAAAAATAAAATAAATAGCACAATGCAAATCATATCCCCACACCCTCTATTAGCACACAGCCTATGTTCAGTTGCATTAAGGAGAACCATGGTTATTTCTATATGGAAGGAATAGACTTTAGTAATAGAGGGGTAGTTAGAAAACCCATTTTCCAGTATTTTATTGGGAAATACTGAACTATTAGATAGGGTCACATATTTAGGATCTCCAGTGTTAGAATGGTGGGGAAGCTACAAAGAGCTTTTTCTCTCTAGAAGACCCAGCACATTTGTGTGTTATAAAGGCTGCCTATGGATTTCACTGGCTTCTATGTAATGTATGGGCACCGCAGGGTAATAAAACACTTTCTCCTTGGTTACCCTACAGAATACTATTGATCACTTGGAGATTCCCATTACTAAATTAACATGTGATCACTTTTTTGTTCGGGGCCGCTTTTATCTAAAATGCATTATAAAAAGCTGTAAAAACTTTCACTGCTTTAAGCAAAAATTAAACAAAAAAAAACAACAACAACCTAAGTTAAAAGGGTTATCCCATCAATATTAGTCAAGTGTTTACTTGTGCATCCATGTGGTCAGTACATAACATCAAGTCTAATGTGTAGAGAGCATATTACAACCTATTAGGGGCAGGTCTTTCTTAATAGTTAGAGGTCACGATATTAGGACTCACACCTTTATTAGGACAGACTTTGGGTACACACTGATTCAACAAGAAATTGTTACATTACTTCCTGGATCTGACAAGTGACATGTGTCACCAGGTGGCGCCGTATTCATCCTGCCCAGTCAGACAGAATAGGTGTGTGCTGCCCAGTCAGGGAGAATAGGTGTGTGCTGCCCAGTCAGGCAGAATAGGTGTGTGCTGCCCAATCAGGCAGAATAGGTGTGTGCTGCCCAATCAGGCAGAATAGGTGTGTGCTGCCCAGTCAGGCAGAATAGGTGTTTGCTGCCCAGTCAGACAAAATAGGTGTGTGCTGCCCAGTCAGGCAGAATAGGTGTGTGCTGCCCAGTCAGACAGAATAGGTGTGTGCTGCCCAGTCAGGCAGAATAGGTGTGTGCTGCCCAGTCAGGCAGAATAGGTGTGTGCTGCCCAGTCAGGCAGAATAGGTGTGTGCTGCCCAGTCAGACAGAATAGGTGTGTGCTGCCCAGTCAGGCAGAATAGGTGTGTGCTGCCCAGTCAGGCAGAATAGGTGTGTGCTGCCCAGTCAGACAGAATAGGTGTGTGCTGCCCAGTCAGGCAGAATAGGTGTGTGCTGCCCAGTCAGGCAGAATAGGTGTGTGCTGCCCAGTCAGGCAGAATAGGTGTGTGCTGCCCAGTCAGACAAAATAGGTGTGTGTTGCCCAGTCAGGCAGAATAGGTGTGTGCTGCCCAGTCAGGCAGAATAGGTGTGTGCTGCCCAATCAGGCAGAATAGGTGTGTGCTGCCCAGTCAGGCAGAATAGGTGTGTGCTGCCCAGTCAGACAGAATAGGTGTGTGCTGCCCAGTCAAGCAGAATAGGTGTGTGCTGCCCAGTCAGGCAGAATAGGTGTGTGCTGCCCAATCAGGCAGAATAGGTGTTTGCTGCCCAGTCAGGTAGAATAGGTGTGTGCTGCCCAGTCAGGCAGAATAGGTGTGTGCTGCCCAGTCAGGTAGAATAGGTGTGCGCTGCCCAGTCAGGCAGAATAGGTGTGTGCTGCCCAGTCAGGCAGAATAGGTGTTTGCTGCCCAGTCAGACAGAATAGGTGTGTGCTGCCCAGTCAGGCAGAATAGGTGTGTGCTGCCCAGTCAGGCAGAATAGGTGTGTGCTGCCCAGTCAGTCAGAATAGGTGTGTGCTGCCCAGTCAGTCAGAATAGGTGTGCGCTGCCCAGTCAGGCAGAATAGGTGTGCGCTGCCCAGTCAGGCAGAATAGGTGTGTGCTGCCCAGTCAGGCAGAATAGGTGTGTGCTGCCCAGTCAGTCAGAATAGGTGTGCGCTGCCCAGTCAGGCAGAATAGGTGTGCGCTGCCCAGTCAGTCAGAATAGGTGTGTGCTGCCCAGTCAGCCAGAATAGGTGTGTGCTGCCCAGTCAGGCAGAGTAGGTGTGTGCTGCCCAGTCAGTCAGAATAGGTGTGCGCTGCCCAGTCAGGCAGAATAGGTGTGCGCTGCCCAGTCAGGTAGAATAGGTGTGCGCTGCCCGGTCAGGCAGAATAGGTGTGTGCTGCCCAGTCAGGCAGAATAGGTGTTTGCTGCCCAGTCAGACAAAATAGGTGTGTGCTGCCAAGTCAGGTAGAATAGGTGTGTGCTGCCCAGTCAGGCAGAGTAGGTGTGTGCTGCCCAGTCAGGCAGAGTAGGTGTGTGCTGCCCAGTCAGGCAGAGTAGGTGTGTGCTGCCCAGTCAGGCTGAGTAGGTGTTTGCTGCCCAGTCAGGCTGAGTAGGTGTTTGCTGCCCAGTCAGGTAGAATAGGTGTGTGCTGCCCAGTCAGGCAGAATAGGTGTGTGCTGCCCAGTCAGTCAGAATAGGTGTGTGCTGCCCAGTCAGGCAGAATAGGTGTGTGCTGCCCAGTCAGGCAGAATAGGTGTGTGCTGCCCAGTCAGGTAGAATAGATGTGTGCTACCCAGTCAAGCAGAATAGGTGTGTGCTGCCCAGTCAGGTAGAATAGGTGTGTGCTGCCCAGTCAGGTAGAATAGATGTGTGCTACCCAGTCAAGCAGAATAGGTGTGTGCTGCCCAGTCAGGCAGAGTAGGTGTGTGCTGCCCAGTCAGGTAGAATAGGTGTGTGCTGCCCAATCAGGCAGAGTAGGTGTGTGCTGCCCAGTCAGGTAGAATAGGTGTGTGCTGCCCAGTCAGGCAGAATAGGTGTGTGCTGCCCAGTCAGGCAGAGTAGGTGTGTGCTGCCCAGTCAGGTAGAATAGGTGTGTGCTGCCCAGTCAGGCAGAGAAGGTGTGTGCTGCCCAGCAGAGTAGGTGTGTGCTGCCCAGTCAGGTAGAATAGGTGTGTGCTGCCCAGTCAGGTAGAATAGGTGTGTGCTGCCCAGTCAGGCAGAGTAGGTGTGTGCTGCCCAGTCAGGCAGAATAGGTGTGTGCTGCCCAGTCAGGCAGAATAGGTGTGTGCTGCCCAGTCAGGCAGAGTAGGTGTGTGCTGCCCAGTCAGGCAGAGTAGGTGTGTGCTGCCCAGTCAGGCAGAGTAGGTGTGTGCTGCCCAGTCAGGCAGAATAGGTGTGTGCTGCCCAGTCAGGCAGAGTAGGTGTGTGCTGCCCAGTCAGGCAGAGTAGGTGTGTGCTGCCCAGTCAGGCAGAGTAGGTGTGTGCTGCCCAGTCAGGCAGAGTAGGTGTGTGCTGCCCAGTCAGGCAGAGTAGGTGTGTGCTGCCCAGGCAGAGTAGGTGTGTGCTGCCCAGTCAGGCAGAGTAGGTGTGTGCTGCCCAGGCAGAGTAGGTGTGTGCTGCCCAGTCAGGCAGAGTAGGTGTGTGCTGCCCAGTCAGGCAGAGTAGGTGTGTGCTGCCCAGTCAGGCAGAGTAGGTGTGTGCTGCCCAGTCAGGCAGAGTAGGTGTGTGGTGCCCAGTCAGGCAGAGTAGGTGTGTGCTGCCCAGTCAGGCAGAGTAGGTGTGTGCTGCCCAGTCAGGCAGAGTAGGTGTGTGCTGCCCAGTCAGGCAGAGTAGGTGTGTGCTGCCCAGGCAGAGTAGGTGTGTGCTGCCCAGTCAGGCAGAGTAGGTGTGTGCTGCCCAGGCAGAGTAGGTGTGTGCTGCCCAGTCAGGCAGAGTAGGTGTGTGCTGCCCAGTCAGGCAGAGTAGGTGTGTGCTGCCCAGTCAGGCAGAGTAGGTGTGTGCTGCCCAGTCAGGCAGAGTAGGTGTGTGGTGCCCAGTCAGGCAGAGTAGGTGTGTGCTGCCCAGTCAGGCAGAGTAGGTGTGTGCTGCCCAGTCAGGCAGAGTAGGTGTGTGCTATACAGCAGCTCCACAGATGTGATCAGTTCCTACACTCTACTTAACCCTTTCACGCCAGAGCCTGATTTTGCCTTCGTGACCAGGCCAATTTTTTCAGTTCTGACCACTGTCACTTTATGAGGTAATAACTCTGGAATGCTTCAGCGGATCCAACTGAATCTGAGATCTTTTTTCGTGACATATTGTACTTCATGATTGTGGTAAAATTACTTTGATATCACTTGCGTTACTTTGTGAAAAATTCGGAAATTTGGCAAAGATTTAGAAAATTTTGCAATTTTCAAACTTTGAATTTTCATGCCCTTAAATCAGAGAGTTATGTCACACAAAATAGTTAATAAATAACATTTCCCACATGTCAACTATACATCAGCACAATTTTGGAACCAAACTTTTTTTTTGTTAGGAAGTTATAGGGGTTAAAAGTTGACCATTGATTTCTCATGTTTCCAACAAAATTTACAAAACCATTTTTTTAGGGATCACATCACATTTGAAGTGACTTTGAGGGGCCTTTATGACAGAAAATATTCAAAAGTGGCACCATTCTAAAAACTGCACCCCTCCAGGTGCTCAAAACCACATTCAAGAAGTTTATTAACCCTTCAGGTGCTTCACAGGAATTTTTGGAATGTGGAAGGAAACAATGAACATTTAAGTTTTTTTCACAAAAATGTTACTTTAGACCCTTTTTTTTTTTTTTTTTTTCCGCAAGGGTAACAGGAAAAGTGGACCCCAAAATTTGTTGTGCAATTTCTCCTGAGCAAGCTGATACCCCATATGTGAGGGAAAACCACTGTTCGGGCAAACTTTAGGGCTCGGGAGGGAAGGAGCGCCATTTGACTTTTTGAATGTAAAATTTGCTTGAATAATTAGCGGACGCCATGTCGAGTTTGGGGAGCCCCTGATGTTCTTTAACAGTGGAAACCCCATAAGTGACACCATTTTAGAAACTAGACCCCTCAGGGAACTTTTCTATAGTTGTGGTGAGGACATTGGACCACCAGGTGCTTCACAGAAGTTTATGACATTGAGCCGTAAAAATAAAATTTTCACATTTTTCCCACTAAAATGTTTTTCAGCCCCCAATTTTGCATTTTCCTAAGGGTAACAGGGGAAATTGCATCATGAAGTTTGTTGTTCAATTTCTCCTGAGTAAGCAGATGCCCCATATGTGGGGGATAACCACTGTTTGGGCGCACAGCAGGGTTCGGAAGGGAAGGAGCGCCATTTGATCCCCACAAGTGACCCCATTTTGTAAACTACACCTCTCAAGGAATTCATCTAGGAGAGTAGTGAGTATTTTTAACCCTCAGGCGATACACAAACTTGTATAACATTGGACGGAGTAAATGAAATATTACTATTTTTTTCCACTAAAATGTTGCTTTGACCTCAAGTTTGCAGTTTTCAAAAGGGGTAATGAGAGAAAATGTTACACAACTTCTCTTAAGTACATCAATACCCCATAAGTAGTCGAAAACTGCTTTTCAGGCACAATGCAAAGGCCATAAGGGAAGGAGCGCCATGTTACAGTGCAGATTTTACTGTTCTGGTTTGCCGGTGACATGACCCACTGGGAGATCCTCTGAGGTCCCAGAACAGCAGAAACCCCCCCGTAAGTGACCCCATTTTACAAACTACACCTCTCAATGAATTCATCTAGGGGTGCAGTGATTATATTGACACAACATGTGACTCACAGAAATGTTTACCATTGGGCGATGAAGAAATAATAATTATATTTTTATGACAAAAAATTGTCCTCAGATTTTACATTTTCACACAGTGGAATAGGTAAAAATGGTGCCGAAATGTGTCACAATTTCTTGTAAATGTGACAATACCCCATATGTGGGTTGTACAGTACCTCTTAGCCATACGGCAAGACCCGGGAGGGACGGAGCTCTATTTGACTCTTGGAGAACAAATTATTGTTGAATAGTTTGCAGACTCCATATACAGAGCCCCTAAGTACTATAAGAGCAGAATCCTCCCTCAAGTGACCCCATTTTGTAAAATATACCCCTTTGGGAATTTACCTACAGGGGTAGTGACAATTTTAACTTTGTGGGTGTTTTCCAAAAACAAGCAGTGGATGTTGCGGAGTGAAAATTTCAAACTGCCGTTGAAATGACCAGTACGTTGTAGTGACCAGTACATTGTAGTGAACAGTACATTGTGTCCAGCTTATGCTTCTGGAGATATGTAGGCTCTCATTGCTACAAGAATGCCAAACATGTGGACCCTAAATATAGTTTAGGCACTTTGTGGGGCTCAGAAGAGAGGGGAGCATTTGGATTGGGAGCACAGAATTTTCTGAATTTCTTTTGGGGGGCAAGGGACATTTCACTTTTCCAGAGCCTTTGTGCTACCAGTATCTGGGAAGTCCCTTATAACAGATGACAGACCTGAGTGGGGACTAGCTTTTTTTGTGGATTGAGTTGAAGCTTTTATTGGGAACATTTTACATAACGTTTATCCTGCGCTCTACGCTGAGAACTTACATCGGGGTTTCCATCTAAATCTCCAAGTGATGTAATTCAGATAAAACCCCCGAGGGATCCATTCACTATAGTGAGGCAGCAGAGTTACTCTGGACTCTGTCTGGCCTCTGTTTAGCGGTGTCCTTTTTTTCAGAGGTGCACAAAACTATGGCCAACCGCACTTTTATGCAGGCCTAAAAAAACTGACACCGTAGGATCAAATGCCAGACGGCATCCACAGTGGCCTATATCTGCCTCATTACAGGGAATCTTCCGCTGGGGTTTCCGCCTGAATCACGTATTTTAGAGATTTACACGGAAACTCTGGTGTAAGCGCAGAGCGCAGAATAAATGTAAGTCAAGCCTTACTGCGATCTATGGGAGGCCATTCCTCCTGAGATATAAGTGATTAGACGACTTTATTATTCAGGTTGGTGCGATTACAGCGATGCCAGATTCATATTGGGTTTTTATGACTGACAGCTGTCACACACTAAAAGACTCTTTGTTTTGCAAGATCTAGTTTTTGCATCGCCATATTTTGAGAGTTATAATTTTTCCATATTTCGGCCGACAGAGTCATGTCGGGGCTTGTTTTTTTGCAAGACGAGTTGACATTTTTATTAGTACCATTTTTGGGTATGTGACATTTTTTGATCGCTTTCTATTCTGTTTTTTTAGGAGGTAGAATGAACAAAAACCAACAATTCAGGATTTGTTTTTTGAGTTTTTTTTAATACCGTTCCGCATGGAGTAAAAGTGATAAGGCAGTTTTATTCTTCTGGTCAGTACGAGTACAGCGATACTACGCTTATATAGTTTTTTTTATGTTTTGGCGCTTTTAGGCTATGTGCCCACGATGCAGAAATGCTGCATATTTTTTCCACTTCTCCCTGGCAGGAAAAATGCATGCGGATTTTACATGCGTTTTTCTCGCCAGGTAGAAGCGTTTGTCAAGCGTTTTTGCATGTGGCGTGCCCCATGGGCCGTGGGGTACTCGGTGCTAGGGGAGATGTCACAGTGGCAGTGACCCAGTCCGTTACCCAGGGCGGTCAATAAAAGGGGTTATTTACAGGGGATTTATAGTTCTTATATCCTGTTCGTGATGCCAAAGTTGACGCGCCCCCTGGGCTGTGGGGTACTCGGTGCCGGGCTGGCCGTTGCTACGGGTGATGTCACAGTGGCGATGACCCGGTCCGTGACCCAGGGCGGTCAATCAAAAGGGAATATTTACAGGGGATTTATAATTCTTATTTACAGTTTGTAACGCCACCTGTGGTATGCGGCTATATGGAGCCGCCGCTGCGGAGCAGGTCCTCTGGAGCTGGTGTAAATTCAGCAGAGTTGGTTTAGCTCTCCACAGGTAGAGCTTAGCTCCAGGGCCATGCTGAGATGTTATGGATGTTGCGGTGTAGTGCAGGGGGTGATGGCGCAGCAGTAATTTACGGAGACTGTGGGGTGCAGTCTTCAGGGTTTACTCACAGTTGTTGCAATCCAAGTTACAGGCACCGGTGTAACTTCTCACGTCGCGCTGCTTTCACCAGGCAAGGGGTTCAGCAATCCCTCAGGTAGTTCCAGAGCACTTAACGGGACCCCTTTCTCAGTCGTCTTCCTGCGCTGGCTCTCACCCTCCTGCCCTGCTCCTCACAATCAGTGTCCCAAGCCGGTAGCCTCGAGTCTTGTCAGGCGACCTGCAGTCCCCTGGACCCTCTGTGGCCACTTTTTCGGTGATGTAATTGTGGCTGTGGCAACTGCACCCTAAAAGTACAGAAGCCTCCGGTTTCTAGCTGAGCCTTGTAGTTCTCCACTAGTTTAGGGGCCGGTCCCCTCTCTGCGGCCTGATCCCTCCACGTTCCTGCAGATTCGGGCGTACGGGTAGCCTCCAGCACTGCCCGTACCCCTAGGATCCCCTCGTTCCTCCTGGAGCCTTCCTTCCTGCTCCTCTCCTCTCTTCAGTCTGTCCTGGGCCTCTCTCACTAGGCCCTCCTCCGGAGCAGAGCTCCTGCTGAGCTCCTGCTCCACACACTCTCCTCCTCTGACTGATCTGTTCTTTCAAGGTGGCTCCCCTTTTTATACACCTACTGAACTGCTCCCCTAAACTACTTCCTCCACCCACACCCACTACATAGTTCCACCCTTCAGCTAGGAACCAGGGACTGTGCTCTCCCTCAGGAGCAATCTCGCCCTGCCCCCACTGAAGTGGAATTTGTTGGATGCAGGTGTTTGGGTCCCGGGCAGCACTCCATCCTTACCTGAGAGTGAGATACCACACCTCTGGGTGAGATACGGTACCTCTGTGGCGACTGAACCCGCAGAGGCGCCACACATGCATTTCTGCATGCGGGTTATCACGCGCTTTTCCAAGCGATTTTAGCATCACTTGGAAAAGTGCTTGACAACTTGGTCACACTATATAAATCCATGCAACCGGCATGGATTTATATAGTGTGACCAAGTAATAGTTAAAAAAAAAGAATAAGAATGGTAAAAAATAAACATTATACTTACCTTCCGATGGCCCGCGGTCTCCTTCTCCGCTCCATCCGGTCTCCCCGGTGTCTAGCGGTTGTGTAAAAGGACCTGCCATGACGTCATTGAGTCATGTGACAGGTCACGCAACCGCCGACATCAGCGGTCTCGTGACCTGTGAATGACGTCAGGTCCTCACACCACCGCGAACCGCCCAACACACCGGACACATCGCTGAGGAGACCGGGGGCCATTGGAAGGTAAGTATAATCTTTATTTTTTATTTTAAATTCTTTTTTTTACAGTTTCTATGGTACCCAGGTCTGGATGAGAGTCTCCTCTTCTCCAGACCCGGGTACCATCCGCACATTGAACCGTGTGATATCCGCATGTGCACATGTAGTGATGCGGATATCAAGCGTTTCAATGCAAGTTAATGGCGGCGATTACGCTGCGTGTCTGCAAAATTAATGGACATGCTGCGTATTTTTCCGCAATGATAATCCGCAGTGGAAATTTCCACAGCTTGTGCACAGCACATGCGGATTATCATTGGGGACCATGGGGCGCGTATTACCAAGCGTTTTTTAAGCGTTTTCGCTGCGGAAATTCCGCAGCAAAAACGCTTGAAAAACGCATAGTGGGCACACAGCCTTACACAATAAAAACTATTTTATAGAAAAAATAATTGTTTTTGCATCGCGTTGTTCTGAGAGCTATAACTTTTTTATTTTTCGGCTGATGGAGCTACACGGCGGCTTTTTTTTTTTTTGCGGGACAAAATTATGTTTTTAGCAGTACCATTTTTATTTCCATTTGGCTTTTTGATCGCATTTTATTCCACTTTTTGTGTGGCGGTATGATGAAAAAGCATAGCTTTTTGCTCCGTTTTGTTGTTCTTATCTTGATCCTGACTCGGCTTGTGACGCCCAGCTTCGTTTGTTCTGAATCCCTCCTGACTCTGAATCCAGTGAGCCTGACTTTGCTTTGACTGATTATCTGGTATCTGACCCTTGCTGTCAGGCTATGTGCCCACGATATACAAATGCTCCGGATTTTTCCTGAGCGTTTCTGCATCTCCCTGGCAGAAAAAACGCATGCGAATTTTACATGCGTTTTTCCTCCCAGGGACATGCGGATGTGAAGTGTTTTGCACATGTGATTTCTGCATGCGGGTTGTCAAGCTCTTTCCAAGCGATTTTAGCATCACTTGGAAAAGTGCTTGACAGCTTGGTCACACTATATAAATCCATGCAACCTACATGGATTTTATATAGTGTGACCAAGTTAGTTAAAAAAAAGAATAAAAATGGTAAAAAATAAAAAAAACATTATACTCACCTTCCGATGGCCCCCGGTCTCCTTCTCCGATGCGTCCGATCTCCCCGGTGTCTCGCGGTGCTGTAAAAGGACCTTCCATGACGTCATTTAGTCATGTGATAGGTCACGCGACCGCCGACATCAGCGGTCACGTGACCTGTCACATGACTGAATGACATCATGGAAGGTCCTTTTACTCCATCGCGAGCCGCCAGGGAGCCAAGACGTACGGGATAAAAGACCGGGGGCCATCAGAAGATAAGTATAATGTTTTTTTTATTTTAAATTCTTTTTTTTTTACAGGTACCACAGACCCGGGTACCATCCGCACATTGAATCGCTTAATATCTGCATGTGCACATGTAGTCATGCCGATATTAAGCGATTCAATGCAAGTCAATGGCGGCGAAAACGCCGCTATTACGCAGAATAATTGGTAGTGCTGCGGATTTTTCCGCAATGATAATCCGCAGCGGAAATTTCCGCAGCATGTGCACAGCACATGCGGATTATCATTGGGGAACATGGCAGACCTACTAACAAGCGTTTTTTAAGCGTTTCTGTGGGGGAATTGCCGCTGCGGAAACGCTTAAAAAGCGCATAGTGGACACACAGCCTTAGCCTGATTATTGTTTTTTTTCCTGACTCTTTGACCATCCTTGCCTTAGACTCGCTCCTCCGGCCAGCATCCGCTTTGTGGACCCTGCAGTAATTCCAAATTCCTGTATGAAATCCTCAAGGCCGTGATTCCTGGGGGATCTGCTTGATAGAGTGGCTTGAGTATGTCCGAGGTTACCTCTGTGGGCTGAAGGCTTCTGAAAGACTTTACAGGAATTTTGCAAGATTTCAGCTCTGAAGCCTGCCAACTTTGAATTCAGCTCTGGACACAGGTTTAGCACAACATTAGTAACATTTTGATATTTCTTTTCATTGATTTTACATCGACTTGACTGGAATAGAGCACAATTGTGGTTAGCAGAAACATTGCACCCGGTGTCACCCAATCTAACCACAACAAACCTAACAGCACAAGTTCTTGTAACTTTTCTATCATATTTATATTTAGTTTGTGTTAATCCAATGCCTTTATGTTGTATTCAGTGGAGGTTCGTAGTAATTAAACCTCTGGGACTAAGTGGGTAAATGCAGACAATTACACTATTGGAGACACATAGTTTCCACTCCCAGGTTAACCAGGACCTCAGCGAAGCAGTTTATGAGCCATGAATATATCTCACTTTTTATATTCACGTTCTGCGTTACAAGGGGCTCTATCATAATAACGTGATATCCAGTTTATTGCTATCATGCCGAGAAAAGCTTTATTATTACAGTGAGGTTTTATGGTGATAATCATCCAATGCATTTAATAAAATACACTGATACGCTTCCACTTATTATTCTTTAGGGCATGATTAGACATAGGATGTTTGAGGACATGAAATCTGGAATAGTCTGCTCCCACCTGTTTACTAACTGCTGTAAAACTACAACTCCAAGCGTGCTCTGACAGCCGCTTGCTGGGAGCTATAGTTTTGCAATTGCAGATGCAATAACCGCTCACCACGGGGGGTAGATGGGGTCCTTTTAATTAACACTGCAAGAAACCAACATTCTCACAAAGCCATATTGCAGTTAGGTACTGTGTATAAGGTGTAGCACAAACTTCAAGTACACCAGATACATAAAACTTTACTTTTTAAAGGGTTTGGTCCGTCTGGGAGCAACAGAATATGCTCTGAATGTCCAATTCATGGGGGTCCTACTGCAACCCGGGAACAAAAATCTGTCTGCACATGTCCAATTTGTTTGGGAGCTCTGGAAAATTGCGTAGGATCATACAATGAAGAAGAAAAAAGTAGTAGTATGTAGAAACTTGTTGGGATCACCATATACATTTTATTTTATTCAAAAAAAGAGAACACCTAAAGACATGATTAAAACGTTTAAAAAGCCAAAAGGGCTGAATACATTCTAGTATAAGCGTGCTAAAATAAAGCAATCGCTTAACCTCATCTGCCCCTCAGTATATTCCACAGACAGGAAAAAACATCAAAGAAATAAGAGTATTACATTTCCACCATAATTGCCTTACAATGTAAGGTATCCCAGACCCTAAATATATCAATACTATCTTTTAAATGGATGGATCTGCAAGAAAATCTACTCTCTGGTAAATCCAGAAGATGGAGGTAGTGAAATACAATCGATCACTGACCGGGGTGGATGAATGTGCAACACTTTCCATGTAAATATAGCAAATAATTCAACTATATGTGATAAAATAGAACATAGGTAACATATGAACATACATACAGTCGCAGTCATTGATACAATACCATTGTATTAATCTAAAATTATATCAGGCTGTGTCATGGATGAGGCAAAAATAGGGATGAGGAAGAGCCCCACGTGTATCGCCACCCACTCAGTGGCTTCCTCAGGGGTAGAATCAAATAGACAATCATGGCATGTGGCATGGATATGCTCTAAATGTTCCAGATGGAAATAAGGCCTGGTTCACATTAATACTGTGCTCTATGTTGAGCGCTTGTATTAGGGTTACCGTCCAAATCCCCAAAAAATGGGATTCAGATGAAACCCCTGAGGGAACCATTCAGGGAGGGTAAGTCACTTTCTACATTATCTGGCCTGCATTTTGGCGGTGTCCACCTTTTTTAAGCAGACACAAATGCATGGTAGACTAAAAAAGAACAAAGCTCAAGCCAAAGAGACTTTGCCTGCCTTATGTGGTAGGACGACTCGCTCAGCTGCTTCCGGAAGTAGACTCAGGAACTGGGTTTTCTCTGCAGGCTTTATTATATGGCATAAAGCCCTACAACTCCAGAAAAGATAAACATGGCCTTATTGGCAAAGCAACAAAACAAAAGATAAACGATAGCACAGTCCATATGCGTGTGTGCGGTTCGCCCACACAGGTTATGTCCAGCCTCCAGCTTCTTCCTGAGCTATGGCTGTCCAGTCTGGAGACCTTGCGTCTCCAAACAAAACACAGAGAAAAAAAAACAGGACTGAACATTTAAAGCTTGCTCAGCCACACCCTGAGGTGGAGGTATGGGGAATGACCTCCCTCCCAGCTCTACGTCTTTCCCATAAAACCACACCCTTTAAAAGAGTTAACCCCCAGCATATAACATGCTGGCAGAAATTCAGTAGGTCTCCGTTCACACAGGATAGCATCCTGAGTGACACATACCTCCCCTCGCATGTAATACCAGTGACTCTGTCACACTTATTATACTCAATGACTCCATCAGAGGTTCCATGTGAATACCGTTTTATCAGGATTTAGGCAGAAACCTGACCCAGTGGTCAAAATACAGCACACCATGAAGGTAAAGCTGTTAAATGGGTTATTCAACTTATATAAATAAAAAAAAAGCTGCAAAAGTTAGAAAACAAAAAAAAGGAAACACTAATAATCTCTTATTTACAATAGCAACCCAGCGCTGGTGCCCTTCTTGTCCCCCCAGTCTTTGTGGCCAGCATGTGCTCGCAGCAGACAATCCGTGGCCTTAGTGGTCACAGCCAGTAATATACGGCTCGCAACTTGTTAGTGGCTTGTAAAGAAAACCTGGAATGACCAATGAAACATCAGTGCTGGATCACAGTGGAAGTAGAGGGATAATTGGTTTATATTCTTTTTGTTTTAAAACATTTGCAGCGTTTTTTTTTTATTCCTTTTTTTGAAAGTTGGAGAACTCCTTTAAACTTTATTGTTAAATGCCAGCACCAGATGCAAATGCAAAGTTACCTCCTACAGTTCCCCCAGCATCTGTCTGCCAGCCAATGTGACTTGTCTTTAATTTTGTGGCCAACATCACGATGCTGGACACCTCTGTAGGTATCGATTCCTGTCTCTTCTGGGTTCACCTGCTATGGAGCTTACCTTTGTTCAGTAACCACTTGTGGTCGCGCAATGGTCTGGACAGTTCCTGGTGGATCCGATTGTTATGGTGCCAACTTACAAGTTGGCACCAGTCTGCTATTGTTCTAGCACTTGAAACCATTCTGAGTACCACTAGCATCTAGGCACTCGGGGGGCACAGATTTGACTACTTCCCTATGTTTAGGAGGTGTGAACATGGTAATTAGAAGTGGAAGCACGGTTGGGCTTATATCTGAAAAAAGATGCGCTATATGATTTGTATGCCTTCATAATCAAAGTTCCTGAATGACAGCTAGTCATGTTTGTGGCTTCCTACATTTTTTTTCTTAACAAATGTGTTGAAGTCAGAATTTTTGTGAGCCCATGAGGAACTGCCCAAGATTCCTCAGTTATGCTGCCAGAAGCTGGTGTCCGGCTATGTATCAGGTATATAGCAGTTCATAACAGCCAGAGGGACAGCAGGTCATACCATTCAAAGAGGCAGCAAGTCATAACAGCACGATGGGTTCAAATGAGTACTAAAGACACTTGTCTTGAAGGTGTTGAATAAATCTGAGACTGCAGTAGTTGGTAAAAGTAGGCATTTTGTGCTAAATTTGAAGAAACCACATCTAGAGGGGCAGCAGGGCATAACAGCCAGAGGGGCAGCATGTCATAACAGCCAGAGAGGTTCTACTAAGTAGTAAAGAAACTTATTATGAAGATTTTGTATAAATCTGAGACTGCAGTAATCAGTAAAGTTGGAATTTGGAGAAACCACTTGTTATTTTAGTTGTGTTGAGCTATTTAAATTCTTCTTGTTTGCTTGGTTTATTGCAAACAGCAAAAAGTTTGTATACTTTGTCAATAAACCTAATTTGCAATTGCGGTTGAACAATTTTGATTGCAGCTATACATACATTAGTGCATCCTTCCTTACAGATGGCAGAGTCCTCAACAATGGTTACTAATGGAGGAGCATGTGACCAGACCTGTCCATCATCTGCCGGCAATTGAAAAATACTGCACATGATAAAGGGCCACAAAAACATGTCCTTTATCGTTACAATCAATTGGGCCACCTCTTTATAGCACCCTATGTGGCCCTCAACCTGTTTTTATTATTATTATTATTATTATTATTATTATTATTATTGTAGCATAGCCTGGATCCTGGAGCATTTTACCAATGTGCAAAGTCATCATTTATGGCCGTAACAGGTTCACATTCCTTAAAGAAAGAATTCCCCTTGTGTATCTGGCATGGGCCTAACATTATAACTCACCGTGTATAAACCGTGTCTGCCTGTTTATACTCCGCACTCCTACAAGATAAATACTTAGCCGCTGAATTAGTGTCTCCATAACTTTTAATTCTTTTCTTTGCCTGGTGAGAATTTATTGTGTTTAGCTGACCACCGGAGAAATCTGTCTTTTTTTTTTTTCTTTGTAGCTGTTCAGAAAAGCACTCAGGATGATTGGAGTAAGAAAGCTCTGCAGGCGCTACAAAGGTAAAATAATTATTACATGGTCTTTAATCACGCTCGTTTTGTGGAGCTGAAAGTAAGCATGGCATTAACGTCATAATATTGGACTCCTGAAATTAAACTACATAATCAGACCTCTCTGCAGTCGGGGACTTATCGGACTTAACCAAACACCGGAAAAAAAAATAAATTAAACTTCTTTCATTGAAGTGGAACCAGAGACAAAAAATTGCTAAATGCATTTTTATTATCTCAGGGAGGATACATCTCTACTAAATAAGGACCATTTTCCAGTCTCTGTGCTGATTATATTGACCGGAGAAATAGCTTCATTATAACCTATATATTGGTAGGTAAAATATAGTATTTTGGCTCCTGCCCCTATTTATGACAGTTTTGGGGGTTCATTGTTACTGCCGGTTGATCTCATTCAAAGCTTTCAGCTATAGACAAAATGTAAAGTAAGTGGTTATTTTTCTCAGCAGTGTCCAAGGTGATCTGCAATCTTTAAAAGGGTTGTCCCATAATAAACAATTATCACCTATCCCTTTAAAGAGGATCTGTCACTTGCCATAAATACATTACTGTGCAATAGTTTTAGGCATGTCTGGAAAAAATGCAATGTGAGAACGCTTTCAAAAAAAGAAGTGTTAATGGTTTACCTTTATCAATGAACAAAATGTAAAGTGAATGAACAAAAGAGAAATCTAAAACACATCAATATCTGGTGTGACCATCCTTTGCCTTCATGACAGCATCAGTTCTTCTAGGTACTTACACACAGTTTTTGAAGGAACTCGGCAGGGAGATTGTTCCAAACATCTTGGAGAACTAACCACAGATCTTCTGTGGATGTCACTTGTGTAAATCCTTCTGTCTCTTCATGTAATCCAAGACCGATGGATGATGTTGAGATCAGGGATCTGTGAGGCTGTATCATTACTTCCAGGACTTCTTGTTCGTCTTTATGCTAAAGATCGTGCTTAATGACATTGGCTGTATGTTTGGGGTCATTGTAGTGCTGCAAAATAAATTTGGAGCTAATCAGACTCCTCCCTAATGGTATTACATAATGGATAAGTATCTGCCTATATTTCTCAGCATTGAGGACACCATTATTCCTGACAAATAGCCAATTCCATTTGCTGAAATGCAGCTTCAAGCTTGCAGAAGCCTCCACCATGCTTCACTGCTGCCTGATGACATTCATTATTGTGTCACCCTTCAGTTCTTCTGCAAACAAACTGCCTTCTTTTACAGCCAGATATTTCACATTTTGACTCATCAGTTCAGAGCACCTGCTGCCAGTTTTTTGCACTCCAGTTCCTATGTTTTCATGTATAGTTCTGTTCCTTGGCCTTCTTTCCATACAGAAGGTCTGGCTTTTGGTCGTAATTCTTCCATGAAGACCACTTTTGACCAGACTTCTCTGAACACTAGATGGGTGTATAAAAATAAAATGGGCACTCCAAAGTAGATACAAAAAATGATTGTATTTTATTTCACACAGGTTATCTACTTTATATAATATGGTTGACGTATCTGCCAATCATATGGCCTTCTTCAGAACAGGGATACCTTTGTGATGTGTTTGATAGCCCATATCCATGGAAATGGTGCTGGAGAAGTGCACTACCATGCTGGAAGGATGGTGCCATCTATTTTGGACTGCCAAGTTTATTTTTATACTGTTTGTGGAGTGGAATCCTGTTTGTGCACCCATCACCAGAAGTGCCGCGCAGCCTTTTTAAACTAGATGAGGGTAGCTTGTTGGGTTTGTATTCCTTGTTTTTCCTATGTGGCGAGCTGTAATTTTAATTACTACCAATTTAGAGTATGCGCATCTCTTTGATCACTTTTTATTGTATTTTTTGGGAGGTGCCGTGATCGAAAAACAGCACCTTTGGCATTTGTGTTTTTTTTATTTTCTTTATGGTGTTCCTATTACCCATGAAGTGTTTGTTACATCTCCTCTGCCCTCCTGTCTGAGCATTGCTTACATGGAGGACACTCAGATTGAGGATTTATAGTTTCTGTTATTTAATTAAAGGGAACCTATCACCAGGTCTTCCCATTATACAGTACGGCCAGCATCTTTCAGCCCTCTGTTACAGTATTCTAATATGCTGTATATAAGTCTGCAATCGGCTCTGCAAGGCACAAAACTGATCTTTTATTATACTCGCCTATGGGTTGGTCCAATCCGATGGGCATCGCTGGTTTTGATCCGGGCCTCCTCCCTTCTGACGATTACCGCCCTATTTCCCTGCTTCACGTGGATGACGCGTCCTACGTCCACACACTGTCCCCATCACGCTTCTGCGCAGGTGCACTTCTCTCTGCCGCGCCGAGGGCAGAGCAAAGTATTGTAGTGCGCATGTGCCACAGAAAGGCCACAGAGCGCCTCTGACCTGTAGTTATCTGCGCACTACAGTGTGTTGCTTTGCCCTTGGCGGGGCAGATAGACGTGCGCCTGTGCAGGAGGGCGATGGGGACACTGTGTGGATGGTATAGGATGCGTCATCCACATCAATGGATGCAATACATAAGGGATTGGGGATGTACAGACAGCATACTAGAATGCTGCAAAAGAGGGCTTAAAGATGCTGGCTGTACTTTATATGAGGAAAGTCTGGTGATGGGTTTCCTTTAAAGCGAACCTGTCACCAAGCTGGACCGATATGAGATACTCACCTGGGGGGCGGTCCGGTCCAATAGGGGTCGCTTGTCCGCGTCCGGTGCCTCCCTCCCTTGCAATGCAGTCCTCCTTCTTGCTTCGTGTGAATGAATCATTCTACGTCATCCACACAGTCTCCCCAGTATCGCACTCCTGCGCAGGCGTACTTCTTTGCCCTGACCAGGGCAGACTAAAGTACTGCAGTGTGCATGCGCAGGGGCTCTTTGACCTCTCCTGGCGCCTGCGCACTGCAGTACTTTGCTCTGCCCTCACGGAGACTATGCGGATGACGGAAGGACACATCATCCACACGAAGCAAGAAGGAGGACGACATCACAAGAAGAAGGGAGGCGCCGGACCAAGACTAGCGACACTCATCAGAACCAGCCACCCCCCAGGTGAGTATGATAAAAGCCCTTTTTCTTGTCTTGCAGGTTGGGTTGGGGACTTATATACAGCATTATAGAATGCTGTATATCTGGCCAGAAAGATGGTGACCGTATCTCATATCGGCCAAACCTGGTGAAAGGTTCCCTTTAAGTATTTTTAGAGTGTGTTTAACTGATAACAGGACTTTATGGAAAGCCTGTGAGTCCTGCTTCCCTCTCCCACATTTCATTGACTGACTGAACTCTCAGTTTACAAACCCATACAGGAAATTATGTCAATCACCCTGTGTGGGCGGGGAAAGCAGGACCCACAGGCTTAATCTATTCATATCTCTTTTTTCATTGATACCCATTTTAAAAAGTTTTGTTGTTACAGAGCACATGACATAGATCCAGATGACCCACAGATTATCTTGTATCTATCCCTTCAGCTGGCCCTGGTAAGACAGGTAAGCGTTCGAGTTAATGTGAGAAGTGATTGCTGACTTATCCCTTCTGCTTTCCCCAAACATTGCGCTACAAGGGGCGGATGATTGTGGCTTCAATGATTGCTATGGCTGTGGATTGAGTCCTTCAGGAACGTATTTGGCATGCTTTCACTTCTGAAGCCAACTAATAAGTCAGTAGGTTGGATTCATGGCCACCAGAAATCTTGCACTGTCACCTAACTTATAATTTTTGCTGAGGTTTACAATAATTCATTATGATGTCATTGTCACATCCTTGTCTGATGGAAGTTGAATATATTTCCTATATCCAATCATTCGCTCGCTCATGTCGCCTGGATCTTAAAAACATCTCCAGAATTCAACCTTTTCTCACCTTTGAAACTACAAGAACTCTTACTGTCGCTCTTATTCATTCTCATCTGGATTACTGCAACTCTGTTCCAATCGGTCTCCCTCTTACCAAACTTTCTCCTCACCAATCCGCCCTGAATTCGTCAGGAAGGGTCGTGTTTCTGGTTAACTTTTACCAATGCCTCCACCTTGTGCCAGTCATTTCACTGGTTACCAATTCACTACAGAATACAATACAAATTTATCTCTGTCACCCACAAAGCTCTCCACAGTTCTGCACCACCCTATATCTCCTCCCTCATCTCAATCACCCTACCTGTGCCCTCCATTCTGCAACTGATCTTAGACTAACGTCCTCAATAATCCGAAGCTCCCACCTTCGTCTCCCAGACTTCTCTCTTGCTGCGCCAGTTTTCTAGAATGCACTACCCAGGAAGATCTGATTAGTACCTATCCCCTTCATTTTTAAGCACGCTTTATAAACACAGACAGGCCTATCATCTCACTTCACTAATCTATCTCTTCCCTGATCTCTCTTGCTAAATTTTCCTTACAATCTGGTACCTCCAATTATCTGTCCACATCCTCCCTGTACCCAATATCACTTACTGGACTTAGTCAGATGCTGGCTGATGACTGGATCATGCAGCTTTATATCATAACCCCTATTTATTATAATGATGGCTGGACCGTACATGACAAGCACGTTCTACCTATTTCCTTATAGATTGTAAGCTTGCGAGCAGGACCCTCACTCCTTCTGTAACTGGTGAACTACTCAGTAATGTATTTATTGTCTGTACATGCCCTCGCTTAATTGTAAAGTGCTGCGCTATAGAAAAATTATTATTATTAAGATAAAAGTGACCTAGACCATTCCTAGTACATATATACAGTGTGATGATAAGTAGTCCTGGAGGATGACCGGCTGGAACATTAAATGTTTATATGATCAGTGGGATGTTTAGAAGAGAATCTGGAGGACGCACCGTATTTATTTATTTTACTAACTTATTAATTCCACAGCACTTTACAGTCATCATCTCTGTACCCATTGGGCTCAAAATCTATATTCATTATCAGTATGTTTTTCAAGTGTTGTCCTTGGTGGGATCTGAACCCAGGACCCCAGGGCTGCAAAGCAACAGTGCTAACCACTGAGCCACCATGCTGCCCTATAATGTCCATAATAGAAAGTGGAAGCTAAAGGGAAGGCTAAGCTGGAGTGAATAGACCTTTAACAAATCCATGGCCTCCACATTACCAACCGTGGGCCAAAAAAAAGCGAATTCTGTGTTATATAACACCCTAGAGGATTTTTTTCGGACTGGCATGGCAGAATGTTAATAAAACAAAATATTATCCATCCCACGATTAATATCTTCATAGGGCATTATTACTCACCTCTCCACTTTCTTTCGAACAGTCTGTTTTGTTCACCTCTGCTTTGTAGCTTCCACTTGTCAAGGTTCTTCTTTGGTTTTTGTCACTTTGAAAGCAAAAAGAAGAACATGAAGTCGAGAATTGCATCAAGAAGTTAGAATGCAAAAGAGAACACGCCCTAATGTACCTGATACCGCAATGCTATGTGACACCACACATTAGTGGCTTATTATTGGGGTGATATACTCTAAAGGGCTCCTCAGTGTTGAAAAATTATTTTCATATACTCAATTTAGCAAATTTTTACTTATAGAAGACGGTATCCTAATAAAGGGGTTATTCACATTTTTGTCTTACTCGATTGTATGTTTTGTTTGTAAAAGTCGAAAGGTGCAACATTTTTAACTGAATTGCAAAAATTATTTTAACCCCAGATACATGCATTTAAAGAAGCACTCCTCCTCCTCCCTTCAAAGTTTTTATCCTTCTAATATATTGCAATCCTCATATTACATAGCACTGTGTACTTACAATTGCTCATTTTGCCTTTCTACCCAGCTAATTCTTCTCTTTTCTCTGCTCTCTGTAGAAACAGGAAGTCTCTTTTCCTTGCATTTATCATTCCTCTCTTTAACTACTCACACAGCTGCTCCCTCCTACCATGGACTTTTGCAGTGACTCATGACTCATGCAGAGAAAATTAACCTCCTGTTTCTACATAGAGCTTAGAAGGATTCAGTTAGTCGGTTTGTAATCATGTGTTGTCATAGACTTAATGGAAAAGAGAAGAATTAACTGGGTAGAAAGGCAAAATGAGCAATTGTAAGTACACAGTGCTATATAATATGATGACTGCAATATATTAATAGGATAAAAACTCTGATGGGAGGAGGAGGAGTGCTTCTTTAAGTAAATGATAATAATAACTGTTCCCAAAGATGGACAACCCCTTTAAGGATCCTCGTCAATAATGGTGACAGGTTATAATGAGCCTCTCATACTCTGGAGGACCCGTCCTGTCCTGTATTACTAAAGAAAACCTATTGATTTTAATGGGTACTGTGTAATACCTGTTGTCCCTTTTGATGGCGCTGCAGAGAAATTGAAGAAGTCCCTCCGTCTAAACCACTTCTGATCATCCTCAAGACAACGCTCCTAGTTACTACGTCTGAATTCCTCTTCCGTGCTCATCTCCATCATTAGCGTTCAGCAAATGATGTGGATGACCGTGTGCTTCAACAAATGGGACAAACCCGTGGGCAGGAGTGGAGTGGCGCTATGTCTAGAAAAATAAAAGCCGCCAGTAATTTTCTAATACTGAACTTTCTACTGTAGATAAATTCCTTGCTTTTGCCTAATACAAAAAGTTAAGCATTTTATCACTTTGTTTTGTTTATGGCTACATTTGTAGCTTTTGTATTCTCAGTTATTCTTTTCTGAACATGTTTTCATGTTTTCTTTCTTTTTTTTTTTTTTTTTTTCTCTGTTGTCAACCCCCCAAAAATAAAGCTGAGTACAGTATGTAGGATTCCTGGCTAGCAGAAGCGATAATTAATACTTGGATATTTGCACATGGAGCAGATTGTATTTATGTTGCTTTTCACAGTTAGAGGAGTCCAGCTTTATCTGAATTATTGCTGTGTTTGAGAGGAGGGCATTGTCTGCGTATCACTTGATAGATAACCGAACATTTTATGTCCTGCCTTCATTATGGATAATTATAATTTTTGTTGTCCTTGTAGGAAACCACATGGGGTTGCCAGATCTAGGGAACCCTAGATAAGTTCCCCCTAAGGCATGGTGAGATATTAGAGCAGGGATATCAAACTCAAATACACAGAGGTCCAAAATTAAAAACTTGGACAAAGTCGCGGGCCAACCTGATATTTATTAAAAGAAAGTCTACAATTGAGGAACTTTCTCCTTATCATTCTTTACAGAATAATGGGCCCCACATAGTCCTCCATACAGAATAATGGGCCCCACATAGTCCTCCATACAGAATAATGGGCCCTTATAGTCCTCCATACAGAATAATGGGTCCCACATAGTACTCCATACAGAATAATGGGCCCCACATAGTCTTCAATACAGAATAATGGGCCCCACATAGTCCTCCATACATAATAATGGTCCCAATATAGTCCTCCATACAGAATAATGGCCCCACATAGTCCTCCATACAGAATAATGGACCCCACATAGTCCTCCATCGAGTATAATGGCCCCACATAGTCCTCCATATAGTATAATGGCCCCACATAGTACTCCATACAGAATAATGGGCCTCACATAGTCCTCCATACAGAATAATGGGCCCCACATAGCCCTCCATACAGAATAATGGACCCCACATAGCCCTCCATACAGAATAATGGGACTCACATAGCCCTCCATACAGAATAATGGGCCCCACATAGCCCTCCATACAGAATAATGGGCCCCACATAGTCCTCCATACAGAATAATGGGCCCCACATAGTCCTCCATACAGAATAATGGGCCCCACAAAGTCCTCCATACAGAATAATAGGCCCCACATAGTCCTCTATACAGAATAATGGGCCCCACATAGTCCTCCATACAGAATAATGGCTCCACATAGTCCTCCATACAGAAAAATGGCTCCACATAGTTCTCCATACAGAATAATGGGCCCCACATAGCCCTCCATACAGTATAATGGCCCCACATAGTCCTCCATACAGAATAATGGCACCACATAGCCCTCCATACAGTATAATGGCCCCACATAGTCCTCCATACAGTATTATGGGCACCACATAGTCCTCCATACAGAATAATGGCCCCACATAGTCCTCTATACAGTATAATGGCCCCACATAGTCCTCCATACAGAATAATGGCCCCACATAGTCCTCTATACAGTATAATGGCCCCACATAGTCCTCCATACAGTATTATGGGCACCACATAGTCCTCCATACAGAATAATGGCCCCGCATAGTCCTCTATACAGTATAATGGCCCCACATAGTCCTCCATACAGTATTATGGGCACCACATAGTCCTCTATACAGAATAATGGGCCCCACATAGTCCTCCATACAGAATAATGGCTCCACATAGTTCTCCATACAGAATAATGGCCCCACATAGTGCTCCATACAGTATAATGGCCCCACATAGTCCTCCATACAGAATAATGGCACCACATAGCCCTCCATACAGTATAATGGCCCCACATAGTCCTCCATACAGTATTATGGGCACCACATAGTCCTCCATACAGAATAATGGCCCCACATAGTCCTCCATACAGAATAATGGGCCCCACATAGTCCTCCATACAGAATAATGGGCCCTACATTTAAAAAAAAGCAAAAAACCTCTATCCGGGTCCCTCGTTGCTCCGGTCTGTGCAGCTCTTCACTGCTTCACACAGTGGGTGCAAAATCCAGGATGCCAATACAGTTGAAGGTGCAATGCCAGGGAAGGGGGGAGTACCAGCGTCGCTGGCCAATTATAATCACCCTGCGGACCAAATTTGGGCCACGGGCCAGAGTTTGACATGTGTGTATTAGAGGAAGGTCCTCCAGTCTCATTTATTTCACTATCTGCCATGTAACACTATAGTTTTCCTTCCCAATTGTTATCTCTATGGGTCCCACCAGCAATAGCAGCTTATCATCCTAACAGCGCCCCCACACTCATCCTTTGGAGAGCTGCAGTTTGAAAAAAGAGGGTTGAAATACCTCTGCAGCATACATTTATGTAACCACAGAGACACAATGGTTTGCATAGGAGCTAAAGACCCTAAATAATAGGATGATTCCGCTTGATTTTTCATATGTGATAGAGACTGAAACGCGCTGGGAATCTCACTTGTTGGTGTATGACCCGTAGACTTTCTTATGAGCCCTGTTTGTGCACTCATAGGGGTGCTCGGCACTTCAGAGCAGTGGTTTGTGCAATCAGTGAGGGTTGGAAAATCTCTGCTCTGTATGAATGAGTTGACCATATGTACCAGTACTGGATGGTGACTTGTGGACGATTACTAACGCCATGTTTTCCTATTTTCCTGGAATGACGTCTCTGAAGCGACAATTTGCATATTTAATTTCCCCGAGGTCATGCATGGCTTTAAAGTCTCCTCACTCTGACTTGCCAGGATTGAGCTGCTACTCTCCACAAGGAGAAACATTACCCCTTAGACCCCAGTCTAGAGCCTCTCACCTAGCCAAATCAGTTCTCATACTTTGCACTGATGAGGGGCAACATCCCAAAACACTGTCTGCAAATTCAGATTCTGGTTCTGGCTTTTATCCTAAGTCATATTGCAAAGCTTGTTAAAGAGTCAATTTTGACTTTTACCATTGCTACTTCCAATAGGTGACGCTAGAGTTCTAGTCCTCTTCCTCTCTGAAGAGACAATTTGAATATTTAATTTCCCAGAGGAGCATTGCAAGGCTTATAAGTCTCCTCATTCTGACATACCAGGCATGTCACTCTCCACAAGGAGAAATGTTACCCCTTAGACCTGAGGAATGACCTGAAACTAATGAAAAATGAGAGACTTACAGATCCCCACACTTTTCTTTGAGATTCGTTGGTGGTTTAGTAACACCGGCAGGGACCAGTGTTTGTCCCTACTCCCCGCAGCGTAACATCTGCATACTTCTGCGTAGTGTCTGAATGCGACTGGGCGGACAGCAGAGATGAATGGTGGTCTGTGCTGCCAACACTAACACTCTAATGGCATCACAAAGTAAGAGTTGGGGGTTTGTAGCTGACACTGCAAAGGGGACTCTGTGGCTATCACCATTGTAGGGGCACTTTGACTTTCACCAGTTTTGGGGGCGTGGCTAATATTATTTGGATATTGTGGTTAGCACTGGTTGGGGGTAACTGAGGCTGATACTGTTCTAAGGGCACACTGTTGGGGCTACTGAGGATGGCACTGTTATAAGAGCACAGTGGCTGCCACTGTTATAATGGAACTGTGGCTGACACTGTTCTATGGGTGCTGTGGCTGGCACTGTTATAAGGGCACTGTGGCTGGCACTGTTATAAGGGCACTGTGTCTGACCCTGTTATAAGGGCACTGTGTCTGACCCTTTTATAAGGGCACTGTGGCTGCCACTGTTATAAGGGCACTGTGGCTGCCACTATTATAATGGAACTGTGGCTGCCAGTATTATAATGGAACTGTGACTGCCACTGTTCTAAGGGCACTGTGGCTGCCACTGTTATAAGGGCACTGTGGCTGCCACTATTATAATGGAACTGTGGCTGCCACTGTTCTAAGGGCACTGTGTCTGACACTGTTATAAGGGCGCTGTGGCTGGCACTGTTATAAGGGCACTGTAGCTGGCACTGTTATAAGGGCACTGTGTCTGACCCTGTTATAAGGGCACTGTGTCTGACCCTGTTATAAGGGCACTGTGGCTGCCTCTGTTATAAGGGCACTGTGGCTGCCTCTGTTATAAGGGCACTGTGGCTACCACTGTTATAAGGGCACTGTGGCTGCCACTGTTATAAGGGCACTGTGGCTGGCACTGTTATAAGGGTACTGTGGCTGGCACTGTTATAAGGGCGCTGTAGCAGGCACAGCTATAAGAGCGCAGTGGCTGGCACTGCTGTAAGGGAGCTGTGGCTGGCACTGTTATAAGGGCACTGTGGCTGCCACTGTTATAATGGCAATGTGGCTGGCACTGTTATAAGGGCGCTGTGGCTGGCACTGTTATAAAGGCGCTGTGGCTGGCATTGTTATAAGGGCGCTGTGGTTGGCACTGTTATAAGGGCGCTGTGGCTGGCACTGTTATAAGGGCGCTGTGACTGGCACTGTTATAAGGGCATTGTGACTGTCATTGTTATAAGGGCGCTGTGGCTGGCACTGTTATAAGGGCGCTGTGACTGGCACTGTTATAAGGGCGTTGTGACTGTCATTGTTATAAGGGCGCTGTGGCTGGTACTGTTATAAGGGCGAGCTATGCTCACACTGCGTTTTTGCTGCGTTATTTCTGCAGGCAAAACCTGCTCTCTGGGCAGTATAGAAGCTGCTTACAAAAAGCAGGTTTTGCTGCGTTTCTTCTTGCGTTTTTCAGGATCTCAAAGTTCAGCTTTGCTTCCACCTCAGAAGCATGAACACAGGTCAACAATGCAAGACATATGTTAAACCATAACATTTTTGGAAAAAAGGAACAATTTGATCAAATTATTTAGTGGAAAAAAAGATTTTTGCGCCTGAAAAAATAGTGACTATTCTGAACAAAAACGTTCATATGAGTTCATGAAAAAATACGCAATTACAAATTTAAAAGCGGGAGGGAGAGGGCGTTGAATTGGTCAGAAATAGTTCACCCAAGACATTGGCAGAGCATTGAGTTTGTAGGACACTGTTTACTTTCAAACTTTGGTCAGCCCTCAAGTTGATCAGGTATTGTTTAATTTCACACCTTGTTCAGCCAATGTTTACTTTGTTACACATCACTAATTTAATTAAATTGTACTAATCCTAACTGCCATATCAGGTGAGGACACCAAGACATTATGGTTTAAACTTGGGAAAATGACAAAAATAAATGGGTTTCCCATACTGCTGTCACTAAAAATGTAGCAAAACTTGATACCTACGTTTTTTGCTGTGTTTTTGCACTTATTGCTTTCTATGGGTGAAAAAACGCTGAAGTGACATGCTGCAGTTTTCAAAAACGCAGCAGTTTTCCAATTCAGTCAGGAAAAAAAGCAAGGTGTGTGCATGAGATTTCTGAAATCTCATAGCTTTTGCTTGCACTGTAAAACGCAGATTTTAATTTGAATACATTTGCATAAAAAATGCTGCAAAAACGCAACGTGCGAACATAGCCTAAGGGCAACGTGGCTGGCACTGTTATAAGGGCGCTGTGACTGGCACTATTATTAGGGCGCTGTGGCTGGCACTATTATAAGAGCGCTTTTGCTGGCACTGTTATAAGGGTGCTGTGGCTGGCACTATTATAAGAGCGCTGTGGCTGGCACTATTATTAGGGCGCTGTGGCTGGCACTATTATAAGAGCGCTGTGGCTGGCACTATTATTAGGGCGCTGTGGCTGGCACTATTATAAGAGCGCTGTTGCTGGCACTGTTATAAGGGTGCTGTGGCTAGCACTGTTATAAGGGCACTGTGGCTGGCACTTTTATTAAGACATCGTGGATGTAAAATGAGTGTCACGCAAGGTGAGGGAAAGATTAAGTGCACAACGATGGGAAGAGGGCGAAGAAGCCCAAACACTAGGGGAAGGGGGAGTGGAGACCCCTCGGCAGATCTGACAGTCACCCTGACTCCTCTAACATCCTAAATAGGTTCCGCACCTATCGCCGAGCAGGAAAACTAATCCGTGACTGCCCCTAGCGATAGGCCCTAGGTAGGGAGGGGAAGGGGTGAGCACTAGTCAGCCCCCACTGCAACTAAAGACAAAGAGGTAAACTGACAAGGGAAACACTTAGCTTGAGAAGACACCAGAGAGATCATGCCAACAATCCTTCAAGGGAATTCCAAGAAGACACTAGCCGAATACTAGTGCTTCAAGCCTGGACAGAGGAACATAGAGCTATCACCGGCGACTCTCTGGAGAGACTGAAGGTATTTAAACATCCAGCAAGGGTGTGTCAATTAGCAGCAGAAGGTGGAGGTCACTGCTAGGTCTGCGAGAGAGAAGAATATCACTACACTACAGAGATGAAAAGATCAAGATGGTGCCTGCAGAGTCAAGCGCAATGACCTTCTACAGCTGGATCCAGAACGACTGTCGGTCATACCTGACACACCCATGACAATAGTACTGTTAGTGTTATAGATACACTGGGACTGTCACGGTTATGGGGCCACAGATGCTCTCACTGTTATACTGGTACTATGGCTGTCACTAGCACTGGTATGTCTTATGGGGTAGGGGCATTCTTGGGGTACTGCTTATATTTAAGAAATTGAAAAACGTGAAAATTTTCTTTCTTAAATAATTTTGTAAATGTGGGCAAGCAGGGGCATGACTTGAAGTTCCTCGTCCCCCATGCAAAATCAGTACCAAAGCCCCCACCTACCATTTACCATTTGTGCTCCTGATATCTTTATGGCAGACAACTTTTCCCTTGGGCACCAGTACCCAGGTGCTACCATTCACCATGGGAAACACTGTCCTTCGATGGCAGCCATGACTTTGCTTTCCGTAACCTTTTGGGCTCCCTCATTAGTTCTTGTACCGGCTCCCGGGTTAGTTTTTGGTTCTTGCTTGGATGGAGCACGTTTTATATTTATATCCTGATAAATAAAGTTCCAGATTATAAACCTGTGGTTCATTTATTAGCCCTCTATGCACATTAAAATGTCAGGACACAAATCATTATTTATTTATTTATTTTTACCGAATTATGAAAGAGACGCCAAGATATTCAAGTTGGGGAGGTGACGACTTTATATTTGTTCTTTCAATGCTGTACATACGAAGTGCGAGCGATCGTTAAACTTGATTATGCGGAAGTTTTCTTGTTCTTGGCAAGAAGCAGTGGCAGCAATTCCACAAAATTAGTAATAACCCACGGATCATTAACCCCTGATTTTTATTCGGCACGGTTCATTTTTAATGCTGTGTCAGTACTTTAATGGCACATTGCTTTATAGTCTTGCCCTTCACCACGCTCGACCGTACAGTACGTAACATCGGATATGTTCCAGTGCTGAACCTACTGACTGATGAACACGATAACGGCACATAGCTGCTGTAAGCCCCAGTAGAGTTGGCAGTCCATCTGATACAACATTGCTGCGGAGCTCAGCACTGGCTGGGAATTCAAGCTGGCAAATGAGCCCAGGTCCCGGAGTTTCAGCACACCATCTGGGAAGCAAACTTCCATGTTCCTCGTATTACCCAGATCCTTAATGAAATAAGCAGTGACATCTGTCAGTAGATACTTGGCTGTTTGTCCCGGTGGAAATGAAGAATGATATCTAGTGCTAGACAAATTATAGGATTTACATAGACGGTATGGCATGAAAGACGATTATTTATTTGCCTGGGACATGTCAGTAAAGGGATGACGACTGATAAGAACCAATGTTTAGATGTATAGATATTAGATATTGTAGGAAGACAGACAGTGCCGGACTGGGCTGCCAATGGCCCACCAGTAACACTGACTCTGGTGGCCCACATGCAAATATCACATTACCCTCATTCATAAATTTGCCACAAATTTACGGGTTAGTTTGTTAAATGAAGGTTGAGACGATAACCTTTTATGTACCTAGTGAAACAAATGTATTGTGCCAACTACTTCTCATATAGGTGGAGTGGAGAGCCTATTCCTGCATGGGGGGCCCACCAGAGGATTTTCCTGTTCTCCGGTAGGCCAGTCCAAACCTGTAGACAGATATGCAATAGATAGATAGACAGACAGACTCAGGGGCTCACACAGCTGCTTATGTGGCCCGTGAGTTGGGCGAGTCCATTATCAAACCATCCATCCCTGCCTGGCATTTCGCCCACCTCTCAGGATGTCAGCTAAATATGTACTTCAGAAGTCGGGAAGACTTGTATGGAGTGGATTCATGCACTGAGCCTGCTCCATGTTTGGTGAATATTAACTATTTAACACAATAGACACCCTCCAGTAACTGTGATTGGAGTTAGCTTTGATCCCAGCAGTTTAACCCCCTTAGGTGCTATGGTGAACAGTGACCAAGGCATTTAAGTGGTTAGACTGAGAAATAGGGGAGGGACGATCAAAGCAACCCAATAGGCTGTTGTTTTGACAGATTTGGTCTATGGGTTTGAAGTTAAGGGGCTCCAGTATTTTTATTTACCCCGATAGATAGATGATAGATAAAACAATGCTAATATTATATGCTTCAATTCGCGTTTGATTTATGTGATGTGAGTAGTATGCGATCTAGTGAGGTTTAGCCCTTTAACAAGATGGCGTGTGAGCATTTTCTAATACCTACTGCACATGCGTGGGCAAGTGCGATCAAATAGTCTTCAATAAAATGGTGCCTGATTGGGCGCATGCTCAGAGAGAGTATTGGTATAATCGTATTACTCTATGTTTTGTGAACCTGGGTCATGCGGAATCGTTATTTCTTGGACTCCGACAATGGCTTCTATGATATAGTTTGATATATGAATCATGGGGTGAGCTTTAAAATTAATTAATTATACATGTGAACAATAATATTAATTAATATCTAATGTATCTGTACACACTCTTTGTAACACTATGTATATAAGTTTGATGTATTTGGAATATAAGAATATATGGAAATTGCACCTTGCACTTTATTTATGTATGAAATGGATATTTATGAGATTATATATTAATTATACGCATCCTAAGGGATACATACCGGCCCTCGTATATGATTCCCCTCACTGCCTCACAGCTCTTTCTGAGGAAAGTAGGTTGTTGGACAAAATCTCACGATACATGACCCTTACCCCACGAGGCAAGATCTTGCATGGAGCCCCAGACTGAGGAAGATTGACAGACATTTTGTGTTTCTTCCATTGTCTAATAATTGCGCCAACAGTTGTTGCCTTCTCACCAAGCTGCTTGCCTATTGTCCTGTAGCCCGTCCCGGACTTGTGCAGGTCTACAACTTTGTCCCTGGTGTCCTTAGACAGCTCTTTGGTCTTGGCCATGGTAGAGAGGTTGGAGTGTGATTGATTGAGTGTGTGGACAGGTGTCTTTTATACAGGTAACGAGTTCAAACAGGTGCAATTAATACAGATAATGAGTGCAGAGTAGGAGGGCTTCTTAAAGGAAAACTAACAGGTCTGTGAGAGCCAGAATTCTTGCTGGTTGTTAGGTGATCAAATACTTATTTCATGCAATAAAATGCAATTTAATTATTTAAAAAACATACAATGTGATTTTCTGGATTTTTTTTAAATTGTGTCTCTCACAGGTGAAGTGTACCTATAATAAAAATTACAGACCTTTCCATTCTTTGTAGGTGGGAAAACTTGCAAAATTGACAGTATATAAAATACTTATTCTCCCCACTGTAGATAAATAGATAGATAATTTACTGTCTGATGTGATGAAATATACATAAGATGTAAGTGAATGTCCTTCCTTCACAAGTTCATTATCCATGGAAACAAACTATGGATTGCATTGATTGTTACGAATAGTTACATAGGTCATTTATTCAGGTCCATTCTTTGGTTGAGATAGATATATAGCTAAAAATAAAGGAGATTGTAACTCCAAGCGGGGTAAATGTCCTAATTGGACTTATAGGATACAACAACCAAAAAGAAGAGAAGTGCTAGGACAAAATTACATACTGTTAAAATGTTGAAAATATCACAGCTTGTAAATGCTTTTTGTAGCCAGACAAGAGTCTTTCAATTCTTGTTTGAGGGATTTTCTCCCATTCTTCCTTGGAAAATTCTTCCAGTTCTGTGAGATTCCTGGGTCGTCTTGCGTGCACTGCTATATTGAGGTCTAGCCACAGATTTTCAATGATGTTCAGATCAGGGGACTGTGAGGGCCATTGTAAAACCTTCAGCTTGCTCTTTTTGAGATAGTCTATTGTGGATTTTGACGTATGTTTAGGATCATTATCCATTTGTAGAAGCCATCCTCTTTTCAACTTTTCATCAAGAATTTGTGGAAATTTCATTGCATCCATTATTCCCTCAACCCTTGAAATGTTCCCTGTGCCATTGGCTGCGACGCAACCCCAAAGCATGATTAATCCACCCCCATGCTTAACGGTTGGCGAGATGTTCTTTTCCTGAAATTCTGTGGCCTGTTTTCTCCACACATACAGTTGAAACCAGAAGTTTACATACACTATATAAAAAGACACATATGCATGTTTTTCTCAATATCTGACATGAAATCAGAATAAACCTTTCCCGTTTTAGGTCAATTAGGATTACCATAATTTTTAGTATTTGCCAAATGCCAGAATAATGAGAGAGAGGGAATGCTTTAAGGCATTTTTATTACTTACTACAAAGTCAAAAGTTTACATACATTTCATTAGTATTTGATCCAATTGCCCTTAAACTGAATGACTTGGGTCAAACGTTTGGGATATTCTTCCACAAGTTTCTCACAATAGTTGGTCAGAATTTGGGCCCATTCCTCCTGACAAAACTGGTGTAACTGATGCAGGTTTGTAGGTCGCCTTGCTCGCACCTGCCTTTTCAGCTTTGCCCATAAATTTTCAATAGATTGAGATCAGGGCTTTGTGATGGCCACTCCAAAACATTGACTTTGTTATCCTTAAGCCACTTTGTTATAATTTTGGCAGTATGCTTCAGGTCATTGTCCATTTGGAAAACCCATTTCCGCCCAAGCTTTAACTTCCTGGCTGATGTCTTGAGATGTTGCTTCAGTTTTGCCACATAATCTTCTTTTTTCATGATGCCATCTATTTTGTGAAGTTCACCAGTCCCTCCTGCAGTAAAGCAACCCCACAACATGATTCTGCCAAAACCAAAGCACGTTCATCTCTGGGAGACAGAACCTGTCACCTTCCTGAGCGGTATGATGGCTGGACATTCCCATCTTGTTTGCACTTGCATATAATTGTTTGTACAGATGAACGAGGCACATTCTGGTATCTTGAAATTGTACCCAAGGATAAGCCAGACTTGTGCAAGTCCACAATTCTCTTCCTGATATATTGGCTGATTTCTTTAGACTTTCCCATGATGCTACACAAAGAAGCAGTGTGTTTCATGTGTGCATTAAAATACATCCACAGGTGTGTCTCTAATTAACTCAGATGTTGCAAAAAAAAACTATCAGAAGCTTCCAAACACATGACACCATCATATGGGCAGTCCAGAATTGTTTAAAGGCATAGTAATCTTAGTGTATGTACATGTTTGACTTTGCAGTAAGTAATAAAAATGCCTTCAAACATTCTCTCTCTCTCATTATTCTGGCATTTAGCAAATATTAAAAATTATGGTAATCCTAATTGACCTAAAACAGGAAAGGTTTATTCTGATTTCATGTCAGATATTGAGAAAAACGTGCATATGTGTCTTTTTATATAGTGTATGTAAACTTCTGGTTTCAACTGTACCTTTGATCATTGTGGCCAAAGAGTTCTATTTAAACCTTATCTGTCCACAGGACTTTTATTCCAAAATGCATCAGGTTTAGATGTTCTTTTGCATACTTCTGACTCTGAATTTTATGGTAAGGATGCAGGAGAGGTTTTCTTCTGATAACTCTTCCATGAGGCCATATTTGTGCAGGTGTTTCTGAACAGTAGAACAATGTACCACAACTCCAGAATCTGCTACATCTTTCTGAAGGTCTTTTGAAGTCAAGCGGGGGTTCTAATTTGCCTCTCTAGCAATCCTATGAGCAGCTCTCACTGAAATTTTGCTTGGTCTTCCAGACCTTATCTTGACCTCCACTGTTCCTGTTAACTGACATTTCTTAATGACATTTCAAACTTAGGATAGAGCAACTTGAAAATGCTTTGCTATCTTCTTATAGCCTTCTCCTGCTTTGTGGGCCTCCACCATTTTCATTTTCAGAGTGCTAGGCAGCTGCTTAGAAGAACCCATGGCTGCAGTTTTTTGGTACCAGTTTAGAGGAAGCTGGGTTTTTATAAATCTGGGAAATTTGCATCACCCGGCCTTTCCTAACGATGATAGTGAACAAGCCATAACCCTAACAGGCTAATTAAGGTCTGAAACCTTGGTCAAAATTATCTGATCAAACAAATCTCCAAGGATGCCCAAACTTTTACATGTAAAATTAAAATGTAAAAAATGACTATATATACAGTACAGACCAAAAGTTTGGACACACCTTCTCATTTAAAGATTTTTCTGTATTTTCATGGCTATGAAAATTGTACATTCACACTAAAGGCATCAAAACAATGAATTAACACATGTGGAATTATATACTTAACAAAAAAGTGTGAAACAACTGAAAATATGTCTTATATTCTAGGTTCTTCAAAGTAGCCACCTTTTGCTTTGATGACTGCTTTGCACACTCTTGGCATTCTCTTGATGAGCTTCAAGAGGTAGTCACCGGAAATGGTCTTCCAACAATCTTGAAGGAGTTCCCAGAGATGCTTAGCACATGTTGGCCCTTTTGCCTTCACTCTGCGGTCCAGCTCACCCCAAACCATCTCGATTGGGTTCAGGTCTGGTGACTGTGGAGGCCAGGTCATTTGGCGTAGCACCCCATCACTCTCCTTCTTGGTAAAATAGCCCTTATACAGCCTGGAGGTGTGTTTGAGGTCATTGTCCTGTTGAAAAATAAATGATGGTCCAACTAAACGCAAACCGGATGGAATAGCATGCCGCTGCAATATGCTGTGGTAGCCATGCTGGTTCAGTATGCCTTCAATTTTGAATAAATCCCCAACATTGTCACCAGCAAAGCACCCCCACACCATCACACCTCCTCCTCCATGCTTCACGGTGGGAACCAGGCATGTAGAGTCCTTCCGTTCACCTTTTCTGCGTCGCTCAAAGACACGGTGGTTGGAACCAAAGATCTCAAATTTGGACTCATCAGACCAAAGCACAGATTTCCACTGGTCTAATGTCCATTCCTAGTGTTCTTTAGCCCAAACAGGTCTCTTCTGCTTGTTGCCTGTCCTTAGCAGTGGTTTCCTAGCAGCTATTTTACCATGAAGTCCTGCTGCACAAAGTCTCCTCTTAACAGTTGTTGTAGAGATGTGTCTGCTGCTAGAACTCTGTGTGGCATTGACCTGGTCTCTAATCTGAGCTGCTGTTAACCTGCGATTTCTGAGGCTGGTGACTCGGATAAACTTATCCTCAGAAGAAGAGGTGACTCTTGGTCTTCCTTTCCAGGGGCGGTCCTCATGTGAGCAAGTTTCTTTGTAGCGCTTGATGGTTTTTGCAACTGCACTTGGGGACACTTTCAAAGTTTGCCCAATTTTTCGGACTGACTGACCTTCATTTCTTAAAGTAATGATGGCCACTCGTTTTTATTTACTTAGCTGCTTTTTTCTTGCCATAATACAAATTATTACAGTCTATTCAGTAGGACTATCAGCTGTGTTTCCACCAGACTTCTGCACAACACAACTGATGGTCCCAACCCCATTTATAAGGCAAGAAATCCCACTTAATAAACCTGACAGGGCACACCTGTGAAGTGAAAACCATTTCCGGTGACTACTGTATATAAATATTGTAAGGTAGCGCTATTCATCACGCTGGGGTCAATTAAAGCACACATGCAACGTTTTCCGGTAATATGTAGTCCAGCAGTTTATTATTACGCATCATAAACCGCACATAACATAGTCCATCTCAGTGGCTCGCAGGAATGTTACACATGTATCCTAGAGCCTTTTCAGTGGCAGCTATGCCCACTTGGCTTCAAATACAGACTTCCGCAAGGTACAGCAACAATATTCACTTATAGCGCCGATTTACCTTTGCCTGGTCTGAGATGCTGCTATCAGCTCGGTTCTGCCACAGCTGTGGCTTAAGGCTTCCCAGACATAGTCTCCAAGCCTTCCAAGGCTACTGGTATCTCAACCACAAGGATCCAGCTGCTGCCTTCCAGGCTAGTGGAGTCCAACACAGGGACCAGGCCTCTTGCCTTCTAAGGCTACTGGAATCTTAAACACAGGGATCCAGCCTCTGCCTTCCAGGCTTCACCAGGCCACTCTCTCTCTAACTGTTTCAAAACCACCAGGATTTATATATCCTTCTGTGCAAACAGGACCTGTGATGATGTCACAGTCATGTGATCAGTCACCTTAGGGGGAGGTAAATGGTCTGCCAGAACACACCCCCTGGACATTTTAGCAATGCAGCAAGCCGCTGCATTACAATATACACTTTTTTTTTTGCTTAACCCTAGAACGCATGACCATAAAAATCTACTTTTTCACATACCTGGGGCCTTTTAGGCCCGTGTGCAAATAACATGGAATAACTCAAACAAAAATGACAAACAACTATATACCTGAGGACTACCTAGAGTTTCAAAATTCTAACTAAAGTAATCTTGCAGAAAATAGAAAACAATTAACAGGGCGGGCCTGCGAGGCCCCAGTATGCGTTCTAGGGTTAAAATACAAAGGAAATGTGTCATCTTTAACTTTAGGTCTTTTAGAGATCATTTCATCTTCAACTTGCTTAATTGTTCACAATAATAGTAACTGGACCATAAGATGCACCTAGATTTTAGAGGAGGAAAATAGAAAAAAAATTGAAGCAAAAAATGTGGTCGCAATGCACTGTTAAGGGGGAGCGGGTCTGCTGCTGACACTGGTATAGGGGTAATGTCCCCCAATTCTGATAATATCCCCCATCCTCGTAGATATGCCCCCCCATTCCTATTATACGTGGCCCCCATTCCCATCCTGGTATGCATGGCACCCATCCATCCTGATATGCATGACACCCCTCCATCCTGATGTGCATGGCACCCCTCATCCTTATCCTGGTATGCATGGCACCCCTCATCCTTATCCTGGTATGCATGGCCCCCTCATCCTTATCCTGGTATGTATGGCCCCCTGATCCTTATCCTGGTATGTATGGCCCCCTCATCCTTATCCTGGTATGTATGGCCTCCTCATCCTTACCCTGGTATGTATGGCCCCCTCATCCTTATCCTAGTATGCATGGTCCCCCTAATCCCCATCACGCTGCACGTAAAAAAAATACTCCTACTCACCTCTCTTCTCTCTCCTCCAGCGCTGCGTCCTGTCTGCCCACACTGATCTCGCCATGTGAGCCGGGAGAGATTAGCTGCCGGAAATCACTGCTCCCCAAACCGGGACTGTGTGCGCGGGGAGCAGTGACTTCATGCTCCTTAATAGCGGCACACAGTGTATCCGCAGTGCGGCTCCTGCTGCTGTAGGGCGATCGCATGTGCCTGCTATTAAAGGGCATGAATATTCACCCCCTCCCCACGCCCATGGGAGTAGAGAGGGGGTGAATATTCATGCCCTTTAATAGCGGGTACACGCGATCGCCCGTCAGTAGCAGGAGCCGCGCTGCGGATACACTGTGTGCCGCTATTAAGGAGCATGAATATTCAGTGCTCCCCACGCCTATTCATTTTCTTTAGCAGCGGGAAAAGTTTAGGCTGCAGCAGGCGGCTGCTGCCTCCTGTGCCCCGCTCCTCCGCCGCAACTGCTCCCCCCACACCCCACACAGTATATATATATCCCCCCCCAACAATTGGACTATAAGACTCACCCCCATTTCCCTCCAAAATTTTGGAGGAAAAAAGTGCGTATTATAGTACGAAAAATACGATAGTTTGCAGTCCGCTCACCATCCTGGTAGCTCTTCTCTCAGTTTTTCAATGTCTTTTTTAAAATGTGGTGCCCATAACTGGACACAGTATTCCAGGTGAAGTCTGACCAAGGAGGAGTAGAGGGGGATAATTACTTCAGGTGATCTAGACTTGATGCTTCTCTTAATACATCCCAGAACTGTGTTTGTCTTTTTTGCTGCTGCATCACACTGCTGACTCATGTGCAGTCTGTGATCTATTAGTATACCCAAGTCTTCTTCACACGTGTTGTTGCTTAGCTCTATTCCCCCCATTCTGTAGATGTAATTTTCGTTTTTCTTGCCCAGATGTAGAATCTTGCATTTCTCCCCGTTAACTACCATTCTATTAGTCGCTGCCCATTGTTCAAGCCTATCTAGATTCTTCTGAATCCTTCCTTTCTCTGTCTTCTCTAGTGTTTGCTATCCCTTCTAGCTCTGCTTTGTCTACAAATATGATTAGTTTACTTTCAGTTCCCTTATCTAGATCATTTATAAAAATGTTGAACTACACTAGGGCTAACACAGAGCTCTGCAGAAGTTGCTGCCACTTTATACAACACCACAACAGCTGCAGCTCTCGATTCAGTCGCCCCCCTAACACATACCAAAGCTCGCACAATCAACAGACAACCCTGGCACACCAGCCTAACTAAAGAACTGCGACGGGCCTCCAGGGTTGCTGAGCGTAGATGGAAAAGGTCCCACTCCAATGAGCACTTCATCGCATTCAAACAGTCCCTCACTACCTTCAAGTCCACACTCACTGCAGCAAAACAAACATACTTCTCATCTCTCATATCCTCCCTGTCTCACAACCCCAAACAACTATTCAACACCTTCAATTCTCTCCTCCGTCCCCCAGTGCCTCCTCCCTCTCCTCTTATTTCAGCCGAAGACTTTGCCTCATTCTTCAAGCAGAAGATTGACACCATCAGACAAAGCTTTTGCCTAAAGCCCCCACAGCCCCTCCCCACGCCTACTTAACCCTCCTCCTCTAAAACCACATTCTCCACCATTACGGAAGATCAACTTTCCTCTTTACTCTCCAAATCACACCTCACCACCTGTAAACTTGACCCAATCCCGTCCCACCTCATCCCAAACCTTACCACTATCTTCATCCCACCCGTAGCCCACCTCTTCAACCTGTCACTAACAACTGGTGTCTTCCCCTCATGCTTCAAACATGCCTCAATCACACCAATCCTCAAAAAGCCCTCCCTTGACCCATCCTCTCTGTCTAGCTATCGCCCCATATCACTTCTCCCCTATGCCTCAAAACTACTGGAACAACACGTCCATTCTGAGCTGTCCTCCCACCTCTCCTCCTGCTCCCTCTTCGACCGCCTACAATCTGGTTTCCGACCGCACCATTCTACTGAAACTGCACTGACTAAAGTCACCAACGACCTACTAACCGCCAAATCTAAGCGACACTACTCTGTCCTCCTCCTCCTAGACCTGTCATCTGCCTTCGACACAGTGGACCATTCCCTCTTACTACAAACTCTCTCATCTCTCGGCATCACAGACTTGGCCTTATCCTGGATCTCCTCATACCTAACAGACAGGACATTCAGTGTCTCTCACTCACAGACCACCTCCTCATCTCGCCCCCTATCTGTCGGTGTCCCCCAAGGTTCAGTTCTAGGACCTCTGGTCTTCTCCATCTACACCTTAGGCCTGGGACAGCTCATAGAGTCTCATGGCTTTCATTATCACCTCTCTGCTGATGGCACACAGATCTACCACTCTGGACCCGATATCACCTCCTTACTAACCAAAATCCCACAATGTCTGTCTGCTATTTCATCCTTCTTCTCTGCTAGATTTCTAAAACTTAGCATGGACAAAACAGAATTCATCATCTTTCCGCTATCTCATTCAACCCCCCTAACTGACCTATCCATCATAGTCAATGGCTGCCCACTTTCCCCAGTCCCTCAGGCTCGCTGCCTTGGGGTAACCCTGGACTCTGAACTCTCCTTCAAACCACATATCCAAGCCCTTTCCACTTACTGCCAACTCCAACTCAAAAATATCTCCCGGATCCGCACATTCCTCAACCATGAATCTGCAAAAACACTAGTGCACGCCCTCATCATCTCCCGCCTTGACTACTGCAACCTCCTGCTCTGTGGCCTCCCTTCCAACACTCTCGCACCCCTCTAATCCATCCTAAACTCTGATGCCTGACTAATCCACCTGTCCCCCCGCTATTCCCCGGCCCCTCCTCTCTGTCAATCTCTTCACTGGCTCCCTATTGCCCAGAGATTACAGTTCAAAACCCTAACCATGACATACAAAGCCATTCACAACCTGTCGCCTCCATATATCTCTGACCTAGTCTCCCGCTACATTCCCGCACGCAACCTCCGATCTTCAGAAGATCTCCTTCTCTACTCCCCTCTAATCTCCTGCTCTCACAATCGCATACAAGATTTCTCCTGTGCTTCCCCCCTACTCTGGAACTCTCTACCCCAACACATCAGACTCTCGTCGACCGTGGAAACCTTCAAACCATCCCTTGTAGACTGTGAGCCCTCACGGGCAGGGTCCTCGCTCCTCCTGTACCAGTCGCCGTCACATTGTGTTCAAGATTATTGTAATTGTTCTTGTATGTATACCCCTTCACATGTAAAGTGCCATGGAATAAATGGCGCTATAATAATAAATAATAATAATAATACAGCAACCCTTTATCAAGCACCAACTCCTTAATATGTAGACCTTCTAGATATATACATGAACTGAAAGAAAGGGAAATCTCTATTTTTCATTTTATTCCATGGATCAATAAGTTACTTTCATGTCCAGGAATCAAAGTACTTAGAGGAGAAGTAGAGATTTCTTAAGACATAATATGAGGTCTGAGTGCTGACCCTACATATCTATCATAGTTCATACATGATTATACAGAAAAATATGGAATGCTCTCACCCATTCTTTCTTTTCAGGGAAGGAGGTTGCTGTCCAGAGAGTTCCTTCTGAACGGAAAAGAGATATAAGCTGGCACTGTTAATCCCTGTTGGCTCAAGCTTATGCTATCCCCACAAAACTCCCTCCCTAACAAGGGCAGTCCACAACTAGCCCTGTATGGAGACCCTGCACTTTCCCTTTTCAGTGTCCCTACGTGTTTCATCCAAGTAGAATCTTCAGGGGATTATCTTGTGTCCAAAAGTAAGGTACACAAGTGCTAGGTGCATAACATAAACATGGGTCCCTCCACTCTCTGTGCTGATCTGCAGAGAATGGAAGGTTGGGCAGGGTCAGTATAAATACCCTAAGGTACACAGCTGTAACTAATTAAATAATGTAGCTTTACCAAAGTACACCCCCTCATAAGCGCGTTATTTTCCCGAATCAACCATGCATGTGGGCGGCTTGTTACCACGTCCAGTGTGTGACCCGCACACGCGCCTACCTTCCTGCTTGCCTGGATCTTCTCTACTCGGTTAAGAAGGAATTCTCTGGACAGCAACCTCCTTCCCTGAAAAGAAAGAATGGGTGAGAGCATTCCATTTTTTGCTGTATATTCATGTATGAACTGTTCTTCTCTCCTTGTATTCTTACCCAAAAAGTTTCTACAGAGCTACCATTCTCTGAAGCTTGGATCTCTGCGGAGATATACGCTTTCTAACATACAATGCAACACCTTCTCCCCTCTTGTTAAATCTGTTTCTAATAAATAAGTGGTAGCCTTCACGGTTTTTATTCCCATCATGTGTATCATCCCACCAAGTTTCAGTGATGCCTATGACATCATATCTCTCATCCTGTATTAGCCGCTCCAATTCTCCTTGTTTGTTTCCCATGCTATGTGCATTCGAATAGACACATTTTATTTTAGTTTGTAGTCGGTTTCTCTTGCTCCACTATTTTCATTCAGAATATGTTGTCTTTGTTCTTTATTTCCACTCATTAGTTGCATACTTTTTCCTGGCCGTATATTTCCCATCCCATTTTGCTCTAGTTTAAAGCTCTCCTGATGAGTGTAGCAAGGCGTCTACCAAATATGTGTTTTCCTGTTTTCGTAAGATGCAACCCAACTCTAGCAAGGAGTCCATCATACAAGCAATTCACTCCATGGTCAAGAAACGCAAAACGTTGCTGATGGTGTAGGGGCATTATGTTCCAGAAATGGAGTAGCTGTGCAGATTGAGGTATCATTTTGTGAGAAAACATCGATCAAAACCTACCAATGACTTAAATCCCTGTTTATTCGATGCTTAGGAGTCCAGTATGCAATACTACTCGGAGACTGACAGCCTATCAGGTATGAATGTACATACAGAGGTAGGTGGAGCCATTTAAAGGACCGCCCAGTGGACTCCTAAGCATAGAAGGAACAGGAATTTAAATGAATAAATTACAAGCTATACTGAATATTTTTCCATAAAACTATATATCAATGTGCTCATATCCTCCTGCTTTATTCCTGTAGACTGAAAATCAGACTGCACATTAAATGTCACAGGTCCCCTTTAAAAGAAAGAAAAATGTTATCTTATCTAGAGGTGCCGATAGGCTAAAACCGGCCATACACATTAGATGGGTGAATCGTTCAGCAACACTCACTAAAGGGTCGATACTGACTTTTAAGATTGCTACTTCCAATAGGTGACGCTAGAGTTCCTGTCTTCTTCCTCTCTGAAGAGGCAGTTTGCATATTACATTTCCAAGAGGAGGCCTATAAGTCTCCTTACCCTGGCATACAAGGCTTGTCACTCACAATGGCGATTGATCAGCATTATAATTTATCATGGTTCCTCTTACCTTACTTTGTTTGGATCCTCTCCAAATGGCGAGGTGGTGTGGACTTGGATGAGAGTGTGAAGGTGGTGTCCGGACTCTGGACCTTGATGGCTGGAGCGACAGTGTGGCTTCTGGACTTCTTGGAGTTCCCGACCACCTCCTGGGAGCAAGGAGGGGGCATCCAGACACTGGTCCTCGATGACCGGAGGGACATGGTGTCTGTTGGATTCCCCTGGATTCCGAGTGGCGTAATTCTATAAGTTAATGCGGACAAAATCGTCAAGGCTAAGAGACAAGGGACTTACTTTTGTTGTTTCAGGCTATGTTCATACATCATGGTTTTTTCAGCATTTTTTTATGCAAATTTTCTGCTGCCTTTTGCTGTACCAGCAAAGTCTATAGGATTCCAGAAATCTCAGGCACACATCACGTTTTATTCAGCGTTTTTTTATGCAAATTTTCTGCTGCCTTTTGCAGTACCAGCAAAGTTTATGAGATTCCAGAATTCTTACTTCACACGTCATGGTTTTTTTTTGTTCAGGATTTTGTGCTTTGCATGTTTTTTTGGAAAATCGAGCATGTCACTTCTTTCAGCGTTTTTTCACCCATAGAAAGTAATGGGTGGTGAAAAAAACGCACCAAAAACGCATCAAAATTTGTTTCAGCGTTTTTTTGAGCATTTTTGATGCCAAAGTAGAATGGGGTTCTTTTTTTTAACAGAACTTTATGTACATGCATAAAAAGAGACAGAAGGACAGTGAAAAAAACGCTGAAAAAACGCATCAAAAAAGCACCAAAACTGCAAGAAAAATCTGCAGCAAACCTCCTTTGAGAGATCAGGTTTTTCTGCAGATTTGTGGTGCAAAAAAAACCATGATGTGTGAACATAGCCTCAATCAATGGACATGGACATTGTAAAAATCAAGCCCATAATGAGAATATGATTTGATTACCCATCATGCTTAACCTTGAGCAGGGGCGGTGTTGGACGTTTGAATATTCACTGTATCAAATGCATATTGTGTAAATATAATGTAGGATTGAATAGCCTCACTTATGTAGTGAGATGGTATTGGGAGAACTATTTATTTATTTATTAATCAAGCACATAAAAAAACTTTTTCACTTATTAATTTCATAATACTATTTAATTTTAATTGCACTTAGTCACTTTTAAATATTTAATTGGTCTTGCAATATATTGTTCAGTAACATCTCCATGATGACACTCACACATATTCATATGTTGGCACATCTCCAACATACATAGAAAAATCTTTTCCTATATTGCACTTTTATTATTTTATATGTTCTGCACTGAATATATGGATACTTTCTATATAGTTCTTATTACTCAGCCATTCATTGGGTTTATGCCCCTTAATACTAATATATGCAGAACATCGTTTTCATAGTGGTTATATTTTCCAATACTTTTACCCATTTATACAGGTAAACATTATTCTTATATTGTAACATTACCAGATAGAAATGTCTTAATATATCCAGCCCGTTCATGTCTATACCGCACATTATACCGCACTGTAGCTCTAGATATGTAACAGAGAATCGTCCAGTGCGCATGCTCGGAGGGGAACTCCTGGATCTTCCTGATCATTGGATACTTTAAGTATACATATACCCACATCAGATCCCCTTAGGACATGCCCCCTGATGAAGATATGCGCGAAACGCGCGTTGGGGTGTCAAGGCAGACAGCACACAGGCACTGATTATCCATTTGCAAGTATTTATCTGTCCACATCAACTTACATATTTGATTGAACCCTGTATATGATATGCGCATGATTGACTTTGAGCATAACATTGAAGCAAACTGGCGTGTATATGGATTAAAAGGCACGTTTTGCACATAGCACTTTATCCCCAAGCAGGGGTTGAATCCAGTTAGGACTACATATTTCCATTATACGAGTTCACATATCTGTGCAAACTGGACAGTGTAACCTGAATGCACTAAAATTATAATTTAGTACTGAAGTCACCAAAGGGGTATATTCCTAATTCTAATTAGCATCAGATAATTTGGTGATCTAATTTATAATATTCTCATGCATATCTAAAAATCCTCGCCTTCATGGATGCACAACATGTTTAAATGTACATGTTTTAAAATCATTTTAATATATATTTTTTCAATAAAGATAATTTGGTAAAATACTCATATGTTTCCTAAACTTAACAGTTTCTGGATTTTGGTGTTATGCAATGCTAGTTGAGTTATCCTAACTGATAATAGTGACTCCATACAGTAAGTGTAATTTCCAAGAGGAGGCCTATAAGTCTCATTACCCTGACATGCGAGGCTTGTCACTCTCTAAAAGGACAGACATTATCCCTTAGACCCCAGTCAAAGATCTCTCCTACAGCCAAATCGGATCTCATGCTTTGCACTGATGAGGGGCAATACCCCAAAACACGTGTCTGCAAATTGAGATTCTGGTTTGGTTTTTATCCTAAATCATGTGGCAAAGCTCGTTAAAGGGTCAATACTGACTTTTAGGATTGCTACATCCAATAGATTGCACTAGAGTTCTGGTCCTCTTCCTCTCTGAAGAGTCAGTTTACATATTTCATATCCCATATACAGGAGCTCTCGCTGAGCCAAGTGCTCCTGTGTGGTGTATGAGATATCTCTGGTAATAGCTTATGGTAGAGAGAACCAAAGGATCGTCAGTCCAAAATCAAACATGCCGGATCCTGATCTCCCCGGCAATCAGTTGTCTGGGGCTCCCATGCACATTTGATCGTCGGCCGACATTAGTCTATTGAGTATCGGGGGCTTTAGACAGGAAAAACAACTATGGCTCCTTTTCTCTAGTTAAACATTTTATATCATAATTTATTGATTTGTACAATAAAATAGTGCCAACCATGCCAGTCAATTTATTCAGGAAGCAAAAAAAATAAAATCATAAGAGGTATGTGTGGTCAGCTCTGCATACAGGACAGGCCTGGCATTTCCACCACTTCATTACACAGAGAGTGAAGGTGACCCGCTCCATGTTTTCTATCATTGTGTAGTTAGTATAGCACACCCCATCAGATCCTATGGGCTGATCTCTTGTCACATCTTTATTTGCAGCATAATATTCAGTGATCTGTAATGATGGAAATGGATTGTGCCGAGGTTGCAGAATCATTAGCGTCGGATATTAAAACGTGTCATAAATTAGCACCTGAAGACATTGATGAATTGACTGCTCCGAGATGACTATTACAGTCACCTATATTGACTTTGACAGAGTCAATATTGACTTTTAGCATTGCTACTTCCAATAGGGGGCACTAGAGTTCTAGTCCTCTTCCTCTCTGAAGAGACTATTTGCATATTTGGTTTCCCAGAGGAGCATTGCAAGGCTTAAAAGTCTCCTCACCTTGGAATGCCAAGGCTTGACATGTCACTCTCCGTAAGGAGAAACGTTATCCCATGGATCCTGGTCAGACACCTCTCACCCAGCCAAACCAGATCTCATACTTTGCACTGATGAGTGGCAGTACCCCGAAACACAGTGTTTGCGAATTGAGATTCTGGTTTGGCTTTTATCCTAGGTCATGGGGCAAGGCTCATTAAAGTTTTGATAGTGCCTTGTAGAATTGCTACTTCCAATAGGTGGCGCTAGAGTTCTAGTCCTCTCCCTCTCTGAAGAGACAGTTTGCATATTGAAGATTACAGAGTCTTAAAGAGGACAGACACTCTCCCAACATGTGTATTCAAGAAAAAAATATAAATTCATATTCATTATTTTTTTTTTATTTATATTGTTCTGTCCCTTTGTTATTCTGCCTGGAAATAATTGACAAGTGGAGATTACCATTTCTATAGGATGTGACATAGTCTGACACTATCAGCATGATTTTGGACAGGGTTTTTACTACTTATTGACAAGGGTAGTGTTAACTTTTAGATGCCAGTTTAATCATACATTTCCAAGAGGAATAAGAGAGGAATGGCATAACGCAAAGTTCTAAACAAAAAAGAGATGCCGCGGTTTTATTATTTTATGGATATTGAAAGCATTTAATTAAACAGACATGTCAGATGTAACCGATCCTAACAATTATTTTTGATTATTAGATATCGGATGCGATAGAACACCTCCAGGGGGCGCTGAAACTAAGAAGGGATGATCTGCACTGTCTGCATCTGCTGGCGCTACTATTATCAGCACAAAAACAGTACAAACACGCCACCGATGTCATCAACATGGCCCTGACTGAGTATCCCGAAAACTTCAGGTACACCCACTGCTTTAGCTATTTAAGATCTAAAACGTATTTGTTAATGAAAAATACTGTACATAGAGTCAAATCTTGTGAAGGGTTTACTTTTAGGGTATTGTCACAGGTGTATCAAGTGTGACAGACAGTCGCTCTGAGTCCGGCTGTAGAAGGTCACTGTGCTTGGCATTGCAGACGCCTTCTTGATCCTCTCATCTCTGTAGTGTAATGATATCCTTCTTACTTTAGGACCCAGCTGCGACCTTCACTGCTGCTAAATGACACACCCTTGCTTGGTAGTTAAAAACTCTCAGCGTCTCCAGAGAGTCTCAGGTCATAGTTTTATGTTCCTCTGTCCATGCCTGGAGTACTAGTAGTCTGTTAGTTTCTTCTTGGACTTCCCTTGGAGGACAGTAGGCGTTATCTCTCTGGTGTATTCTCAAGCTATGTGTTTCCCCTTTGTTTGTTTACCTTGTTGTCTTTAGTTACAGTGGGGCCTGACTAGTGTTCACCCCGTCCCCTCTCTACCTAGAGCCTAGCTCTAGGAACATTCAGGCATTAGGTTTCCTGCTCGGCGATAGGTGCGGAACCTATATAAGGACAATAGGGTAGTCAGGGTGATATTAGATCTGCCTAGGGTTCTCCACTCCCCCTTTCCCTAGTGGTTGGGCTCCCTTCCCCTTCTTCCCGTTGTTGTACACTTGTTCCTTCCCTCACTTTGCGTGACAGGTATGTGTGCACAGGGCGCATTTATATAGAGGATTGTCTGTCTGTTTACAGCCATAATAAGTGCAATTTTTTATTTGAAAAATAAACTGAAATAATTTCAGATGGAAAAAGAAAAATAAAGAACTAAATTTGGCTGCATAAATAAGCATATGTCTTATACTAATACTTTGTTGAAGTTCCCTTTGAATTTTGACAGCATTCAGTCATTTTGAACAGAGCAAGCGCTCCTATGTATGGAAGAGTCGGGCAAGATAGCTACCCACCGAAAAAGGATCCGAATGCTCTCTCTGTATTGTGTACAAGGGGCTGTAGACTTATAGGGCAGGTAATGCTCCCTGGGGTTATAGGTATGCAAATTATCTATCCTTCAAGGGAAAGATAACGGGTAGCTACCCTATAAGTCAATGTCCAACCTTTAAGGTTTAAGGTTTGTCGCATGACCTTTCTTTTCCGAAAAATATACAACCCTTTGCAGACAGCTGTATCAGGTTCTCACCCCTTTTCAGAGTAAAGCACAGAACTAGCCACCCAGTAGCCTTGTCTGCATTGCCGAGGGACAAGAACCCTGAAACAGCTGTCTGTAAACGAGCTTATTTTATCTTTTGGGGAAAACAGTAGTTTGGCTAAATAGCCCAAGTCATGTGGGAAGGTTTGTTAAAGGATCAGGTATTGACTTACAGCGTAGCTATCTCCAATAGTTAGCACTGTAAAGCCAGCATGGAGGCCATATTTGTTACAACTCTCCTGTTAGGTTTTTTTTAGTTTGCTGGTCACATGACCAGTTTTGCCTATTTAATCCGGCTCCGCCCTCCTGGCATTGCTGGACTTCATTTGTATTTACTACTGTTGAGCTAGCTTGGTGCTCTGTTGCCGTTCTCTGTTAGTTTTGCTAGGTCTTCTGACCTCTTTACTTTTTGTTGTGTGTTTGTCTTTGACTGCTACGATTTCTGCTAGGAGGTGTCCAACTTTTCCCAGTCCCTAGTTCTTGTAGGGATTCCTCCCTCATATCTATAGGTCTTCGTACAGACTAGCCGAGGACTTTAGCGGGTCTGATCGCAGGATCAGGTTCCCCGTTACATCATAGGGATCTAGTTTAGTTCTATTGTAGGGACAGATCTCCTCTCTTTCCTTAGTCTCTGTAGCAGATCATAACAGTAAGTCCAGTTTTAAAAAAAAAAAAAAAAAATTTCTCTAAGGAAAGACCTCCAGTTTTCCATCATGGTCTCGGTGCAAGATTTGGCTCAACGCTTGCAGGGACTCTCTCTGGAGGTGGCCAAGCTCCAACAACACGTGAGTAGCTGTTCTGGAGCGCATTTTGTGGAACCAAAGGTACGTCTGCCTGATCTATTTTTTGGCGAACAACAAGATTTTTTTTCTTTTAAAAATGCTTGTCTATTATATTTTCATTTGAGACCTGGATCCTCTGGTGATGAATCACAGCGCATAGGGTTCATAATGTCACTTTTGCGCAAAGATCCTCAGGGATGGGCCTTCTCTCTCCAACCTAGTGATCCGTGCTTTAGATCAGTGGATAGTTTTTTTTCTGCTTTGGGTTTATTGTACGATGATCCTGTTCGTGTCTCATCTGCTGAGTCTGAATTAAGACGTTTGAGGCAGGGATCAGGTAATGTGGAAAAATATTGTTCTCACTTCCGTCGGTGGTCTGCCCAGGTGGGGTGGAACGATTCAGCTTTGAAAAGCTTGTTTCTTTGCAGGACTAGGTGAAAGGGTTAAGGATTTACTGATTGCTTATCCCACACCTGGAAACTTGCAGGAGGCAATGCAATTAGCTATACGGGTGGACAGGAGACTGCGTGCAAGGGTTAATGAGAGCAAATCCTCTGCTATGTCAGCTTCGAGTCCTGAGAGGTTCAGTGCTGACAATGGTGAGCCGATGGAAATTGGGGCGATGACACCCCGCTCTCAGGAAAAAGACCGCCGACTTTCTGAAGGCTTGTGTTTCTATTGCGGAAATTCTGGTAATTTTATTAAGAGCTGTGTGCTTCGTATGAAGAAAGAAAAAAAAATGGTCAGTCATGCCCGTATTGCCTGTTTAAATTCTAAGGGAGTATTCCTATCTGCCACTACTGCTGCTCAGGATGAATTAATTGAATTTCGGGTATTTGTGGATTGTGGATCTACTCTGAATGTGATTGATGGGGGATTCTTGGAAAAACTTAGATTAGAACCTAAAACTTTGTCATCCCCTATTGCTGTGGTTTCTGTCGATGGCTCTCCCTTGAAGAGTGTTACTCACAAGGTCTGTGAATTTCCCCTCACTATTAATGGTATTCATCAAGAGAATTTGGATTTGGTGGTATTGGATAATTTGCCTTCTCCAGTAATATTGGGGTTACCCTGGTTAAAATTGCACAATCCTGTACTGGATTGGTCTACCAATGAAATTAAGTCCTGGAGCCCTAAGTGTTATGACAAGTGTTGTAACGGGCGCATTGCTGCTGTGGATAGAGGGGAATTGCCTGTACCTATTCAGGATTTTTGGAGAGTTTTTTCTGAGGAGGAGTCGCAGGTTTTGCCTCCCATAGAGACTATGATTGTACCATTGAATTTGTCCCTGGAGTGACTCTTCCTAAGAGTCGTTTATTTAATCTTACTATTCCTGAGAGAAAGGCTTTGGAGGAATACATACAGACAAGCTTGGCCGCTGGTCACATTAGGCCTTCCAAGTCTCCTGTGGCTGTTGGATTTTTTTTTGTAAAAAAAAAAGATGGCGGTTTACGTCCTTGTCTGGACTTTCGTGAGATTAATAAAATTACTGTACGCAATCCTTACCCACTGCCATTGATTCCTGATTTATTTAACCAGTTAGTGGGGGCCAAGTGGTTCTCTAAGATTGACCTTAAGGGGGCATACAATTTGTTGCGCATGAAGGAGGGTGATGAATGGAAGACTGCTTTTAACACTCCAGTGGGTCATTTTGAGAATCTGGTTATGCCTTTTGGTCTCACCAATGCTCCAGCATTTTTTCAGAATCTTATTAATGACATCCTTAGACCTTTAATCGGCAAAAATGTGGTTGTGTATTTGGATGACATTTTGATTTATTCGCCTGATCTGGAGTCTCATTGGCGGAGCGTACGTGAGGTATTACAGTTATTAATGGACAATTCGCTTTTTGCTAAGCTGGAGAAATGTGAGTTCGCTGTACAGAGAATTAGTTTTTTGGGTTACATTATCTCCAGCGAAGGTTTTGAGATGGACCCGGTTAAAGTTCAAGCTGTGCAGGAATGGCCTAGGCCTATTGGTTTGAAATCGATACAGAGGTTTTTGGGTTTCGCCAATTATTACAGAAAATTCATAAAAAAATGTTCTATTATTGTCAAACCGCTGACCGATCTCACCAGGAAAGGTGCTAATGCGGTTCAGTGGACTTCTGAGGCCATTGAAGCTTTTGTGTTTTTAAAGGAGAGGTTCACCTCTGCTCCCATCCTTATGCAGCCTGATGTGACTAAGCCATTTTTGGTTGAGGTTGATGCTTCTTCGGTGGGGGTCGGTGCGGTGTTGTCTCAGGAAAACAAGGATGGAGTACATCCCTGTGCCTTTTTTTCAAAAAACTTTTCTGAGACTGAACTTAATTACGATATTGGTAATCGGGAATTGCTGGCGATTAAACTCGCATTTGAACACTGGCGTCACCTCTTGGAAGGTGCTGATTTTCCCATTCAGGTTTTCACTGATCATAAAAATCTGATCTATCTTGATGCTGCCAAGCGCTTGAATGCCCGTCAGGCTAGGTGGGCACTTTTTTTCTCGCGGTTTAATTTTTCCGTTACTTACATCCCGGGTACCAAGAATGTTAAAGCGGATGCTTTGTCTCGCAGCTTTTCTCCCATGGTCGGTGTTGAGGAGGAAGAGGAGACCATTTTACAAGAAGGTGTTGTGATTGCTGCTTTGGACTCCGTTTTGGAGGATGAGATTCTTAAAGCACAGGAGAATGCCCCATCTAACACTCCCCATGGGAGGTTGTTTGTGCCTAGGACCTTTAGGAGAGATTTGTTTGTTGAGTGTCATGAGTCTCGGTTGGCAGGTCATCCAGGAATTTCTGAGACCAAGAGACTTGTGGGTCGCAGTTTTTGGTGGCCTGGATGGCAGAAGGAAGTCATTAAGTGGGTGCGCCAATGTACTGTGTGTGCTAGATCCAAGTCTTCGCATGCTCCTGCTGCGGGGTTGCTTTGCCCTCTGGAGGTTCCTAGTGCACCTTGGACACATCTGGCTATGGACTTTATTACTGACCTTCCTCCTCTGAAGGTTTCACGGTCATCTGGGTGGTCGTGGACCGTTTTAGCAAGATGTGTCACTTGGTTCCCTTTATCAAACTGCCTTGCGCTAAGACACTCGCTAAGGCCTTTGTCAAGGAGATTGTCAGACTACATGGTGTTCCTACTGACATTGTTTCTGATAGGGGACCTCAGTTCGTGGCTCGTTTTTGGCGTGCCTTTTGTGACAGGTTGGGAGTCCATTTGTCGTTTTCATCCGGATATCATCCTGAGTCTAATGGCCAGACAGAAAGGAAGAACCAGGATGTTGAGCAGTTCTTGCGTTGTTTTGTGGCAGACAATCAAGAGGGGTGGTCTGAGTTTCTGCCACTTGCTGAATTTGCTCTTAACAACCATACATCCTCTTCTGCTGGGTGTTCGCCTTTTTTTTGTTGTTCTGGGAGACATCCGTCTTTTGGGTCATTCTCCAAATTGGTTTCGGCTGTGCCTGAGGAGGAGAGTTTTTCCGGTGATTTGGAGAGAGTTTGGACGGATGTGCGTGGTAATCTTCAGGAGGCTAACAAAAAATCTAAGAGGTACTTTGATAGGAAACGGCAAGAGGTTTTGTTTGCTGTTGGTGACATGGTTTGGTTGTCCTCTAAGAATCTGCGATTGAGGATTCCTTCTAAAAAATTGGGTCCCAAGTTCGTAGGGCCCTTTAAGGTGCTTCAGATAGTTAACCAATCTGCTGTTAGGCTGGAGGTTCCTACGTCCTGGAGGATTAATCCGGTGTTTCATGTTTCTCTGTTAAAAAAAGCTGATGTGTCGGAGTGTGACGCCTCTGCCACTGTTCCTCCGGTGGTGGGGGACGGGGAATATGAAATTTCCCGCATCCTAAATTCTAGACGGTATAGAGGGAGTTTGCAGTATCTCGTCGCTTGGAAGGGTTTCGGACCTGAGGATAACTCATGGGTGAGGGCGGATGATGTTTCTGCTTCCAGACTTGTCCGAGCGTTTCACAGGAGGTTTCCTGGTAAACCTGGGCCTAGGGGATCCGGAGGATCCTCTTAGAAGAGGGGGTACTGTTACAACTCTCCTGTTAGGTTTTTTTTAGTTTGCTGGTCACATGACCAGTTTTGCCTATTTAATCCGGCTCCGCCCTCCTGGCATTGCTGGACTTCATTTGTATTTACTACTGTTGAGCTAGCTTGGTGCTCTGTTGCCGTTCTCTGTTAGTTTTGCTAGGTCTTCTGACCTCTTTACTTTTTGTTGTGTGTTTGTCTTTGACTGCTACGATTTCTGCTAGGAGGTGTCCAACTTTTCCCAGTCCCTAGTTCTTGTAGGGATTCCTCCCTCATATCTATAGGTCTTCGTACAGACTAGCCGAGGACTTTAGCAGGTCTGATCGCAGGATCAGGTTCCCCATTACATCGTAGGGATCTAGTTTAGTTCTATTGTAGGGACAGATCTCCTGTCTTTCCTTAGTCTCTGTAGCAGATCATAACAATATTCTCACGTCCATCATCAGCCTCTTACACAGCCAACCAGCTCCTAGTCTGCGCTGACGAAGGACAAGAAACAGCTGACTACAGATGATTGACTGTTCCTTTTGCTGATGTCGGACATTGACTTATAAGGAAGCTATCTCCAATGTGTGGCGGTAGAAAGCCAGCTTTGGAAGCATGCAGATGTTTTTGTGCATAAAATCGAAAACACACAGAGCTGTGGGGCTTCATACCTCTTAAAGGGGTCAACAGGCTTGGGGCTCAAGTCTGCAGTCACTTTATGTGATTGCAGACATGTGAATCCTCAGTGCGCGCACAGTACATGCTGTCACGATTCTCCGGTGCCGGGTCATATGACCACAAGGATGCCATTTGCATACTTCCGGCCACATTCCAACTAGACGTGTCCTGCCTCTCTCAATACACTTACATTGAGTGAGGCAACGCACGTCTAGTCGGCATGTGACCTCATGTATGCAAATCTAATACTTGCGGTCACATTCCCACCCTCTCCTGGCACCCGAGAATCCTGACAGCCCCAAGCGAGGACAACACCTTTAGCCCCCTCTTTTATTACGGGAGAAATTGGTAGCAAAGCAGCTTCACCTTATGATTGCGTAAAGTTGGTATTCTCAGGATGGTTTGCTGAACTTTACTGGAGAGATTGAAGCAGGGCTTAAACGAGTCTTTAAATTGGGGTTGTAAATTTTGGTAGTTATGTGTCTTATAGAAGTCCCATCCGGAGCCATATCACAGCCATGTACATGGGGCCTTGCACCTTTCTTCTTCTTGCCATTATTTCCAGCGAGAACACTTAGGATTTGCTTTCTCATTAAGTATATTTGAGCTTTTTTGGTTTTAGCACATTATTTTGGTGAGAAGCAGGGCTAGGGGAGAGAGCATTGTCTCGCCCAGGCAGATTCTCCCAGTTCTTGCTGCTAATTAGGCGAGAGATAAGAAAACCTTGTGGCTAGCTGCTGAGTAAAAATCTGTTTTTATACCGATCATTAAAATCTCTTGAATTCTCCACGGACGCTCTGACATTAACTGCCATAAAGCTAGCCGACCTAAGATCACACATTTAAGGAAAAATACTTATAGTTTGATGTGACAAAATGTCACTAGTAATACAGAGTGCACTGGTTTTCATTCCCCGGGGCATAATCCTATTTGGTATTCAGTTAATTTTTTAAGCTACTTCGCTGCAGGAGTTTACCATATTACACTGGCGAAAAGCAGAAACGTGTCTAATGTAAGAAATGTCGGATTTCTAATACAGTCGTTTTTATAATCTTTATATAAAAGAATTGATAATGACGCTTAGACCTCATTCAGACTGGCATAACGCAGGTGCTGTTTAGCATCCAAGTACCGGACTGATTGTGAGTCTACCTACCAGAAATAACGGCATCATTCATCCCTATAATACTGATGGTTCAGGTCATCAAACCAGGACCTGCCGGCGTAAAACGAATGCAAAATGGTCCAGCATTATAGAGGTGTGAATGAGGCCTTAAGGCTGTACAGTCAACAACGATGATATTTAGGCCCACGCGATCTGCACGTTTACATGGGACAGTGATTGGGAACTATGAACATTCATTTTGGACGATCATCTGCCTGTGTAAAAGGGCCTTATAAAGGGGTATTCCCATCTCCAAGATCCTATCTAAATATGTAGTAGGTATAATAATAATATTAGCAAATACCTCCAATTAGAAATTTAGTATAGTTCTTCTGATTTGCTATGTCGCTTACCCCATATGCAGGGCACTGCAGCAGCTTAGGCATCCATGGTTACGACCACTAACAACTTACTAACTGTCACTATATGAGTGGTCATAACCATGGATACCTAAGCTACTGCAATCCCCTGCACATGGGGTAAGCGACATAGCGAATCAGAAGAACTATACTACATTTCTAACTGGAGGTATTGTCTAATATTATTATACCTACTATATATTGGGATCAGATCTTGGAGCTGGGAATACCCCTTTAAGTCTTTGGTATATCTATGCCATTACACGTGGCATCCCCCAATTCCCCTAACACATGAGCAATCAACTTGGCCGAACATTCATGTGATTTCAACGGAGAGAGGAGAAAGCCGCTGCCAAACACCTTATCTCCTCTGAAAACAAAAGGATCAGGCATGAAAATTCTATATGCCTAATCCTACTTAACCTGGAAGTCACCTGTCAGAGAAAATGGGGGAATCGGGAGGCCTCTAGACACATCAGATGGTAGGTCAGTCCCACCAAAATCAGTGGGTTCAGCAAACTTTCATGTAATGTGTAATGGGGCCTTTAGATTCTAGTAGTTTTTTAATTATTTTGTCTACACTTGTGGACCGACGGTTCAGTAGTCTATCAAAACAAGCAGAGCTGTGGTGTAAAGTATAGGGGAGTAGGTTAAACAAGAGGTTGATTTCAGACTGCTTCAGTCTCGGTTTTGACAGTCGCTGCTGCAGCTGCCATCACTGATCATAGCTGATGTGACGATACAGCTTATAATCTTAATCAGCCAGACGTTTAGATTTGTTAAGCCAAGAGAAATACACTATTATCTTTGCGTTGACTTGTAAATGTATGTGTATTTTTGTGGCTGGTCAAGAAGGACATACGATTATTTGTATAACCCTGATTGTTTTCTTCTATTTGTCTGTGGAACAATGAATGTTTGCTAAATATGTTGATTAACCTTTATGGGGACCCTGTGGCTTGTTGACTCACAAGACAGGAGGAAAAACTACGCAAATTCATTAAATGTGCAAACAATGAGACCTGAGCACTACCCTTTCCCCTCAACCTGTGACTGAAGACCTTAGCCACGTAAATTTAAAAAGGGTTTTTCTATCCTGCTGGAGAGAGAATTGAAAGAGAGACTTTACAAGGAGAATCAAAGATCAGACTCTCTGAGACCACCAGCTTGGAAGCATGGCTTTAACCAAAGAGACACATATTTGGATTCTACATGGTTCCAGCCTTAGGGTATATGGTCCTAACTGGAAAGATACGGGTCTGCTCCACTGACCATCAGAGAGCCAATGGATACATTTGGGGAGGCCAGGTTGGGACGATGAAGTTACCTAGCCCCGTGGATATGTTGTTTGGGATTGCCAGGTGGGACCCTCCAGTCGCCTGGAACCCATGGATACATTCGGAGAAGGCAGATTGGGACCAGCCGGTCATCTGGCCCCATGGAAACTCTCGGAGAGGCCAGGGTGGGACCCTCAGGTCTCCTGGCCTTGTACCTCGATAGACTGCTAGCTTCCTAAGCTTGCCGCAACCTTCTCTCTGTGGGAGCCGCCTGAAGTGGGGGGCCACTGGTTGAGGTAGTCGCCCTGGAAGTCCCAAAGTCGCAGCTGTTTTATCCCAGGCAGGCCAGCGGAAGTGTGAGACTGTGTAATGTTGTACCATCTTGGGTATTTGCTGGGACTGTTCTGTCTGTTTATTGCCTGGTTGAGGGTATTGCCACGCTGTTTTACCCTCAACCTGTGTTGTCTGAGTAGTACTACGCCCATGGAAGACCCCGGGTCTTCACAGCTGACTAATAACCAAGATTAGGGAATCTGTCATTAAGATCAGTTTCCCTCAAACCACACATAGGAGCTTGCAAGTCTGTGAAAGCTAAATCCATTGACACCTTTAGGCTGCGTGCCCACTATGCGTTTTTCAAGCGTTTTTGCCGTGGAATTTCCGCAGCGAAATCGCTTGGTAATACGTGCCCCATGGTCCCCGATGATAATCCACATGTGCTGTGCACATGCTGCGGAAATTTCCGCTGCGGATTATCATTGCGGAAAAATACGCAGCATGTCCATTAATTTTGCGGACACGCAGTGTAATCGCCGCCATTGACTTGCATTGGACCGCGTGACATCTGCATGACTACATCTGTACATGCTGATATCACACGGTTCAATGTGCGGATGGTACCCAGGTCTGGAGGAGAAGAGACTCTCATCCAGACCTGGGTACCATAGAAACTGTTAAAAAAAGAATTTAAAATAAAGAAAAATGATTATACTTACCTTCCGATGTTGAATTTAAAATAAAAAAAAATTATTATACTTACCTTCCGATGTCCTCCCGGTGTTTTTTCCCCTCCGTCTGGTCTGCTGTATGGGTCGCGGTGTTGTGAAGGACCTGCCATGACGTCATTGAGTCATGTGACCTGTCACATGACTCGATGACGTCACCGCAGGTCCTTCACACCACCGCGAGCCGCTCAAGACACCGGATGGAGTGGAGAAACCGAGAGGACATCGGAAGGTAAGTATAATCTTTTTTTTTTATTTTTTTACCATTCTTCTTCTTTTTTTTTTAACTAACTTGGTCACACTATATAAATCCATGCCGGTTGCATGGATTTATATAGTGTGAACAAGTTGTCAAGCACTTTCCAAGTGATGCTAAAATCGCTTGGAAAAGCGCTTGATAACCCGCATGCAAAAACGCTTGACAAACGCTTCTACCTGGCGGGAAAAACGCATGTAAAATCCGCATGCGTTTTTCCTGCCATGGAGAAGCGTAAAAAATATGCAGCATTTCTGCATCGTGGGCACATAGCCTTATATCTTCTGTTACTGCATTCCCATGAAATCAACATTTTAAGTCATATGCAGATGAGATGTTAAGTGCTCTGGGAGTGACAGAGAACTTCATGAGCCTCTGTCAACCGTAGTTGTTTCCCCGTCCAGGTGTGTGAATTGCATAACACTGGATTCTAAGGGGCTCCATACACAATAGATGGCTGTCAGCCGAAAGATGGTTCAGCTGATCGGCCAACCAGCGGCTATCTCTCTCCCGACTCTATGAACAGGAATGTTCGCTTTTCTGAGTTCTCCAGTGTTCTCTGCAAGAATCCTCTGGTGGCGGCTTATCTCGCCAAAAACAAATGGATCCGTAGTCTGAAATTGGACATGCTGGATCCTTATCCCTTGACATCATTGATCCAGAGGTCAGAAGAGGAGCAAGAGTGTTCAAAACGGCCATCACCTTGGCGTGTCTTATCCCTCCTGTCAAGAGAAATTCTTCCAATGTACTGATAAAAAGGCTCACTTTGAGAAGTTGTGCTGTGGACACAACTCCAGTGAAGGCAGCTGTTGCTTGCCCGTGTCCTGGATCCTCAGTCAGGTGTGCCAAACCTCACATGAGGATGGCTGGAGCTTCATTATGATGAGTGGGACACTCGATTTGGTGCAGATGACGATGCAGATAGTAAATGCCTTTTTTATTGAGATATCAGCAGGTATAACGCGTTTCGAGGCTCCTGGACCTTTCTAAAATAACAAGTATTTTGTTGCTTGAGAGAGAGGCCCAGGAGCCTCGAAACATATTGTACCTGCTGATATGTCAAGAAAAAAGGCATTTACCATCATCTGTGCCAAATCAAGTGCACTCATCACACTGTTTCTTTGTTATAAATTATTGTCAATTTGTCAGGACTCTACGTAAAGTCGAGAACCAAGCGTATTTTGGTTCCTCTAGGAATTAACTGTCTTTCTTATGATTACTCTGCATAGACTACTGTCCCTCATACATCTTTGTTTGATTAGCAATGATAATTGTCCCTTAATATGTCAATTTCCGCTCCAGATTTCACCCTTTACAACATTTCTGCAGCGGAATCTGCGTGTTTGTTACATCCCCGGTGGACTTGAGACCACATTGACACGATTTTATTTATTTCATGGGATGAAACCAGTTATACCCTTTCTCTATGATGTAATTTCGGCATGTGAATGTCAGTGTATTACTGCACAGAACATTATGACGTCTTTTCGGGTCTCTACGGAGCCCGATATCTGGATGCATTACCACTGTCAACTCAGAAAAAAAAAAAGGATCCGAATATAAATACAGATTTCTGATTTATTAGGTGTCACCCCTGCAGTACCCTGCTAATAAAAGCTCTGGGTCCCCCCCATGTAGTGTATATATCGCAGCGTTTCCATAGCAGCCCGTTCTGGCTGCTTTTTAATATGGAAACAAATATGCTTTCCCTCTTTAACAAGTGCATGAATCTCATCCTCATTACATTACCTATTCCAGCCCGGAGAAATGTATTATTCCCAAACAGATGTTTTTCCTTAAACAATGCAGCTGGAGCTACGATTACTGGTTTTAATTTTCAATGTAGCACAGAATTCACTCCTTAAAAAAAAGAAAAAGCAGAAATGTTAATTTGCAGTCAGCTGCAAGGATCCGAGGATGGCACAGAGAAGGCTCTCCTCTCTTATGTTTCGGGGCGCTGCATGGCCCAGTTTTCCCTCAGTGATAACACTTTTTTGCCACGGGAATTTTTTTACATTTTGAAGCCTATTAATTCCAGTTTGCAGTCTGGTGCTGCACCTGGAGGAACATACTGTAATTATTAACAGTTTCCTGGGAAGATTGCATCCAATTTGGAACCACGTCATAAGCACAAAGGGAGTTTTTTAATAAGACTGTCAAGTGGAGACATAAGGCTTTCGTTAGAACCCACCCCCACCCCCTGCATCATCCCTTGGCCCCATATAGTTTTTTTTTTCTGTCATTTTGCCAAAACAGATACTAAGGCTAAGGGCGACTAAAGACACCAAACACCCTTGTAGACCAAACACCCTTGTACACCAAACTAAGAAACCAAACACCCTAGTAGACCAAACTAAGAAACAAAACACCCTGTCGCCCAAGCCAAGAAACCAAACACCCCTGTAGCCCAAGCCAAGAAACCAAACACCCTTGTAGACCAAACCAAGAAACCAAACACCCTTGTAGACCAAACCAAGAAACCAAACACCCTTGTAGACCAAACCAAGAAACCAAACACCCTTGTAGCCCAAACCAACAAACCAAACACCCTTGTAGACCAAACCAAGAAACCAAACACCCTTGTAGACCAAACCAAGAAACCAAACACCCTTGTAGACCAAACCAAGAAACCAAACACCCTTGTAGACGTCACATAAATGGCTACTATATTAGAGGTCCATACTAGGGCACCTCCAGTATCACATGGTGCTATACAGAGGTTTTTCTTATGGATTCAATACAGACGCAATGAAGAAAAGCATTGAAAGCTCTATTTTTGGAGCTGTTCCCCCATAGAAGCATTGCCTTACTACTTTGGAGTCCCTTCGTTTTTACAAGAGACTTCATGTGCCCCCTCACAACTTGTCCGAATTTTTATTCCTGCAGCCTTGCCTAAAGGGAATCTGTCAGCACAAGATGACTGTTCAAACCAAGCACAGTCTTTGGTATGGCCAAGCATTTCAGTTCACTTTCACCACCAACTTGTTTCCGTTTATCCCCAGGCTCCTCTGGCTCCTGTAAAGCCAAAGCTGCCAATTCACACAGGGCCCTGTAGGTTTGGATTTCTTTTTCCCTTAATAATAAAGACCTTCATTTTAAAACTGCATTTTGTGATTACTTGTGTTATCTTTGTCTAATATTTAAATTTGTTTTGTGATCTGAAACATTTAAGTGTGACAAACATGCAAAAGAATAAAACATCAGGAAGGGGGCAAAGACTTTTTCACACCACTGTAGGTGGGAAAACAAGTAGGAGGGAAGGTGCTCTGTACTGCTTGGCCACACCAAGGCTGCACCAAGCACCTGTGTTTGGTTTGATCAGGCAGTTTAGGCTTAAAGACTCCCTTTAAAAATACATTTGATTCCTTTTAGCTCCTTAAAACCTTACCATGCCGCTTGCTTAAGATTAGAATGGTTCAAGCCCTCCTTGTATAGAGCTGCGCTTTTCATATATTGCACTGATGAACTATAAAAGGCTGACACAGCTGTATGAAAGTTAGAATTAACTTTCCTAATATGTCCAGCAGTTATAGATGTATAGTTGGTGAATAGGGACAGGAATGAACAATTTGTATGTCTCCTTCCAGTATCCTAGAATTAGGATTCATTTACTTGATTCATGCATCTGTGACAGAACATTCTGCTTTAAAGAAGCACTCCTCCTCCTCCACCTCCCATCAAAGTTTTTATCCTCTTAATATATTGTAGTCATCATATTATACAGCACTTTGTACTTACAATTGCTCATTTTGCCTTTTTACCCAGCTAATTCTTCTCTTTTCTCTGCTCTGTGAAGAAACAAGAAGTCTCTTTCCCTGCATTTATCATTCCCCTCTTCCACTCCTGACCCAGCTGCTCCCTCCTCCCTCTGCCAGGGACTTTTTGCAGTGACTCATGACTCATGCAGGGAAAATTGACCTCCTATTTCTACATAGAGCTTTGAAGGATTCAGCTAGTCAGTTTTTAATCACGTGATGTCATAGACCTAATGGAAAAGAGAAGAATTAACTGGGTAGAAAGGCAAAATGAGCAATTGTAAGTGCACACTGCTGTATAATATGATGACTGCAATATATTAAGAGGATAAAAACTTTGATGGGAGGAGTGCTACTTAAGATGGCCTCACTGTTCAAATTTGAGAAAATAAAGGATTCTTCTTGTGTATTGGTGGAGAAAAAGGAAAATGTTGCGCAAGATTGAGACCGCAGTGTCGCATTACGACATTGCATTTCAATTGTGACTCTCATAGTGTTTGAAGCAGAAGACACTTCAGGCCGTGTTTTTCCTGAAGCGTCTTCTTTTTTGTATTTTTTGATGTTTTTGCTTTTGCTTCGGCGCCAGCGACTTTTTTTTTTCATTTATATGAAATAGTGGCAGCTAGAAGCCGCCTGAAGAATGACCAGGTCACTTCTTTTTGCTGTTTCACAGCTTTCAAAACCTGAAACTTCTTTAAAAAAAAAGAGGGAACATATGCCCAGTAAGAAATTTTAACATTGCTGTGCAAATGTTCATTATTTTTAACATTTTTTGAGCACTTATTCTGGCGGGTTCCACCTGAAATAAACGCAATATATACATACCCTTCTAGTCAACAATGACATCGATGAGACATTGATGTAGCACTTTGAGTTTCATGAATAATTTACTGCTGGTGTCATAAAACTAAGTAAATTTAATTAGTCAACCACTGCACATAGCAAATATATTTATGGGATTTTTCATTAAATTTGTTAAAGAGCACCTTTCACCAAATTTTACATGTGAATTGGATGTACAATGTAAAAGTGGCTGCAGAGCACTCTGTGACTGCAGACTTGTCAATCCTAACATCGCACGCACTGCGCGTTGTCAGGATCCTCCGGTGGCCACAAGTATGGGACTTGCATACATGCGGTCACATTCCTACCAGTTGGGCACAGCCTCGCTAAATGCAAGTGTATTGAGCGAGGCCAGACAAGTCTAGTCGGAATGTGTCTGGAAGTATGCAATTCACATACTTGCGGTTATGTGCTCGCCGCCCCTGGCGCCAGCATAGGAGAATCCTGACAGCACGCAGTGTGTGTGATGTGAAGATTTACAATTCTGCAGTCACATAGAATGATTGCAGACTTGTAGCTTAAGGCTGGACAACGCCTTGTAAGGACTCACTCTCTCAGGTAGGCATTAGATAGTGTTCACACAGGCAATGCGGTTAGGTCCAAACGTGCAGTTTTATTGCTTTCATAAAACTCCAAGGGATTCAAAAACCAAAATAGCCTCTTCTTTTGGTACAAAGGTATCGCTGCAAATAAACAGTTCATTTAGCAGGGCACGTATATGTCAGTGCGGACTCATCCGAACCGATTACAGTCCTTTATACCGGCGCACACTTTATACAAAGAAGAGGTATGACCCTGCCATGTCTCAGTATCCCCTTCAGCCTGAGCTTCAGCAGCTTCCAGGGCCAAACAGAAGTATTCAACTCCGTTCACACTGAACAGGCTGCAGCTTCCACACGTTTCTCTGCAGCTCTAACACACAGGTTACTCAGCTTTCCTAGCTGACCCAAGCAGTCTCCAATCAGAGAGAGACCCGGAACGTATCTCTCTCGGCTACAGCTCACATTTTGGCAGGATACTCACCAGCTTCAGCACATTCAACTGCTCAACATCCAGCAGACTGACACATCACAAGCTAAACCCATTTCCTGGTTGTTAGTCAAAGCTAGTCAAGTGCATCTAATTAAGACCTGCAGTGCTGGGATTTAACCCAGTCCTACCTGGCTTTGCTACACCCTTTAATGAGTTCACTTAAGTCCAAGTGGGTATTGTCACTGGGGCCATGTACTTCTTCTCCCTGTATGAATCACTATCTGATAACACCCTCTAACAAAAGTTAACTCATTAGTTGCCAAATACTTGTATTGCTAATATCTCCACAATAGTTTGCGAAATTAAAAACAAACGTTTTATTCTGCTCTGCAGCCACTATTACATCGTCCAGCTCAGCATGAAAAATTTGGTGAAAGGTCCACGTAAGAAATGAAAAAAGTATAGCAAACTAGAAGAAAAAAATGAATGTTACATAATTCAAAGTACTTCCATATTAATGACCAATGAATAATACCTACAGTGAAATATTGAAACTTCACAGGGTTCTTTCATCTTTATATATTCAGCCTTCCCCTTTAATGATACAGACCTCTCCATTTCCTAATTTACTGACAAGTTGCTATCATCCTTCCATGTCAACATTACAGAGGAGGAACAGTTTTTGTTACATCATTACCCTCATTACTCCAGTGGGCTAATCAGCTATGTAGGGTAGCAGGGTATGTGCTTACCATATTAGTTGGTGGAGACCCTGGCCCTGTTTACTTTCACACTTTGGTTGGCCATTGAGTTACTCAGGCATTGTTAAATTTCACACCTTGGTCAGCCACAGGCATTGTTCAATTTCACACCTTGGTCGGCCAATGTTTACTTTGCACGCATTACTAATTTAATTAAACAGTACTAATCCTAAACTGCCATCTCAGGTGAGGACACCTAGACATTATGGTTTAAACTTGGGAAAATCACTAAAATAAATATGTTTCACACACTGCTGTATCTGGGTTTTTTTCACTAAAAACACAGCAAAACCTGATACCTGCGTTTTTTTACAGCATTTTTGCTTTGTTTTTTAACTTATTCATTGCTGAAAAAACGCTGAAAGATGTGACATGCTGCAGTTTGCAAAAACGCAGTAGTTTTCCAAACTGTGTGTGCATGAGATTTCTGAAATCTCATAGCTTTTGCTGGTACTGTAAAAGCAGCTTTGAATTTACATAAATTTGCACACACAAAAAACAGCAAAAACGCAACTTGTGAACATAGCCTTAGTGACACTGTCTGTAGTCGCTTACCACTTAGTGTTTATTTATTGCAAGTAGGTCTGCTGGGTAATTTATAACACAGAGTGCAAAATCCCCTGCTTCCCTTCAAACAGCTGTAGATAAAAGACTTGATAATGTTTCATTCAAACATGAAATATTAATATTAGGCCAGCTTCACACGTCTGCAGATCACAGTCCGTGTGCGGACCTCCGTGGGTCTCCTAACCAGGGCCGGCGTCAGCACCCGGACAAGTGCCGGGGCCCTGAGCTGGCGGGGGGCCCACTATGCCGGGCTATGGGCGGAGGAGAGCGGTGCCAGCGTGCGCCCTTCTCCCCCGCTTGCTCAGGGCCCTGGCAGCCGGATACTTACTTCTCCTCATGCCTCCGCAGATCCGCTGTCTTCCTGCTGTGCGCTCCCTGTAACGTCTCAGGTCAGAGGATGCGGTGACGTCTTTCCACCGCGCCCTCCCCTGAGTCATCACAGGCAGCGCAGAGTGGGACGACGCCGGCAACGCTGGAGTCCGGAGCTGAGCAGCGGCAGCAGGTGATGAGAAGTGAGGTGAGTATTTGATTTTTTTTTTTTAATGTACGGAGGCATGAGGCATTATAGGGGGGGTGACATCCTGCATGGGGCATTATAAAGAGGGGGGTGACATCCTGCATGGGGCATTTTAAAGAGAGGGGGGTGATATCCTGCATGGGGCATTATATGGTGGGGGAAAGGGACATCCTGCATGGGGCATTATATGGGGGGAAAGGGACATCCTGCATGGGGCATTTTGTGGGGGGGGGGTGACATCCTGCATGGGGCATTATATGGGGGGCAAGGGACATCCTGCATGGGGCATTATGTGGGGGGGAAAGGGACATCCTGCATGTGGAATTATATGGGGGGGAAAGGGACATCCTGCATGGAGCATTATATGGGGGGGGGAGTGACATCCTGCATGGGGCATTACATGAGGGGTGACATCCTGCATGGGGCATTATATGGGGGGGAAGAGGCATCCTGCATGGGGCATTATATGGGGGGGGACATCCTGCATAGGGCATTATATGGGGGGGAGAAGTGATATCCTGCATGGGGCATTATATGGGGGTGACATCCTGCATGGGGCATTATATGGGGGGGGGAGACGTGATATCCTGCATGGGGCATTATATGGGGGGTGACATCCTGCATGGGGCATTATATGGGGGGGTGACATCCTGCAAGGGGCATTATATGGGTGGTGGCATCCTGCATGGGGCATTATAAGGGGGGAACAGCCTGTATGGGACATTATAAGGGGAGAACTGCCTGCATAGGGCATTATGTGGGTGGAACAGCCTGCATGGGGCATTATATGGGGGGTGACATCCTGCATGGGGCATTATATGGGGGGGGTGACATCCTGCATGGGGCATTATAAGGGGGGGAACAGCCTGCATGGGGCATTATAAGGGGGAAACAGCCTGCATAGGGCATTATGTGGGGGGAACAGCCTGCATGGGGCATTATATGGGGGGTGACATCCTGCATGGGGCATTATATGGGGGGTGACATCCTGCATGGGGCATTATAAGGGGGAAACAGCCTGCATGGAGCATTATATGGGGGCCAGTATCCTGTACGGAGCTTTATAAGGGGGCCAGTATCCTGTACAGAGCGTTATATGTGGGCCAGTATTCTGTATGGAGCATTTTATGGGGGCCAGTATTCTGTATGGAGCATTTTATGGGGGCCAGTATACTGTGTGGAGCGATTCGCCGGTTTCTGAGCTATTGTGGAATTTACAATAGATATCGCTCATGTAATGTAAGAAGTGAAATCTTTGGCCTTGTACTATTATACAGTACAGACCAAAAGTTTGGACACACCTCATTTAAAGATTTTTCTGTATTTTCATGACTATGAAAATTGTACATTCACACTGAAGGCATCAAACCTATGAAGTAACACAACTGATGGTCCCAACCCCATTTATAAGGCAAGAAATCCCACTTATTAAACCTGACAGGGCACACCTGTGAAGTGAAAACCATTTCCGGTAACTACCTCTTGAAGCTCATCAAGAGAATGCCAAGAGTGTGCAAAGCAGTCATCAAAGCAAAAGGTGGCTACTTTGAAGAACCTAGAATATAAGACATATTTTCAGTTGTTTCACACTTTTTTGTTAAGTATATAATTCCACATGTGTTAATTCATAGTTTTGATGCCTTCAGTGTGAATGTACAATTTTCAAAGTCATGAAAATACAGAAAAATCTTTAAATGAGAAGGTGTGTCCAAACTTTTGGTCTGTACTGTATATATATTTCTCTGCGGTATCTGTGCATCATGAATCGTGGTATGTGTTAAAGGGGCCCACTGAGACTCTTTCGCCCGGGGTCCAGAAAAACCTGGAGCCGGCCCCGCTCCTAACCCAGGTTGGACAGCATCAAAAAATATATGAGGCTGCTTAGCTTGACTCAAGATATCTATGGCTAATTCGTACGTTATGATCTGCACCCGGACCATAAATTGAGGACGTCTGCTTGGCAGAGAATGATGGTCCATAAAGTGCAGAATGAGCATATGCCATCACTCTCCATAGAGATGATTGGGTATGTTTGAAAAAACTACTGTGTTCCCATTCATCTCTATGCAGGGAGATAGTCTTTGTGCACTGTGCTTAAGCTTGTTAGCGCAATATAAATGTATAAAATACAAGGATGTTAGGGAATAATGCCTTATCATGTGCAGTTTAAGGGTAGCGGTTTTATTCAAGAGATACCCCCTTTAAATGATAAAATTCTTGCAGCCACCATATGGGGAATCTGACTGCCCATAAATATCTTTTTACAGCAAGTATATAGGAAAAATTCAAAGACAGCCGCTCCTGCTACTGGCAGCTGCCAGGAGATCGCCTGACAACAGTTTAATGGAAAGGAGGAATTTACTATTGCGTTTTAGACATTCTCTTCATCTAAAAAAAATATCCACATTTTTGCGAAGCTGTACCCCAGGTTCAACCTACCCAGAAAGAAACAAACTTTGCACAAAATCTAAAAAAAGCTGTTTTGCTAGGAGCTGAAACTCTCTGAAGTTATGCATAAAGAGTTGTGAGGTCATTACATCAAGTGTAATTACTCCTTTGAGCCATCAGATGGCACTGTTGCTGTTTTAGGATTTCTGTTCTAGTCCTCTGTGCAGTGATATATTATATACTGTATGTCCTGCAGCTCTACCATGTGCTACATTTTTCCCAAACAAATGCATTTTTTACCAAAAGATTCTCCCTAGCATGTGATGTAAGGAGGGATAATCAGTTATTCTAAATCCTTCAGCAATGCACAGCAGTCTTTTTCATATATAAATTGTGGCAAAATCGAGATTTTTAGGTTACCTAATTTGCTTCATTTCCTACTTTGAAAAAAATCTCACATACCTTCTATATGTGATCAATGGAGCACATTTATTAATGACTAATAAATCATTTAAAAAAATTAATGATCAATGTAATTCATTTATTAATAGCGCTAGCTTTAGCAAAAAAAAAGTGGTTTTAAAGGGAATCAAATCATGGAGCACTCCATATTTGCACAAAAGTTTGTAAAGTTCCCCAGCACTCACTAAGTTCGAAAAATGCAGAAAAAAGTGGGTGTGTGTGGTCTTCAAGGAAAGTTTTAGACTGAAAGCCAGAAAGTGGTGGAAATTTTGGTGGAAATTTATGAGCAAGCGTAGACTTCTGCTAGGTGCAGATATAAATTTCATTTTCTGACTTTCAGATGGTCTCAAATGCACCAAATTTATTACCAGACTTGCTCCAAAATAATCCAACTCTCTGGTTGGGTATTCTGGTTCCAACAAATAACTGTTACAGGGAATCTGTCAGCGGGTTTTGCTGCGTCATCTGAGAGCAGCATAATGTAGGCCAAAAGACCCTGATTCCAACGATGTATCACTTAGTTTTCTGGGTACAGCAGTTCTGACACTATCAGAGTTTTTAGATTTAGCAATGCAGCAGAGCTCAGAAAGCTAACCCCGCCCACACCAGGCTCTGTATGTACATTGTCTATAGACAGTGAGTTGCTTATCACAGAAGGGGGCGGAGTCGGACTAGTATGCATTCTTTGCTGTAGTCAGGGCAGTGATAATCACCAGGTGTTAAAACCTTCATTGTAAGTAAACAATCAAGGTGCAAGCTTTTCCATATGAAAGCACTTACTTTACCATATCAATAAACTTTCACCATTTATGCATCAGACTGTAGTGAGAAGCCATGCACCTGCATGTGATATCACATGATCAGGACAGAGTGGAGTGCCCCTTTAAACAGCTGATTTTCTGTGGTTTACATAGGACTGTAGATATAACCATTACAATATTTATAGTAACTCTTGTATTATCTGGCTCTTGACAAGCCGGTACCAATAGATCCTGTAAGTATGGTTTTCAGTCTAATGGTCTCATCGCCCAAACAATTAGTCCTTCCTCTTGCCTGCAAAATGACGTAGACATAACATGTACCACTTTTCAGTACTTGTCCCTTGTTTCTTCATCCATCGCTAGAATAAATGCAGACAAGACAGACATTAATAGTTCTAGGACTTTGTATGACTTCTAAAGCAATTGGCGGGCATTGCTTTATGGTCCTTTGCCCCGTTCTATGCAATGTAAAGGAAAATTACCTCGACCTGGTACACAGGCAATCAAAATGATTCCACCCCCACCTCCCTCCATTGCAAAATTAGATTTAGTAGCAAAATTTACAACAAGTCCTGGAAAATTTGCCAGTTGCTGTCACATTCACATTACTTGAACCCCATAGAAAATCTTTGGTTGGAGATGAAGATGGCGGTGGCGGCGGCGGCATGCAAACCCAAGAATATAAGTAACTTGGAGGCCATTGCCCATGTAGAATGAGCCAAGATTCCTCAGTAATGCTGCCAAAAGCTGGTGCCTTCCTATGCATCATGTTTACAGCAGGTGATAACATCCAGAGGGCCAGCAGGTCATAACAGCCAGAGGTTCATACTGCTAAGTACTAAAGACACTTGTTATGGACGGTGTGAATAATTCTGAGATGGCAGTAGTCAGTGGCGTTTTGTTATAATAGTTGTGTAGAACTATTTAAAGATGACCTGTCACTTAGCATAAATATGTAATTTATTTTAACCCCTGTAAATGCCACTGTTTTCTTGAACCTCACACTGTTTTTCTTTTATTTTTGCACCTCTGTGTTCCTGAGATATGGCCCAATCTTCACTGCATATAAATCTAGTCTTGTTAGTCAAGTGGGTGTTTTGATGAGGACCACACTCACTTGACTGAGAAGACCATATTTATATACAGAGAATACGGGGCAATATCTCAGGAACAGAAAGGGACACGAACAAAAGTAAAACAACGCCGGATTCAGGAGAACAGCGGCATTTATACCAGATAAAAAAACAACATATTTTTGCTCTTTAAATTGTTCTTGTTTGATTGATTTTTTGCAAACACTAGAAAGTTTCTAAATTTTGCTAATATTTGCAATTTTCAATTGCATCTTTAAATGCATTACAAAAGAGAACGCCTAGGAAAAAAAGGAATATTAAAATATTACAATCTGAAGACAGCTCTAAAGAGTTAAATAACAAATTCTGCTCCTTCTTTATGTAAGTGATAGGATCAGATATTGTCACTAATATAAGAAATTTCCCAAGTGTCAGTGAAGCCCGGTGGGAGTAATATCAGATGCTGCGTCTACAGAGGAGCGTAATAACATTATATCCCGGTATCACTCAGTCCCTGCACTGATCTGCTCTGGCATCTTCCCTTAGCGACAATGAGAGGTCTGACCCAATGAGGATCTGTGAGTGCGGCCATTAAACACTGCCTGGAATCCAATCCAGCCGGCTGGTAAACCAGAAAGCATCAGACATCACCCCGGCAACCAGGAGGCCGCACTTGGCTGGGAACCTGCTGTAGGCCATGGAATATTGAACAGGGATGATACATGCTATATTTAGTGTATGTCAGATATCACACATTAGGAGGAGTCGGAGGCCTCGATCCTCTCACATACTTATCTACCGTACTTACACGTGTAGCTTTATTGTGTGGAGGGGAGAAAGACAATGATAATACCTCATAAGAGCACATTAGTGATCACTATGCGCTCATTATTTCCATGCCAGTGTACATGTAACGTGGCGCAAGGCGGTAGCCGTGAGCAAGGTACCCATCTCTTACACCCCGGTACGTTACATGAAGGTGGGGGTCCTGGCTGGGTGTGTGGACTTGTGCTATGGGGGCGCTACTCCCTTGTAGGCTGCATGATGCCAGTGACTTCGGCTAACCAGGACCAGATGTTCAAAAGTTCAATGAGGGAGACCACCAGTCAATAATAAACTTGTTACAAAATGATAACTTACTGGGGATTATGTACAGTAGATAGCGGGTATACATCTTTATGAACTTTTCCTTCACAACACGGAGCATTTTCCTCCAGGGCTGTGGAGTCCGTAAGTCAAACCTCCGACTCCTCAATTTCCTTGACTCTGAGGCTGCGTGCCCACTATGCGTTTTTCAAGCGTTTTTGCCGCAGAATTTCCGCAGCGAAAACGCTTAAAAAACGCTTGGTAATACGTGCCCCATGGTCCCCGATGATAATCCGTATGTGCTGTGCACATGCTGCGGAAATTTCCACTGCTTATTATCATTGCGGAAAATCACGCAGCATGTCCATTAATTTTGCGGACACGCAGCGTAATCGCCGCCATTGACTTGCATTGGACCGCGTGACATCCGCATACGTTTTTCCTGCCAGGGAGAAGCGGAAAAAATATGCAGCATTTCTGCATCGTAGGCACATGGCCTCACTCCACAGCCCGGCCTCACTACTCAGCGTGTACATGAAGCACAGCACAGATTCATCTCAACTAAAAGCCTAAATCCTTAGATCAGGAATAGAACAGACATTTATAGGACATTTCAGAACTTTCCCAAATTCTTATGGAAAAAAAAAATCAGCACATCCTGCATTGAACTACTGTACCCAATTTATTATATATATTAGGAGTCGGAGTCAGTCCATTTTATTCTGACTCCACCAAAATGGACACCGACTCCACAACTCTGACTCCAGAGCCCTGTTTTCCACACACTGTTCCAATTCTTTCCTCTTTACTCGCTCGTTCTCTATCTTCACTGTTCCTCTCAGCTTCACCACAACCCAGCTCAGTACTACAGTCCAGATAGCAAAAGTCCTATTCTCAACCCGGGCTTCCTCCACTTCTTTCCCCTCTAAGGAACTATGTTGCCAGTATGGCCGGTGCTTATTTTCTCTATCCCTGACGCTCTGGAACTCCTCCCCGGGGCACTCTGTTCGTATTACGTACTCTGTCCCGTCTTGGCCCATTAGAATTATAGACTCTGGGCCGTACTGCTCGGCGTCCTTCCCCTGGACCCCTCTCTGATCGATCACTCTGCCTTTCGGTCACTTATCTCTCTTTTTTCACTAGGATCTCGCTATCCTCTGTCTCGGTCTCGTCTTCTCAAGTTAGGGACATCTAAATCGTGCACCACTGCTACTGTCTATAGCTTAGGTCCACTTTCTACCCACACTATGCCCTATCTGAAGTCCTGACAGGAAACTGTCTCTATCCCTTCAGTGTATCCCCTCCCGCTCTGGGCTAATCCCAAACTTTAACTCTCACTCTCCCTACCGTCGGGCAACATACAACATTAACACTATTAACACATGTCACAATTCACATTACACAATACAACATTACACTTGTTCTTCAAGGGGGGATATGTCCATCTCCTTACATCTCCTTACATCCAGACAGTATCATGTATAGCGCCACTCTGAGCTCTATGGTACCGAATGACGGAGGTAGTGTCCTATAACATGCCTCAGTATTATGATGGGGCATGTGACAAATGTGGGATCACCACTTGGATCCCCACATTATAAAAATGTGAGTCCACTAGGAACCCCACATATCATTAAAATTGGAGTCCTGTTCCCAAGTTTCCCCTCACTGCAGTCTGGTTTGTATATAGCAGCATGGATGCTCATTCAGTGCTTGTGGGACTGACAGTGATGGCCTAGTATACTCGACTATCGCCATTAATCCCGTACACATGAATAGAATGGTAGCAACCTTGCCGTGCCATCCAAGCTTCGCTGCAGTGAAGAGAAAAATGAGGTTGGAGACCCCTTTTGGTTTGAGGCTGTGGTAAGCCCTTTAAAGAAGTTGTCCAGTAAAAACACCTATTCACTGGATAATTGATAACTTGTTTATTGATGGTTGACCCACATTTGGGACCCACATCAGAAGAATGGGGAACTTTTATCCCCATTTCAGAAGTGAGTGGCAGTTTAGACACCTGACCGCTGCTCCATTCTTTTTCTATGGGTCTGCGAGTGCAGCGCTCAACGTCCCTGTAAGGAATGAATGGAGCAGTGGTCGAGCATGCTCACAGTTGCTCCATACTAGCGGGGATAAAAAAAATGCCTTTTCTGCCAATCTATACGGGTCTTAGTGGTCGGACACCCCCCCCCCCTCCAATTAATAAGTTATATCACCTATCCAGTAGATAGACGACAACTTGTTTTCACCAGACAACCCCCTTTAAAAGTATCTCCAATAATAAGTGGCTCCATCTCCCACCAGAAATATAAAATTGGTAACTGTACAGTTAGTTCATTCAGTTAAGGAGTCTTCCGACATTGTACTGTTGCCATAGCAACCAGACCGCCCACTCCGCTGTCGCGTCTCCCACCATCTATTTTAACCCCCATTCGAATCTTCAGAAATATAATGGATGGTTTCAGTTGTTCCTCAGTGGTGTACATGTTTATCATAGTAATCTGTAGTGTACTAACGAAATGTGTACACAGCCCCTCTGCTGCGGATAGAATGGGACAAAAACTTGCAATTAAAAGGGTATTCTCACAGGATACATGTGGGTCTCACCTCTAGGACCTGGACCCATATCCAGAACAGAGGTCGTCTGTCCTGCCTGGTAAGACCGCTGCCGGACATCACCTTCCAGGCTGTGAATGATTGGAGAGGTGATTCCTGGTCCTGATAGATTGATTGTTATACAGCGCAGCACTTGAGAAAAGTCCCAGAAGTGGCATAGTGTGAGGGAAGGGGCACAGAGGTGGTTGCCTTTGGTGCAAAATTCTTAGGGGCACAACATTTTAAAAGAAAAAAAATAAAGTATTACTTTTTTTCTTTTTGAATTTTGTACCCCCTAAGAAGTGGCATCACTAGTGCACATACCCTGGACTTTTGGCTGGATGCCCCAGATCTCCAGACTCCCACCCCAAACCGCGTGCAGGTCTTTAAACACTAAATTCATCTACACCTTTATAGATTTTTATCTGTTGCTGCATTCCTGAAAAATCAGTATTTCATTTCTAAGTCATATTCAAATGAGACATGAAGTGCTCTGGGCGTGACTGAGCACTTCCCGACCCATCGCCTCCTGAGTTTGTTTCCCCGCCAAATACCAGCCTCTTTAGCTTGATTAAGAGCCCACTGTCTGTGTATCTCCGGGCACCAGGCAAGGAAATCAAACATTGAGCTTATAGCTCAATCAAGCTATAGAGGCTGAAACTGGGCGGGGAACCAACCTCAGGAGACAGAGACTTGGGAAGTGCTCTGTCACACCCAGAGCACTTAATCCCTTATTTGCATGTGAATTAAAATGCTGATTTCTCAGGAATACAGCAACAGATAGAAGATATAAAAGTGTTTTCGCTTTCAAATACTTGCATGCCCATATGTGCTGTTTGGGGGAGTGTTAATAGGGCACTAAGGATAATTAATGTGTTTAATGTTTATTAAAGGACTAATTCAGGGCATTTTTGGGTTTAAGGGTGCACTTGGAGAATTATTACTGGGATAGGTGGTGAAATACTTGCATCACAAGTACCCACTTTTCCATTGTGCCTTCTCTTGTAAATGCCCATTTGGGCATACTTGAACCGAAAATGGCTGAGTCTTCATTTGGTTATCCTTCTTCCCAGAATGTGCCATTATGTGTAGACCTGTATTACACCGGATTATCTTTGCCTCCATATGGCGTCCTGAGTGGTGTAATTGCTTTTGTACTGCTCCCTCTGGAGCTGACTTTATCTGTAGCCACGTTGGACAGTGTATGTCTTTATTACCCCTATTCAAGGTAATGCAACCTGTAAATCCATCTACTGTTCGTTTCAGCTGAATACAGATTGTGACGGTCTAAGAGGTGGCAGCATGACACCCTCGTACCGGAGGATCTGGCCGTTATGTAGAGCAGTCAGAGCACTGAGAAGTATAGGGCAAACTTATATACGAGGAGATATTCTACTTGACGTGTTTTTATTTTTTTTTATCAAAACCAAAGTCAGAATATGAAGGTAATAATAGAGGTAGATGTAGAAATCCTAAATCCCCTAAATACACAGGCAATTCTTATGCAAGATTCATATATCGGTAAATATTCAAAAAGGTGACAACCATAAGGTGCAAAAATTATATATTTACCATAGGATCAAAGAGAGTTCCAAGTTCAGCAAATAGTCCTTTCAGATCAGGAACAAGCAAGTAGCTTTCTCAATCAGGTGATTAACATGGCCACACGCTGAGCATTGTCACATTTTGGGGAACCACCCCCTTTGCCAAACATGTCTGTGGGAAGTTTACATTAGGTCAGGGACAGACAGGGGTGCCAAGGGCACATGCAAATATTACATTACCGTCATTCACAATGTTACCAATGCTTCTATATAATAATACACTGGGTACTTTGCTACATTCCTGTGGGCCTCACTTGTGCACAGGCGGAGCCACTTGGTCACAGGGGGGGCCCACTTCTGCACAGGTGGGGCCCACTTCTGCACAGGGGGGGCCCACTTCTTCACAGGGGGGGGGCTCTTCTGCACAAGTGGGGCCCATTTCTGCACAGGGGGGCCAGTTCTGCACAGGGGGGACCCACTTCTGAACGGGGGGGCCCACTTCTACATAGGGGGGCCCACAGGGTGATTCCCGCGTTTCTCCTGTGGGCGAATCTGAGCACGCACTAGGCTATAAAACACCAAACACTCCTGACTATATTAGACTATATTTTGCAATTTCGCACTCTCTTTGATCATATGGTAAGTATACAGAATTATTTTTGCATTTTATGGCTGTAACTTTTCGGAATATTTGCTAATATATGAATCTTGTACAAGGATTGCATGTGTGCGTGTGCCTTTTTTTTACTTTATAATTGTGTATGCCGCACAGGAATAAGGACTTGTGCACATAAATAATGCTGCTATCATCTGTATCTAATTGTTTGTAAATAATGTAGCCATGTATTGTCCATATATATCAGGAGTGCACAACGTCAGGTTGAACCAATCCTTAGGGACGCAGTAAAACTTAAAGGGTTATTACGATCTGAGACATTTGTGGCCAATGAAAATAATACACCATAAATGTCAAATAGGTGTCTGTTCCCCTTCCAGATGAATAGGCATCACCTTCTCTACCATTTGTAGCCAAGAAAAGTAGGCACCTTGCCTGCTTGCAGCTTTCTACATCATAGCTGATATGAGTCGGTGAAACAGTTGAGTGTTTTCTGCGCACATGAAAGTCGTAGAAAGTTTTACATATGGCCACCTCTACTCCTACTCTTCTCCTTTCTAAAGTGCCACTCAGGAGTCAGGAGACCCCCATTTTGCCAATATATATGGGTCCCATAGGTAATTGGGGGCTGCACTGAACGGCATTACACCCCCAATCTAAATCAAGATGCCATATAATGCACAGAATTAATCCCGCCATAAAAGATGCACACAAAAAGTGCTTCCATAAACTGTCTAGCAGCTGATGTACAGGTGCATCCCCTATTTCCATGGATCTCAAAGGTCAGAGGCACAAACGCCATGGTATAACCCCCCTTCATTAAAAAAAAACATATGAATAACATATGATGCCACTATTCTACAAACAAATATTATGTACAAGTAATACCTCCATCTAATACTGCCACATCCTTACCACGTCATAGTGGCTCAGTAATATTACTGTACTATTAGTGAATAAAAACCACTATACAAAGATCAATATCACCTCCACAAAGTGATATATACCAGCTCCGCACAAGGGCTCTGCAGACCACTACAGTACAGTTATATTCAGTGATTCTGAGGTGACGTATTCTCTGATAGCTCTAGATCACTCTCCCCTTTTTTCAATCCGTAAAAAAGCATCATGTAGTCTTCTTTCCTCCACAAGCCATGTCAGCATGCAACAAATTTGGCTTCATGCTTCTTTACCACCTTCACAAACTCCCCGTCCTGCCTATCCTCCCAAATCTGACCCAATTATTGGCCTTGATGTGTTGCCCATTGTCTTTTAAATATTGAACTTTAGAAATAATGGTGTCATATTGTTACCCCAAACAATATAGTGCCGCAAGCAGAGCTCCAGAAAACAATAGTGCCCCCAAAGATAAAATTGCCAAACAATGCCCAATATTGCAAGCTATTTGATCACAGTAAACCATATAGTGAAAGTGCCCTTTGTACCCCAAACAGTAATAATGTCCCTGTTGGGCGCCCCCCTTGTGCCATCTAGGCAGTAATAATATATAATCTGGAGTTATAAAGGATTTAAATCCGCATTCAGCGTCGGCTCTGTGACACATGGTTCAGGTTTGGCCGTACGTGACTCCAAAGGCTGCTCCAGCTGTTCACCTTCCCTATTGTCACATTAAGTACTGTCTACAGTTTTGATGTATCAGTATCTTTGGATCTGACCTCACATGACTCAGGTGTCTATTTTTTTTTTATTTTTCATATATTTTAGGATTTTTCTAAAAATGTGATAATTCCCGGAGATAATAATATGAATATAATAGATCTTAATCACGTCATCATTGTTCTTGCTCCTGTACACGTTCTCCCTTATCGTGTATGCTTTTACCCTGAAGCTGACTGCTCCTGATACTGTAAATGTGCAAACACCGTAACATGTCATTGATCGTTATACAAAATGAAAACAGCAAAGTGGAAATGTAACATTTCCTGCAAAAAGTTATAGCAATGGAAGGAAAACGATATTATACTGATCGGTGGTTATACTCACGGACAATCATTGGGGTACAAGGGTGATACTGGGACAGCTTAGGTGACAGTCCCACTTATCGGTGGATTGGAAGTGCTCAGAGCAAGGCAAATATTGCCCACACAACCCAGCAATAACGCCCCCCTGAGAGACCCCTTAATACAAATAATGCCCACTAACTGTCTGCTTTTATGATTTATGCCCCCTTAGTGCTCCTTTGTATTAATAGTGCCCCTTCCAGAAGTAATAATGCCTTTCTGCCACCCCTTCACAAAAATAGAAAATAAAGCTTATGCTCATCTAATCCAAGCAACTTTGTCCTCTTCTCCCCTGCACCTAGAGAAGGTCATCAGTGTCTCTGTTGCATCCCCTCTGCCAGGACGCTGACATCTAGACCGACAGTAGCTGGCGGCCTATTGGATAGAGAGTGGTGGGGCAAAAGCCAATGGCTCCCTGCTCCACCACAGGATCATGTTGATCCCGATACAGTTCAAAGTGGTGAGAATAAAGTATTGGCCTCCTCCCTTAAAGGGAATCGATCACCAGGTTTTTGCCACCTAATGTAAGAGCAGTATAAAGTAAAGACAGAGACCCTGATTCCAGCGATTTGTCACTTACTGGGCTGCTTAGTGTGGTTTTAATGAAATCATTGGTTTATCAGCAGGAGATTATCATTAGATGACTAGTAAACCTGCTGCTTGGCAGTCCTGCATATTCCTGAGCTCCGTATAACCACGCAATCACTGATTGGAAGCTTTCTGTGTTCATGGGAAGAAAACTGCCAATCAGTGCTGTGGGCGGGGTTATACTGAGCTCAGTATTCAGAGAACAGCTAGATCTGTAGCAGAGAAAACAGAGATTTTATCAAAATGACAGTATGCAGCCCATTAAGTGATACATTGCTGGAATCAGGGTCTCTGTCTCTACATTATGCTGCTCTCAAATGAGGTAGAAAAAACATGGTGACACATTCTCTTTAAAGAGTAGCTGTCATTTTATTCTTTCATAAATCAATAGTACATAAATAGTAATAATAGTATAAATAATAAACTTTGTAATAAATCTTATTAGTAAAATCTGCTTCTTTCTTATCCTGGACTGATCATTCATTCTGAAAATTCTCAGTTCATGGGTAATATCTGTCTTCAGTGAATACAGATTTCCCCACTACTGAGATGACAGTTGGTGCTCATAAAGTTTTATGGAGAATTGTAACTGCTGCAAAATATTTGAATTTGCCTCTAGCTCCTCCCCCTCTTCATAGAGTTTTAAAAGCACCAACTGTTAACTCCTATCTTAGTAATGGGATAATCTTACTTCACTAAATAGGGATTATATTTGACATGAGAAGTAAACATCAGTCCAGGAGAAAGTTACAAAGTTGCTTATTTTCATGTTCACTATTGTTTTTTTGTTAAATAAAACTTAAAACAATGGTTACTCTGAAAGTAGCATGGGTCATACAGCGGTTATAATATAATATAATATAATATACACACATCACAGAGCACACATTAGACAAGCACACTGTGCATGTCAGACACATCAGAAAAGCAGAGCGGATGCATCACAACCACAGTGTCATGTCACATAAGCACAGTGGACAGGTCTGACATTGCACAAGCAAAGCACATGCATCACGAAAACAGGGCAGAAATCACCCAAACATGTGAGACATATCACAGAATCACCGCGCACACATTAGACACGTCACCTAAGCACGCTACAGACGTCACACATGTAAAGCGCACACGTCACACAAGTGCGATACACACGTCATGCATGCACAGCACATACATAACACAAGCACTAAGTACACACATAACACAAGCACTAAGCACACGTCACACCTGCACAATACACGTCACACAAGCACTATTCATATGTCACACCTTCACAGTTCACACATCACACAAGCACTATGCACATGTCACACCTGCACAGCACATGTCACACAAGCACTATGCACATGTCACACCTGCACAGTACGCATGTCACACTAGCAGTATGCACATGTCACAACTGCACAGCACGCATGTTAAATCTGTACAGCACTCGTCACACAAGCACTATTCATATGTCACACCTGCACAGTTCACACATCACACAAGCACTATGCACATGTCACACTTCAACAGCACACGTGTCACACAAGCACTATGCACATGTCACACCTGCACAGTACGCATGTCACACTAGCAGTATGACGACGTCACAACTGCACAGCACCCACGTTACATCTGTATAGCACACGTCACACAAGCACTATGCACATGTCACACCTGCACAATACACATGTCACACAAACAGTATGCACACGTCACAAAAAAACACTACTCATATGTCATACCTGCACAGTTCACAAATCACACAAGCACTATGCACATGTCACACCTGCACAGCACATGTCACACAAGCACTATGCACATGTCACACCTGCACAGCACGCATGTCACACAAGCACTATGCACATGTCACACTTGCACAGCACACGTGTCACACAAGCACTTTGGGCATGTCACACCTGGACAACACGTATGTCACACAAGCACTATGCACATGTCACACCTGCACAGCACACGTGTCACACAAGCACTTTGGGCATGTCACACCTGGACAACACGTATGTCACACAAGCACTATGCACATGTCACACCTGCACAGTACGCATGTCACACAAGCACTATGCACATGTCACACTTGCACAGCACACGTGTCACACAAGCACTATGCACATGTCACACCTGCACAGTACGCATGTCACACTAGCAGTATGCACATGTCACACCTGCACAGCACGTATGTCACTCAAGCACTATGCACATGTCACACCTACACAGTACACATGTCACACAAGCACTATGCACATGTCACACCTGCACAGCACGCGTGTCACACAAGCACTATGCACATGTCACACCTGCACAGCACATGTCACACAAGCACTATGCACATGTCACACCTGCACAGCACGCGTGTCACACAAGCACTATGCACTTGTCACACTTGCACAGCAAATGTCACACAAGCACTTTGCACATGTCACACCTGCACAGCACGCATGTCACACAAGCACTATGCACATGTCACACCTGCACAGCACATGTCACACAAGCACTATGCACATGTCACACCTGCACAGTACACATGTCACACTTGCACAGCACATGTCACACAAGCACTATGCACATGTCACACATGCACAGCACACATGTCACACAGCAACTATGCATATGTCACACCTGCACAGCACATGTCACACAAGCACTATGCACATGTCACACCTGCACAGCACATGTCACACAAGCACTATGCACATGTCACACCTACACAGCACATGTCACACAAGCACTATGCACATGTCACACCTGCACAGTACCCATGTCACACAAGCACTATGCACATGTCACACAAGCACTATGCACATGTCACACCTGTACAGCACGCATGTCACACAAGCACTATGCACATGTCACACTTGCACAGCATATGTCACACAAGCACTATGCACATGTCACACCTGCACAGCACATGTCACACAAGCACTATGCACATGTCACACCTGCACAGTACGTATGTCACAAAGCACTATGCACATGTCACACTTGCACAGCACATGTCACACAAGCACTATGCACGTCACACCTGCACAGCACACATGTCATTCAAGAACTCTGCATATGTCACACCTGCACAGCACATGTCACACAAGCACTATGCACATGTCACACCTGCACAGCACATGTCACACAAGCACTATGCACATGTCACACAAGCACTATGCACATGTCACACCTGCACAGCACATGTCACACAAGCACTATGCACATGTCACACCTGCACAGCACACGTCACACAAGCACTATGCACATGTCACACAAGCACTATGCACATGTCACACTTGCACTGCACATGTCACACAAGCACAGCACGCATGTCACACAAACAGTATGCACATGTCACACCTGCAGAGTGCATATATCAAAAAGGCATTAAGTGTGGTCTTAGGTAAAAATTAAAGGTGGGGCCTCAAATACTATCATACTGCACCATCACACAGAAATATTTGGGGTGCATTTACACTGCATATTTTAGACCGATAAGCTAATGCCGGTCGATATTGTTTAAGTAGCACAACGCCTGTTGACCATCCTCTTTATACAGGCCGGCGAAGATTGATGGGGACTGAACGAAAGCTGATAGATCTTGCTATTCCCATACCGTATTATGTTGTCGGCAGCACATAATCTGTTTACAATGGGAGAAGTGCTGCTGAGAACGATGATTTTTGTTCTGGAATAATGTATGAGCATTTTGCTCGTTCGTTGGGCAATTACCAAGATGTTTAGACCTACAAACGATCGTCTGCAGTGCCTGTATTTTTAAATGTGGACACTACAAACACACACTGCATGCTACACACACACACACACACACACACACACAGTATGTTCAAACGCACACTCAATGCTGCACACACAGTATGTTACACAAATTCTATGCCAGACATACACTGTATGTTACACACACACGTGCGCGCACATACACCCTCAATACTACAACTTTCTGTTACATACTGGATGTTACACACACTGCACATTACACACAATGCATGTTACACACAAACATACTTTATGCTACACACAGAAACTGTAAAGGGCATACCAGAATTCTCTTTTCCTCTTCAGTTTCTTCATATTCCCCCAGGGTGTTATGTCACCAAAGGTCCTTCTACACTTATAATCTCAGATACTGCATTGATAATGCAGGACTGGCTTTTTCAGTGTAGTTTCTGGCTTGTAAAGCTCGGAATCTTTGGGGGTATGGGGGCACTAGGCAATTGCCCAGTTTCCCCCCTATCTCCACAATGCTGGCTCTGCAAACAGGTCACACATCACAGCGTACATCCCATAAGTGCAGTGCATACATAACCTAAGCACAGTGCACATTGCACACATCAGATAAGCACAGGATATTCACTGGACCAAGCAGAAAGCACTCACATCATGTGTACAGTTGTCAATACACAAACCACATTATAGACACATCGTACAGAATCAACAAGCTTGATCCTGCAGATTCAAAGCTCCATCTGTAAAGTCCGGCCCTCTTATAGTGCCAAGCCCTGCTTCCACTGGAATAGCTCTGTAAACTGCCCAGTGACATAGGGTCCAGGTATACAATATGTAATGTTAGTTTTGGAGGGCCCCTGTACAGGTGCATTGGCTGCAATAAGCTATATATCTGCCCCTTTCTAAAGCTCCTGTTCGCAACTCATAACAAGGTGGCTATCCCATAGTCATGTAAAAAAAACAACATAAAATCAGGTATACATGGCCTTTAAAGGGAATTTGTCAGCAGGTTTTCTGAGAGCAGCATAATATACGGCAAGAGATCCTGATTATAGGGATGTGTCACTTATTAGGCTGTGTGTTGAAGTTTTAATACAATCAGTGTTTTATCAGCAGGAGATTGTCACTAGACTAGGTCTCACATGCATGGCAGTCAGGCTAATCTGTGTAACCCCGCCCCCACCACTGATTGGCTGGTAAGCAGGGGTGTGGGCGTGATTATACATAGCCTAGAAGTCTTAGCTCTGCTACAGCTACATCGGACAAAACAAGGATCTTATCAAAACTGCACCAAGTGGTCCGTTAAGTGATATATCATTGGAATCAGGGTCTCTGCCCCTACGTCAATGCTGCTCTCAGATTACATAGTAAAAACCTGCTGACAGATCCCCTTTAAGAAATGCAGCAGCCATTACCATATCAAGTCCGTATATCTGCACACTCAGCGACCTTGTGTGAACCTGGTGTAGAATATTCTGTAGAGACCCGAAGACTGACCGCTGGATTTTATGGGTTGAAAACATTGAATTTTTCGTACGGTTTTACACGCCTGTGATTTAGTTAGTGCAGCAGTAAATCGGTTTAAGAATTAATGAAGGCAATTAACGTTTCTTAGCTCGCCTCCTTCAAGCGGTATCTGACCGAGACTTAACTACTGCATCAGCCTAAGTGTCTCCGGCAGTAATTGTATACAGCTCTGCTGCTGCAGCTGCGGCGGCTGCTTTATTTAATTGGAAGAACAATGAAGCCGAGTCGTTCCCGGAGATGTTGCATCATAATTGAACTCTATGTGTTTGTTACGGCTTTCCGTGCTATGTTGTGTGTGTTTTTCTCTCTCCGTCCTAACCCACCGCATTAATGCTTCATTTCTAAAGGGGTTGTACCTCCTGATTGGCTGCTAAGACCTGCAGCAAGACTGCAGTGTGTCTGAGACTGGGCTGTGAATCCGAGCTCGCAATGAAAACCGAATGAGTGATCTCAACTTTACACCTAACTCTGCAGTTCCCGGAGCCGGTAACAGAGCATGTCCGCTAATCTGCTGCACCAGCAAACTCAACCAGGAGATTTACAGGCTAATAAATACGCTGCAGATGATTAAAGTTACTACCTGGGAAATATAAGTCTTCCCAGAAAGAATGACAGAAGCTCTAAGTTGGGGAGAAACTAATTTTACCATCTAAAAAAATAATATGAATTATGATAAAGAAAAAAACAATAGTGGTATGGCGGTACTATGATTAGTGTTATAGCCCATGCTTTTCACGGGGTTAAAAGTAATTTTTCAGACTAAGATGTCCTTTGTCTACGTGAGGAGTAACCTTTCCATGACTTTATTTTACTTGCTTATATAGCGCCATTATATTCCGCAACGCTTTAGAGACATCATCATTGCTGTCCCCATTGTGGCTCACAATCTAGATTCCCTATCACAGGGATGTCAAACTCAGACACACAGAGTGGCAAAATTACAAACTTGGACAAAGTCGAGAGCCAACCAGTATACAGAATAATGGACCCCACATACTGCTACATACAGAATAATGGCTCTTTCACATGTCAGTGTCTCCAGTACGAGTGGTGACAGTTTCCACACGTACCGGAGACACTGACATACGCAGACCCATTCAAATGAATGGGTCTGTGCACATCTCAGTGTTTTCACGGTCCGTGTGCTCCACATGGAGACAAGTCCGTTTTTTTGCGGATACACGGTCCACAAAACGTACCACACAAGTAACATCCGTGTGACACGTACCGACGTCTGGGAATCAGAGTACAGTTAGCGCTGTTTCCAAGCGCCGGGTGCTGAACACTGCCCTCATTATGGTTCCCTGCCAGCGCTGTGATCAGCACCAGCAGGGACATTGATGAGGGTAGTGGTAGTCTGCTCCCGCTGTGTCTCCACCTTTAAAAATAAGAATAAAATAATAAAATCCATTTACTCACTTCTCCTAGGTGTCCCCCGCTGTAATCCATGCAACCGATCAGCAGAGGAGCCGGGGAGAATGAGCTGGAGCTGCACTCAGTGAGTGACAGGACACCACTCCTGAGCTGCATCTCTGGAGCCGCTCATTCTTCCCCGCTTCTCTGCAGCAGCGGTCGCATGGATCACAGCGGGGGACACCTAGAAGAGATGAGTACATGGATTTTATTATTTTATTCTTATTTTTACAGTTGGGGACACTGCGGGAGCAGACTACCACTACCCTCATCACTGTCGCTGCTGGTGCCGATGGCAGCACTGGCAGGGGACCATGATGAGGGCAGTGTTCAGCACCTGCGCTTGGGAATAGCGCTAACTGTAGCGCTGATTCCGAGGCGCCGTCCATGTGATCCTGATGCGGCACATGTGTGACACACGGGACACGGATATCTCCGGTACCGGAGATATGCGGACGTGTGAAACCGGCCTAATGGGCCCCACATAGTTCTCAATACAGAATAATGGGCCCCACATAGACCTCCATACAGAATAATGGGCCCCACATAGCCCTCTATACAGAATAATGGGCGCCACATAGCCCTCCATACAGAATAATGGGCCCCACATAGCCCTCCATACAGAATAATGGCCCCACATAGTCCTCCATACAGAATAATGGGCTCCACATAGTCCTCCATACAGTATAATGGGCCCCACATAGTCCTCCATACAGAATAATGGGCCCCACATAGTCCTCAATACAGAATAATGGGCCCCACATAGTCCTCCATACAGAATAATGGGCCTCACATAGTCCTCCATCAAATATAATGGCCCCACATACTGCTGCATACAGAATAATGGACTCCACATAGTGCTCCATACAAAATGATGGGCCTCACATAGTCCTCCATCGAGTATAATGGCCCCACATAGTCCTCCATACAGAATTATGGGCATCACATAGTCCTCCATAGAGAATAATGGGCCACACATAGTCCTCCATAGATAATAGTGTCCCCACATAGTCCTCCATACAGTATAATGGACCCACATAGTCCTCCATACAGTATAGTGGCCTCACATAGTCCTCAATACAGAATAATGCGCCCACATAGTCCTTCATTTCGTATAATGGCCCCACATAGTGCTCCATACAGTATAATGGGCTCCACATAGTCCTCCGTACAGAATAATGGGCCCACACAGTCCTCCATACAGTATAATGGCCCCGCATAGTCCTCCATACAGTATAATGGGCCTCACATAGTCCTCCATACAGTATAATGGGCTCCACATAGTCCTCCATACAGAATAATGGGCCCACACAGTCCTCCATACAGTATAATGGCCCCACAAAGTCCTCCATACAGAATAATGGGCCCACACAGTCCTCCATATAGTATAATGGGCCCCTCATAGTCCTCCATACAGTATAATGGGCCCCACATAGTCCTCCATACAGTATAATGGGCCCCACATAGTCCTCCGTACAGTATAATGGCTCCACATAGTCCTCCATACAGTATAATGGCCCCACATAGTCCTCCATACAGAATAATGGCTCCACATAGTGCTACATATAGAATAATGGACCCCACATAGTCCTCCATACATAATAGTGGCCTCACATAGTTCTCCATGCTGAATAATAGGCTCCATACAGAATAATGGCCCCACATAGGCGTGGTGGTTCTGTTGTCGCGGTTAAAGAAACCACCGTGCGTGCCAGATTTGGCCCACGTACCAGAGTTTAACATGTATGCCCTATCAGTTTGTCTTCGGAGTGTGGGAGGAAACCAGAAAACCCGGAGGAAATCCACACAAACACGGGGAGAACATACAAACTCCTTGCAGATGTTGTCTCTGGTCGGATTTAAACCCAGGACCCCAGCACTGCAAATCAACATTATCTTGGATTCTCACAGTTTTTTCCCTCTGCAGGCGCTCTTTCTTAATTTGCTATAGAATGTCACTCCTACACAGCACACAGCAATGGATTCCTGCTCTTCATTCCTTAATTTGTACAGATATTAAAGAGAATATGTCAGCAGGTTTTTGCTATGTAATCTGAGGATCGCATAATGTAGCATCTGAGACACAGATTTCAGGGATGTGTCACTTACTATGCTGGGTGCATTTGTTTTCCTACAAAAAAGGTTTTATCACCAGGAGATTATCAGTACCTGGACTACAGCTCACATTAGCCCTGTTCCAACCATGCCCCTCCTCTGATAAACAGTTCACTGTACATAGACACACAGACAATGTACATGGCGAACTGTGGTGTGGGCGGACTTAGCATTCTGAGCTCTGCTTCATGCTACATCTAAAAACTCTTTGTGTCACAACTGTTGCACCCAGGAAACTAATTGGAATCAGGGTCTCTTATCCTACATTATGCTGCTCTCAGATGAGGTAGCAAAAAACTGGTGACAAATTCTCTTTAAACAGCCGTCCTAAGCAGTGTAGCTGTGAATCCAGCTCTGCTGGAGATTAAAGACTTGTTAGACAGCTCGGCACTATCTTTCATGTCTTCCTCTGCCTGTTTTCGCACTTTATTCCTAACTCCTATTCCCTCTACATAGAGTATAGTAGGAGGTGTAACATGATACTTCATTGTATTGTCTGTCTGTCATGACAAAACGGAGTTGAGCTATTTTTTTCAGAGTTCAGGAGGCAGGGGTGAAGGAAAAAATGGCTCATAAGTGGAGAAAGAAGCAGATTTATCTGATAAGATATATTAGAAAGTTTCTTATATTCGCCTGAACTATTGATTTATGCTAAGTTTGTTGAAAGTACGGTTCCCTTTTAACCTGGAATAAGTCAGAAAATGTTGTAAAATAACAAAAGAAATGTTGCTCATCTCTTCACTTCCTGCCAGTTTAGTACAGTCACTCCAGTAGTCCCGCAACGGCTCTTGTTTGCAAGATGCCACCAATGACTACTCAAACCGGCATGTGAGGCTGCAGCCAATCAGTCACTTCATGGTTCACATTTATTTCAACATGCCTAGGAATATTAGCTAAAACAGACACCCATCTACAAACAGAAGATTAAGGTCACCACCCCTCGTCCGCCCATAGCAGGGATTGTCTGGCTGAATAAGATTCCCTTAATGCTGCATTTTGGCAGGGGAGGAGGGGGTGGAGGGACTGGCTCTCGACACTCCGAAAACAGACATATTAAAGGGGTTTTCCAACACATTGATCCTTGGAATATATCATCATTAGCAGATCAGTAGGGTTCCAACACCCAGCATCCTCACCGATCAGCTCCAGCCAGATGGACACAGTGTATGGAGCCAAGCAGCACAGCTGTGTACTCGGTACACCATATACTGGTCATCCTTGGTACTGCAGGCCAACTCATATTGAAGCAAAATGGGAGTTGATCTGCAGTACCTGAAAAAATACAAAAAACGCCATGATTAAGGGCATGCTTCATTTAAAAGGAAAAAAACAGACTGATTCCACAAACTTTACAGGCCATGGGGGGCAAAGGAGAGGTGTATCAGAATGGCATTTTATTACACCAGACTTGAACCAAAACTTCAGTGGAGTAAAGTGCGCTTTATTTATTAAAGTGCACACTTTTTTAATAAAATTGGCATATTTTTGGGCTGTCTGTATGTCCCAAAATTAAATCTATGCCAGCTGTGAGCTAGCAGACATTTTTTATCGCTCTTCTATTTAGTACCTATCCTGCGGATAGGTGCCTATGGGGTGCCCATGGTTGTTTGTGGGATAACCCTTTTTAATGAATGACATCTAAAGCATACATGTCAAACTCTAACACATGGTGGTTAGATTTGGCCCGCGACAGAAGAACCGCCACCCCTATGTTGGGCCATTATTCTGTATAGAGGACTATGTGGGGCCATTATTCTATATGGAGAACTATGTGGGGCCCATTATTATATATAGAGGACTATGTGGGGCCCATTATTCTATACTAGATGGTGGCCCGATTCTAACGTATCGGGTATTCTAGAATATGTATGTGGCCGACCGGGCGCAATCAGCAGAGCAGTGTTTAAATTTGGCGCCAATATCGCTGATTGGACGCGGCCGGCGTCCGCGACCAATCAGCGAACCGTATTAGTGAGGACCGGAGAGCGTGTTTAAATTTGGCGCCAAAATCGCTGATTGGTCGCGGCCAGCAGAAGTATCCCAAATGGCGGCGGTGCTCCCCGGTCCTCCCTTCACACTTGCTGTTGGGAGATCAGCGGCCCTAGCCGCTGATCTCCCGACGGTAGCCGCATGGTGGTCAGCGGCGCCGCCAGTCGGGGTACTTATGCTGCAAGCAGTCGGGAGATGACCGGCTAGCGCCGGTCATCTCCCGGCTGCATCGCCGCTGACCTCCGTGTGGCAGATGAGCCACCAACGGCCGCCATCTTGTTCTGAAATCCCACGTCGCTGATTGGCCGCGGCCGGACCAATCAGCAACGCGGGATTTCCTGGACAGAAGGACAGACAGATGGGATAAGCTGATTATATAGTAGATTGAGGACTATGTGGGGCCATTATACTGTATAGAGGACTATGTGGGGCCATTATTCTGTATGGAGGACTATGTGGGGCCCATTATTCTGTATGGAGGACTATGTGGGGCCCATTATTCTGTATGGATGACTATGTGGGGCCCTTTATTCTGTATGGAGGACTATGTGGGGCCTATTATTCTGTATGGAGGGCTATGTGGGACCCATTATTCTGTATGGAGGACTATGTGGGACCCATTATTCTGTATGGAGGACTATGTGGGGCCATTATACTGTATGGAGGACTGTGTGGGGCCCATTATTCTGTATGGAGGACTATGTGGGGCCATTATTCTGTATGGAGGACTATGTGGGGCCCATTATTCTGTATGGAGGACTGTGTGGGGCCCATTATTCTGTATGGAGGACTATGTGGGGCCCATTATTCTGTATAGAGGACTATGTGGGGCCATTATACTGTATGGAGGACTATGTGGGGCCATTATACTGTATGGAGGACTATGTGGGGCCCATTATTCTGTATACTGGTTGGCCCGTGACTTTGTCCTAGGTTTTCATTTTGGCCCTCTGTATGTTTGAGTTTGACGTTCCTGATCTAAAGGCTATAATCCATTACTTCCATTACAATGGGGATAGGGTCACATTCTCCAACCATGGTCTTGGGCAATATGACAGCCTGTCCTATCCCTGCGCCCTGTGGATAATCGTCTGTACCCTATAGTAAAATGTTGTCTTGAGTAGATGCTCCCGTAGAGCGCTTCACCCCAAGCTCTAGACCATTATTTAGTACTTGGGGATATTTCTTTTAGTTTTTCAAACTTAACAAAAAGAAGTCTGAAGAAATAAACTGCTTGTAGAGAGTGGGGCTCCTTAGACATATTACACTAATTGGCCATAAGTGGTGACTCTGCAGACTAAGCCGAACCAAAAATGTAATTACTATAATTAGTTGTCCAGAACCATAATTCACCAAGTATTGACATCAGCTCTTTGAATGGGCTATAGAAATGATAGATGACGCTGATAAGAGAAGAGAATGGTAAGCAAGAAAACCATTTCTTTCTGGCATTATTATGGCTGATGCAGGACAGACTTATCGCCAGACATTTGCAGATAATGCGGGAGTATTGTGTACTATGTGTTATATGTTATTACATTTCCTTATTGTCATGATGAAGTGAATGGATTTGCTTTGTATTACAGGGCTTATATTTCTTTTATAATGATATTATACAGAAAATCTCAATAAAAGATGTGTTATTCAAGAGTTCTCTATACTAATTTAGTTCATTATATTCATAGAAGACATTTATTATCCGCCATAAACTGTGATATAGCTATATTTATTCCCGTACCCCATATATTATGTGTAGATGGCTGGTAAATGGCACTTTGTGGCGTAATTAACTCACCCATACTTATGGCAATTAGGCAAAGCAGTGGCTACATAAGGAGTCTTCCTTCTACAACATTGCATTTCGGGGCTCATACTCATATGCGAGAAAAACAGATGAGTGCCATCCGATAAAAAATCGGATTGCACTCTGACCAATGTTAATCAATGAGTGACATCTCATCTGCGATTTTTTTTCTCAGCTGAAATCAGACTGAGAAAAAAATCGCAGCCTGCTGTGTATTGCCGCATATCTCGGCCGAGACTCGCCAGTGCAAGTCAATGGGTGCATGAAAAAAATTGCACGGCACTCGGACCAGGCGAGTGCCGTCCAATTTTCGCGCACCCATCTCCTTAAAACCCGACAATTCATCAGCCGCGTACAGTTAAATCACAGCAGTACCCGACATTACAGAAAAGAAAAAAGAATAGCTATACATACATAGAATAGTTAGATAGAAAGATGTCAGTGACATATATAATAAGTACAGTGACTGTGTTGCTAACTGTACATGTAATTTATTGTTAAATTAAAGAATTTAAGAAAAAAATGACGTGGGGTCCCCCGTAATTTTATACACTAGCAGAGGGTAAGTGGACAGCTGGGGCCGATGTTTATAGCCTGGGAAGAGGGTAATACCCATGGAGCTTCCCAGGCTATTAATATCAGCCCCCAGCTGTATACTTAGCCTTTACTGGCTATTAAAATGGGGGACCCCACAAAAAAATTGACGTTGGGTCTCCCTATTTTAGCAGGAAGCAAAGGCTAGGCAGATAGCCTAATTTTTTTGGGGGGTCCCCCATTTTGATAGCCAGTAGCTAAGTATATAGCTGGGGGCTGATATTAATAGCCTGGGAATCTATCTATCTGTATATATCATATATATATATATATATATAATGTAGTGAAGAATATTTCCATAAAGAACTATGTGTAAATGACCTAGACAATTCCCCTACGTAAAAGCCCATGTTAAAATCACATTGCAATTGGATTGCATACTCATGCCAATCGTATGTAAATCGGATGCTAGCTGAGAAAATCCCATGGCACTTGCACGAAAATCTCATGACACTCGTCCGTTTTTTTCGGTCCCGATATCGGAACGTTTTTCTTCTCACATATGGGTATGAACCCTTAGGCTCTCATTTTGGGCCATCTCTATTACATCATTTTGATACAGGCTTTTGGAATGAGTTATTTTACCTTTGTATTATTTTGGGGGTACATGATGCTAAAAAAGTGGCCCAGTAGAATCTGTTACCCAGAGGCTCCAAGACATTGATCTGCCACTGCCGAACGTTGAGGGACAGTAGTAATGACAGAAGGCCAGGGGAGTTCACATATATTATCTATATTGGGTACTGTTTCTCCTTGTGGAGGTCACCAACTAATAAGAAAGACTTAACTCCTTTACCACCTTTGGTTTTTCCGTTTTTGCCTTTTCGTTTTGTGATTCTGTTCTTCCCATAGCCATAATGTTTCAGTGTTGTAGAATTGTAGTTATAATGATGACTCATGCAGAGAAAAGAGACCCTGATTCCAGCGATCTGTCACTTACAGGACTGCGTACTGTATTTTTCATAAAATCCCTGTTTTATCTGCTGCAGATCTACCAGTTCTCTGAATTCTGAGCTCTGTATAACCCCGCCCACACCACTGATTGGCAGCTTTCTGTGTACACTGTGCATAGGCAGAAAGCTGCCAATCAGTGCTGGTGGTGTCGTTATGCAGAGCAGGAGGACTGCATGGCACAAGACAACTAGTCTTCTAGTGATAATCTACTGTTGATAAAACAGTGATCTTATGAAAACTACAGCAAGCAACCCAGTAAGTGAAACATCACTGGAATCAGGGTTTCAGTTTCTACATTATGCTGCTCTAAAATCAGGTGGCAAAAACCAGGTGACAGATTCCCTTTAACAATCAGGCAATGAATTCTGGATAAAAATTGTATAAATTTGTTTTCTTAAGAGAATGATAGCTTGGTGGGTAGCTACCTATGTCCAACGCCTCTAACATGCCTTGCCACGTGACTTAATATATGTAGTCAAGCCGAAATCTCCAAAATGTAAAGACACTCATCCATAGACAGCAGTTTAAAACCTCTTAACCTGCCAACAAGTGCCCTGATCTGCACTCACGGGGGGCTATAAACCCACAAACTGATGTCTGCAGATCTGGCATGTTTTCGGACTTTAATAAGGAAAAAAAAGATGGGTGTCTTTTCTTTCTTTTGGACAAGATTTTGGCATTGCAATTTAACATGCCAAATCTTTCTTGCCCCATATAGTGATTTGAAGAAACTAATTTGGGTGAGGTTATTGCCCTCTCCCACTCCTCTTCAGCTAATTGTCTTACATCTGCCCCCCACTTCTCCCTTAGAGGAAGAAGGGAAGATTCCCTAGACTTATTAAGGAGTATAAAAGGTGGATATCAACTGGGAGGTGGGAGTGTTAAAGGGAATCTGTCACCACTTTGGAGATATCATTGGATTTATCAGACCTCTACTATGGGCATACAGGTGATAGAAAAGTAAATCTATACTTACCTTTATGGCCCATAGCAGAGGTTTGATTTCAGAGAAAAGTGTTTTTATCAACTCCGTTTTGTACAGACTTTGCAACCCCCGGACGCCAAGAAATCCCCGACTAACTGTTTATTATTCCCCGAAATCCCCGCCTATATGCTTACTTACCATATCCCCCCCCCCCTCCCCTGCACGTCACAGAGCCCTATAGGAATCTATTGCGCAGGCGCCGGGAAGCGACAGTGAATCCCCAGCGCCTGCGCAATAGAACCCTGCTGGGAGGCCTCGGAAGGAATTCCAATTGAATTCTGGAGCGCAATTTTTGGAATTAATTGCGGATGCCATGTCACATTTGAAGAGCCCCTGACATGCCAAAACAGCAGAAACCCACACAAGTGAGCCCATTTTGGAAACTACACCTCTTGAGGAATTCATCTAGCCGTGTATTGAGCATTTTTAGCCCTCAGGTGATTCATAGAATTGTGTAACATTGGGCTGAGTCAGTGGAAAATTACCATTTTTTCCACTAAAATGTTGCTTTGACCCCAAGTTTTTAATTTTCAAAAGGGATAATAGGAGAAAATGAATGGTACAGTTGCACCATTTTTCGCGAATACGCCATTACCACATATGTAGTCGAAAACTACTTTTGAGGCACAGTGCAAAGCTCAGAAGGGAAGGAGCGCCACCTTATAGTGAAGATTTTACTGCAGGGTGCCATGACCCACTGTAAGAGCCCCTGAGGTGCCAGAACAGCGGAACACCTCCATAAGTGACTACATTTTACAAAGTACACCTCTCAATGAATTCAATGAGATCATATTGAAACCACGGGTGTGTCACAGAATTTTATACTATTGGGCAGTGAAGAAAAAATGATTACATTTTTATTACAAAAAAAATTTTTTAACCCAAATTTAACATTTTCCGAATGGGAAATGGGTAAAACTGGCAACAAAATCTATTGTACTCCATGAGACTCCGTACCTTTGTGACGTCACATGCCTCTCCAGCCCCGCCAGCCACCATGTGCGCGGTGTCCAGGGACGCCACCGGCCAGAGCGCCCCTCGCTACAGACTCAGCACTCACCTCCAGTCTGCTCCCTCGCGCCAAGTATCAACATTTTCACGGAAGACAGCAAGCAGAGGATTTACAAGGAATCAACATTTCAATCTTTCTAACCAACAGTCAGTTGAAAGAGGAAGCACCAGTATTCTCACGTATGTTTCATCTATTAATCACATCTTAAAGTATTTATGCATCGTAATGACTTTATATTCAGGACTATTTTAATTGGACTATTCATCATAATTTTTTTCTGTATCTTGTTTTCCTTGTGGTATTGGAATATACTTGCATATACCCTTATTCCCATGTGTTTTAACCTTTTCTTTTTTGCACTTTCAAATTGGTTCACCTGGTTATTAACAGGTCTAGGTGATTAACCCTATTTGTGGTTTTACCTTGGTAATCCCTCAGGTCCAGTCAATAGCGCGGCAGTACCTTATTTATTTGATTTGGCAACAAAATTTGTCCCAATTTCTGCTTAACATGGCATTTACGTAAGAAAAGTTTAAAGGGATTGTCCACTGCTTGGACACCCCTTCTGAATTCCTATGTTTCCCCCAAGTAAAATAATAACACTTATACTCACCTCCGGTTCCGGCGCTGTTCCAGAGGTGTCGGCACTGGCTCTCCTTGTTATGTCATGTGATCCCTGCATCCAATCAGCGCTGGCTTCACTCTACTCTCCTATGGATATAATTGACATCCGGAGAAAGTGAGAGCAGCAGCAGCTTCTCACTTTTTCCGGATGTCCTGATTTGTCCGAAGGAGGGGAGAGTGAAGCCAGCGCTGATTGGACACTGGGATTACGTGACATAATAATGTCATGCAAGCCCCTGGAGAGACAGTGCCAACACAGCTGGAACGGCGCTGGCATCGGAGGTGAGTATAAGGGATTGTGCACACAACCATAAAAATTGGATGAGTGCTATCCATTGTTTTGACGGATAGCACTTGTCCCCATGTTGTTCAATGAGGCCATGCACATGTCCGATTTTTTTCCTCTGACCGATTTGCCTCCAATTCTCGGATCGCACTCAGACATTCCAGTCTATGGGTCCGTGGAAAACATCAGATTGCACTCGGATGACATTTGACTGCCGTCGGATTTTCACAGACTGACAGAATGGAGAAAATGGAAAAACTTTTTCTTTTTTTTTCACCTCTGAGAAACTCAGATCCCACTCTGATCAAACCCTGATCAACGTGTGATTAATATTATCGGAACGGATGAGAGAAAAACTGTTGTATGACCCTAGTCTAAGTGTTATTATTTTACTGGGGGGGAAACATAGTGATTGAGAAGGGGTTGTCCGAGTAGTGGACAACCCCTTTAAATACTATGTACTTCGCAAACACTTCTTTCTGACATACTGTACTTATGGCTATTCGCATGAACTCCGCAGCTGGAAACCAGTAAGAGACGAGGGTCATTTGCATTTGGATCCTTGCAGACATCAATAGTCCTTCCAGTGTAAAAGTAGGTCAGCAGGGAAGATGCTTAAGTGAACGATGGAAGGTCATTATTCCCAAGAAAGTGCTTGTGGTTACAACTAGATTACTTCTTGCCGCAACCTTCATTTTTTTTTTTTTGTCAGAGGGCATAAAGAACCTGAATTGCAGCGCTGGGTTTTTAGCATTATAATAAGACGAAGCCTCTTGCTGGGTGCAATCGCTCCAGCCACGCAGAAGTCATTGCTGCCGGCGGTGACTGGAGCTGCATTTCAAGTACACGGCTGAAGGGTGAAATTCTCCAGAGGTAATGCAGAATCTCTTCCGCTGACAAGAATTTTCAGAAGTCTCTGTAAACAGATACACAGTAGATTAAAACCCAGTGCATCAGTCGTGTCAATCTACCTAGCCAAGCTTTTCTACCGGCACGTTTTTTTCGGCTCTTGTTAGGAACCTAATAAGGATTTAAATAAATTCCAATTATACGGGAAGCATTTAATAGAGCAGATAGCCGGATTTATCCTCGGATGACTTCAAAGTTGTTTATATTCCACGGACAAAGCTTGACTTTTCATTAGGAATTTCTGGGGGAAAAAACCCAAAAACTTCCTTTAGGGGAAAAGATGGTGATATCTCTAATAACAGATGTCTTGTTTGGGGCAGGTTTGGCATATCCTACAAAGGAATTAATTATCTCTCTGTGAAAAACACCTCGACTGGCTATAGAGCAATGCAAAAGTTCAGCTGGTCATAAAACAGCAACGGACTAATGTGTTATAATTATTATTAGAGAATGGCCGGCATTGAATACCTGTCACACAATGTGAGGGAAAGACTAAGGAAGAAGGAGAGGAAGCCCAAACACTAGGGAAAGTGGGAGTGGAGATCCCTAGGCAGATCTGACAACACCCTGACTCCCCTAATGTCCCTGAATAGGTTCCACACCTACCGCCAAGCTGGAAACCTAATCCCTGACTGCACCTAGCGATAGGCCATATATAGGGAGGGGACGGGGTGAGCACTAGTCAGCCCCCACTGTAACTAAAGACAAACAGGTAAACAGACAAGGGAAACACTTAGCTTGAGAAGACACCAGAGAGATCATGCCAACTATCCTCCAAGGGAACTCCAAGAAGACACCCAGCAAGGGTGTGTCAATTAGCAGCAGAAGGTGGAGGTCACTGCTAGGTCCTAGAGGTAGAAGGATATCACTACAATACAGAGATGAAAGGATCAAGAAGACGTCTGCAAAGCCAAGCGCAGTGACCTTCTACAGCCGGATCCAGAATGACTGTTCACATCGACAACACTGCAGCTGATCTGTGAGCTCAGCTGCTCCGCCTGTGCTGACAGCACAAGAAACTGAGCTCACTGGTCGGTGGCAGAACTGTCGACATGATCACAGCACTGCAGACAAACAGCAGAGACACAAAAAGGTTAGGTAATACTAAATTTCATTGTTTTGTTAGCTACCACAGACTATGAAAGAAAGTTTATTGAAAGGGTTCAACCCCTTTTTCTGTGCTGTTTAAACTCTTAATATATCTTTATAGACAGAAAAGCTTTATTTTTCTGATAAAGGGCTCCAAACCCACTTGTGTAGGTGTAAGGGCTATTATTCTGGCTGCCTCCAGCCTCCACTGGAGGGAGCTAAAGAGCTCAATGTTTACTGTATTACTTCATACATTATGCAGTAAGCTCCCCCTAGTGGTAAGACAGTCAGAATTGCTGGAGACATTAATCATTGCGTTTGCACCTAGTTTTTAGGGCAAATTCATTGTTGATGTTTCATTGTCGTAAGTGCCTAAAATGGTGTAATAAATGACTGTAAGCACTGAACATTTGGCGTATAGTACCTATGCCAAAACTTAAAAATTACAAGAAAAGAGGCCATTATTAACCTTTTGTAATGAAGTATGATATATTTATGATTGTATTTCTGCATAACAGTTGCAAAAATAAATCACTTATTTTAGACCGATCATAGCTGTGTTAAATAAGGTGTTAGAAGAAGTACAATTATTTTTTAAGCGTTTTTACCTGCATAAAGCTGCACAAAATTGTACATGAATATGCAGCATTTGACACATTGGTCTCCCGCTTTTTTCTAACATTTACCAATGTGTACCAATATAAAAAAATATATAAAAAGTCGCAACTTGCACAAAGTTTTACATTGTCTTGTGATATGATGCATGGGAAGTGTTGTACCATGCTTAAAAATCTGCGCTGGTGAAATTTGCACTAACTTTATCATTAAGGTGCGACATTTTATAAATATAGTGACATAGTTGATGGCGTTTTTGATAAATGTGGGCCGTTATCTTAGAAAAGCACACCTGTCCCTCCACACAAAACTAATAGAAAAGCATGGTCCTGCTTCCCCCCACAACAAAGAGGCACAAATACCGCGGGTGAAATAAGTATTGTAGCAATTTTCTAAGTACGGTAAATATATTTCTATTTCTTTATAATCTATTTCTTTAGAAATATATTTACTTAGAAAATTGGTGACATGTTCAATACTTATTTCACCCGTCATAATTCTAATATGCCCAGGAACTTTCATACGTCTCATGTTTGTAACTTGTAATTCACAATTTTTGAGTGGGTTGTTCTTCTATATCAGAATTCTGCCAGAAGTATAGGTGCTGGAACTTACTTTTCCTTACTTCCCAGTATAAATTGCACCTGACATTGTCCAATGTCTTGCCTACTCTATACTGAACCTGAGCCTTTCTGTTATGCTTGTATGCAGTTTGAAACCCTACTCACCCATCCTTGTAGAGAGATACTGTAACATCTGTGCCAATTCGTGCCTCCTGTGTTTCTGTTTTCGCCTCTGGGTAGCGGTGAGCCTTTATTTCTTGCGATGTGTGACAGCGACAGTCCTATTTTTTTCCCTGGGACTTTATAAGGGAACTATTGGGTTCATTTTGATCAAGGTTTTGATCACTCCTTCCTGAGAGCCCTGGGAGGGACAGTCAGCTATTTAAACCCCTGAAGCTCTAATTCCCACTGACAATCAATAGCGTTGCTATCCTGGTATATACTGCTGTGCTGTACTCCTGTTCATTTGTTCTGATTATTCCCATTTTTTTTGCCTCACCTTGAGTTTTGACTACCTGCTAGCGTTATGATATCGTCCCTGATGTGATTTCTTGTCTTAAACCCTTCCTGCCTCTGGTTCGCTCATCAGATCGGCAGCCTTTCCGTGGAAGCCATCTAGTGCACCCCGTTGTAAGACCAGATCTCTGTACACGGGTTAAGGGGTGAAGGTTGGGGTTCCTCAGGAATCTGTCAGACGGAGTGGCTTGAGCCAAGACTTCCAAGGTAGCCTTTTCGAACCTTCTCCGACAGTCATGACAGACACAGATTTCCCCCCCCTCATGCCGTAGAGAGACACAGACCCTCACTCACATCCCCTTGAACGATTAGATCCTCCTTCACGTCTTGTATTCTATCTCTCTTCTTTGGTGCTGGAGACAGATTGCTGGAGACAGGCTGTGGACTGCAAAACACACAGAAAAGAGACACCTCGTAGCCAGCACTTTGGAGTGATTTTTCAGTGATGAGAGAACATCATATTTAAATAAAGTATTTTACAAATTTTCTGGTTATCACATTATCTAGAAAGTGAGATCAAGTGGAAAGTTGTCACGGGTGTGTCAGAAGTGACAGACAGTTGCCCTGCAGTGGGTTGCAGGAGATCTCTACATTTGGCATTGCAGACATCTTCTTAGAGGCTGTTTCTAGGACCCAGTGGCTATCTTCCTCTGGCTAATTAACAACCTGGTCTGGGTGTATAAATACCTGTTGTGTTCCAGAGGGAGGTGCCGGCGATATTCATTACTCCTTGTGAAGGCTTGAGCAAGAGCAGTACTTCTTCCTCTCTGGTGTTGAGGACGTGTGTGCAGTTGTCTCGAGTCATCTAAAGCTAAGCAATTCCCCTTTGTTTGTCCCCACCTTGTTGTCTTTAGTGTCAGTGGGGATCGACTAGTGCTCATCTGCTCCCTTCCCTGTCCTTAGCCAAACGCCAGGGAAAGACAGGGCGAGGCACGCGTGCAGCGATTTGTGAAGAGCCAATATAGGGATGTTAGGGGAGACAGGGTGATATTCTATCAGCCAGGAGGTCTCCACTCCCCCTTTCCCTAGAGTCTGGGCTTCCTTTCCCTCTTCCCTTTGTGTTGCACTAAGTCTTTCCCACACCTTGCATGACAAAAGTACAGAGACCATTTAGGATAGTAAAAGGCAAAGTTGTACATATGGTATGCCCTCCCCTGATTATGGAATCTGCTCCTCCAAGGAACCTTGAAAAGCTCCACAGCCCCTTTCTTTACCAAAATAAAGAGACCAGAACTGCTGAGAATTAGGGGGGTTCACAAGGTCATTCATTAGAATAATGTTTATTCTCATGTGTAGCCAGGTAGCATATTCTCCATCATCCACATTTCCGGCCCCTGCTCATAAAACCTATTCGCGTGGAGGGATTAAGGGATTGCTTTTTCCGAGAAAAGAAACAAGTTAAGCATAAACAAATCCCAAATAAGCCCGCTTTTCATTTCTCCATTCCTGATTTTATCAGCAGCGCACTGCAGTGATACTTCCTCTTCCAAATGATCTACCATGCTGTATTGGTATCTGAACTGAATTACTATTGATCGGTATGGCTGGACCGAATCTGGATAGTGCATACATAGGGAATTAATGTCATGTCTCATTCTCATTCCCCGGCCCTGGCTCGCTTATTAAATAACCTGACAGAAGGTTGTCTGCCGGATTCAATAGGGAATCCCAAGCAGAGCTGGAACACTGCAAGGATAAGGGAATGTGGCTTATTTTGCCTTAAATGGACAGTGAAACATATGGGCAGAATGTTCGCTGTGCCAGAAATGTACCACGTGGATGTAGAAGCGAGAGAAGAAGTGGCAATCACATTACAATATTTGGCTTACATCAATAGACCGAGGTTTTAATGCCAAGGTGACTTTAAATGCTGTAGATGAAGATGTCCCAGCGTCGGTGTCGCAAGCTATCCAATACTTTTCATTATGAGGAGGCTCGACCTGACAGTTTCTTCCTGACATAGTACTTGCAATTAATTGAAGATTTCCATAGGGAAAAACATATCCATCATTGCGAATATTGTTCATTTGCAGTACTTACCTATTGTAAATTCATTGGTAAAACTTTACGTCAGTGGTCAACTTCAGAGAGGACCACAAAAATATCTCACCCACCTTTTTGCCAAACCACGGACACATTGACTTATAATTGGTTCCATCTTGAAACTTGTAATTTTCTGACAGCCGCAAGCACATATGTGAACAGAGCCATAGTCATTGCTGGCTGAGAATGTCATGGTCACTGTCATTACAATAAACCTAGGCTTATTGGATGACCAATGCAAAGACTAACAAAATTGCAATGTACTTGATATACCAAAAATGGCTCCAAAGTACCAGCCACTAGGTGTCTTCCTTCTGTCTATCTTGCTATCCACTGCCTGTTGTCAAGTGTAATCTATCTTCAGCAGCAGAGACACAAAAACAGATTACAGGACGTGTATTGGGGAGGGGTCTTTGTCTTTCTACTCCTGTTCTCTTGTCTGTCAAATGGAATACAAGTAGAACAGAGAGGTGGGCTTTCAGTATGGGCCAGGAAAGCTATTGGCTAATGGTAGGAGCAATGCATGCTGGAAAGTAAAGGGAAAGAATGCTCCAATACCTATAGTGCTGGCAGAATGCTAATAAAGTGGAACCGCCCACAGAAAAAGAATGAATGGCACGTTACAGTTCATGATAATCCGGACAGTTCAATGACATATTAGAAAGCAGTTTTAACTTATTGAGCGCTGCAAGACCAGGATTTCCTATGAAAGGACAGGTAGGCATTAAATGAAAAGTGAAAAACAGTATGGTGACAGATCTGAATTAACTGATCTGAATGAAATTTTTCCAATATCCATTTAAATGGGTTGTCCAGGTTTGGGGTTCAGTTCTGCAGTCACTCTATGTGAATGCAGACTTGTAAACCCTCACACTGCACGCTCTCAGGAATCTCCGGTGCTTGGAGCGGGCGGACGTGTGAACGCAAGTATGCGATTTGCATAGATGCTTTCACATGCCAACTAGACATGCAAGGCCTCGCTCAATACAAGTGAATTGAGCACATGTCTAGTCGGAATGTGGCGGGAAGTAGGCAAATCGAATACGTGCAGTCAAATGACAGCCGGCACCATGCTCCGGCATCAGAGAATCCTGACAGCGTTCACTGTGCGTGATGTGAGGATTCACAAGTCTGCAGTCACATTGAGTGACTGCAGACTTGAGCCCCAAGCCTGGACACCGCCTTTAAGTGAAAATATAAGCATAAAACTGCATTTTCTTTGCACATTAATTACTTCTATTAGTCCAATAATTTTTATATGCTAAGTTCCCCTTATTATTTTATCTTTTCTTATAGTTTATTATTTACCAAAACTAAACTGGAGCTGATACACGAAGGACCGGAGGAGGCTCTGATAACGTGCCGCCATATGCTGTACTTGTGGCAGAAATTGTATAACTCTTCACAACTGAGGTGAGTTTCAGGGTGCGTAACCCTTCCATGGAGTTCAGCTGGGCGGAGGAAGCAGGTGTATAGCACCACCATGATGGGTGGGTGACATCAGAGAGCTGAACTCTGAAATGGGAAAAACAAGTGAGGAGAAATTATAAACATGGAATAAAAAAATCCAAACACGAAAAAAAAAAAAAAAAAAAATAGTTTTGTGTCACCATTTTCCGAGGCATAACATTATATATGCCATATGAGGGCTTGTTCATTTTTCTGGGTGGTGCAGTGACCAAAAATAGCAATTTTAGCATTGCAATCTTTTTCTTCTTTGTGTCATTCCCCGACAGAGTTAAATAACCAGTATGTATATTTTTTTACTTTCTTTTTATGGAGCCAAGGTGGGTAACTTGAATATATATATATACAGTCATATGAAAAAGTTTGGGCACCCCTATTAATCTTAAGCTTAATGTTTTATAAAAATTGGTGTTTTTGCAACAGCTATTTCAGTTTGATATATGTAATAACTGTTGGACACAGTAATGTTTCTGCCTTGAAATGAGCTTTATTGTGCTAACAGAAAATGTGCAATCTGCATTCAAACAAAATTTGACCGGTGCATAAGTATGGGCACCCTTATCATTTTCTTGTTTTAAATACTCCTGCCTACTTTTTACTGACTTACTAAAGCACTTTTTTTGGTTTTGTAACCTCATTGAGCTTTGAACTTTATAGCCAGGTGTATGCAATCATGAGAAAAGCTACTTAAAGTGGCCACTTGCAAGTTGTTCTCCTGTTTGAATCTCCTCTGAAGAGTGGCATCATGGGCTCCTCAAAACAACTGTCAAATGATCTGAAAACAAAGATTATTCAACATAGTTGTTCAGGGGAAGGATACAAAAAGCTGTCTCAGAGATTTAACCTGTCAGTTTCCACTGTGAGGAACATAGTAAGGAAATGGAAGAACATAGGGACAGTTCTTGTTAAGGCCAGAAGTGTCAGGACAAGAAAAACATCAGAAAGGCAGAGAAGAAGAATGGTGAGATCAGTCAAGGACAATCCTCAGACCACCTCCAGAGAGCTGCAGCATCAACTTGCTGCAGATGGTGTCACTGTGCATCGGTCAACTATACAACGCACTTTGCACAAGGAGAAGCTGTATGGGAGAGTGATGCGAAAGAAGCCGTTTCTGCAAGTACGCACAAACAGAGTCGGCTGAGGTATGCAAAAGCACATTTGAAGAAGCCTATTTCTTTTTGGAAGAAGGTCCTGTGGACTGATGAAACCAAGATTGAGTTGTTTGGTCATACAAAAAGGCGTTATGCATGGTGGCAAAAAAACACAGCATTCCAAGAAAAACACTTGCTACCCACAGTAAAATTTGGTGGAGGTTCCATCATGCTTTGGGGCTGTGTGGTCAATGCCGGCACTGGGAATCTTGTTAAAGTTGAGGGACGCATGGATTCCACTCAGTATCAGCAGATTCTTGGCAATAGTGTTCAAGAATCAGTGATAAAGTTGAAGTTACGCAGTGGATGGATCTTTCAGCAAGACAATGATCCAAAACACCGCTCCAAATCTACTCAGGCATTCATGCAGAGGAACAATTACAATGTTCTGGAATGGCCATCCCAGTCCCCAGACCTGAATATCATTGAACATCTGTGGGATCATTTGAAGAGGGCTGTCCATGCTCGGCGACCATCAAACTTAACTGAACTGGAATTGTTTTGTAAAGAGGAATGGTCAAAAATACCTTCATCCAGGATCCAGGAACTCATTAAAAGCTACAGGAAGCGACTAGAGGCTGTTATTTTTTGCAAAAGGAGGATCTACTAAATATTAATGTCACTTTTCTGGTGAGGTGCCCATACTTATGCACCTGTCAAATTTTGTTTGAATGCAGATTGCACATTTTCTGTTAGTACAATAAACCTCATTTCAAGGCAGAAACATTACTGTATCCAACAGTTATTGCATATATCAAACTGAAATAGCTGTTGCAAAAACACCAATTTTTATAAAACATTAAGCTTAAGATTAATAGGGGTGCCCAAACTTTTTCATATGACTGTATATATATATATATATATATATATATATATATATATATATATATATATATATATATATATATATATGCACACAGTATATATATATATATATATATATATATATATATATATATATATATATATATGTAAAACATTTTTTTTGCACATTTTAGGTTTTTTTGAGTCCTTATATGAACTTACTTTGAACGCTTGTTCTATATACTGCAATATTACTGTCTTACTGTATATAGTCCTACTAATATTCTCCTATGAAGTTTAACCACAGGACTTATTTTCAAGGCAATGCTCCATGATAAAAAAAAAAATATATGTAAAGTATCTCACACCAGCCATCTGTAGACAGTATTGTTTCAGGGTTCTTGCCCCTCATCAGTACAGAAAAGAATACTAGCTCTCATTGAAGAGACTCAACTCAGTAAGGAGATTTATTTTCAACGTAATGCTCCATGGGAAAAAAAATGCAAATTAGCTCACAACAGCCAATCTGAGATGAAAATCTGTCTTTCTTTCACTTGCCAGGAGCTGCAACAGCTTTGCTCTAACTTTGTAGGGAAAATTCTAGTTTACAAGTATAATTAGGGCCCCTTTAACCATTGGATAGGTGATGACCGAACACATATTCGGCTGACAGCTTTCTCTCCCCGCTCATACATATACAGGAATACTCGAGAGGCCTCCTTACTTATTAGGCTGTCGGTCAATCCTCCCGATAACTTTAGTTAATGCATATGAGACCCTTACAGAGGATCTGTCATCAGGTCAAAAGTGGCCATTTTTTAGCCCCTATTTTTATTCCTGCTTCTGGATGACTTTTTTATTATATCCGCCACAAAGATCCAGAGAAATGGACCTGCTTAATGCTTCTTTCTATGGAATTTTGCAAGGGAGCGGTGCTTACCGGATCCCTGGGGGCAGGTGCTCTACATTTATACCTTGTGAGCCACGCCCCCTTGGTAAAGAGTATGAAAATTAGCACTAAATAAAATGACCCATATCTCTGGAATGTTATAGCGGATTTAAAGGGAACCTGTCACCTTAGAAAATACTATTTACTTGCATATGAGGGGTCAATTTACAGGTAAATAGCGTCTCTCCGCCACACTGAAAGAGTGGCTATCGAGAAAAATTTAACTTATTTCCATCGGGGATCCTCCTTCTTTCAGTTTCACATATCGGCTACTATAAGGCGGCCACGCAGCATTGTAATGATATTTACCTTCAGATTAAACCCATATCTGCAGGTAAATAGTGATTTCCGAGGTGATCGGTTCCGGTGGCAAAAAAAACCAAAATACACAGGGGATCAAAGGGAAGAAAATAAGAGCTGGTGACAGGTTCCTCTTTAAAACTCTGGTGTTAGAAAAAATCAAAGTACTAACAATAGAGAAATATCCCGACAGGACACAGAGATTGCATGTTAATACCAATAAATTGACAAGATGTGATTGATAACGCCCTTATTGTTTTAGTGAATCAGAGAAGGAGAGCAGTTTGGCTGATGTTCCCTTGACGAGAAAACACAGCGGACTGCACCTTGCTATTCCTGATGCCCATGATCCAGAAAATGGTAATAAAAATTTGGGGTATTCTTTAGGGGTTGTCTGGCATAGAAAAACTATTTCTCAATACTCAATTAGTGTATTTGCTAGAGGATGGGTCCTACGGAAGCAGAGACTGGTCATAAAGAGGACCTGACATTATATTTAGTGTGGTGGAAAGAATTAATGAGGAAATTTAGCCCAAAACAGAATGTTTTTGCACAGTTTAGAAAATTACATTGATTATTATCTGTGTAACCACCACCGATTTCCAGAAGGAATGACCCATGTGTTCTTTAGAAAAAGTGAACCCATCAGACGTTCTCAGATTTAATTTACTGCCAGTCTCTGACACAATAGTCCAAGCAAAGCTCTGATGATTGAATGGCTTTTTGTTTGAAATGTTGTGTCATGTTGTAATTTCCTATCATTGCAGTCTCTGAGCTCCGTTGAATTGTTTTCTCTGCTTTATAATCTTGCAAAATGTTTAAAGGTCACTTAGACGCACCATTGTAATTGCTAACATGTTTTGGTTGAATTAACCCCTTAAATCAGATCTGTCATCAGGTTTCACAATACAAACTGCTTATATTATAAAAATGATCTTTTAGTCTTGATGAGGCCAGTGTAATTAAAAAAATATCTGAATAATGTTTTTTTGAGAGATTATCTCAATTTATGCCCACCTAACCTGATTTAACAGCTCCTCAGTGTCCCTCCTCCTGGCTGAGATCTCACACTGGTCAGTACAACCTGCAGCTGTCAGTCAGGCCAGGTAGGCAGAAACTGATGACACTTGGGGTCATGAGATTTCTCACTCTCTAGCTGGACTCATTTTAAGATCAAGCTTATACAGCCATTCTGATATGGATTTTCAAAATAAGTACACCTGCTTCTTTAGGTCTAAGAGCTCTATGTAATATTGAAAACAGATTTTATTGTAAAATCTTGTGACAGATCCACCTAAAAATCTGTGTGCAGAGTACATACAGTCAACTTTCTACAATGAAGCAAATTAAACCTAATTTTAAATTTTGGAGTACCCCAGATTCACTGAGAATTTATGTTAAAAAAATTGCAAAGGCTCGTAAACGGATCATGGGGCAATAAATAGTTTAAATTAGAGAATGAGTTAAATGCCTGTTAAGGCTCAAAACAATGGCCATTTGACATTTTTTACAATGGAGGCTATATAACAGTGATAATTTAAGGAACTTATGATGTCCATACAAATCTAATAGCTAAGCATTCAGCTAACAACTATCTCTCCCACCCCTCATTGACATGAATATTTGACTGAGCAGACACTTTTTTTTATGGTAAGAGGATAGTAAGCTGCTGACAAATTTCTGTGGCGGCATCTTATCACCAGGGAGAACATAGGAATGGGCATTTAAATTCATTGTGCAACCCCCATAATCATTAGGTGGTATTCCTGTCCAACCAAAATCATTGAGATTTGCCCAACTTCATGGAAATGTGTATAGAGGCCACTAATGGCCAGCCTTAGGATAGCACAGTAATGTTTAATGGGCGTCCACTCCTTGCTTTCCCTTCCTGATCAGTAAAATGAAGGGGTTGTTGTGCGCCAATTAGACTGTCCCCTTAATTGTTTGCAGAGATTCGTCCACACGGGTGACAGTGTCTAGTAATTTATTGTATTTACTTATTTTTACTCACTTATATAGAGCCATTAATTCCACAGCGCTTTACAGACATTCTCATTATTGTCCCCATTGGGACTCACAATCTAGATCCCCTATCAGTATGTCTTTGGAGTGTGGGAGGAAACCGGAGAACCCGGAGGAAACCCACACAAACACGGGGAGAACATGCAAACTCCTTGCCAATGTTGTCCTTGGTGGGATTTGAACCCAGGACCCCAACGCTGCAAGGCTGCAGTGCTAACCACTGAGCCACGGTGCTGCCCGTAGCAATAAGGTCAGTAGGACTGAGCTGTGGCACCAGTCACAGCCACAAGTATGTGTACATGAAGGAGATATGGCTCCTTTCCTTTGCTTTACACCAACGTTCCTCAACTCCACTCCTCCAGGGCCTGTAACTAGTTTCATCCCAGCTCACTTGCACCCATACATTGTAAGTCCTTCATATGCCCAGCAGGTCAGTCTCCTGTCAACTACAGAATGTCATCAAACTCCCTCACAGCTGCTAGACCCATGCCCATCTCTGCCATTCACGTTCCTCTGTATGTCCCTCCCATACATCAGAAGATATAATTTCAGCTTGATATAAGACAATAGTAGTTGGTAAGTAGGTAAGTCTATACAATGATTAACTGCAGAGCTATAAAACTCTCCTAACTTACAATGACTGTCTATATTATCTATGAGTTCAGTATGCATAAACTACAATGTATCCTATGAGATGCAGATACAGCTTGTTTCCCCTGCCTCCTGCTTGTAAGTACTGACAGGGAGGAACCTATCACAGACTGGAGTCGGGGAGACAAGCTGAATCTGCAATACATAGGACACATGAGGCTCTGGCTGCTCTCTGATCTATCTCTGTTGCTCTTACATATGTCTTGGATCATGTACAGGGTGTCAAGACTCCACCTCATCTGCAAAGTCAGAGGGATCATGGAAAATATCGTCTGCAGTAGGGAAAAATATTATAGTGCAAGAAAGAATGACCAGGGCGATAGCTAGCTCAGGCATACCGAAAAGCCTCTATGTAATGCTTTATTGACAGCCTATGCTGCTTTATATAGTAAAAATAAAATTGCTGGAGCTTTAAGCCCTGGAAAATTTATTTAACAGAAGTTCCTGTTGACCCTTAACTGGTGACAATGCTATTTTATGCTCCAATGCTTGTAGGTCGGCTGCCAGTTCTTTGTGTAGATTGTTTGCTGTTCCATACTATACTGCAGATGCTTCTGAGCTTCTCTCATTGACTTCCCCTGGAAAATGTCTCCCGTACGGACAGGTCACAGAATGGCTTTCATGGAAAGAATATAAATTTTGAACAACACCTGCAGCAGATAAAGTTACCGAATACACAAGGAATGAATAATTAATCAATAAAACCAGTTTAATAGTGCGGGAGGCAAAGTACTTACACACGGCGCATTATTTAGGAAATGATGGATGGTAATGTAATAGCATGCTTCATTATTTATATTTGTATCATTCACACATTAACTATCAGGCATTGTAAAAAACAATGTCACACTAAGTCCCATCCAACCATTCCCTGAAATAGATATGAAATGAGATAGATATATAGATATTAGATCGATAGATAGATATGAGATAGATAGATAAATAGATAGATAGATAGATAGATATATGGGATAGATAGATCGATAGATATGAGATAGATAGATAAATAGATAGATAGATAGATATGAAATGAGATAGATATATAGATATTAGATCGATAGATAGATATGAGATAGATAGATAAATAGATAGATAGATAGATAGATATATGGGATAGATAGATATGAGATAGATAGATAGATAAATAGATAGATAGATATTAGATAGATAGATATGAGATAGATAGATATATAGATATTAGATAGATAGATAGATATTAGATAGGTAGTTAGATATTAGATAGATAGATAGATAGATAGATAGAATACTCGAACCTGTCACTAATTTTCTTGCAGATATGTGCTTTGTCTGCAAGTAAACAGCATTACAATGCTGCCTAGCCGGATTACATAAAGTGCGGCTACTGGGAGAAAATTAACTAATTTCCTCCCTGGAGCCGCTGGCTTTCAGTCATGGAGGTATGCATGGAGCAGCTACAGTCACCACTTACTATACTGTTAGTGGTGCTTCTAATCTAAGCACACCCCGGCACTTTGACAGCTCTATCTACACAGATGTGCTGCAGAGCTAGCTGTCAGTGAAAGTGCCGGGGAATACTTGCAGCCGCCGCTGACAGTATAGTTTGCACTGCTGTGAGCAGTGACTGTAGCTGCTCTTCACACCGCCCCCATAACTGAAAGCCGGCGGCTCCCGGGAAGAAATAACTTCATTTTCTCCCTGTAGCCACACTTCCAGTAAGGCTGCCAGACAGCATTGTAACACTATTTACCTGCAGACTTACCCTATATCTGCAGGTGAATGCCATTTTCCGGAGGGACGGGTTCCTTTTAAGTATAATGTAACCCCTACTGTAATATATTAAGAATATTAGTCACCACAGCTATATAGACTATACTTATAAGATTGAGGGACTCAGCACACAAATCGGCCAATACATTGTGCCCACCAGTCACAAGGTGTACCTTTTTAAAATGACGGTGGCATAAATAGTTACATTTGCAAAGTGCTTGTAAAAATAATCGGTTTTGCTATTTACCTTTTATTCTCAAAAACCAAGGGATTTTTAATTCTATAGTGTACTGCTCCTTACCTAGGTTACCAGCCACCACTGCAATCTAGCAGTGGTGGCCAGTCCCATAGGCAAGTAGTTCAACGCTTACAAGCTCTTTGCTATAGGGCTTGTAAGTGCTGCTCTGAAGCCAGCATATTGCTGGATCCAGACAGTTTCAGGGACCCTTGGATTAATCGGTACAGCAGAGGAAAGGCTGTCTCTGCTTGCAATATAGGAAAGCTCACAGTTCGAGCCGTATCTCTAGTCCAAACTGTGATTCATCAGGAGCACTCCACGGCAAGCAAAATGCCGGGAAACAGGGAAGCAGTGTTCTCCTGAAAGCTCACGGTTCAAACCAATTCATCAGGAGCGCACTGCCACTCCACGACAACCAAAAAGCCGTGAGACAGAGAAGCGGTGCTCTCCTGAAAGCTCACAGTTCAAACCAATTCATCAGGAGCGCACTGCCACTCCTCGACAACCAAAAAGCCGTGAGACAGAGAAGCGGTGCTCTCCTGAAAGCTCACAGTTCAAACCAATTCATCAGGAGCGCACTGCCACTCCACGACAAGCAAAAAGCTGGAAGACAGGGAAGCGGTGCGCTCCTGAAGATAGGATTATGAGAACAATCCTTTAATGATGTCACTACTAATATCATACTTTTTGTGTTTTTCAACTGTGATCAAAATAATTCTGACAGATATGATTAATTTCTGTAAGGAAAATCACATCTAACAAATCGGAAAATTGTAAAACTTTTATTTCACCATTAATTCTACCAAAATGTCAAAGTCTAATATTCTGTGCTGCATGGAGTACCAGTAACCTAGAGTGGTAAAAAGTGTGTTCCTGTGATTAATGTGTTATCTTTAGACATTACCTATCATGACAGTCTCAGATAATGGCATTTTATAGCATGCGGCTAGTATGATGTCAGCTTACCAAATGCTCCCAGGGTGCGCAAGTCTCCATAATTTGTCTAAGTGAATTGTTCAGGACTTCAGGAATAACCTTGACTGGGATATTTTATCCTTTTTAGGGCTGAGTTAATGTATACCGTAATTAAAAACTTACATGAAAGATGTTCAGGAAAGCTTGTATGTAATGCCTCTGCACGTGCAATCCGTTGGATCGGCATTTTATCATATCTTATGGAGGTTTCTTTGTACATATTCCACATTTTTTTATTCCATATTGGGTCAAACCTCCAGGCAATTTCTGCGAAGACATGACCCATTCAATATCAATAGTATAGTTTTGGATCAGGCTGACCAAAAGCTACCTAAACAGTGTGATGGGCCACAAGTGGGCAATTGATTGCTTCAAAAATGGGCAAAAAGATAAAAAAAATGGCCTGATGTATTGAGGAAAATTGATAATTTCCTTCCCGTCACCTCCATCTATGAGGAATACCCTTTATTGTACTATTATGTGAATGATCAGCAAATCAGAAAGTGAACCCAATAGCAAAATATCAGACCACTGTTCTAAATAAGATCAAAATCTTAAAGGCATATTCCCATCTCCAAGATCCTATCCCAATATGTGTTTCATGTAATAATAATAATATTAGCAAATACCTCCAATTAGAAATGTAGTATAGTTCTTCTGATTAGCTATGTTGCTTACCACATGTACAGGGCATTGCAGTTGCTTAGGTATCCATGGTTACGACCACTCATATAGTAACAGCTAGCTAGTTAGTTGTTTGTTGTCCTAACCATGGATACCTAAGCTACTGCAATGCCCTGCACATGGGGTAAGCCACATAGCTAATCAGAAGAACTATACTACATTTCTGCTTGGAGGTATTTGCTAATATTATTATTATTACACCTATTACATATTGGGATAGGACCTTGGAGATGGGAATACCCCTTTAATATCTAATTTCAATATTAGATAAAACAAAAGGTATTGACAGCTTTGGGGGCATTTTTTTACATGTATTTTTGCTAAAAATATTTTTTGCAATTGGTTTTCATTAAAAATTCTGCATCCTTTGACTTTAACGCTGTTTGCTTTCCTTCTTCATTCTTTCTGCAGAATGAGCTATCTAAGAATCCATCAGCAAGCTTATTTTGACAGTGAGTTTGTAACTTTCCTTATTAGTCTTCTGAGCTCCTATGAGCTAATTCATGACAGCAAACCACATCATAGGAGAGCTGAACTTTATTGCGGCCATAAAATAGCTGAGAGAAGCTAAGTAAAAGACTGGTAAAAAAGTTACAAACTCTTCGGTCAGAATGGGCTCACTGACTGGATACTAGGTTTGGTCATTCTGCAGCCAGCAACAGAAGCTGAAGCACAGTGTCTGTAGAGGGCTATTGGTACAACATTTTTAATAAAACCCGATTGTACTAATTATTTGCAGCCCAAAATACATGAATTTCAATAAAAATATATATATATTATTTAAGAGCTTTTTTTGAGGCTTGTGATTTCTTGGCTACTATTCAGGCTTTCCTGATAGTATATTGAGAAACTTTCCTAAGGGTTGATTTGCACAAACAAGCACTAGTCGATCACTGCTTGTTTAATAAGATAAGATAAGATATACTTTATTTATCCCGGAGGAAATTGCGGTATCACAGCAGCAGAACACAGATCTCGAACATGACACATATGATAACATAACAATTTGGTCATTATAGATGGGTCGATGGAAACTATACGGGGTTGATCTGCGATTAATTTGATCATTTGGTCCCCATACACTTTACATATTGTCTGCAACAAAGCCCTTGTTTAAGGTGGGGAGATGAGCTTTCAACAGCAAATACATATAAAGCAAATGTAAGGGTTTACCCACTACTCGGACAACCCCTTCTGAATCCCTATGTTTTCCCCCCAGTAAAATAATAACATATATACTCAACTCCGGTGCCAGTGCCTTTCCAGCGGTGTCAGCACTGATTCTTCCAGGGCTTGTGTGACATTGTTATGTCATGTGATCTCTGTGGCCAAATGAGCACTGGCTTCACTTTTCCTCTTTTTTGGACAAATCAAGACATCCAGAGGAAGTGAAAGAGCAGCGGCAGCTCGCACTTCCTCTGATGTTAATTACGTCCATACGAGAGGAGAATAAAGCCAGCTCTGATTGGCCACAGGGATCGTGTGACATAGCAATGTAACACAAGCCCTGGGAGAGTCAGTGCCGACTGTTAGAACTCTCCTGTTAGGTTTTTTCTATCTTGCTGGTCACATGACCTTTTTTGCCTATTTAATCCTGCTCCGCCCTCCTGGCCTTGCTGGACTTCATTGTAATTTCTACTCTTAAGCTAGCCCGGTGCTTAGTTACCTTTCTCAGTCAGTTTAGCTAGGTCTTCGGACCTTTATGTTCTATGTTGTGTGATTGTCTTTTACTGCTACAATTTCTGCTAGGAGGTGTCCAACTTTATCCCAGTCCCTAGTTCTTGTAGGGATCCCTCCCTTGCATGTATAGGTCTTCTTACAGACCAGCCGAGGACTTTAGCGGGTCTGATCGCAGGATCAGGTTCCCCGTTACATCGTAGGGATCTAGCTTAGTTCTATTGTAGGGACAGATCTCCTTTCTTTCCTTAGTGCTTGTAGCAGATCATAACAGTAAGTCCAGCCCAAAAATATCTCTAAGGAAAGACCTCCAGTTTCCATCATGGTGTCGGTTCACGATTTGGCTCAACGCCTGCAGGGACTCTCTCTGGAGGTGGCCGAGCTCCAACAACACGTGAGTAGCTGTTCTGGAGCACATTTAGTGGAGCCAAAGGTACGTTTGCCTGATTTATTTTTTGGTGATCAACAAGAATTTTTTTCCTTTAAAAATGCTTGTTTGTTGTATTTTCGTTTGAGACCCAGATCCTCTGGTGATGAATCATAGCGCATAGGGTTCATAATGTCACTTTTACTCAAAGAACCTCAGGGATGGGCCTTTTCTCTCCAACCTAGTGATCCATGCTTTAGATCAGTGGATAGTTTTTTTTCTGCTTTGGGTTTGTTGTATGATGATCCTGATCATGTCTCATCAGCTGAGACTGAATTGAGACGTTTGAGGCAGGGATCAGGTAATGTGGAAAAATATTGTTCTCACTTCCGTCGGTGGTCTGCCCAGGTGGGGTGGAACGATTCAGCTTTGAAAAGTTTGTTTCTTGCGGGGCTAGGTGAAAGGGTTAAGGATTTGCTGATTGCTTATCCCACACCTGGAAACTTGCAGGAGGCAATGCAATTAGCTATACGGGTGGACAGGAGACTGCGTGCAAGGGTTAATGAGAGTAAATCCTCTGCCATGTCAGCTCCGAGTCTTGAGAGGGTCTGTACTGACATTGGAGAGCCGATGGAGATTGGGGCGATGGCACCCCGCTCTCAGGAAAAAGACCGCAGGTCTTCTGAAGGTTTGTGCTTTTATTGCGGGAAATCTGACCATTTTATTAAGAACTGTGTGCTTCGTATGAACAAAGAAAAAAAAAAGGTCAGTTACGCCCGGATAGCCTGTTTAAATACTAAGGGGGTATTTCTTTCTGCTACTACTGCTGCTCAGGAAGAATTAATTGAATTTCGGGTATTTGTGGATTGTGGTTCTACTCTGAATGTGATTGATGGGGGATTCTTGGAAAAACTTAAATTAAAACCCAAACCTTTGTCATCCCCTATTGCTGTGGTTTCTATCGATGGCTCCCCCTTGAAGAGTGTTACTCACAAGGTCTGTGAATTTCCCCTCACTATTATTGGTATTCACCAAGAAAATTTGGATTTGGTAGTATTAAATAATTTGCCTTCTCCAGTAGTTTTGGGGTTACCCTGGTTAAAATTGCACAATCCTGTACTGGATTGGTCTACCAATGAAATTAAGTCCTGGAGCCCTAAGTGTTATGACAAGTGTTGTAACGGGCGCATTGCTGCTGTGGATAAAGGGGAATTGCCTGTACCTATTCAGGATTTTTGGAGAGTTTTTTCTGAGGAGGAGTCACAAATTTTGCCTCCCATAGAGACTATGATTGTACCATTGAATTTGTCCCTGGAGCGACTCTTCCTAAAAGTCGTTTATTTAATCTTACTATTCCTGAGAGAAAGGCTTTGGAGGAATACATACAGACAAGCTTGGCCGCCGGTCACATTAGGCCTTCCAAGTCTGCTGTGGCTGTTGGATTTTTTTTTGTTAAAAAAAAGGACGGCGGTTTACGTCCTTGTCTGGATTTTCGTGAGATTAATAAAATTACGGTACGCAATCCTTACCCACTGCCATTGATTCCTGATTTGTTTAACCAGTTAGTGGGGGCCAAGTGGTTCTCTAAAATTGATCTCCGGGGGGCATACAATTTGTTGCGCATGAAGGAGGGTGATGAATGGAAGACTGCTTTTAACACTCCTGTGGGTCATTTTGAGAATCTGGTTATGCCTTTTGGTCTTACCAATGCTCCAGCATTTTTTCAGAATCTTATTAATGACATCCTTAGACCTTTGATCGGCAAAAATGTGGTTGTGTATTTGGATGACATTCTGATTTATTCGCCAGATCTGGAGTCTCATTGGCGGAGCGTACGTGAGGTATTACAGTTATTAATGGACAATTCGCTTTTTGCGAAGCTGGAGAAATGTGAGTTCGCTGTACAGAGAATTCGTTTTTTGGGCTACATTATCTCCAGCGAGGGCTTTGAGATGGACCCGGTTAAAGTTCAAGCTGTGCAGGAATGGCCTAGGCCTATTGGTTTGAAATCGATACAGAGGTTTTTGGGTTTCGCCAATTATTACAGAAAATTCATTAAAAAATTTTCTATTATTGTCAAACCACTGACCGATCTCACCAGGAAAGGTGCTGATGCGGTTCAGTGGTCTTCTGAGGCCATTGAAGCTTTTGTGTTTCTAAAGGAGAGGTTCAGCTCTGCCCCCATCCTTATGCAGCCTGATGTGACTAAGCCGTTTTTGGTTGAGGTTGATGCTTCTTCTGTGTGTGTCGGTGCGGTGTTGTCTCAGAAAAACAAGGATGGAGTACATCCCTGTGCCTTTTTTTTCAAAAAAATTTTCTGAGACTGAACTTAATTACGATATTGGTAATCGGGAATTGCTGGCTATTAAACTCGCATTTGAACACTGGCGTCATCTCTAGGAAGGTGCTGAATTTCCCATTCAGGTTTTCACTGATCATAAAAATCTGATCTATCTTGATGCTGCCAAGCGCTTGAATGCCCGTCAGGCTAGGTGGGCACTTTTTTTCTCGCGGTTTAATTTTTCCATTACTTACATCCCAGGTACCAAGAATGTTAAAGCTGATGCTTTGTCTCGCAGCTTTTCTCCCATGGTCGGTGCTGAGGCGGAGGGGAGCATTTTACAAGAAGGTGTTGTGATTGCTGCATTGGACTCCGTTTTGGAAGATGAGATTCTTAAAGCACAGGAGAATGCCCCATCTAACACTCCCCATGGGAGGTTGTTTGTGCCTAGGACCTTTAGGAGAGATTTGTTTGTTGAGTGTCATGAGTCTCGGTTGGCAGGTCATCCAGGAATTTCTGAGACCAAGAGACTTGTGGGTCGCAGTTTTTGGTGGCCTGGATGGCAGAAGGAAGTCATTAAGTGGGTGCTTCAATGTACGGTGTGTGCTAGATCTAAGTCTTCACATACTCCTGCAGCGGGGTTGCTTTGCCCTCTGGAGGTTCCTAGTGCACCTTGGACACATCTGGCTATGGACTTTATTACTGACCTTCCCCCCTCTGAGGGTTTCACAGTCATCTGGGTGGTCGTGGACCGTTTTAGCAAGATGTGTCACTTGGTTCCTTTCATCAAACTGCCCTGCGCTAAGACACTCGCTAAGGCCTTTGTCAAGGAAATTGTCAGACTACATGGCGTTCCTACTGACATTGTTTCGGATAGGGGACTTCAGTTCGTGGCTCGTTTTTGGCGTGCTTTTTGTGACAGGTTGGGAGTTCATTTGTCGTTTTCATCCGGATATCATCCTGAGTCTAATGGCTAGACAGAAAGAAAGAACCTGGATGTTGAGCAGTTCTTGCGTTGTTTTGTGGCAGACAATCAGGAGGGGTGGTCTGAGTTTCTGCCACTTGCTGAGTTTGCTCTTAACAACCATACATCCTCTTCTGCTGGTTGTTCGCCTTTTTTTTGTTGTTCTGGGAGACATCCGTCTTTTGGGTCATTCTCCAAATTGGTATCGGCTGTGCCTGAGGAGGAGAGTTTTTCCGGTGATTTGGAGAGGGTTTGGACGGATGTGCGTGGTAATCTTCAGGAGGCTAACAAAAAATCTAAGAGGTACTTTGATAGGAAACGGCAACAGGTTTTGTTTGCTATTGGTGACATGGTTTGGTTGTCCTCTAAGAATCTGCGGTTGAGGATTCCTTCTAAAAAATTGGGTCCCAAGTTTGTAGGGCCCTTTAAGGTGCTTCAGGTAGTTAACCAATCTGCTGTTAGGTTGGAGGTTCCTACCTCCTGGAAGATTAATCCGGTGTTTCATGTTTCTCTGTTGAAAAGAGCTTATGTGTCGGATGGTGACTCCTCTGCCACTGTTCCTCCGGTGGTAGAGGACGGGGAATGCAAAATTTCCCGCATCCTAAATTTTAGACGGTATAGAGGGAGTTTGCAGTATCTCGTCGCTTGGAAGGGTTTCGGACCTGAGGATAACTCATGGGTGAGGGCGGATGATGTTTCTGCTTCCAGACTTGTCAGAGCGTTTCACAAGAGGTTTCCGGATAAGCCTGGGCCTAGGGGATCCGGAGGATCCTCATAGAAGAGGGGGTACTGTTAGAACTTTCCTGTTAGGTTTTTTCTATCTTGCTGGTCACATGACCTTTTTTGCCTATTTAATCCTGCTCCGCCCTCCTGGCCTTGCTGGACTTCATTGTAATTTCTACTCTTAAGCTAGCCTGGTGCTTAGTTACCTTTCTCAGTCAGTTTAGCTAGGTCTTCGGACCTTTATGTTCTATGTTGTGTGTTTGTCTTTTACTGCTACAATTTCTGCTAGGAGGTGTCCAACTTTATCCCAGTCCCTAGTTCTTGTAGGGATCCCTCCCTTGCATCTATAGGTCTTCGTACAGACTAGCCGAGGACTTTAGCGGGTCTGATCGCAGGATCAGGTTCCCCGTTACATCGTAGGGATCTAGCTTAGTTCTATTGTAGGGACAGATCTCCTTTCTTTCCTTAGTGCTTGTAGCAGACCATAACACCGACACCACTGGAACGGCACCGCAGTGTTATTATTTTACTACGGGGAAACATAGGGATTCAGAAGGGGTTGTCCAAGTAGTGGACAAACCCTTAAATTGTCTATGAGATAAAATTTTATCAGCATACAGTTATCTACTTTTTGCCTCTGAATGTAATCAGTAAATGTTTCCAATCATTGATTTGAATGCACAAAACGCCAAAATATTGAGAATTTGAAACACAAAGGGACAGATTCATCACTTACCTTTTTGTTTTTTTTGTTTTTTAAAAAAAAGCACTTCCATGAAATGTTTATGCCCTAAACCTGTGTAAATTTGTATGTAATGTAGTGTAAGTGTGGTAATATACTCCCCGATCACCATCTCCCCCAATTTCCAGCGCTGTTAAGGTCCTCTTCTCACTGATGTGACTGTAAATCCAACTTGCCGGATCATACTGGAGACGAGTCTGAGTTTGGCAAATGCCAGGAGAACGTTACCTATCTGACTACATTTTGCCGCTGTAAAGTTTGGTGGAGGAGGGATAATTCTATTGGGTTTGTAAGGAGGCTGCTGAACACATAGTGGATGGGAGATATGTATCATAGAGGTGTGGTTGTAGTACATAGTACTAAAAGGGGTTAATCGGCCATGACAGGACCGGGTTCATTGTGAACAGTTGAAGAGTTAGGGCGGGATGGCTGCTCACTATACCTCCACCCCTGGGTGTGGTTCACATGGTAAAATGGGACCTGTTTGTCTCACACATGGTCTGTGTATGGAGGTGTGCAGACCTCCAGGATTGTGTGTCTTTGCTAAAGGACTAAGAAACTGGACTGTAACCCAAGCGGGGAACCGACACTATTGTAGGGACTTTTTACTTTATGTTTTACTTTGTGCCGGACAAGAAACATAAACGGTTCCTGAGATACCTCACCCTGCTCCCAAGTGATTAGATTTGTTACAGGTTGTTTTTAGTGATCAGCCTCGGCCCCTTGGTTCCAGGGAAGGGAAATCTTAAAGCTTCAGTACAAGACACTATGGACAATTGTAGCTTCCAACTTTGTGGGAACATTTTGGTGAAGGCAATTTTCTGTTCTCAGTGATCGTGTCCAGTGAACAAAACAAATACATGGTTGGGGGGAGTTTGGTGGAAGAACATGACCGGCCGCACAGAGCCCTGACGTGAACCCCAGCCAACCCCGTTAGGGATGAACTAGAATGAAGATTGTGAGCCTGGCCTCTCCCCAACATCAGGATCTGAACTCACAAATGCTCTTCTGGATGAATGGGCAAAAATGCAAGCAGGCACCTCCAAAATAGTGTAGAAAGCCTTCTCAGAAGAGCGGGAGCTGTTATAGCTGCAAAGGGGTGACTTCGGATTTAGAACAGGACATCATAAAAGGTGTAATGTGTAGTTGTACTGGTACTCTTGTCCATATAGTGTAGTTTCAGATTGTCGTTACTCGCGCAGCAATAAAACCATCTGTTTATTTGAATGCACATATGAGACAATCGCTCGTCATTTGCATATACATACATTGTATTTCCATGGTATTTTTTTTATTATTTGTTTCCCTTTTAAGGAAACTCCAGCATAACTAATATATGCAAAGGTCAGGCGTTTGCCATGAATTAAATGGTATCAGTGTTTATCAGATTAACAGCTGCTAACCCAGCTGTTCACTAATATCCTGGCTCAGTAGGTAGGTTAAAGCATTGGCTTCCAGACCTCTCCACATGTTTTGTGCTGAAAAATCTCTCTGCAGAGCGTTGAATCTTGTTAAAGGACAAAAAAACATAAAGGAGCTACTAATAAAGTATAGAAACATAACAGAAAACAATAGCATGTGTCCGCTCCTTACTGGAAAATACCACCATGAACTCAACTACAGTATCTACATCAAACTGTGCTGATCATGTTGAAGCCGCGGGAGCACATACTTCGGCCCTATTCACTGGCATTAGGGGAATTATAGGCTGGAGATCGTTCTCACGTTCAGGCAGCCATATGTTATGTGCTACAGACTGACAGCGGCCAAGCAAGATGATACCCAAAGGCTTATATAGGCATTGCAAACAAACAAAAGTTTTAGATAAATGTAAAAAAATAAAATCATTAATTTGCAGAAGTGGTTCGTTATGTGTATTTAGGAGAATTATATCGAGAAATGAATAAACAAAAAAATTGTTAGACTTATTACATAGTTGGCAATAGTCCTGAATTATTGGCAACTATGATTAATTATTGCCAAATTTGGGTTTGCCCTGGTCAACAGAAGCGAGGTTATGCAAACTCCAAAGTCAGAGGTAATATTCTGTTTGGGAGCTTTTTCGGGGCGAGACTTAAATGTTAGCAAGTATGCTATTTACGTATTGGTTTTCATAGGTGAGCATTCACTTTAAGATATAGGGTGGTATTACCTGGCACTGATTATTTTTGTTGTTCATTTGATTCCCAATAAGTCAAATTAAGCAGCTTTCTAAATAGTCTTCTTTAAGAATTCCCTACTGTTTGCTAATGTAGAGTCTGTGCAACTCCTATTCCATAGCTGGCTTTGCTGTTATATCTGGCGTAAATTCTACTGCACATTCCTCCATGAGGCTGTTGGCTTATCTGCTCTCCCAGGGAGACAATGTACAGCAGAATTTGCAGGGTGGGTGGGGGGAATCTCAACCACAGAAGCATCAGTATCACTGCCAGGTCCAGGTCAGGGGAGAGGAGCTGTAGAAGGGGTATATTTATGGGCTGTAGAAGGGTTAAACACAAACATAGACAGCCACAAAGCTAGCTGATATTCTATGGCTAATGTATGACTGGAGTAAAATTTTTGGTGTAAGGAACACCAGGGCTCGTCATGAATTAGAAGAGTTGTGGCGTCATTCTCCTGCTGCACCCCTGTCCCACGCCTGCATGCAAACATCAAAAGTTGTGTCATCAACACCTTTTTTTTTACATAACTTTCACTAAATGAGGTCTTGTTTTATTGTGAAATGAGCTGTAATTTTGTTAAGTGCCTTTTGCCACATGCGTGTATATAAGTGTTACAATTGTAATTTTCTGTATTGTACGGGTTGTTACTATTACATGGATACCAAATATGTTTGTTATTTTCTGATTTATGACATTTATTTTCAAAAAAGTGCATCAGAAACATCATTATTGAAATTGTTTTTCAGTTTTTTTCTTGTAATTTTGTAGAAAATGTTGCTATATTGCAAATATATAAAGATGTACTGATATAAAGAGATGAATCGCCAGTGACTAGAGTCTGATGGGCCTTGGCATATATGTCCCTCATCCTGGTGTATACTGTATATATATGTTCTCCATCTGTTCTCCATCCTGATATATATGTCCCTCACCCTGGTGTATATTGTATATATATGTCCTCCATCCTGATATACATGTTCCTCTTCCTGGCCCCATCCTAATATATACAATACATCCCCCATCCTGGTATATATATCCCTTATCCTGGTATATGTGCCTTATCCTGGGCCCCATCCTGGTATATATATCCCCCATCCTGGTATATATATCCCTTATCCTGGTATATGTGCCTTATCCTGGGCCCCATCCTGGTATATATATCCCCCATCCTGGTATATATATCCCTTATCCTGGTATATGTGCCTTATCCTGGGCCCCATCCTGGTATATATATCCCCCATCCTGGTATATATATCCCTTATCCTGGTATATGTGCCTTATCCTGGGCCCCATCCTGGTATATATATCCCCCATCCTGGTATATATATCCCTTATCCTGGTATATGTGCCTTATCCTGGGCCCCATCCTGGTATATATATCCCTTATCCTGGTATATGTGCCTTATCCTGGGCCCCATCCTGGTATATATATCCCTTATCCTGGTATATGTGCCTTATCCTGGACCCTATCTTGGTATATATATCTCCCATTCTGGTATATATATCCCTTATCCTGGTATATGTGCCTTATCCTGGGCCCCATCCTGGTATATATATCCCCCATCCTGGTATATATATCCCCCATCCTGGTATATATATCCCTTATCCTGGTATATGTGCCTTATCCTGGACCCTATCTTGGTATATATATCCCCCATTCTGGTATATATTCCCCATTCTGTCGCTGTTCTTTAATGCATAGAAAAAACAAACAATTCTACTCACCTCCTCTCCGCTCCCCCGCCGCACTGTACTCTTCTGAAGCCGGCAGATGACTTCAGCGTGCAAGTGACGGGAGCGCATGACGTCACTGCCATGCCCCAGTCACGTTCACGTCGGCGTCACCTGCTGGCCTCTGATTGTCCGGCAGCGTGTATTGCCGCACATGGACCCGATGGGCCTCGCTAAGGACGCACATTCATTTGAAGTTTGTCCTGGCGTCGGCGGGCCCTCCACCCGCATAGTCGCGTCCTCTGCAACTGCGGTCATTACGCCCCTGTGAATCTCTATGTACCAGTACGATATGCCTATAAAAATAAAAAGAATATAATTTAACTCTTTAGGCAGAAAAAATCTCTCCTGTTCTTAGCAGCGCTTCCTGTAGCTCACAGTTAAAGGGAACCTGTCACGTCCTAGCTACTATCTACACTGCCCCCATTGCTTTGTTAGTGATGCAATGTGCGTCACTAACAAGCTTTCTTCATTAAAATTAGTGGTATTATAATGATTTTAAAACCTTTTATATACTTTGTCCTACCTGCTCGTATTCAGTCATAGGGGTGTGATTCTCACATTCAGTCACTGCTGGCGCCACCCATGTATTTGAATATTGCTCTCGGCGAGCGCTATTATTGTGGGGCGCATGCGCATTTGTACATGTCCGGCCGCTGGTTCCGCGTCTGCACAGTGAGGTCATGTGGTTACCAGCTTCACTGCGCACGCGCTATGTTCCCCCACCTGCGCAGTGAGGCTGTGTAGTTCGCAGCTTCCCTGCACATGGTCTGTGAACCTCTGTTCCCCGCACGTGCTCAGTGAGGCTGTGTGGTTACCAGCTTCACTGCACACATGCCGGGAGCCACAGGTCATGGCGCATGCGCAGTGAAGCAGCAAATTGCACAGCCTCACTGCGCAGGTGGGGGAACATAGCGCGTGCGCAGTGAAGCTGGTAACCACACAGCCTCACTGCGCAGGCGCGGGACCAGCGGCCAGACATGTTGAAATGCGCATGCGCCCCACAATAATAGCGCTTGCCGGGAGCAATATTCAAATACATGGGTGACGCCAGCAGTCACTGAATGCAGCGCCGCCCATGACTGAATAGCAGAATCACACCCCTATGACTGAAAATGAGCAGGTAGGACAAAGTATATAAAAGGTTATAAAATCATTATAATACCAACAATTTTAATGAAGAAAGCTTGTTATTGATGCTCATTGCATCACTAACAAAGCAATGGGGGCAGTGTAGATAGTAGCTAGGACGTGAGATGTTCCCTTTAAAGCTCCTGCATACCTGCCACAAATGATAATTAGGAAAGCATCTACTGAGCAGAGAGGGACACAGGGGTCTCTCTTCCCCAAGGTCCTGAGAAGGAGAATCTATACAGGGAGAAATTTGAATGATCACAGTGGCGTCCGAAGAACCTGCTTTGTGACAGGGCTGAAGAAGCTGCACAGGCGATATGTCCACCACTGATTGATTTCTACCAGAGCAATACTCTTCACCACTATAGTGAGCATAGCCAGGTAGCTACATGATTATCCATGCTTTTTGGAAGTTGTGCCTGTAGGGGTCAACGAAGTGAGCCTAAAGTAAGTATCAGTGACTATGCCAAGCTTGTACATACGGAGGCGGTGTGTGCGGAAAAATAGGACTTCGCTTAGATTTATTTTTATTCTAATTATTGCTTGCTTGAATACCCAGGGCGGCTAATTAACACACAAATACCCGATACTCATTAACACATGAACATGTAAATATATGGATTAATATATTAATACCTATATAAATACCTATATTAATATGGGGTAATTTATGTGTTAATAATCAAAGTTGTAGGGGGCATTATGTGTTAATGCGCAAAAAGCGAAATAGACTCTCTGCTCAGACAGACAATAATGTATAATAATATTAATGAAGCTTGTTGACGGTTTCCAGGTAGCAATAGGTAATTTATTTTGAATTCAGATGTAACGGAAGTGGTGGAACCACTGTGCCGTGATCCGAGAAAAACCTGGAGGGGCGTGACTAGGCGAACAGCTGACTCTTCACTAGAGCCCCTGATGATGTTAGACTTGGCTCCAGATGGACGGCAGGTGCTACTCCAGAACAGACCTCGGACACACGGCAGCTGACCCCCAAATGGGCAGGTAGATGGAACGACCAAGAATAAATGGACTTTTATAAGTACAGGCAGGCACGACAGGAATACTGGGAGACACGGAAGGTGTAGACAGGTACTGCTGGTATATAGACGGACAGGTGCAGGCAGGTACGATTGGTCATTTTTGGGATCCCGCTCCTGGAGCATTGCAGCAGGTACATGTTCACACTGTTAGAAGTTTGACAGCCTTTTTTCTGACCATGTGTCCCTCCCATTCAGTCACAGGTGGTTTTAACTAGCTCTACCAGCCCATACATTGTAGGTTAAAAGCCCAAGCAGAGACATATTGTCCATACAGGCTTACAGCCCAAGAGTGGCATATCCAGTGGTAGCGTAGCGTAGTTTCCCATCATACGAAGGTGACCTTGTCGTGGTTGATGGGCACACATAAATTGGCCAAATCATGCGCAAAAAACCTTCATTTTTCAAAGTGACATTAGTCTAGATACAATATTTCTTATATATTCATGTATGGAGTGCCGAAGTTCTTTTTGTAATTGAGATTACTCTTTTCTTCAGAGCACCCGAATAGACCAGTGAGCGACCCCTCTCTTTTTTTCTTTTTTTCTAATATTGGTATACAGACTGGCATGGCTGGAATACAGACTGGTAGGTGCAAGCAGGTACGGCTGTTATACAGACTGTCACGGCAGGTACGGCTGGTATACAGACTGGCAACGCAGGTGCAGGCAGGTACAGCTGATAGGCAGGCAGCTGCTAGCGGGCACGGCTGATGTATAGGCAGGCAGGTGCTAGCCGGCACGGCTGAAGTATAGGCAGGCAGGTGCTGGCTTGCACGGCTGAAATACCGGAACACAAGGCAAGTACAGGTAAACTGACTGGCTGGTACTGGGGACCTGACAACTAGCAAGTGTGAAGACAACTGACTTTACACGTTGCTCAGGCACCTCCCATCAAGTAGAGGTGCCTTAAATAATAAGTGTCTCCCAGCCATTGGCTGGGGACACTTTAGGACAGCACACATTGAGCAGTGCGCGGACCTCGGGCAGCCGCCAGAGGAGGAGGAAGTGCGGGACGTGGGCAGTGAGTGAGTCGACGCCCCTGCCGGGGGAGGGGAGAAGCATGCGAGGACGCCGGCGCTACTTTATTGTTTTTATTTGCTAATTATATGGTATCAGTTTACCAGAGTCTGTGGAAAAACCTGTTTCGGTCTTTTAGCCCTCATCAGCATAGAATATAGATCTGTGAGCTGGGTGATATACTTTACCGTGGGCCTCTCACCCAGCCGACCTATCTCATACTTTGGACTAACCCGAAACAGCTGTCTGCAAATGGTTTACTTTTCTTTTAGGAGAAGATTCTTGGTTTGACAAGGATCTTAGAAGGGTCATTACTGACTTGTAAGATTGATACCTCTAATGGGTGGTGCGAGAGACGCCGTTCTCTTCCTCTTAAAAAAGAATACTTACAAATCATAGGTTCAACACCCCTGGAATCCTGATTTTCCATAGTTGATCTGCTTGATCTGACATCAGACGTAGAGGGGCACTACGCTGCTGCACATTGGGCAAGACAATGTCAAGGCAGTGGTCAAGCTCGGGTACATATGGCACATGCGTGGCAATAATTAGAACCATACATAATAGCCGCAAGGCCTCAGCAACCATACCACAGCACCATAGCGTCTTATCACCAGTTGTTTTGAACTTATATAGTTGTGGCCAAAAGTTTTGAGACTAACACAAATTTTAGTTTTGACAAAGTTTGCTGCTTCAGTGCTGTTAGATCTTTTAGCTAAATATTTCTAGTGTTACTTAAGTACAATTATCAGCATTTAATAAGTTATTACTCTTTTATTGACAAATATGTAAGAAAGTGGAGGTGCTGCCCACACCCCATTGGAGAGATATGTGTTGTGTGACAAAGCCACTGGGAAAGTACTGGAGGGGAGATATGTAGCACTGAGATTGCTAGCTCCAGTAATTAAACATAAGGAAAAGGTTCCAGCACACAAAGGAAAAAGGGGTTAATCAGCCATCTTTAGTGCAAGGATGATTGAGCACCTGTAGAGAGGGAGGAGGTCAGAGGATTCAATTTGCAGCCTTTAGAGCATTTGGTGTGGGGTGGGCCTGGAGGTGAAAGCTCTGAGCTGTTTGTGTCACACATGCTGGATGTATGGAGATTGTGGGTCCCCTGGACTGAATGACTTTGTTAAAGGACATGGAAGCTGGACTCTAAGCCAGGTGGGCTAAACAGCACTATTGTATGGACTTGTTATTTTTATGTTTTACCTTCTGCCAGACAAAGGCTGTATTTATGTTCTTGGTGACGTGGTTTATGAGGATTGCAATAAACCGGCCGCGCTTCAAGTAGAAACGGTTCCTGTGTCTGCCTTTTTAAGAAGCCGAGTGAGTTGATCTACCACAGTTGTTATATAATGTATTACATTGTTATGAATGTGATTTTGTCTGTTTAGTAATTTGCATGAACTTAATTGAGGAATGCATAGAGTTAATAGTTGGGACTAGCCCAGAATGGGAGGGACTATGTGGGAAGACAGAAGACGACTTCCTGATAATGAGTCAGCTAGAGCCCAGTGTTCAGCAGCGACAGACGTAAGATCTGACAGTTGGCAGACTGACATGTTATAGTGTGTTGTGTGTGGAGAGGGAAGACCCCAGAACATCAGATAATGCGTTCCTAAGGACCAAGGAAACGTGACAGAGAGATTTGACATATTGGAACCTATGCCAGAGAAGCCACCTTAACGATACGGAACTTAACCCAGGGAAAGTAGAAGGCTCACCTAAAGAGGATTGCACGAGAAAGAATTGTATAAGCAGGACTTTAGTGAACAGTTATCTACAGTGAAAGAGAACTCAATTGTGTGTATTGAAAGGAAGCAATGGTCATCATATTGGGACTTAAACTCTCCTACGGAGAACAGTGATAAGTTGTCCCGATGCTCCTCAGGAAAAGGAGTTCTCAGTAGTCAGTTGGAAACTTGGAAATTGGAGTAGCGTTGCACCTCAACCCAAGCAGTCCTCTCAGGGGAAGACTGAATCTCCCATACCCGTTTGCTGGGTTGTCATGAGATGCAAGAGTGTGAAGCGCAAGAGAAACTAAGTGTTATAATGTAACCGAAAAGTGCTCATGTCTGCTTAATGCAAGAGAAACTTTATGAAGAAACATGCCTATTATCTGATGTACATAATTACTATCAAGTTCATATTCAGTAAAAACAAGTTTAATGTTGAATTTTGGTCTCCCTCAAGTCGTTCTCTAACATTTGGTCCTGGCCTACTCGTTATAGCGGCACCATGCAGTCTGCAGAGGTGTATTGCCCAGATAGCAACAGCACACACACAAAGCCAGGACCCCCATTGTCATGTAACGTCCGGGGAGTGGAAGACAAGTACCTTGCCCACAGCTGCCGCCCCGCGCCACATTACAAATACATCAAGTTTATGTAAAGACTCTATATTTACAGTGTTGAACCTTAATTTTAAGACTTTTGCGCCCGCAGCTGGGTATCAACTTCTAGGCCAAATCCAAAAAGCCCATTGTTGCCTAATCAGAACTTGGAGATTATCACAATTTCTGTGTATTTATTTTTCCAGCCCCTTTTTGAGGATTGACGGCTGATTCTCAATGGGAATGAGATCTGGATAGTTTCCTGGCCATGGATGAAAAATTTCAATGTTTTGTTCACCTAGCCACTTATTTATCGCTTTTGCCTTGTGACATGGTCTCCATCATGCTGGAAAAAGAATTGTTCATCACCAAATTTCTTCTGGATGGTTAGGAGACGTTGCTCTTGGAGGATGTTTAGATCATTCACGGCAGTTTTCTTAGGCAAAAATATGAGTAAGCCCCCTGCATGGAGGAAAAAACCAACACACATGAATGGTCTCAGGATTCTGCCGCCATGACACAAGATTTATGGTGGCTCTCACCTTTTTGTCTCTATATAATCATTTTTCCAGATGTCCCAAACAGTCTAAAGGGGCTTCATCAAAGAAAATAACTTTGCCCTAGTCCTACACAGTCCCTGTATTTCCTATAAAGATATGTTCTCCATTGAAGCCCCCTTCAAACTGTTTGGGACATCTGAAAGAATATTGTCCGGAGAAGAAAGAGTGAGCGCCACCAAGAGTCCTGCGTTATGCCATCAGCATCTTGAGATCATTCATGATTGGGGTTTCCTTTCCTCCATTGAGGGGGCTCATTCACTATTTTGCCTAAGAACACTGCCATGAATAAAGGATGGGATCTAAACATTCTCCAAGAGCAACTTCTCTCAACCATCAAGGAGCAATGTGGTGATGAGGCGTTTTTTAGCACAAGGCGAAAGTGATTCCTTAGTGGCTCGGTGAACAAAATATTGACATTTTTGGTCCATGGCCGGGAAATTCCCCACATCTCAATCCCATTGAGAATTTGTAGTCAATCCTCAAAAAGCGAATGGACTAACAAAAACAGAGAAATTGTGATAATCCCCAAACACTTATTCGGCAAGAATGGGCAGTCATCAGTCGTAATCTGGCCCAGAAGCTGATACCCACCTGCCAGGGGGCGAAGGGCAGAAATCCTGAAAAATAATAGACGACACTGTAATATATATTGAGTCTTTACATAAACTTGATGTATTTGTCGATAAAAGTTTAAAAATATATTAAAGACTTATAATTGTACTTCAGTGATCACAGAAACATCCATCTAAAGATCTGAAAACCCTGAAGAAGGAAACTCAATCTCAAAACTTTTGGCCATAGCTATAATATGCAAATGTCAGACATTGTCTCAATGACAACTCTCTGTTCTGGCTATAAGGGGAGTCCTAAATGGAGGACCTCCCTGCATGACAGCCACATGTGCTATGCTGCATATAGGCGTGGTTGTCCTAATGGGTCCACTCCATTTAAATAGCATCTGCTCGATTTCTCATTCAATTAAATGTATAAGTTAACAGAAACAATACCAGATATGGTACCAAGTATTTATATATATATATATTCTTGTCTTCACTTAGGATCCCAGCGTGCATCTTCCATCGCTGCGTCACGTATGGAGCAAGCCATGTCGGAAATAACCATGCACAGCGGCACCCAGAAGCAGGGACCTATGCAGCAGTGGGTTACCCTGGAGCAGATATGGCTGCAGGCAGGTAAGGGACAAATTCAGGGACTGATATCACCCGTACCATATTTTTCGGCAGTGATTTATGAAAATGTCAATTTTGTATTTTTATGTTTAACCACTAGGCATAAATGTTATCATCCACCAAACTACAAAGCAACAGAGCTCTCCTAATGGCCAGGAGCGGCCGTAAATTATTCATCACACTCACATGACGGAAACAAAAGAAAGTGCATATATAATTCATTAATTGTGTATACAGTTTACCGCACGCAGCCCCTGCCAAAAAACACCACAACTTCATACAACTCCTAATTCCGTCGGAAGTAAACTGGATATTTCTTTTTTTTTTCTGTTCTCCTCTATTTGTTTTGTGCAGATTGTGAGATGTGTGAAGGTTTGTGTGTCCGCCGCACATTGTCCTGTCGTTATCTACGGAGGCTCTTTTTATAGGATTTTATTAAGGGTTTCTCATTGAGCACATAGGCGCCTTCTACGATATCGCAGGTTTCCATCACTTCCAGATTTATTTGCAGAACTCCAATTGTTCTCGTTATCGTTGTGTGACACTAACCCTTACCATGTGCGCTATCTCCCCCAGGTTGTAATATATGATTCATCCATCTATTTTAGTGAATAGTTAGAAAAAAAAATTCTTTATTGTGCCATTTCTTCGCTATTACTCCTGGAAATTTGTGAATAAATTGACAATTGGGTGTTACCATTTCCATTTTGAATTCGGTGTCTCTCTAAATATCTGCACACTGTGAGCACTAATGGGACAGTGCCAGGCATGCACTACTGTAAAAAGGTAATGGCAATTTATTAATTTATTATTATTTAGAATATTTTATTAGTATGTCTCCAAAAGAAGTAATATAGGACTGGCACAATGCAGGAAGCGGATCTATAAGGTTAAGTTCCCATGATGAATTTTTGATGCTGCGTATTTTCGCTGTGCAAAAAAACACAGCGCCTTAGAGTGAGGCTGCGTGCCCACTATGCATTTTTCAAGCGTTTTTGCCGCAGAATTTCCGCAGCGAAAATGCTTAAAAAACGCTTGGTAATACGTGCCCCATGGTCCCCAATGATAATCCACATGTGCTGTGCACATGCTGTGGAAATTTCCGCTGCGGATTATCATTGCGGAAAAATACGCAGCCTGTCCATTAATTTTGCGGACACGCAGTGTAATCGCCGCCATTGACTTGCATTGAACCGCGTGACATCCGCATCACTGCATCTGCACAAGCGGATATCACACGGTTCAATGTGCGGATGGTACCCGAGTCTGGAGAAGATGAGACTCTGCTCCAGACCCGGGTACCATAAAAACTGTAAAAAAAAAGAATTTAAAATAAAAAATAAAGATTATACTTACCTTCCGATGTCCTCCCGGTCTTTTCTCCCCTCCGTCTGGTCTGCTGTATGGGTCGCGTTGTTGTGAAAGACCTGCCATGACGTCATTGAGTCATGTGACCTGTCATGTGACACCGACTGGTGTCGGGACTCTTGGACACTGGGAGCCTAGTGACCCTCGTAAGGGTCACACTCCCTCACCAGTTAATCCCCAGAAGGATTGTGGGCGTCCGCTGTATACACGGGGACGCTAAGGAGTACCCTGTCGCATGTAACCATAGAAACAAACTGTGGCACTGAGTCCCATGGGGTCGGAGTGGTCAAGAACCTAATAGAACCGATTATAACCCAAGGACAGGACTTTACCTTATTCTGGGACTCCGATAACACCTCTCATCACAGTTGGATGCTGATGGGTTTCCTCTTTGTGTGCTTGAGGGTGAGACAGCGACCCCTGAGGCCGACATTCCTGAGTTGAAGGCTTTTGGGGAGAACTTTGGAACTGCTCAGCTGAAGGAACTAACGCTTAAAGGGCCATTTGACACTGTGTTAAACGGGGTTGCTCAAGAGCCGAGGGTGAACGCCAGGCTTCCACACTTTGCAGTAAATGGGGATTTGCTATATCGGGTGACTAAGCTACGGTGAGAGATATTGGAAGAGCTGGTAGTACCAGGGACCTATAGGCATGGGTGTTAGATATGGCCCATTCTCATGACTTGGGTGGGCATCTGAGTGTAAACAAGACCCAAGAGCGGATTCTTCGAAGATTCTACTGGACCGGATGTCACCTAGAGATTTCAAACTATTGTAGGTCCTATCCTACTAGCCAGCTAACTTCCCCAGTCTCTCAGTTCGGGAGTCCCCTAGTTATGAATGATAGAGGTCGCGTTTGACCGCATTGCCATGGATCTATTCGAACCCTTGGTAAAGTCCACCCTAGGGCATCAATATATCTTGGTGGTCCTGGACTATGCGACACAGTACGCGGAGGTGGTACCCCTAAGAAACTCCTCAGCCAGAAGTATACCCCGAGAACTGGTCCATATCTTTTCCCGGACCAGCCTGCCAAAGGAGATCCTGACAGACGAAGGAACTCCGTTCACGTCCAAAGTGATGAGAGAGTTGTGTAAGACCCTCCAGATTACGCAACTCAGGACATCAGTATACCGTCCGCAAATGGACTGCCTGATGGAGAGGTTTAATAAGACCATGAAGGCCATGCTTCCTGTCATGGCTGATTAACCCCCCTCAGCATATAGCATGTTGGAGCATAACATCCTGGTTTATATCACTGAAGCTATTAACCTCGGTGAAACATATCTCCCCTCCAGCACATTACCAGTGACCCTCTTACATATCCCCCCCCCTCTGCCCAAAGCCAAGGGTTTGTCGCCTTCAGTAACTAGACAGGGAAGCCTCGACATGGCATCTGTGTTAGCATGTAGTTTCCCTGACCTATGCTCCACATGGACACTGAAGGCCTGGAGTGCCAGAAACCATCTAGTCACCAGGGCATTCTTCCCATTCTTTTCCCTCATACAACTGAGGAAAGTAGTATTTCAAAGTGTCATGGCCAAGCATTCTTTTTCGATGATGGCATAACCTTTCTCACTGGAGGAAAGTTTCCTACTTAGGTAAAGGATTGGATATTCCTCCCCATTTATTTCCTGTGACAACACGGCTCCTAATTTGACTTCTGAAGCGTCCGTCTGGACCACAAACTCCTTTGTGAAGTCCCGTGCGACCAAGACCTGCTGTTTACACAGCTCTAGCTTCAACTCCTGGAAAGCCGTTTCCGCTTCGGAAGTCTACTAGGCCATCGATGGAGGTCGGTCAGGGGAGCAGCTCTCATGCGAAATTCGGAATGAACCGCCGACAGTATCCCACAATTCCTAGAAACGCCCTAACTTGTTTCTTGGAGACTGGTTGCGGACAATTTTGGATCACATCCACCATGTTCTCCTGTGCTTGCAAAAGAATAAAAAATCAGGAAGGGGGCAAACACTTTTTGACACCACTGTATAACGCTGTCCCCATATAGAGTGGGTGTTTGAAGTGACGGGTTTGCTATAAATACTACACAGTACCACCAAGGTGGCACGAAAGGTGGCACAAAATCCCATCTAATTATGCAGTGGTGTGAAAAAGTGCTTGCCCCCTTCCTGATTTCTTATTCTTTTGCATGTTTGTCACACTTAAATGTTTCAGATCATAAAATAAATGTAAATATTTGACAAATATAAAACAAGTAATCGCAAAATGCAGTTTTTAAATGAAGAGTTGGACCCTCTGTGTATTTAGTGGGACAACCGCTTCCATATTAACCTTTAGTGGAAAAAGGGGCTGAACCATAAAAAAAACAGTCCCACTCCATTATCCTTCCCCCGCCAAATTTTGCAATAGGCACTACACATCCTGATAGATATCAACCTCCAAACCCAGATTCCTCCATGAGACTGCCATGGGTTTGCCATACTCTAGTACTGAACCTTATTGATCTCGGACCTAGAATAATTCTACTTTACAATCTTTATGGGAGTTACTTGGCTGCTAATGTGCGGGGTTCCTGGCACAAAGTCGTTCCCATTTCCTAGCTGTGAGCGTTTGCTGCCTGTAGTATGATTATTATGTTGCATTTACAGAAAATTCTCGCTGTTTACCCATCCTACAGACGGTGATATTAAAATGCACATTTTTTATCAAGCAATATGGTCTGTCAAAGGAGGCCTCTCCGATGAATTCCGAATACCTGCATTAGCGCTGCCTGCAGCATCGTTTCACATGCTGACAGAATGTTGATTTCGATCCTGTCCTAGTTAAGCTCCAGTCTCATTTTATGCCGCACAGTACATGACAACTTCTGTGAAAATAAAGATTTTTGCCGTGACATCTATAATTGTTGCACATAAATGAGATTAACATCATTTGCCGCCGCAATGGAGCACAGTGACACACAGTAACATGCAATATTCTATCATTAGCTACGTATAAACAGTGCCGGGGGCACAAAGCAGCACAATCACCTCTCCTCTATGTCGTTTTCATGATTTTTCTACTACATTTTAACCTTCTGATTTTTGAGAATCCAGTTAAAAGATTTACGCAATATGTAAAGTTACAGTAAAACTTCACCTTTGGAGCCACTTGAAAGGGTTTTCCACATTTTACAGTTCCTTTTCTCAAAAGTGCCCCCCCCCCCCTGTAATTTAAAGGGAAGCAGTCATCAGAAAATTACCTATTGTTTAAATTAGGGGTGGGCAATTAATTTTTCCCAGGGGCTACATGAGACGCCTAACCAATAGGCTGAAATTAATTCTGCTCAATAATAATGTTTACATTTTAATTACGGTATAATTATTATTTTATATTAATATTAATGGTATCATGTAATACTGAGCAGAGTTAAGTATGTTGACACTCCCAATATATACTATATGAGCCTCCACACAGCCCCCCTATATACAGTATAAGTCCACATTCATCCCCCTGTATACAGTATGAGACCATTCATACAGTATAAGTCTCACATAGCTCCTCTATATACAGTATGAGCCCCCACATAGCCCCTCTGTATGCAATATGAGCCCCCACATAGCCCCCCAATAAATAGTATGATCCCTACACAGCAACCTATATACAGTATGAACACCCACACAGACCCCCTATATACAGTATGCGCCCCCACAATGCCCTTCTATATACAGTGTAAGCCCCTTTATACAGTATAAATCCCCACACAGTCCCCTTATATACAGTGAGCCCTTACATAGCCTCTATATACAGTGTGAGCCCTCACATAGCCTCCTATATACAGTGTGAGCCCCCACATAGCCCCCTTATATTCAATATGAGCCTCACATAGCCTTCTATACACTGTAAGAGCCCCCACGTAGCCTCCTATAAATAGTGTGAGCCCACACTTAGCCACCTATCATATATATATATATATATATATATATATATATATATATATATATATATATATATATATGAGTATGGGATGTGAGGACTCATACTGAATATAAGGAGGCTATGTGGGGGCTCAAACTGTAGATAGGTGGCTCTTACAGTGTGTGTATATATATATATATATATATATATATATATATATATATATATAGTACAGACCAAAAGTTTGGACACACCTTCTCATTTAAAGATTTTTCTGTATTTTCATGACTATGAAAATTGTACATTCACACTGAAGGCATCAAAACTATGAATTAACACATGTGGAATTATATAGTTAACAAAAAAGTGTGAAACAACTGAAAATATGTCTTATATTCTAGGTTCTTCAAAGTCGCCACCTTTTGCTTTGATGACTGCTTTGCACACTCTTGGCATTCTCTTGATGAGCTTCAAGAGGTAGTCACCGGAAATGGTTTTCACTTCACAGGTGTGCCCTGTCAGGTTTAATAAGTGGGATTTCTTGCCTTATAAATGGGGTTGGGACCATCAGTTGTGTTGTGCTGAAGTCAGGTGGATACATAGCTGATAGTCCTACTGAATAGACTGTTAGCTGCTTTTTTCTTGCCATAATACAAATTCTAAGTAAAGAAAAACGAGTGGCCATCATTACTTTAAGAAATGAAGGTCAGTCAGTCCGAAAAATTGGGCAAACTTTGAAAGTGTCCCCAAGTGCAGGTGCAAAAACCATCAAGCGCTACAAAGAAACTGGCTCACATGAAGACCACCCCAGGAAAGGAAGACCAAGAGTCACCTCTGCTTCTGAGGATAAGTTTATCCAAGTCACCAGCCTCAGAAATCGCAGGTTAACAGCAGCTCAGATTAGAGACCAGGTCTATGCCACACAGAGTTCTAGCAGCAGAGACATCTCTACAACAACTGTTAAGAGGAGACTTTGTGCAGCAGGCCTTCATGGTAAAATAGCTGCTAGGAAACCACTGCTAAGGACAGGCAACAAGCAGAAGAGACTTGTTTGGGCTAAAGAACACAAGGAATGGACATTAGACCAGAGGAAATCTGTGCTTTGGTCTGATGAGTCCAAATTTGAGATCTTTGGTTCCAACCACAGTGTCTTTGTGCGACGCAGAAAAGGTGAACGGATGGACTCAACATGCCTGGTTCCCACCGTGAAGCATGGAGGAGGAGGTGTGATGGTGTGGGGGTGCTTTGCTGGTGACACTGTTGGGGATTTATTCAAAATTGAAGGCATGCTGAACCAGCATGGCTACCACAGCATCTTGCAGCGGCATGCTATTCCATCCGGTTTGCGTTTAGTTGGACCATCATTTATTTTTCAACAGTACAATGACCCCAAACACCTCCAGGCTGTGTAAGGGCTATTTGACCAAGAAGGAGAGTGATGGGGTGCTACGCCAGATGACCTGGCCTCCACAGTCACCAGACCTGAACCCAATCGAGATGGTTTGGGGTGAGCTGGACCGCAGAGTGAAGGCAAAAGGGCCAACAAGTGCTAAGCATCTCTGGGAACTCCTTCAAGATTGTTGGAAGACCATTTCCGGTGACTACCTCTTGAAGCTCATCAAGAGAATGCCAAGAGTGTGCAAAGCAGTCATCAAAGCAAAAGGTGGCTACTTTGAAGAACCTAGAATATAAGACATATTTTCAGTTGTTTCACACTTTTTTGTTAAGTATATAATTCCACATGTGTTAATTCATAGTTTTGATGCCTTCAGTGTGAATGTACAATTTTCATAGCCATGAAAATACAGAAAAATCTTTAAATGAGAAGGTGTGTCCAAACTTTTGGCCTGTACTGTATATATATAAATATATATAAAAAGCCAACACATACTCACCTCTCCCATTCCCCCGGACCTTTGCTTTGGTGTACTGACTCTCCGCACAGCAGACTTAATGTAGAGATGTCATCGCGTCTGCCCTCTCAGTCGCACACTCTGATCAGTAGAAGAAGGAACCGGTGATTCCGTCTTCCACCAATTTATTCACCACTGTCTGCATCCTGTGGATTTTCTAATCATAGCTTCCCTTAAAGGGTGGAACCAGAAGCAAGTGTTCAATACCTCTGCAGTGCAAATGAAGCATTACACAAACTACAGTATATTAAAGTCAGTGAGCTGCTTGTGTAATATATGAGCGTAATGGGATTTCCAGAGCAGTGGTGCAATGAAAAGCAAGTCTCAGCTCTGGCTAATACAGTCATGGCCAAAAGTGTTGGCACACTTGAAATTGTTCCAGAAAATTATGTATTTCTCCCAGAAAATGATTGCAATGACACATGTTTTGTTATACATATGTTTATTTCCTTTGTGTGTATTGGAACAACACAAAAAAAAAACAGAGAAAAAAGGCAAATTGGACATAATTTCACACAATACCTCAAAAATGGTCAGGACAAAATTGTTGGCTGCTTTCCAAAATTGTGGGTAAACAACTTAGTTTCAAGCATGTGATGCTCGTTCAGACTCACATGTGGCAAGTAATAGGTTATTTGAAAATGTTTTATCTAAAACAAACAACCAATTTTAAGATTGATTCGCTAGTATTCTCCAAGCCTCAATCAAAGATTCAATCATATTTGCCAAAAAAAATAGCATAGCATGCAGCATTATTTATTTGTGAAATGATGAATACTATGAACCCAGCAAACCACATTTAAAGGAAATCTGCCCAGGATTTTGCCAACTAATCTGAGAGCAGTATGATGTAGAGGCAGAGGCCCTGATCCCAGCAATGTGTCACTTACTGGGCTGCTTGATGTAGTTTTGATAAAATCACTCTTATCACCAGAGGACTAGGAATCCTGCTGCCATCCATATTCATAAGCTCTGTATAGCCCCGTCTCCATCACTGATTGTCAGCTTTCTGCCTATGCACAGTATACACAGAAAGCTGTCAATCAGTGGTGTGGGTGGGGTTATACACAGCTCAGCATTCAGAGAACTGCTTGCTACATCTGTAGCAGATAAAACAGTGATTTTATCAAAACTGCAGCAAGCAGCCCAGTAAGTGATACATCGCTGGAATCAAGTCTCCGATGCCGCTCTTAGATGGGGCTGCATCAACTTTGATGATAGATTCCCTTTAAAAGTCAATAGGGTACATGGTACTGCAGCTGTGTCTTTCATGCGACAGATCGGAGATGCTATTTTTGTTTTTCGTTCGTACCTGAGTTAAAACAGAAAATCGTAAATTTTAACACAAATGAGCCCTTAGTTTTTGCAGTAAAAAAATTGCAGAACCCTGGTCCAGAGGCCACATCGGTAGTCCTTGGCTAAAAGACCCTAGCCCTGCAAACCTCCTCCTATCTGCTGGCTTCCCTGACGCCATTTTTTGATTAGTAGGCCCAGCACAACATCATTGTTGCGGCATAACACACACACATGGCGTCACACCAGCCATACTAATGAAAAACTATAACCCCTCAAATAGGAAGAGGTTCCCGGGCCTCTTGTCTGGTGGCCACAGATTACTGATGTGGCTTCTTGACCAGCGTCCTCCGAAAAATACGTACTAATTAGGGAATTGATGTTCCGAGCTGTTATGCGCCTGTAAAGTTGTCTTATTTAGGTTTCTATACCTCCCCGTGATGCTGTCTGTATAGAATTGTCTTTGTGCTCCATGTACATTATAACAGTTTTCACTATGAAAGTCAACGGAGATTGGAAAATCGCCCCATTGCAAAAATCTCTGTAACCTCATATAACGATTTCTCCCCGAAAAAATGGTTTCCAAGCAGAATATACATCTGAACTCATAGGGAAGGGCACTTTAATGGACCACAATATGAAAAAAAACATATGACGTTATGTTCAATTAATAAATGGCTAGAAAGAACTTCATATGTGCATATGTATACTGTATACACATGCCATAGGGAACTTGCAGTCTGTAAATCTGTGCAGTTTGGTACCAATTTTCTATAGGGTCTTGTGCATGTGATGATTTCCCAAATGAGTGTTTTTTATAAAAGAAAGGGAGAGAGGGAGACGGCACAATGCAAAAAATGGGTGCAAAGCCCCCAAGGTTATCACCAAAACCTCTTCATGCCTATTGTTTTACATTCTTCTAGGTATACTTGCACAAGTCAGGGATTTTGTAGGATTATAGTCAGGTGTTTAAATAACTAATTATACCAGACAGGTGAGAGTGATCATCATTTTCATATCAGCCATGAACTGAAACAGAAACAGCTGTGAAGGATGCTTAAAACTGGTTGTGGAGCAGCCAAACTGGTTGTGGAAGAGTTTTATGTTACAGTTAATACACAATTGCAAGACTGAGCACAACAACAAAACACAAGGTAGTTATTCTGCATCAGCAAGGTCTCTCCCAAGCAAAGATTTCAAAGCGACCTGCGGTTTCAAGATGTGCTGTTAAAGCTTTTTTGAAGCAGCACCAAGAAATCAACAACGTTGAGGTCCATAGACACAGTGGTTGGACAAGGAAGCTTAGTCTAGCAATTGAAAGACACATCATGCCTACATAAAATGAGAAGATGCTCAGCAGTGCCATTAGCTCAGAACTGACAGCAACTATACAAGAAAACATAGGAAACAGGCTGCAGAAAAATGGCAGTAGGTGCTCTGGACTGATGAGTCAAAGTGTACAATATTTGGCTGTAACAGAAGGCAGTTTGTTCACCAAAGGGATGGAGAGTGAATTAATGAGTGTCTGCAGGCAGCAGTAAAGCATGGTGGAGGTTCCTTGCACGTTTCTGGCTGCAGTTCAGCAAATGAAGTCAGGGATTTGGTCAACATTAATGGTGTCCTCAATCCTGAGAAATACAGTATAGGCAGATACTTATCCTTTATGCAGTACCATCAGGAAAGTGTCTGATTGGCTCCAAATTTATTCTGCTGCAGGACAATGACCCCAGTCACTCAGTCAATGTCATTAAGAAGTATCTTCAACTAAAAGAAACCAATGAATCCAGAAAGTGATGAGGATATGGCCTTCACAGCGCCCTGATTTCATTGAGGGTTTATAGGATTACATGAAGCTCTTTTAACCACACCTGCCTAAAACTTTTTCACAGTACTGTTGGCTGCTCCCTTTGCAATTGCTCACTAGTGATGTCCCACTTGTTCCATAAATGTAATACTGGGCTATTAGTGTACCTGAAATGAAGACTAGAGGGGTCCTGCTACTGTAAATTATGCCACCTTCATCATAATTCTGGGAGTAGAACTAGTGTGAGGTTCCCTTGTGAAGGCCTCTACATGGTGTTTCTCTCTTGGTCTCCAGACCAATTATTTACAGATTGACTCCAAATTGTCCAAGGAGCTGTTTTTCGACACAACAACACATGTTGCTCGTGCTTTACCTTGCTTCACAGCCCAGCATCCACCGCGCGCTTTCCCTCCTCTGCATTCATTAGGAAAATGAGCGCTGGATGCTGGGTTGTGATGTGCGTTGAAACCCCACCCACAGCCCATCAATCAGGGGGGAGCGCGTCACTGGGTCACGCCTGGCTGCAGCCGGAACTTGACGTGACATCAGCGGATGTCAGAGCCGGCGGGGGTCACATGATGGCTGTTGACCGGTCAGGAATAGCGCTGCTCACAGGCAACAATGACCACGGGAGGAATCTACAAAAAATCTTATTTACACCTTTTGAATCGACGAGGGCATTCTCTATAGTAGTGGATAACCTCTTTAAACGTACTACGGCCTGTAGTGTCTCTGAACTTGTCTCCCATTGATCTCATCTGTCATTGGTCAGCAAATGCAAAGGGAGCTGCCAGCAGTGGATCTTGATGATGGGCTCAAGTGCATCCTGCCATTAAATAACCATTAAAGCACGACTTCAGAAATTTTTTTTATTTCACCGCTGGAGTAATGCAACTAATCTTTAGCTCTTCCTAGTGCCACTTCAGTCCCTCGCCACAATCTTTTGACCACAACTGCTCACTTACCGGAAGTCAGATGTAACAGTAACAAGCTATCAACGTATTGTAGGTCTACGAAAGCCTCATTCTGGCCTCTTAGACTTTAAGTTGTGACTTCTGGCTCACCCAGCAAACACTAGATCGATCCAGGAGGTCACTGCCTGCTGAAGACCAACCGGAGCGGCACTGGGAACAGATGAAGACGGTGGCTGGTGAGTATAATATTAGGGGCAGGAAACTTAGATTAGTTACAACACTCAAGCATTTCAATAAAAAAAAACCTGGATTGCAGCCAAGGCTGTAAATGCGGAGATTTTTGCACGTGGAGCTCATACTCCATGCTGAATAAATCGAGACGTTTTAAAAATTTGTTTCTATTTTCATTATTTGCAGATCATTAGCATGTCTATCCATCCTATGCTCTTCATAATTCCACACTTTTTCCTTCATCTTGTTGCAATTTTTATGTTAAAAAGTGTAGTATATGCCTTTATTTTTTTTCACTTCTCATACTCACCTGTCATGACCATGCACGAGTTACGTTATCTCTCCGAGGATCACAGGGCGCCATTTACTGTGCATATTAGAAAAAGTCCATTGTAGATAATTCTTCTTTCAAGGACTCGTTATGTGAAGGATTTCATGTGCTGCATTATATAATCTCTGCTTTTATTCAGATTGGCGGTATAATTGGTGTGCATTGACCACCGTGAGATATCCATTGTAGGTGAACTTCCAGTATAATCGTGTGCCATGCGAGGCATCCAGAGGTGCAGAACCCAGTGGGTTAACCTTCTGATCTGTACATCATCCCAGTTCTCTGTTGTGGGTCTTGTCATGTGCTGAAATCTTTTGATACGGTTGCATTTTGATCCATGTTGTGTACTGCTTGACTGAAACCCTACAATTGAATTCTGTAGCTCCGCTGACAGTCACCCAGCAGCGCCATGCCAATTATTTTCCTTCCCGTATACTGGAAAATAATGGGCTGCAGCGGGGCTAAAGGTATGGATAAAAACAGTGCAGCGGTAGTTTTTTGTTCTTTCCTCATTGTGGATCCCAGCATAGTTACATGCTCTTCTTATATAATGAATAACTCGGATCACAGATCTTGTCATTCTACAGTGACTTTTAAAGAGAACCTGTCAGCGCGTTTTTACATATGAAAGTGGTGGTGTGGCTGTATTTGTGCTTTTCCCTTCAATAAAAATTATACTTTTTTTTTTTTTTTTGTAGAGATCTGGTGTGCTGGTCATGAGAAATCTAAGCAAATCAGGCAGGAAGTGCACTGGGGGCGTGTGTATGTACTTGGACCGCCTCCACCAAGTGCATTGTTACTCCCCCAGTGCACTTCCTGCCTGATTTGCATATGGCTTTTAATCTAGATTTCTCATGACCAGCGCATCAGATCTTCACAAAAAAAGGTATAATTTTTATTGGGGGGGACAAGCGCCTACGTGCTGGAGAAAATTAAAATAAATTACTTCTTTAGAAGATTAGTGGTTTGGACCTTGGTACAAAATCTACACCTGATGCTAGGGTGTAAGCTGTGTAATGATTGACAAACCCGTACTGTGTGACATACGAGGAAGTTCAGAAGAGAAGTTGGACCTTGGATGGGGAAGTTCAGTAGACACAGACTTAAAGGGTTTTTCCAGGAATTCATAAAATGTAACAATAGATGTGATAACGTTATAAAATAAGGATATTTCACCTTCCAAATACTCCTGTTTCCAGCGCCTGCTGGTCCTGGAGCCAATCACTGGCCCTAGCAGTTGTCATATATGCCAGTAACCCTATAGAAGTCAAAGAGTGGGGTACAGTCGACTTTATGCAGCCTATGGATGATGTTTATGAACTACCCGGAAGCGCTGAGTATTGGGGCGTCCACTTGGCAACTTGGCAGATGAGATCCACAATGGATAAACATAATGTCAATCATCTGGGGGCTTATAATTTGTATTTACTATGAGGACCGTCACTTATAGAGAAGGATTTGATTGTGTTAGTACACCATAGACTAAATAACAGTGTGCCGTGTCAATCAGCTGCGCCGAAAGCCAGCAGAATATTGTTGTGGACTCATGGTACATTATACACTTTACTAATGAACAGAAATTAAAATACTTACATATATGTACTCGTTCACACAACAGTATTTTTGGTCCGAGTTCTGTCCGTAAAAAACATCACACTCTGCCCAATGTTATTTAATGGGGCAGTGCTGATTAGCGATATTTTTTTTTTCATGAACCAAATCTGCATGTGAAAAAAATTGCACTATGCGCTAATTTCTTCCATAAATCGGATGGGACTTTCCCATTCAAGTCTTTGGGTGCGTAAAAAAATCAGATGCCGTTAATATAGCGTCCATTTCTTATGGATAGTTCTTTAACATAGGAAACTGTAAATGGTCTTGAAAATGATTAATCGCTGCTGCTGTAAAAAAGAAGGATTGCATATGGACTGCACTTAGATGACAGATGAGAAAAAAAACATCCGAGTTTTCTAAGCCAGGGTCACAGGACAGTATTTTCTCTTATCTGAAAATCGGTCTAATTATGCTAATCACACTGTGATCCGGGTGTTATTACAGTGTGATCTGATTTTCTCAGATGTGGAGAAGATGGGAAAAAAAAATTCTCCATCTTGTCCATTCTGTCAATCTGAGAAAATCGGACCGCAATCAGATGTCATCCAAGTGCAGTCTGATTTTTCTGACGGTCCCATTAACTTGTAAACCCGAGTGCAATCCAACAATCGGATGCAATTCTGGCATGCTGCAATTTTCTTTAGAGAAGATCAGACATGTGCACGGCCCCATAAACTAACATTGGTCCGAGTACGATCCGATGTTTTGTGGGACAGCACTTTGACAGAGAAACCAGTCATCTGCACGAGCCCTTAGGCTCTGTGCCCACGATGCAGATTTGAAGCAGAAATTTCCTGAAATTTTCAAACTGATTTTTACTTTGCTTTCACCTTTGCTTGTTTTCCTAACAAATAGGAATTTTTATTTTAACATTTTTCACCAAACAGGAGTTGCTTCTTTGTAGTATTGAAAAATCCCCCAAAAATTATTATTTTTTACACTTTCAAACTGTTTTTTTAAAAAAATATTCTTTTCCACCACTACTATTTTGATATATGGTCCTCACTAGATAGTTTTTTATTTATTGATTTATATATATATATATATATATATATATATATATATATATATATATATATATATATATATATATACTGTATAATTTCACTTAAACATACTGGCTGATGACCCATTGTGTCCCCCCTATATTCCCTTGTAGATTGTAAGCTTGCGAGCAGGGACCTCACTCCTGATGTAACTGTTTAAACTGTCTTACCTTGTAATGTATTTATTGTCTGTACATGTCACCACTTAACAGTAAAGTGCTGCGGAATATGTTGGCCCTATATAAATAAAATTATTATTATTTAATATTATTATTATTATTATTATTATATATAGACTTGTACACAGTTTTTTCTATATCCCACAAAGGTCACAATTCATTATTTTTCCTATTACCTATTTGCTATAAAACCCCCAGTTACAGGGTTAATCATCATTGACAAGCGACCGCCAGGGCTGTGCGGAGTCTACTTAGATCCAGCAGCGCAGATGTCATCTTTAATTCCTCAGTCACCTGATCGCCGCGACCAATGATAACAGCGCTGTGCATAGTGTGAACGGAGTGGCGGAAATGTTAAAATACCGTTTCTGCCTTCCCTTGTTGGTGCTTGACTGTTTTTCTTGCACCTTGCTCATGACTGATGAATTTCGATGTGGCCGTTCTTCAAGAACGCTCTAGGAATAACGCCCACAAGCGTATTCATCGGACGAATGCTGTCTAATGTTTTATCGGATAGCACTCGGCCCAGTGTTATACTACAGGGCGGCTTTTTTCTCATGCTGCAAATCGGATCATGCATACTTATGCAAGTCTACGAGTGCGTGTAAAACATCGGACTGCACTCGGATGACATCTGAGTGCAGTTTGATTTACACAAACTACGGAGAAGATGGAGAAATCTTGTTCTCCATCTTCTCCACACCTGTGTTACGATTCTTTCATCTGAGAGAATCGGATCACAGTAAACTGACTCTCCGATCAAACTTGGATCAGAGTTTTGGCATAATCAATCCGATTCTCTTGGGAGAGAGAATCATCGCTCGTGTGACCCCGGCCCATTTGGACATCCATGCAAATTGGTCCCATCTTGAACCGCAGCGCATGGACCTGGATCGGAGCGTCACAGCTTCATATCGACCTCGGGCAGTGTCAGACTGAAGAACATTGGGCCTACCAGAGGATTTGATTCTGAGGGTCCACTTTTCTCCCCAACTCAATAGCTCCATAACAGCTGCAAGGTTTGCACTATGAACTGTCCTGAAGGAGAAGTCAGGGCCCACCGGAGGATTTTCCGGTTCTCTGGTGGGCCAGTCCAACCCTGCCCTCGGGTCAGGAGAGCCTACATGCTTGAACCGATTTGCACTGACGTCTGCATGAGCCCTAACTATGGAAGATTGGCCTGAATTATCTACTTTAATATGTGGTTTTCTAATCAGGGGAATCCTGGGAAGTTTACAGGTGGAGACGTTTTATTATTATCCCAGTTTGTATTCTTGCGGAGCGTACAGATGTTGTATGACAGCCTGTCAGTCAGTCCCCTACACGTTTAGAGAGCAGGAAAAAATTGGTCGAAATTAGAAATAATGAGTTATTTATTGTACTGTTTTTTTTTTTCTTTATTGTGTAGCTGAACTCTTTATGGAACAACAGCATATGAAAGAAGCAGGCTTTTGTATCCAGGAGGCAGCCAGCCTTTTCCCCACATCACACACTGTGCTGTACATGCGTGGGAAGCTCGCGGAGATGAAAGGCTGTTTGGAGGAGGCAAAGCAGATATACAATGAAGCACTAACAGTCAATCCAGATGGAGTGAAAATTATGCACAGCCTGGTAAGTTTGTGGGTTCTTAGCCCCACTCATTGTGTAAGTGTTTTCAGACTGCAGCTGTGGGCTCCATTGTTGCATTGATTGTGCGGTAATATTAAGTCATTATTTTTAGAAGGAGCGTTCTCTGTTTGTGTTTTTCTTCTTTTTATAAATTCTTTTAGATTTTGTAGAAGTACAGTAGTTGGAGAAAAAAAAATTGCTAATCCCTTTTTGGAAAATAGAAATCACATTTATTCCTACTTGGCCTATACCCTATGATGGTGTCCATTATATAGTTTATTCATTGGAGCTAATGGTGCCTCCTCCGTCATTGATAGGCTTGGAAGATAAGTACATGATATAAGTTCAGTAAATGGATGCCTTAATGTGACCTGTTCTCATAGTAGGCTGAGACATTGCTAGTAAATTGAATTGTAATATATATATAATTTATATAACCGGCCTTATATGCGTCCCTAAGGCCAGTTTCACGTGTCTAACATTTACAGTCCAAGTATGAACCTCGATGTTTGGAGCAGCCAAATGTCTCCTACCCCGAACTCAACAGCCTTAGGGCTCGTGGACATGATCGTAATAATAGAACGAGTGCAACCTGTCTTGGTAGATAGCACTTGTCCACATGTTGTTCCATTGGACCGTGCTCATGTTCGATTTTTTTCCTCAGATAGAGCCGGTCCGGGAAAAAAATCACAGCATGCCCGAGTTGGATCTGATATTCGGATCACACTTGGCCATGAAAGTCAATGAGTCCATGGAAAACATCGGACTGCACATCTGAGAACAGTCCGATTTCCATGGACTGACAGAATGGAGAAGATGGAGACATGTTCTCTCCATCTTCTCCTCATCTGAGAGATTCGTAGCACACTATGATCAAACTCTCCTCAGAGTTTGATCAGAACATTATTTTCATAATTGACCCAATTCTTTCGGATGAGAGAAAATATTGCTATATAGGGATTTATGAGGTTGTTGAGTTCAGGTAAGGAGACATATGGCTTGTCTGGACATCGTGATCAATACTTGGACCGTGAAGGTCAGATGCATGAAACCCACCTAAAGTTGACCTGATACCAAGGTATAATTTAGTAGAGGTAGCCACACTTTTGGTCAAGTTACTCTTCGTAAAGGTTCATTATAACCAGTTATTCCATTATAACCTTGAGACACAACTAGTAAAGGAAAGGGGTTGTGCCACAATGGACATTAATCATCTATCTACAGGAGGGCTCTACCACTGGGACCAGTACCGATTATTGCAGTCAAGTGGAAATTGAGTGGACCAGTGGTCAATAGTTCCCCAAAGTCTTAAAGAGTAGCTTGTTGATATATGGAAGTCTGATCTTTGGGATCTCCAGCAAACCCAACAACGTGGCTCCAGAACCCCGAGAACGGCCTGTTTTGAACTGAGCGGAGGTCAAACTTCCACTTCATATATTATCTATGGACAGTGCTCAGTCTTTTCCAGCAGTCCGGTAGACAATGAACGGAACGAAGGGTCAAGCTTGCGCACCTCCCCCCAATTCAAGACTGTGCTCTGCTCTGTAGAGCCCATTTTGCTGGGTTTCAGACGCCTATTCTTGGGATTGTTAGGCTCCCAGAGTTTGGGACCCCACTGGTCATCAGAACCTTATCTCCAATCCTAGGTATAACTTGTGATTTTTGGAAAACCACTTAAAATGTCTATGGAACCTATGGAAACAACTGATCTTCACTAATTTCCATCAAAAGAATGACTGCAAGCTCTGCATACCATATAGTAACACACTTGTAAGTTGATGCATTATTTCTTAAGTTACATTTTTGATATTTTGTAAAAAAAAATTAAGATTGCCAATTCTTAATATACTGTGACTTGGATCTGTCATAGGATAATGCAGCTACCTGTAATGTACTGTGCAGTAAAATATGCATCATATGCCAACCGTGCAACTTTTTTCTATTTTGACCTCCCTTTTGCCCAACTAAGTCATGGTTTCTAAGGACCATCTCAAGGGGAAAACGTGTGGGACAATTCTATCAGCCAATCTAGTATTTGGTACAAAAACATTATTTTGGTGGTGTTGTATTGGATGACCCTAGGCACACATGGGCAAGTGCTTGGTAGAGCCAACAATATTTTTGGTTTGGTGTAGAACATGAATCTGATTTATGTGACCCTGTTTTGCTAGCTATATTCTACATTTCAGAATTGTAAAAAAAAATTCAAATGGAACATTTATTTTCATTTTATTCATTTAGTTAATAGTTTTCGCATAGGATTTATTTTCTGTAAATTTATGTGAAATATGCAGCACAAATCATTCTTAAAATTACACTAAAATTATTCAGTAATGTCTGAAAACAAAATAGCACAGAAGAAAAACACTTTGGATATAATAATCTTGATTTTGTTCTGTGTCATACTGCAATCCAAAGGAAGAGGAAAAATGTCTCTTCCACAGCTGGTTCTCGTGCATGTGAACCTCTGCCCTTTAACTCTTTTAAAGGAATATAAATAGCTATCTGCCAGATACTCACTTTTCAACAAACTCCCTTAAAGGGCATCTGTCAGTAGCATCAACCCTCCTAAGCCGTCTATGTCTATATGGGCACGTAGGTCATAGAAAGTTGGATCAAATGGTACCTTGATATCTGTAATCCGATGAATGGTTCCCAAGAAATTCATGTTTTTCAAATATGTAAATGAGCTGAAAAGAGTTCTATTCCAGACCAGGATCTCCCCTAGACATCTTTTCAGCTCATTTACATATTTGAAAAACGTGAATTGCTCAGGAACCATTCTGTCACGCAGGGTGTGGGAAAGACTTAGTGCAACACAGAGGGAAGAGGGAACGGGAGCCCAGACACTAGGGAAAGGGGGGAGTGGAGACCTCCTAGTCTGGTCTAGTGTCACCCTGTCTCAACTACCGTCCCTATATTGGCTCTTCACCAATCGCCGCACGCGTGCCTCATCCTGACTTTCCCTGGCGTATGGCTAAGCCTAGGGAAGAGAGGAGATGAGCACTAGTCGATCTCCACTAAACTCTATAGAAAACAAGGGTAGACAAACAGGGGGGATTGCTTAGCTTTAGACGACTTCAGCCAAATGTACACACAGCCTCAAGCTCCAGAGAGGATGAAGTACAGCTCTTGCCAAAGCCTCACAAGTAGTAATGAATATCGCCAGCACCTCCCTCTCAGACACACCAGGTATTTATACACCCTGGCCAGGGAGCTAATTAGCCAGAGGGAGGTAGCCGCTGTGTCCTAGAGACAGCCAACCTCTAAGAAGATGTCTGTAATGCCAAACGTAGAGATCTCCTGCAACCAACTGCAGGGCGACTGTCTGTCACCTCTGACACTCCCATGACACATTCATCGGATTACAGATATCAAGGTATCATTTGATTCAGCTTCCTAGGACCTGCATGCCCATATACATGGATTAGGAGGGTTGATCTTACCGACAGATACCCTTTAACACTTGCACGCTTGGTTCACCTAAATGGGACTATAGGTGGAGGTGGGGTTTGGCCGTTACTAAACCCCTCTGGCTGCAAATTATCTCCCTTGAGAAACAATTATTGAGCATGTTGATATGCAACATGCCCAGTCCTTGTCATCAAGTCATACACATTAGACGATCGGATGATCAAAGCCTAAACTACATGACCATCTTAACAAAGAGAGCATAAAGTATTGATGCTGGAAGTGACAGGGCATACAGTTAGGTCCATATATATTTGGACAGAGACAACATTTTTCTAATTTTGGTTCTAGACATTACCACAATGAATTTTAACCCTAGACCGCATACCTGGGGCCTCGCAGGCCCGCCCTTGTTAATTGTTTTCTATTTTCTGCAAGATTACTTTAGTTAGAATTTTGAAACTCTAGGTATTCCTCAGGTATATAGTTGATTGTCATTTTTGTTTGAGTTATTCCATGTTATTTGCACACGGGCCTAAAAGGCCCCAGGTATGTGAAAATTTAGATTTTTATGGTCATGCGTTCTAGGGTTAAACAAAGCAATTCAGATGCAGTTGAAGTTCAGACGTTCATTTGAGGGTATTCACATTAAAATTGGATGAAGGGTTTAGGAGTTTCAGCTCCTTAATATGTGCCACCCTGTTTTTAAAGGGACCAAAAGTAATTGGACAGATTAAATAATTGTAAATAAAATGTTCATTTCTAGTACTTGGTTGAAAGCCCTTTGGCAATGACTGCCTGAAGTCTTGAACTCATGGACATCACCAGACGCTGTGTTTCCTCCTTTTTGATGATCTGCCTGGCCTTCACTGCAGTGGTTTTCAGTTGCTGTTTGTTTGTGGGCCTTTCTGTCTGAAGTTTAGTCTTTAACAAGTGAAATGCATGCTCAATTGGGTTGAGATCAGGTGACTGACTTGGCCATTCAAGAATATTCCACTTCTTTGCTTTAATAAACTCCTGGGTTGCTTTGGCTTTATGTTTTGGGCCATTGTCCATCTGTAGTATGAAACAACGACCAATCAGTTTGGCTGCATTTGGGTGGATCTGAGCACACAGTATGGCTCTGAATACATCAGAATTCATTCGGCTGCTTCTATCCTGTGTCACATCATCAATAAACACTAGTGACCCAGTGCCACTGGCAGCCATGCATGCCCAAGCCATCACACTGCCTCCGCCGTGTTTTACAGATGATGTGGTATGCTTTGGATCATGAGCTGTACCACGCCTTCGCCATACTTTTCTCTTTCCATCATTCTGGTAGAGGTTGATCTTGGTTTCATCTGTCCAAAGAATGTTCTTCCAGAACTGTGCTGGCTTTTTTAGATGTTTTTTAGCAAAGTCCAGTCTAACCTTTTTATTCTTGATGCTTATGAGTGGCTTGTACCGTGCAGTGAACCCTCTGTATTTACTTTCATGCAGTCTTCTCTTTATGGTATATTTGGATATTGATACGCCTACCTCCTGGAGAATGTTGTTCACTTGGTTGGCTGTTGTGAAGGGGTTTCTCTTCACCATGGAGATTATTCTGCGATCATCCACCACTGTTGTCTTCCATGGGCGCCCAGGTCTTTTTGCATTGATGAGTTCACCAGTGCTTTCTTTCTTTCTCAGGATGTACCAAACTGTAGATTTTGCCACTCCTAATATTGTAGCAATTTCTCGGATGTTTTTTTTTCTGTTTTTGCAGCTTAAGGATGGCTTGTTTCACCTGCATAGAGAGCTCCTTTGTCCGCATGTTTACTTCACAGCAAAACCTTCCAAATGCAAGCACCACACCTCAAATCAACTCCAGGCCTTTTATCTGCTTAATTGAGAATGACATAACGAAGGGATTGCCCTTCTATAATACTTTTACAAGTCTCCCATGGACTGCACACACATGTCACAAGGCAGCTCTCTCCCAATATTTTTTTAGTTGGGACGCAGAGCCCAGGTGCCCAAGCCTGAAAAAAATGCTTACCCAAAAATTCTCCCAGTAGACATTTTAGAAAAGTTGGAAAGTATGGTCTAGGGTCTAAAATTATTCAATGATGCAAGAAAGACCACGGCAATGTTATTGATCTATCAGCAGGTCATGATCAAGGGTACCACACTCTCCAAGATGGCCAATGTTTCTGTCCTTCCTGAGCTTTATTAGTGAGCTGTCAACCTCACGATGTTCCCAACAGGCTGTGATCAAGGTCCAGGAGGACCAAAAATTTGGCATCTCGTAAATTGTGGTATCCATGAACATGACATGCTGATAGATCAATAAAAACGTTCTTCACTGCTACTGAGAAGTGCCGTGGTCTTTCGTGGATTATTGTCGTGATTTCCATCCTACCACTGAGCACCACCATTCACCCGGAGTGACGACCCTAACCTTTCTAAAATGGGCAGTGAAAAATTGAATTCGCCTCAACATAACGATTATTTCTTCGTCTGACCTTGCTATCAGAATGGGACCATGAGGTCTAGTGTGTCTGTATAGTCAGTATCATACATGGTGTAACCTTTCCAGCTCCAGTATATATCAACTGGTGAGATAAAATTACTCTACAAGCAACTATTTCTGCCTGGTGTTATTTCATCACGAGGCTTTAAATAGCCCCATGAGTTCTACTTAAGCTCCTGCTCTGAAACTTTGCTCAATATTTGGTTTCCTTCATGTATTACGAGTTGATGTGAGGCCCCGCAGCTTAATTTGCTTCTTTCATAATTGAGTAAGTGATAGCGGTGGTAATAAAACATTTATGTGGGAGCACATTTCATATCATATGAGATACCGTAACCCTTGCCATAAGGTTACTAAACATTAATCAGGTAACAAGTCAACCATCAGGTGCCTCCAATTGTATTAGACAATTAACGTTACGGAGTACAGTTCGTTATAGAAACCTACTTAATACCTTTTGTGTCCTCGAGTCATTTTGGTGTTGGATAACCACTTATGCCCATTAAACTTTCTGTGTCTAGAACCATCAGCGACATTGTTAAAGGGCAAACGTGTTTTAATATCCTGAGAATATGACACCAGTTCTCCGAGGGGCATTGTTCAAGACGGGAGTTGTCCTGGCCTCCCGTGAGACAACCATTGCAGGAGTGTGAACCGGATTTTAGAATTTTGGGTTTTTTTTTTCTTAGCTTCCAGGAATCCAATAAATCTGTCACTTTATATTATGTCGTAGACAAGTTTCCTTGACCTCACTAACCTATTGTAAGAGATGAACTCATTTACAAATCTAATGCACTTGGATTAATATGCAAGCTGGACTACTTCACGAGCTGCATCGGAAGATTAGGAATTGATGTTTTGACCTATGCTGAGGCTTGATTAACCGTGAAAAGATTAGTTATTGCAGCATTTGGTTTGGGAGCTTACTGTAAATGCATTTTTATGAAGAAGACCAATTCATCTGCATTCTCATAGGATTTTTGCACAGCTTTGAGCTTATGCGCCAAGGATAGCTCCAGGCACATATGTCGAACGTCCATTTACTTGATGTGCGCCAAAAAAGCACCATATGTTTGGGGAGTAAGGACTGGCCCAACTATTTTTCAACTACAATATATTGGAAAAAATGTTTCGTTTGCGACGTCATGTCAGGGTGCACGCGGAAATATTTCCTAAAGCCAGAACATGGTGAACGGAACATGTAAAGCTGCAATGTCAAACTCAAATGACAGAGGGCCAATATGAAAAATTTTGACAAAGTCACAGGCCAACCAGTATTTAGGGTCCCACAAAGTCCTCCTTACAGAATAATGGCCCCCACATAGTCCTCCATGCAGAATAATGGCCCCACATTGTCCTCCATACAGAATAATGGCCCCACATAGTCCTCCATACAGAATAATGGGCCCCACATGGTCCTACATATAGAATCATGGGCCCCACATAGCCCTCCATACAGAATAATGGGCCCCACATAGTCCTCCATACAGTACAGCGGGTCCCACAAAGTCCTCCATTCAGAATAATGGCCCCCACATAGTCCTCCATACAGAGTAATGGCCCCACATAGTCCTCCATACAGAATAATAGGCCCCACATAGTCCTACATACAGAATAATGGGCCCCACATAGTCCTCCATACAGAATAATGGCCCCACATAGTCCTCCATACAGAATAATAGGCCTCACATAGTCCCCCATACAGAATAATAGGCCCACATAGTCCTCCATACAGTATAATGGGTCCCACATAGCCCTCCATACAGAAAAATGGCCACACATAGCCCTCCATACAGAATAATGGGCCCACATAGTCCTCCATACAGTATAATGGGTCCCACATAGCCCTCCATACAGAATAATGGGCCCCACATAGTTCTCCATACAGTATAATGGGCCCCACATAGTCCTCCATACAGTATAATGGGCCCCACATAGTCCTCCATACAGAATAATGGGTCCCACATAGTCCTCCATACAGAATAATGGGCCCCACATAGTCCTCCATACAGAATAATGGGCCCACATAGTCCTCCATACAGAATAATGGGCCCCACTTAGTCCTCCTTATAGAATAATGGGCCCCACATAGTCCTCCATGCAGAGTAATGGCCCCACATCGTCCTCCATACAGAATAATGGGCCCCACATAGTCCTCCATACAGAATAATGGGCCCCACATAGTCCTCCATACAGAATAATGGGCCCCACATAGTCCTCCTTATAGAATAATGGGTCCCACATAGTCCTCCATACCAAGTAATGGCCCCACATCGTCCTCCATACAGAATAATGGGCCCCACATAGTCCTACATACAGTATAATGGGCCCCACATAGTCCTCCATACAGAATAATGGACCCCACATAGTCCTCCATAAAGTATAATGGCCCCACATAGTCCTCAATACAGAATAATGGGCCCCACATAGTCCTCCATACAGAATAATGGGCCCATGTAGGGGTGGTGGTTCTGGTGTCGCGGGCCAAATATAATCACCCTGGGGGCCAGAGTTGTATATGATGCAAAGGCAAAGTGTTGCCTAGATTTTTGTTTGAATAATAAAACCATCTCCTTTTTTTAACTATTTTTATTTTTACATATACTCTATATGATTAGGAGCTGTGCTGACAATTTGCTTTATTAACAGCTGGTTAAATGTGCTTTACAGTAGTGACATGGACCAAAGAAAACTGGTACCTGGAGAAGCTTCTGTGGGGAAGTGTTTTGGGCATGGTGTGTGACCTGTGCAGAGGTCATTGTAAAGGGAGGGGGAGGAGGTGAGCTGTGACATCACCTGTCTACACGCCTCAACATTGAAATTGCAACACCAAGAAGGAAAAGCTGTGGAATTATGGAAATTACAGGATCGATAGACATGTTAATGATCCACAAATGATAAAAGAAAGGAAAAAAATGTTAAAATATCTCAATTTACTCAGTATCAAGTATAAATGCTTAGTGCCAGGGCTGCTATCAGTGAGGTAATTAATAGTTGCCTGAGGAATGTTCTGCCGCCGTGAATCTACTCTGGCAAATCATCAAGATCCGCTGCTGGCAGCTTCCTTTGCAATTGCCGACCAAAGACGTCCCATAATTGCTCGATGGTAGACAAGTCCAGAGACGCTGCAGGCCATGGTGGCACATTCCGGCCAGGCAAGCTACTCACAGTAGCATTACAACAATACCAGAGATAAAATAAACCTCCCGAAAAAGTGAACAATGATGTCCAAAAATAATATATTGCTTTATTAGAAAACAATAATGATACAGAGATGTAATAGGTGCCTCAACAGAGGGAACACGGATAGCAGGTCATATAAGGAAAAGATACTACTTGGAGTACAAGAAAAAGTGTATATCAACAATTGTATATAGACCTATAGATTAGTGGCCTCCTTCATAATCATACTACATGGTGAAATAGCTGAACAGCATCAAATAAAGTACATAGGATGTTATCTCTAATAATATATTTAGCTGCAGCTGCAAGAGGACAAGCACTGCGTCTCTCCACCCTGACGCGCACTTTGCTTTGCTTCCTTCGGCGGCGTGTTTCACTTGGCTTCCTCACGCCTTTTGAGGAAGCCAAGCGAAACGTGCATCGGGGTGGAGGGACGCGGTGCTTGTCCTCTTGCAGCTGCAGCTAAATATATTATTAGAGATAACATCCTATGTACTTTATTTGATGCTGTTCAGCTATTTCACAATGTAGTATGATTATCAAGGAGGCCACTAATCTAAAGGTCACCTGGGCAATACTGTCACGGGTGTGTCAGAAGTGACAGACAGTCGCCCTGCAGTGGGTTGCAGGAGATCTCTACGTTTGACATTACAGACATCTTCTTAGAGGCTGTCTTCAGGACCCAACGGCTACCTTCCTCTGGCTAATTAACACCCTGGCCTGGGTGTATAAATACCTGCTGTGTTCCAGAGGGAGGTGCCGGCAATATTCTTTACCCCTTGTGAAGGCTTTAGCAAGAGCAGTACGTCTTCCTCTCTGGAGTCGTCTAAAGCTAAGAAATTTCCCCCTGTGTGCCCTCCCTTGTTGTCTTTAGTCTTCATTGGGGATCGACTAGTGCTCATTTCTTCCCTAGCCTTAGCCATACGCCAGGGAAAGACAGGGCGAGGCACGCGTGTGTCTATTGGTGAAGAGCCAATATAGGGTCGTTAGCGGAGACAGGGTGACACTAGACCAGCCTAGGAGGTCTCCACTCCCCCCTTTCCCTAGTGTCTGGGCTCCCTTTCCCTCTTCTCTTTGTGTTGCACTAAGTCTTTCCCACACTTTGCGTGACAAAGGAAATCCTGAAAACATGAGGACCGGAATTGGGTAACAGTGCTGTAGAGAATTACTTCTCCAAAGTGCTAAAAAAATGCTAATATGAAAAAAATTGATTTAATCATTCACTTTAACGGGCATTGAGACTACATTTTCAGAAAAATGCATTTTTTTCTGCTCTTAAATGCATTTTAGTATATTTCATGTAGGGATCCATGTAGGAATGTGTCTGCAAGGGCAGTCTAAACCCTTAAGAACATGAAAAGGGATGGCCCCTGAGGAGCTGTACACCTCAGTATGTATATTTCCTAGGTGTCCGATGCTGGTGCTGATCTATATACACTGCTCAAAAAAATAAAGGGAACACTCAAATAACACATCCTAGATCTGAATGAATGAAATATTCTCATTGAATACTTTGTTCTGTACAAAGTTGAATGTGCTGACAACAAAATCACACAAAAATCATCAATGGAAATCAAATTTATTAACCAATGGAGGCCTGGATTTGGAGTCAACCCCAAAATTAAAGTGGAAAAACACACTACAGGCTGATCCAACTTTGATGTAATGTCCTTAAAACAAGTCAAAATGAGGCATAGTATTGTGTGTGGCCCCCACGTGCCTGTATGACCTCCCTACAACGCCTGGGCATGCTCCTGATGAGGTTGGGGATGGTCTCCTGTGGGATCTCCTCCCAGACCTGGACTAAAGCATCCGCCAACTCCTGGACAGTCTGTGATGCAACGTGACGTTGGTGGATGGAGCGAGACATGATGTCCCAGATGTGCTCAATCGGATTCAGGTCTGGGGAACAGGCGGGCCAGTCAATAGCTTCAATGCCTTCATCTTGCTGGAACTGCTGACACACTCCAGCCACATGAGGTCTGGCATTGTTCTGCATTAGGAGGAACCCAGGGCCAACCCCACCAGCATATGGTCTCACAAGGGGTCTGAGGATCTCATCTCGGAACCTAATGGCAGTCAGGTTACCTCTGGTGAGCACATGGAGGGCTGTGCAGCCCTCCAAAGAAATGCCACGCCACACCATTACTGACCCACTGCCAAACTGGTCATGCTGAAGGATGTTGCAGGCAGGAGATCGCTCTCCACGGCGTCTCCAGACTCTGTCACGTCTGTCACATGTGCTCAGTGTGAACCTGCTTTCATCTGTGAAGAGCACAGGGCGCCAGTGGCGACTTTGCCAATCCTGGTGTTCTGTGGCAAATGCCAAGCGTCCTGCACGGGGTTGGGTTGTGAGCACAACCCCCATCTGTGGACGTCGTGCCCTCACACCACCCTCATGGAGTCGGTTTATAACTGTTTGTGCAGACACATGCACATTTGTGGCCTGCTATAGGTCATTTTGCAGGGGTCTGGCAGTGCTCCTCCTGTTCCTCCTTGCACAAAGGCAGAGGTAGCGGTCCTGCTGCTGGGTTGTTGCCCTCCTACGGCCCCCTCCACGTCTCCTGGTGTACTGGCATGTCTCCTGGTAGCGCCTCCAGCCTCTGGACACTACGCTGACAGACACAGCAAACCTTCTTGCCACAGCTCGCATTGATCTGCCATCTTGGATGAGCTGCACTACCTGAGCAACTTCTGTGGGTTATAGAGTCCGTCTCATGCTACCACAAGTGTGAAAGCACAACCAAGATTCAAAAGTGACCAAAACATCAGCCAGAAAGCATTGGTACTGAGATGTTGTCTGTGGTCCCCACCTGCAGAACCACTTTATTGAGTGTGTCTTGATAATTGCCAATAATTTCCGTCTATTCCATTTGCACACCAGCATGTGAAATTGATTGTCAATCAGTGTTGCTTCCTAAGTGGACAGTTTGATTTCAAAGAAGTTTGATTTACTTGGAGTTATATTCTGTTGTTTAAGTGTTCCCTTTATTTTTTCGAGCAGTGTATATATATATATATATACATGGAATATGATTCTGTGCCAGGCAGATGATGACTGCTGCAGTTGGCTAATCTTTCATTGATCTCTGATGCCGGAGCAGCAACAGTCAAGATAGCAACATCTCACATAAAGCTTTGTGCTAGCGGAGGATATTGGAGAAAAGAGATTTGTTGTGCACATGATATACTTTTTATTTATTTATTTTACTCGCTTATATAGCCCCATTAATTCCACAGCGCTTTTTCAGACATTATCAGCACTGTCCCCATTGGGGCTCACAATCGAAATTCCCTATCAGTATGTCTTTGAAGTGTGGAAGGAAACTGGAAAACCCAGAGGAAACCCATGCAAACATGGGGAGAACATACAAACTCCTTGCAGGTGTTGTCCTTGGTGAGATTTGAACCCAGGACCCCAGAGCTGCAAAGCAACAGTGCTAACCACTGAGCCACCGTGTTGCCTTCCTATGACTACTGGGGAAACAGAACAAACCTTGATATGGGATTTTGTTGTAAGAGGGGGTGGGTTGGATGAGACCCGTCAGATCCTACTGACGGAACAACTATGGTGCACAATTGGGACTACTTTGGGAGACTGCTGTGACTTCAGGGGAAATTGTAGAACTGCTTTGACTACTAGGAGGGAGAAGGGCAGAACTGCTGTACAGCTCAGGCTGTGTGCACATTACAGGAGCTTGGGTATCCATGGTCACGACCACTAACAACTAACTGTCACTATATAAATGGTCGTAACGTAATCATGGATACCTAAGCTCCTGCAATGCCCTGCACATGGGGTAAGCAACACAGCTTATCAGAAGAACTATACTACATTTCTAATTGCAGGTATTTGCTAATATTATTATTATTACACCTACTACATTTTGGGATAGGATCTTGGAGATGGGAATACCCGTTTAACTTTATTTTCCATGTACATGGAGAGCATGTAGACTGCATTTCTGTCTTTCTTGTTTTGCTTCCTTTTTTCACCTTTTAGTTTGCAAGTATATAATGGAACATGATGAAAGAAAAGGGAGCGGTAAAATTTTACTGTACGTACAATGATAAAAGACCAGAACACAGCGATGTGTCTACCAGCTGACAGATAATGCCGCCGTGTGTAAATGTATTGTTCACCTCATTGGGATTTATCTTCATTGCCCTTCTTAAAAGAGAAAAAAAAATCCATCCTCCGGTCGGTGTCCAGCGCCAGCTGCATTGCAGATGATCATGTTGCTGAGAGGAGAAGCCTTTGCTTAGCTGCAATGTGACCATAGATTTAATGACAAGGGAAGAACTATTATCCTTCAGAAAAGCCCATATCTTACGTCTTATATCATCTGTCAATTTCTATAGGATATAAATATGCAGAGTGGATTGTCGCCGAGCAGTGATGCCAGCGCCAGCACTGGCAGAGATTTAAAGGGGTTCTCTTAGGACAATCCCAACTTGTTAGAAATGTCCTTGACAGTAAGCAGGACACAAAGTGCACCCACTGATGGGACCCTGAGTGATCATTTGTTATCAGCAGGGAAATACCGCAGTAGGTATTCAATGTCCCACCGGAAAAGTTAGGTCTTATTTATGGCACAGCTGGTTGTCTGTGTAATGCAGAACAGGATGGGTCCTTCAGAGCAAGAAATGCTTTAGTAACCACTCCGGAGATCCTCTATATTAATTTGTTTTCACAAGACAACCCCTTTATCACCCATCAGCAGGATAGGTGATAACTTACAGATCGGTGGGGGTCCGGTCACTTGGACCCACAACGATCTAAAGAATTGGGAATTTTTACCTCCAACAAGGCACTTTGCCGACCGCCGCTCCATGCATTCTCTATGGGGCTGCCGGCAAAAGCCAAGAAGCCGAATGGAGCGGCGGTCGAGCAAGCGCACTGCCACTTTTAACATGGATAAAGTGCCCTGTTCTGCACATCAGTATGGGTCCCAGTTGTCGGACCCCCACCAATCAATAAGTTATCACTTATCCTATGAATTGATGATAACTTGTTTTCACTAGACAACCCCTTTAACTCTTAATTTACTAAAGGGGTATATGAAAATGATTTTGTTTCATTAATAAAATAAACAAAGGCCCAGTGTTACTGCAAACATGGAATAATCAGTCACCTCGCAAATACCAGTTGTAGGTGGCTGTAGATCTGTCCTAAGAAAAATGACCTGCACTACAGTCCGTTGAAGATAAATATCTTTTTAAAGAGAATATGTCATCAGGTTTTTTATATGTAATCTGAGAGCAGCATTATATAGGGACAGAAACTCTGATTCCAGCGGTGTGTCACTTACTGGGCTGCTTGCTTCAGTTTTGATAAAATCGCTGTTTTCCCCTCTGCAGATCTAGCAGTTCTTTGAATGCAGAGCTCTGTATAACTCCGCCCACACCACTGATTGGTGGCTTTCTGTATTCACTGTGCATAGGCAAAAAGTTACTAATCATTGTTGGGGGCGTGGTTATACAGAGCAGGAGGACTTCATGGCACGAGGCAGCTAGTCCTTTACTGATAATCTCCTGCTGATAAAACACTGATTTTATTGAAATTACAGCAAGCAGCCCAGTAAGTGACACATAGCTGGAATCAGGGTCACTTTCACTACACCATGCTACTGTCAGATTATATAGCAAAAATCTCCTTGTGTATTCCCTTTAAGGGAGTTAATGTAGGTAATTAAAATAACTCTTGCGTTATCATTGCAGTGACATATTTAACACGGTTCCCAATGCAAAACTTAAAGTTTTATTCCCAAAACTGTAAGTTATCCCTTATCCACAGGGTAGGGGATAATTTACTGATTGCTGGGACCCCTCCCACACCATTATCCTGATGAAGAGGCTCTGGGATATGGACTCTGGAGAGCCTCGTCCTGACTGGGGTGGAGGTGTGCATGCTAGGCCTGTACTCCATTCATTGTCTATAGGACTGCTAGAGAAAGCCTAGTTGTTTCCGACAGTCTTATGGATAGTGGATTAGTTACGATTTTGGGATTATCCATGCTCCGTTACAATGCCAGGTGCTGCACCCCATTAGGAAACCCTAATATTCATTCTCCCATATATCCTTTTCCATGATGATTGAGCAAGTTCGCCACCCATTTGATCCTCTATAACTGGAGCCCTGCTTATTCCAAGGGCCCCAAAGCAGCTGCTTGTGTTCTTCTGCCTTTACATTAGAAACAGAGACAGACACATGTTATACAATATTCCTTACTGCTGTGGGAGGGAAGAGAGAGCTGCTCCATGCACAGTCTGGACACAGAGTTGTTAATATGATTGCTGCAAAAAGTAAAAAAAAAATATAGAAAAAAATACTTGTCTATGGGAATGAGATTAGTTTCCAGCATATACATTACATACATATGTATTTCTTTTTCTGAATGAATAGTTTTTTCTTTTACTACACCTTTTAGATCTATTGATCCTCGGCTCTCTTAGTCTACTCTATATGGGTTCATTTTCCTTGTCCTAATATCATTGTCCTAGGGATAAATCATTTTCCCAATCCTTTCCAAACAAGGACATCTCAGGACTTGGCATGTTAGATGCACTGGAGGAGAACGTGAAACTGGTATTCAGCTCTCATTAACTTACATGTCTTGTAAGCAAGTCCTCGGCCAGACGGAGGGTTCTGTTTAGTAACATGAGCACCTCGAATATTGATAAATCATGATGGTGGAAATTCGTGAATAGAGCAGTTACACCGCAAATATCCGGATGCCGATAACGCGTTCCCACTCTCTGACATCCATCTACTGTAACAATCCTGCCAGTACTGGATAATTGAGGAGCATTTGATTGAACCTGTCTAAACAGAAGAAAAACACAATTATTTATGTGCAGTTTAGATTTCAGAATTCTCTGCCTTTACAATATCTGGTTGAATGACAAAAAGCACCTTGCTATGAAATCATTTCTCCATCCAAACGATAAAGAATTTACAGTACGCCTTTGCCTGCACAGTATGTAACTTATTAAAAGCCGCTGTTTATGCTCCAGAGCTGCTCTTCCACTAAAGATTGTTCCACCTGGACAACGTCTTCCCGTTTGTCCTATTAGGCTCTATAATAAAGTACAGTAGTATCTTTCTCTCTATAAATCTGAGCAAAGACAATCTGCAAGGAACAATTAATGCTGTGGTGGTCTCCACAAAACCTTGTAATTTTTGCTCAGGGTCCTTTTCTGATTATTTCCTAGTTTTGCGCTGGGACATTTAGCTGGTTTTTCCTGAACACTGACCCCTCATCCACCCGCTAGACTAGATGAAACAATGGTAATCGGAGCAGCAACCCTTTCATTCCTAGGAGCAAAAATCATAAATGATGGCATATACCATCATCAGTGTCCTTTTCTGATTTTTTCCTAGATTTGCGCTAGGTCCTTTTCCTAGTTTTGCACTGGGTCCTTTTCTGATTATTTGCTAGTCTTGTGCTGAGTCCTTTTCTGATTTTTTACTAGTTTTGCACTGGGTCCTTTTTTGATTTTTTACTAGTTTTGCGCTGGGTCCTTTTCTGATTATGTGCTAGTCTTGTGCTGGGTCCATTTCTGATTATTTACTAGTTTTGTGCTGGGTCTTTTTCTGATTTTTTTCCTAGTGCTGCGCTAGTTCCTTTTCCTAGTTTTACGCTGGTTCCTTTTCTGATTATTTGCTAGTCTTGTGCTGGGTCCTTTTCCTAGTCTTGCACTGGGTCCTTTCCTGATTATTTACTAGTTTTGCTCTGGGTCCTTTTCAGATTTTTTACTAGTTTTGCTCTGGGTCCTTTTCAGATTTTTTACTAGTTTTGCGCTGGGTCCTTTTCTGATTTTTTACTAGTTTTGCGCTGGGTCCTTTTCTGATTTTTTACTAGTTTTGCGCTGGGTCCTTTTTTGATTATTTGCTAGTCTTGTACTGGGCCCATTTCTGATTATTTACTAGTCTTGTACTGGGTCCTTTTCTGATTTTTTTCCTAGTTTTGCACTAGGTCCTTTTCCTAGTCTTGCACTGGGTCCTTTTCTGCTTGTTTTCTAGTTTTACCTTTTCTGCTTGTTTGCTAGTTTTGCGCTGGGTCCTTTACTGATTATTTGCTAGTCTTGTGCTGGGTCCTTTTCTGATATTAGTTTAGATCCTTTAGCTGTTTTTTCCTGCACCCGCTAAACTCAGATGGCTGGGGAACCAGGGCAGCAACCTCTTTCTTCCTAGGAATAGTGGGAGTCCCAGAGTCCTTCCCCCAAAAATCTTAAGTGATGGAAGCCACCTGGAAGCACTGCGCTCTGGGGGGTCTCAGAAGTGATCGGGAAAATCTCCAACCCTTCCGGGATTCCGGGAGGTCTACCATTTTCTGGGAGCCTCTTGGGCATGCTTTAGGATCCATCTGAGGCCTGCCTTGTCCCCTTTCCCAGGTTGTACAGACCCAGGGAGTTCACTATTCTCTCTACACAGTCACTGCCCATTAGGGTTTGATGAAGGAACCAAGCCAAGCCCTATGAAGTCTCCATTCTCTTCTCCAATGAACTAGAATCGGAGTTAACCAGCGCTAAGTTCTCCTGCATCTGGATAGACTGGAGAGATGTGATACTGGTCTAGGACAAGACAGTATGTTCTGCATGTGTTATAGTGATTGTTTCCTTTAGTTATGACCATGTAAGTTTGTTCTTGGGATCAGCAGTGTGACATATAGCAGCAGCAAACACAGGCTATGTCAGCATATGCAGTTATTTCTTATACATACTGTATGTCTTAAATCACTTAATCCTTAATTATGTTTTCTAAAGCTTTGAGCAAGTACAGATTATTCTTTATTAATATCCTCCTACTGAGAATTAGTCAAATTCAGAGTGACACATTACATTTTATGTAGATTAAATTATACCATAAATGTCTCAGTGTAAAATTATATGGTATATTCAGCTTTATCCTTTGAATCATGGAGTGGCATACACAGAAGTGAGGGTCTCCATAGCAAAGATTAAAATGGGTACCTCTACCTGGTTTTGGCCCATTTCACACCATTCCTTACCACCCGGGAGGAGCACTTGATGCTTTTCTAACCCCCCCTTTTTACTGATTACTGGGTTCATTTCTATACTTCAGTTTGCCAGTTATCGGGTCTGTAAAGTACTTCTGTAAATTACAGTACATAGGTGCATTTTCTCCAGTAATGTTAAATTTGGCACCATCCACAGCGATGTTATATGAAGTAGCTCTGTGCTGGAGCGGACATACTGTTAATGAAGCATGTACAATTGCAAAAGGGCCCATAGTCACCAAAAAGCAATTTCCTATAGTCTATCAGTTTGCATGTCTAGGGGCTGAGATAATGAATTTCATGGATCACAGTTACTGGTGAGTTATTATGAGTCATTGGGTGGGGGTCCAGTAACAGACTGTTTCTAGCATCAAGGTGTGAGGGTCCAATTACTTGTGAATTGTTAAAGATTAATGGAATTAGGACCCAGTTACTGATGAATTGTTAGAGAAATGGGGTAGGCACCCTATTACTGGTGAATTTTCTGAGGGTTGTAGATTTTGGACCTAGTTACTGGTGAATTTTCTGAAGGTCGTGGGATTTTGACCCAGTTACTGGTGAATTTTCTGAAGGTCGTGGGATTTGGACCCAGTTACTGGTGAATTTTCTGAAGGTCATGGGATTTGGGCCCAATTACTGGTGAATTTTTTGAAGGTCGTGGGATTTGGACCCAATTACTGGTGAATTTTTTGAAGGTCGTGGGATTTGGACCCAATTACTGGTGAATTTTTTGAAGGTCGTGGGATTTGTACTCAATTACTGGTGAATTTTCTGAAGGTTATGGGATTTGGACCCAATTACTGGTGAATTTTTTGAAGGTCGTGGGATTTGTACTCAATTACTTGTGAATTTTCTGAAGGTCGTGGGATTTGGACCAAATTACTGGTGAATTTTCTAAGAATCATGGGATTTAGACCCAATTAATGTTACATTTTCTACAGGTCATGGAATTTGGACCCAATTATTTTTGAAGTGTTATAGAGTATTGGGGTGAGGGTCCTAATTACTGGAGAACTGCTAAGGAGTCATGGGTTGGGGGCCTATTCAAGAGCAGTTAACATACTGTATGTTCTGTTCTTGATGGGGTGCCTTTTATTGTCAGGACTTTCATGTCATTCTTTGTGTGAGATACAGTTATGAGTCATTGAGTTTGAACAACTACAGGTATATTTTAGAAAGTCACATGGTGGTGGCCAAATTACTGGTGGATTTTATGAGGTCCATGGGATTTGAATCCAATTACTGGTAAGTTGTTAGAGTGTCATGGGTTGTGGGCCTATTCAAGAGCAAGGAACCTACATTCTGTTCTTGACGGGGGTTCTCTGTAGTCTGGGTCCTCCTTTGATTCTTTGTGTGAGTTACAGCTTTATGAGTCCATAGAGGCAATCTGTAGACTTATGGTTGACGTTATTGGTACCCCTGAATATTAAGTAACTTATGTAAAATATTGCCTGAAGTAAAGTGTCTGGTTAAAATGCTTGGATATATAAATTCGGATTTTTGATACTTTAAAGCACAGGACACAAAAATGAAAAAAAAAATTTGTAAGAAAATAAAGAATATCAAATTGAAACCAATACCAGTAAAGGACATGAGTAATGACATCTGATGTTCAGTTTGAAACAAAGGACAAAATCAGACTAACCAGTGATTAATGAGAAGTTAGACTCACTTGTCCCCACTTTGTCAGTGCTCACATGACTTTCATTATCTTATGAATGGTTAATCCTATGGTTTGATGTTTAAAAGGGGCAATTTTATTCCCTGTTTCTTTTTCACAATAATAAAGACATAACAGCTCTCTGTTATCACCAAGCACAAGCAGTCTAAAGGGTATAATACAGTCCTCAAACACTGTGGAATCATGGCTTCAAAAGCTCAAAATGTTCTCAAAAAGTTTGCTGCTTATAGAGCCATTAAGAACATTCCAGGAGAAGAGAATTAATAAGAGAACCGAATGAAGGTTGGTTAGAAATGTGACGAAGAAACCATGTACAATATCCAAAGACCTCCAGGCTGAGCTGGAGACATCTGAAGTGATGGATTAATCCCGTACCTGTATTATTTTTAATATTTATCTTTAGAGCACCATTGATTCCATGGTGCTGTACATGAGAACGGGTTACATACAAAATACAAATATAAATTACAGTGAACAAACTAGAAAAGACAGAATGGTTAAGAGGGGAGAGGGCCCTGTATGTATATTACACCTTTATGACACACACTGAATAAAATGGATCTTTGGGTGAAGGCCAACTGCTTAAAGAAAAGAGGATGAAACCAAACTAGAGCTCTTTGGCAATGGATACCAGTGTTATGTTTATAGATGATGAATTGAAGTCTATAATGTAAAGCAAATCCTACCTACAGTGAAACATGGTGGAAGATCCATAATGTTTTGGGGCTGCTTTACTGCATCTGGGACAGGAGGCAGTGAACATGTTAAAGGAACAATCAAAATGTATAGGATTACCAGAGCATTTTAGAGCAAAATGTGCTGTCCTGTGTAAGAAAACTAGGTTTGAGTTGAGAAATATGGGTCCTACAGCAAATTAATGCCACACTCAAGTACACATGGCTGGTTAAGAAGGAGAAATGGACTGTTTTCTACTGGCCAGTAATGATCCTGTTCTCAATCCAATTGAAAATCTTTGGAGAGAGTTGAATTCTGCTATTGGGAAAAAGACTTGTGTAAACATTCAAGAGCTTCAAAAAACTATAGTGGAAGAAAATCCCAGCAGACAGGAGCAAAACACTCACAGATGGCTACTAAAACGTTTGTAGGCTGTCATTGTTGCAAAGAATGTGCAACCCAGTGTTAGAGAAGAGTGCCTTTAATCCTGTCCATGCCATACATGATGGGGCAAATTTACCAATTCTCATTCTTAGACATTGCAAACTTAGACTACACAGTCTTAAAATGCGACAGATTTATCATAGAAAAAAACACAAAAGATTCAAATAATGGTGCAAATGCAAGAATGGTAACCTTAAACCGCATCTTCCTAAGCTTTGAAACCTTTCAAGAGAGCCTATCACAGGATAAAATATAATACTGATAAAGCATAACATTGTAAATGAGGAAAGTCTCTGTAAATTGGCTCCGGCACAGGGAGAATTTCATCTGCATTGCTATTTCTCTTGATAATGCTCCTTGCACCTGGGGCATATTCCTCCGTGGAAGCGACACAGACTTCCTATCCTTGATAAGCACCATGTAAGTGTCTGAGCTATCACATCGCTGACAGTAATGCGGGATAAGCAGCGCAGAGCCAGATACTTATCAAGGAAATAATTGACATTTCTCTTCGGTTGTTGCTTACCAAAGATGAACTAAACTACTCACAATATCCCTCCCCCCCAAAAAAAGTGTACATTCAGATAAAGTGGTAACTTCTGTTTTTCTCTTAACTTTTAATAGATTCTGGAACTACGGAGAGATGAGATTAGTTTCTACCTTTAGTGTCTCTGGCTTGGAGCCACTTTAAAGGGGACGTTTAAGTTTTCAAAAATAAAGGGGTTCTCCTGCCACTTATAAAGTAACCGTCATTTTAATTTTACAAATCAATAGTACATATGAAAATTTGTAATATATCTTACCAGAAATGTCTGCTCCTTTCTCTTCCTCCTGGACTGATCTTTCAATCTCAAGTCATTTGTATAATCTAGACTCAGCTAAATCAAATTTTCCTATCATTGAAATAGGAGATGACAGTTGCTGCTCATAGAATTCTATGGAGAGGGGAGGAGCTTGAGGCAAACACAGTCTGCTACAAGTTCTCCTGAAATGACTGTTACACTTTAAATCTATGGTAAATTTAAAAAAAAAATGTTAAAGTGTAACTGTTGCCTCAGGAGAACTTGCAGCAGACTCTCTTTGTCTACACGTAGCTCCTCCTTCTCCCCTTCCCTCTCCATAGAATGTCATAAGTACCAACTGTCATCTCCTATCTCAGTAATGTGAAAGTCTGTCTCCACTGAATACAGATTATAAAGATTTTACCCCTGAACTGAGAGTGAATCAGTCCAGGGGGAGAAAGAAGCAAATTTGTCTGATAAGATATAATACAAAGTTTCTTATTTTCAATTGTACTATTGATTTCAGAAATAAAAATTAAAATGATTATTATTTAAAATTTTTAAAAAATTGTCAGAATTCTGTAAAATAATAAAATAAGCAATATTCACTTTATTAATCCTTGTTCTGCTCTGGTCCTCCACCCGTCTCTGTACTCCTACTCCATCCTGATTAACATGTGACTTCTGGCTGCAGTGGTGACTATCACGTTACTGGTATAGCGAATGATTGGCTACAGTGGTCACATGTCCCCCTGGACTGAGCAGGAAGTACAGAGACTAGTGGGGGCCCAGGAAGCGTCAGAGCAAGAGTGGCGGTAGATCAGGAAGGTGAATATTTATTTATTTTAGTTACATCATTCTAAGAGTGTTTGTTTTCAATGTTTAGGTAACTTTTTTACTGAAAACAGAATACCCCTTTAAATCTTATGTTATGAGCTGTTTCCTGATGTAAAGTGAGGAGGTTGAGCAGAATATTACCCTGGCAGTACCCCGCTAATGCATGGTCAGGGGTTACACCCTTTTTAATGTGGAGTGTTGAGCTAAAAGGGTCCAGAATCAGTCCTTCTCTAGAACTTCAGTTGTTCTCAGCTGTTTCTTACACATTGTGGCTGTGCGGTGGTTTTCTGCCACACTGACGAGAAGTCATCTGCAAAACTGCATGCGACCACTCCGTACAATAGAGGTGATTTGTCTTCAGGAGGGATGGGTGAAGGCACGCTAATTAATTTAGTGTCTATTAGCAGCATCCACTTGGCTCTTCCATGTAGCTGTGCATGGATACTAGTGACACAACCCAGGCCCTCCCGGCTGCGCACACCAGGTGTTCAGGCATAGAACAATCCCCTTGAGAAAAGACATATACCATTGCATTCAAGAGATGATGTTAACTGGCACAACTGTGGCTAGTGGAAGGACCCAGTGGTGATGTGATGCCAATGATGCCTGTAGACTGCAGAACACAACGGAGCATTACTGGAGATGACCACATATATTCATCTTTTCGAGTGTCGACCGTTCAGTTCCATGTATTATAGCACTCCCTAATGTCGGGATATTCCATATTGCTCTGTTCATCCTGGGGCTCCTGATATCATTCATAGAGTGCAAAGTAAAGGGATGATACAACTTCTGACGGAGACAGATCTAAATACGATGATGGAACTTTCCATTATATGGAAAAATTAGATCTTAATTAGCTCAGAGGCAACCCCTTTCAGAATAAGTCCCATGGGACGATCAGCCGATCTCCTTGGGTCCCGCTCTAAAAACTACCAGTAAACAGCTGATTTGGCCGGAGAAAGTCAAACATTTTTCCTGTAGTTTCTGAAGCAGGGAACATATTTTATTACCTGGCGGTCATTCAGATGATTGAATATCCTTGTAATACAACGAAATCTCGAGTCCACCAAGAATGGGAACCACTAATTCTAAGTGTCTCTTCTGGCTCATAGGAGTGGTGTGACGCTAGTCCCTACTTTTGAAAAAAACGTGAGGCTTGGTTAGTCAACAGGTCCAGGGCCAGATACCAGGAGGGTTCATCATTTATAAAGGGGTAAGACAGAAGGCGTAGTCAGGTCACAGTGCGAGGTCAGAATTCCAAGGTCAGAGTGGGTCAAGACAAAAGGGTAAAACAAACGGGTAGTCAAAAGACAAATCCTGAGTATGGCAACAAAAGGTCAGAATATTTGAATTTAGAGCAAGGCACAGAGGACAAGCCACACAGAGCTTAAAGCTACAACTGGCAGCTATCTGGGACTGACAGCTCAATTAAGTAGCTGGGCAATCAATGGAACAGGGAACATCTGAAGGAAGCTCAGCACCTCCCAGTCCCAGAGCTGTCACTCAAGACACTGACAGCTCAGTACACCCCCACACTAGATTGGATGACTGAGTTGTCAGTCACAACTTTCAAAATACATTGAGCGGTGGAAGCATGACAGGTGGGAATCTGAGAGGGGAACCCACATCTATGATGTCCATATACTCCAATACATAGTAGCCATCTGTCCTGAATTTCCCGGGACTTCCAGGCCAAAAGTGGGGTAGGGTTTATGTTAACCACACCCAAACGTGGGCAGTCTGAGACGGGCCCAGGAGAGTCCGAGATCTTAATGCGAAGGGTGAGGCGTTCCCAGGAGGGGCCAGGTTGGCTTAAACTTGCCCAGAAATGTTGTCATTTATACCAATAGAACACGTGGATAGGGCTTCTTGTACAAAGAGCACTTGCCAAAAATATGCAATTTTTTTTACCTGCTGCAGTTCTCCAGAATCTGGAGCTTTTCTTTTAGTCTCAATTCATGAGGATTGGCTTCCTCTTCCCTCTATGTAAATTTCGTCTAGTTTGCCAAGGGGACGTGGTTCTGAACTCTTCTCCATGGGCTTCTTCTTCAGGACCAAGCACAGTTGGCTGAAAAAAAACTAGATTTATATACAGGGAAGAGAGGGCCTATATCTCATGAACACAGAATTTCAGAAACCAAAAATACACAACAGGGATAGATTCAGGAGAACAGCGGCATTTACAACAGGTAAAAACATTTTTTTTACATACAGGTGCATCTCACTAAATTAGAATATCATCAAAAAGTTAATTTATTTCAGTTCTTCAATACAAAAAGTGAAACTCATATATTATATAGAGTCATTACACACAGAGTGATCTATTTCAAGTGTTTATTTCTGTTAATGTTGATGATTATGGATTACAGCCAATGAAAACATAAGTCATTCTCTCAGTAAATTAAAATAATTAACAAAAAACACCTGCAAAGGCTTCCTAAGCGTTTAAAAAGGTCCCTTAGTCTGTTTCAGTAGGCTCCACAATCATGGGGAAGACTGCTGACTTGACAGATGTCCAGAAGGCAGTCATTGACACACTCCACAAGGTCCCAGAGTTCCAATTTTCATTTGGAAATCAAGGTCCCAGAGTCTGGAGGAAGAGAGGAGAGGCCACAATCCAAGCTGATTGAGGTCTAGTGTGAAGTTACCACAATCAGTGATGGTTTGGGGAGCCATGTCATCTGCTGGTGTAGGTCTACTGTGTTTTATCAAGACCAAAGTCAGCGCAGCCGTCTACCAGGAGATTTTAGAGCACTTCATGCTTCCCTCTGCCGACAAGCTTTTTGGAGATGGAAATGTCATTCTCCAGCAGGACTTGGCCCCTGTCCACACTGCCAAAAGTACCAAATATCTGGTTTACAAACAGCAGTATCACTGTGCTTGATTGGCCAGCAAACTCGCCTGACCTTAACCCCATAGAGAATCTATTATAGAGAATCTATGGGTTATTGTCCAGAGGAAGATGAGAGACACCAGACCCAACAATGCAGACGAGCTGAAGGCTGCTATCAAAGCAACCTGGGCTTCCATAACACCTCAGCAGTGCCACAGGCTGATCGCCTCCATGCCACGCCACATTGATGCAGTAATTGATGCAAAAGGAGCCCGACCAAGTATTGAGGGCATTTACTGAACATACATTTCAGTAGGACAACATTTCGGGTTTTAAAAACATTTTTCAAGTTGTTGTTATAAAGTATTCTAATTTACTGAGATAATGACTTTCGTGTTTTCATTGGCTGTAAGCCATAATCATCAACATTAACAGAAATAAACACTTGAAATAGATCACTCTGTGTGTAATGACTATATAATATATGAGGTTCACTTTTTGTATTGAAAAACTGAAAAATTAACTTTTTGATGATATTCTAATTTTGTGAGATGCACCTGTATTTATGGTAAGTGACAGGTCCTCTTGAAAATGTAGTACATGCAAAAGTACAGGTATCATTACTATCAGTCAAGCTTCTTTAAAGGATATGGCCCCTAATAGTATGTTGTAGCTAGCTGGCAGGATTTATATTTTTCTAGTCCTAGTACATTAGACACTTTCCTCATCTTGTCTTGCATACATCACAGGTTTGGGAGCTACCGCCTGAGGTGGTCCAAAGAGTTGGGGGTTCTTTGCTTTGGGCCTAGAACCTTCAAATTTGGCCCGGTTTTGCATAAATTGATCTGTTATATACAGTAGATGGGACGGCTGCAGTTCCTTATGATAAAGGAGAAGAGACTCCGTGCAATAATATCCTGTGAACGTACATTTTCTGTTAACTCATTCCTTAAGCGGAGTGCGGTACTATTATACTCTATTTTTAGCTGCTTGATATGAGGGGGAGAATTACAATTTCATATTATTCCCAGTGTGTAATAATACAGACAAGCTGCTAAAAAGACCTGACATTTTCTGCGTTCACTGTTAGTAATGGGCCCGGGTTGTGGCATAATAATGGGTCTCAGCAGGTGAACCCATCTGCAGCTGAATGCTACAATTTGCTGATGGGTTTTATTACTATTTTAGTTTTTTAGGGGCAGATTATGGCTTAGTCCTTTTTAAGTTTTATGACCTCTAATTTACTGTGTGTCAAAGTAATCCGACCTAGCACGGCCCGTGACGGCATTGTACGGCCGGATTGCTGACTCTGGATTGTTCTGTTCTTTGTTGTCTATTTGGCCTCGGACTTCAGAACTGGCTGGTAGACCGAACGGTGGTGTCTTATCGTCTCTGAGCTTCTCCTTCACTCCTCTCAATTGAGATGTACCTTTATGAAGTGGTATAACTACGGGGGGTGCACATCAAGGGTTTTTTACGCTTAACTCATAGTCCAAAGACTTTTCCGTCAGGCATATTGACTTCAAAAGAAGTGGCGGAGCAAGTGCTCCATTCAGACTCCGGTCTTCCATTTTAGTAGTCAGGGGTTTCAGTACTTGGGCTTCAACAACCTATATAGGTTTTTTGGGGGCGGAACGACTCCTATAAATTATTATCATATTAGCCGAGGCAGTATAAATAAGTTAAGGGGTTGTCCTCTTTGGATAATCTCATTTGTTAGAAGAATCCACAGTTGAGACCCCCATGCCAGTCGGCAATCATTTACCCGTCAGAGCAGTTCCAATGACGTTACGACCCGAGACATGTGCATGATCGGCGGGTATCCTGCATCTGACCTATTAATAAAAATAAGACATATGCACACTACCTGGCGATCGTTCACGCAGGTCGTCAGGCTGCTATCATCATCGGCTCTGATGGGTAAGACGCCGTTTGGATCTTCTCTCCGCTCTAAAAAGATTAGAATCCCAAACAGCGGACTCCCCATTATTAAATCAGAATACCGTAATAGGGCATATAACATATTTTATATATTCCAGACAACCCCTCTAAATAGAAGCTAAACTACTTTCCCAAAGTATTCCATATTCTGAATATCACAGAGTGGTTTTCCTTATGTAATATTGCATTGTACCGGTGCGTGGCTATATCATCCATCTCCTTGACCTTATTACGAGTTGGGCGGGCCATTATTACTGTAATGGTAAATGGTGACATGGAGCGGACAGGTCACTGCTGATCTTTGCAGTATAGGAGTGTTCACACTGCAGTGACTGAAGATACATAAATGCAGCAGCATCTCGGCCGTACGCCAGGATCCCTCCCTGTCTGCATCCCTGTCATATTGCAGCAGAAATATCCCTCCCCGTCTGCAGCTCTGATACTGCCCTGGGTGTCTTCTGTTCTGTCCTTTATTATAAAGGTGGACGCTTCTTGGTACTGTGTGATCCGTTACTATTGGCCATGTACGGTCTACATCATTGACAGCGTATGGTGTGACTGATGGTGTATGGTCAGGCTGTCCATCATTGCACCTTACATCCTGTGCCTGCGTCTCGTCAGCTGTCAGTCCAGCCCGTCTTACTGTCTGCACGATTTTGGTTACTTTGGCCATTTGTCCTTTTTTGTCCATTGATACATTTTATCCTTTTTATGCCCATTTTCAAAATGAAGTTAAAAAAGAGAGCTGGATACACGGATCATGGATTTTCTCAGGGAAGGATTATATGGGAATTATACCAAACCTTTAAAAAGTTGCAAAAATACGTCAAAATTGAAAAACTCCTCTAAAGACCTTACTCCAGGCAGGGACTGGAGTGAGATGTGCCAAAAAATTTGGTAAAAGTTGCATTTCTTGAATCTGTCTAAAACATATGGATAAGCAAAGTTTTCATGAAAAAATTTAAAAAAGAGTTAGAAGACAACATAAAAGTGGTGCAAAATTTACAGAGAATAAGGTGCTAAAGCCACTAAAAACAAGGTAATGAGTCCAGAAAACTGAAGAAACAGCAATAATGAATTTGTTTCAATTTGCATAAATCAATAGTATGAGCTAATATAATAGACTTTATATTACATCTTATTGGAATAAATGCCTTATTCTCAACTTATCAGCCAATTCTCCCCTCCCCCCTGCTTACTGTATTGACCATTCACTCTCTCCTCATGCGCTATGAAGAGAGGGAAGGTGGAAGTGCAGGAGGGAGAAGCTACAGAGAGAGAAAGAGACACAGAAGCCTGCTGCAGAGACAGAGACGCAGACACACACACGCAGTGCTGCTTTTAGTAAGTGTACTGTCTCTCCCTGTTCTGGTTGGAGGAACGGAGAAGACATTAATGCTGCATCTTCTGAGTGTATTAATAAGATAGGGGAGCTGAATCTCCTCTTCTTTCTGTATAGTGTGTGCAGGAGACATCATAGATACAACTGAGCTGAGGAAGAGCTGACACTTCAAAATCGACCTAAGCTCCTTTCAGGATAGGGATGCAGCAGTCGGACCCCAGCGATCAGTAAGTTATCCCTATCCATAAGATAACTTGCGTTTTTTGGTAGTAACCCTTTAAGTAGTTGATGTGAACAGCACTGAAAGTTCTCTCTCATACAAGAAAGAGCTTGCAGTACCATTTATGACCACTAGACAGTGTAAGAAGCAGCATTTTCAATCATCTGATCGTCATGAGTCAGTCTCCCACCAGTCTCATATTTTTTATGCATGTTAAAAGCATGACATTAAAAGTCCAAGAAATGTGCTGGACGTAGGAGGATAGAATTTTATCATGTAACTCTTCATTAGAAAAACAAACCCTAATTATTATAAAAATTAATTAGCGGCTCTGATCGGGATGTTCCTTATACAGTCACTGAGCCCACTGATTGGTTGTCGCATTGTCGACATGATGTCTGCCAATGCCAGACACGAGGAGCAGCCGCGAGACTCAACGGTGCACCCAGGGATGCTGATAAAAGGGCAATTTGTTTTGGATTTTTTTATGATCATCTGTGATTTACTGTGAAAATCACAATCATCTGTGAAAGTAGACAGCCCCTTTAAGCCATACACATTAAAAAGAGATTGTCAAAATGGTATTCCTCCCAAATGTCCCATACATACAGTGGTGTGAAAAAGTTTTTGCCCCCTTCCTGGTTTCTTATTCTTTTGTCACACTTAAATGTTGCAGATCACAAAATAAATTTAAATATTAGACAAAGATAACACAAGTAACACAAAATGCAGTTTTTAAATGAAGGTCTTTATTGTTAATGGGAAAAAGAAATCCAAACCTACAGGGCCCTGTGTGAAAAAGTGATTGCCTTCCCTTAAAACATAAATCAACTGTGGTTTATCACATCTTTGGGAAGCTAAGTTCACTTTCCCTAGCCACACACAGGCCTGATTACTGCCACACCTGTTCTCAATCGAGAAATCACTTAAATAGGACTTGCCTGACAAAGTGAAGCTGACCTAAAGATCCTCAAATGCTAGACATCATGCTGTGACCCAAAGAAATTCAGGAACAAATGAGAAACAAAATAATTGAGATCTATCAGTCTGAAAAAGTTTTAAAGCCATTTCTAAAGCGTTGGGACTCCAGCGAACCACAGTGAGAGCCATTATCCACAAATGGAGCAGGAGTGGCCGGTCGACCAAAATTGCCCCAAGAGCGCAGCAACGACTCATCCAAAAGGTCACAAAAGACCCCACAACAACATCCAAAGAACTGCAGGCCTCACTTGCCTCAGTTAAGGTCAGTGTTCATGACTCCACTGGACAAAAATGGCCTACATGGCAGAGTTCCATGACGAAAACCATTGCTGAGCAAAAAGAACCTAAGGGCTCATCTCAGTTTTGCCAGAAAACATCTTGATGATCACCGAGACTTTTGGGAGAATACTCTGTGGACTGACGAGACCAATGTTGAACTTTTTGGAAGGTGTATGTCCCATTACATCTGGCGTAGAAGTAAACAGCATTTCAGAAAAAGAACATCATACCAACAGTAAAATGTGGTGGTGGTAGTGTGATGGTCTTGGGCTGATTTGCTGCTTCAGGACCTGTAAGACTTGCTGTGGTAAATGGAACCATGAATTCTTCTGTCTACCAAAAAATCCTGAAGGAGAATGTCCGGCCATCTGTTCGTGACCACGAGCTGAAGCGCACTTGAGTTATGCAGCAGGACAATGATCCAAAACACACCAGCAAGTTCACCTCTGAATGGCTTAAGAAAAACAAAATTAAGACTTTGGAGTGGCCTAGTCAAAGTCCTGACCTTAATCTGATTGAGATGCTGTGGCATGACCTTAAAAAGGCGGTTTATGCTCGGAAACTCTCCAATGTGGCTGAATTACAACAATTTTGCAAAGATGAGTGGGCCAAAATTCCTCCAGAGCGTTGTAAAAGACTCATTGCTGGTTATCACAAACGTTTGATTGCAGTTGTTGCTGCTAAGGGTGGCCCAACCAGTTATTAGGTTTAGGGGGCAATCATTTTTTCACTCAGGGCCCTGTAGGTTTGGATTTCATTTTCCCTTAATAATAAAGACCTTCATTTAAAAACTGCATTTTGTGTTTACTTGTGTTATCTTTGTCTAATATTTAAATTTGTTTTGTGATCTGAAACATTTAAGTGCGACAAACATGCAAAAGAATAAGAAATCAGGAAGGGGGCAAACACTTTTTCACACCACTGTACTTAATTTGGGTGAGCATACATATGTTCTGAATGGGGAGAGCGAAGTAAGCTGCTGCCAGACACCTCTGTCGTATCGCCTAATGGAACAAAAGGATTGGGCATGTTGAAATCCATATGACCAATCTTTTCTCCTTCTGGACCTCTGCCATCAAGAAACCCCCCTACACTATAGATTGAGTTTAGACAGCATTAATCTATTGTGTATGTCCACATTTAGTTCTTTTAGGAGTCAAGACTTTTTAGTCCCTGAGAAAGGAAGTGATGTCATCCGATTTGGAAATGAAGTCAGAAGGAGAAGAAAATGTTCCTTGGCATGTTATATCTGGTACTTAAGTCATACGTTGCTCTGCCCTTTGCACCCCATTTAAATTTTTCTATAAAATAGAAGGTTGTGAAGCTTGTTAAACAATGATCTCAGATACAAAACATAAAAAAAAGCCTTGTCTCATGAGGGGAAGATGAGACGAGGAAGGATAAGTCATATTAAGACCACTAACAAGGAGAGATCTAACACAGTGACTTGAACTGTTAATGGTGTTTTTTAACCTCCCATCAATTACGTTCTCAGATCACAGAGAAGAGGCTGCAAATGAGCGACTCTTTGTCTGACATGTGCTCCTAATGGCTTCCAGCTTTTTAGACATTTCTGAGAGTATATTTGAACATCTAAGTGACATTCCTCAGAAGATATAAAACGAAGGCCTGTTATTTTATTAGCTACAATAGATAATAATCCTGCAGTAAGATCAGCCTTGCAAGCCATAGAAATTATACTTATTTAAAGTCCCGAATGTACGTTTCCACCACTGAGCCCAATTTGTATTAATACTTATTATAGCTCAGTGACTAATGATTATAATCAATTACTTGGAGGAAGCCATTCATTATATATAATCTTGTAGGGTAGAGAAAAAAACATTATGTAGCTTGTAATAGGATCCGTGTCCCATAAATATCAGCAATAGGCTTCTGGCGATTGTTTCCTATTAGTAAAGTTTTATTAAGGTGCCTAGACATGAAAATCTATATATAACCAATGGTATTGTCCACAATTATCATAGAGACAAATTAAAGGGAATCTGTCACCAGGCTTTTGTCACCTTAGCTGACAGCAGCATAATGTAGAGCCAGAGACTCTGAGTCCAGCGATGTATCACTTATTGGGCTGCTTGCTGTAGTTTTGATAAAATCACAGTTTTATTTTCTACAGATCTACCAGTTCTCGGAATGCTGAGCTCTGTATAACCCCGCCCACACCACTGATTATGCAGTATACACAGAAAGCTGTCAATCAGTGATGAGGGCGGGGTTATACAGAGCTCAGAGAACTGGTAGATCTGTAGAAGATAAAACAGTGATTTTATAAAAACTACAATAAGCAGTGCAGTAAGTGATACATCGCTGGAATCAGAATCTCCGCCTCCACATCATGCTGCTCTCAGATGGGGTAGCAAAAACCTGATGACATATTCCCTTTAAAAGAACTGAAATTGGATTAAGAACTACATTGGCCACTATAGGGAAAATGCAGTATTACATGGAAGCATTTTTGAACAAATGACCATACATCACACCACTGATCTCACTAATGGTGGGTCCCAAGTATGGGACGCCCCTTTATGATTTTCATATACCTTATCAGAGAGCATGTGGGAAGGAGTTGTTGGATTAGACAACTCCTTTTAACCATTGGTTCCCCATTGAATTGTGCACTTGTTTATCACCATGCAATTCCTCCCAGTGATTTGTGCAAAGGACATTTCCAGCTGTGATTCTCATGGTTTGCTGTGTCTGACATTTTTCTTTTATTTTATACTATAAAGTCTTGAAATTTTTCAGTTTTCACACTGACCACTAGAGCAATCGCTGTAAGCTGACATGTCCTGTTTTCTGCAGCTCACTGATTAGCTTTGCTGTGTAGATTAGGTCAGAATCAACAAAGGCTGACAGTCCTATTGTACTGGTAAAATAGCCGTATGATGGATATTTTAATTAGCTGAAGAAGAAGATTCACACCATTTTCTGCATCCTTTCACAAGAGTGATTGTGACAGGTGCCGACCATTGACACACCTCATGAATTCACCGAACTCCTATATTGTCTGATCTATTCTTTAATTGGCTAAAGAGTAGGGTTGAGCCAAAAGAATCAGACCAGAACCCCTTTAAACCTCTTCTTCGCTGCCGGCATCCCAGACGCCTCTCCAGATGTCATCCTTGTGCCATGACGCACCAGTGACACGTCGTCAGGTCCCTACTAGTCACGAGAAGGATGATACCTGCAGGTAGGAGGAGGCTCGCAGGGTTCTGGTCCTCCGGCTATGGATTACAGGTGGTCCTGTAATTATTATTTTTGCTCAACTCTCCTAGAGCACAATATTTTTTTCCCAATCTGCAATAATTATTATCATCATTGCATCTACCTGAGCTTTTTCCCTGTAGAAGCTGCTGAAACATGTTACATATTTATTGTTTATGCAAATCAATATTTTTTTTTGGGGGGGGGGGGGGGCATGGGCAAAAATCCATGCATATTTTTGTTCCATTGCAGGTTAATGAGGTTGAATATCCCTCATGTGCTTGCATCGGATGCAGATTTTTAGGATTTAGACACAGAATCCTCATCACAACCCTGCATGTGTGAACATACCCTGATAAAGCCATGCTTGTCCTATGTGTGTGATTTTCAGCAGAATTTGTCATTTGTGCCATTGTATTGTCTTGTTATTATCATTGGATCAGGCGTTATCTGCTGGGTTACATAGGACTGCAGCTAAACCTTACTTTTTTTTTTTTACTTTGAGTAACTAATCACACAACATAAGTAACGTAGCCGCAAAGACTCTAATAACGCATCTAACTCTATGTCTGTTTAGTGTCTGTGCTTTCCACTGTGTAATTGCGCTGTAATTCTCGCTGAATATGCTGTCATTCCATAATCTGCCTGTGGTGGATGATAGAAAACCACCTTCTAACACATCTCTTCTATGTCTAATGGGAAATCCAGCCGTGTTTGTTCTGTGGAACATCAGCGCAGGGAGCTAGAGTCAGCACAAAGCATCACTGGGGACCGCGCCGGAAAAGAAAACATGCCATTGTTTGTATGGGCAGATACATGGATGGATGGAGGTGCAGATAGGCAATTATGGTGCGCACAGTGTTCATCTATGACCGGTCATAGCAGAGCTGAATTTGTCATTTAGCACTTTGGACTGGCGTGTATACAATCTACGTCCAAAACCGCAGCTCTGCTGCATCTGTATGGCTGATCCATCTATTTCCTTTATCCAGAGAAAAAAGGGCCCCTGTGCAAGAATAGTATATGGGCCCTTTGCAGTCTAATAGCTCATCATAATGCACAATGCCACCTGCTGTAGAGGTGGATATGGGCCCCCGTGTGGCTGCACCAGCGGTATGTCGCCTCCCGTCTTTATCCCTAAGTGTCATACGCGTGAATTCAGGTAGGTGATTCAAGAAGAGAATAGCATGTACGGCAATTCCACAATACCCTGCTATTATCACAATAGTTCCCTTCATATAGGCTAGCAATCCGATTACAGGGAAAAGCAAAAGAGGAAAAAAGTCCGCTCAACTTATTCAGACATCAGGTGCACAGAACAGCCGGCAGTGCCCCGGGAGATTAGCCGGAAAAAACAAGGAGTGATCCAGCATCCAGAAGTCTCTTTTAAAATCAATAATCCTTTATTGGAGAAATATTTTTAAAAAACATATGCAGAGAAGTCACAACCCCCATGGGGGAAGATGATGTACAGACGCGTTTGAGACCTTACGGTCCTTAATCATTGTATAAGGTCTGAAACGCGTCTGTACATTATCTCCCCCCATGGGGGTTGTGACTTCTCTGCATATGTTTTTTAAAAATATTTCTCCAATAAAGGATTATTGATTTTAAAGAAGACTTCTGGATGCTGGGTCACTCCTTGTTTTTTCCAATTACAAGGAAAAGCAAGATAAATCACATTTCTCGCAGCTTCATTGTAATCCATACTTCCAAGTGCCAGTCTGCGTCTAGGCTGCAATGAAATCACAGGAAATATATATAGATTTTTTACCTTTCCATGTTCTTTGATTGCATTGCTTCCCTTCATAAAGGTGATAGATGTGATGTAATTACTGTATATTTGGTTTCCTTATTGGCTCTGCTACGCTTTAGTATTTGTATTGTACCAATTGCAAATTGGGAATATGTCAGCAGGTTTTTGTAATGTAATCTGAGATCAGTATGAGACCCTGATTCCAGCGATGTGTCACTTGCTGGTTTGCATGCTGTCGTTTTCATATAATCACAGTTTTCTCTGCAGAGCTCGGAATGCTGAGCTGTGTGTAACCCCGCCCACACCACTGATTGGTAGCTTTTTGACAGAAGGCTGCCAATCAGTGTTGGTGATGGGGTTACACACAGCAGTTGACTAGGAGGCACAAGACACCTAGTCCTGTAGTGATAATTTCCTACTGATAAAACACTGATTTAATTGAAACAAACACAGAGCTTGGTAAGTGACACATCCCTTAAATCAGGGTATTTGCCCCTACATCATGCTGCTCTCAGACTACATAGCAAAAACCTTCTGACAGATATCATTTAAAGTAGCACTCAAGAGAAAAGCTGAAGAGGTTTTGGCCAGAGTATGGCCAGAGTATAGAAATCCACCCTCAAATTTTCATTTTCTTGGGGGCATCATTTGGTCTTTCCTGGTAGACCACTCCTGCAGCCTTCGTGTCAGCTCAGCTTCTCACTAGTGGTAGTCATGACTAGTCTGGAGACCTGTATAATGAGTGATTCATTGTTAGGGTCTGTCCACATACGCTTCTGAGTCTTAAGCATATAATTCACAAATCACGTACACCATGACAAAATCGGACAGACCTCATTATAAGTCAGTGGGTCCATCAGGGGACGTTGGTTTCGGTCATACTATAGATTCGGCACTGCGCTGTCAAAAGCTTAACCGCAGATATGAACAAAGCTTATCTGTTGTCCATGCAGGAATGTGATTGTAGAAGTCACCGTTGGGTCCCACATTTACTGGGAAACATGTGAGCCGAAAGCTCACTTTAATAGGATTTTTCAGACATAAATATTGCTTGCCTATCCTCACGATAAGTCATCAATTAGAGTTTGTTGGTTTTTGTCCCAACCCTACCAAATGTTGCAGCTCAACCCATTTACATTGGGTTGTGACCTCCTGGCCCCATAAATATTTTCCCAGAAACAACTGATCATCCCTATGTTTAGCTCTTCCTAATACTATATCTCTGTTTCTTGGGTTCCAGCCTGGAGGATCCCTCCCTATACACATTCAGCCTGAGGAAGGATTTTACATTTATAATATATTTTCAAGAAACCATGATGATGAGAATAAAACATTCATCCGTAGAATGTATCGTCCTTTCTTTGATTATCATATTATTTCTATAGAATCCTTGGGTAGTCGGACTGATAAAACGCCAGGTCGGACCCCCACTGATGTCAGATTGATTTCCCACCCTAAGGATAGGCAATTATTTTTTATTCTAGGGGAAAGCCCGATACCCAAATTTCCAGTGCTCGGATGCAAAATCTGTAACAGTGCCCCCCATATACTGTGTGCTATTGATGATGCCAGTGTTTTTTTATGTTACAGAGATGGACTTTTTGGCCCCTTTTAGGGCAATTTCATACCGTGATGTTCAGAGTGGCCATGGGTCAACTCACTAGCTTCATAAATGTCTACGCCAGACTTCGCAGCCCGGCCACATTAGACTAATGTCGGCCCTACCTGCTGACATCGATGGGCTCAGCTGTCAGTCAAATGTGTATGGGGGCCCCCGACAGATAATTTCAGGAAGATAAGGATCCACCATGTCTGATTTCTGATAACCTGACCTTTTGTTTTCTAAGAGATGAGTCGCCACCAAAAATGTCCGACATCGCCACACGAGCACTCTGGCAGAGTGAGCACTTCTAGGTATGGGAGAGACTGCCGAGATAGCTGCCTGCAAAACCATCTAAAGCAGGGATGTCAAACTCAAATACACAGAGGGCCAAAATGAAAAACGTCTAAAAAAGTCACGGGCCAACCAGTTTACAGTATAATGGGCCCCAAAAAGTCCTTCATACAGAATAATGGACCCCACTTAGTCCTCCATGCAGAATAATGAGTCCCACATAGTCCTCCATGCAGAATAATGAGTCCCACATAGTCCTCCATGCAGAATAATGGGCCAAACATAGTCCTCCATACAGAATAATGGACCCCCATAGTCCTCCATCACAGAATAATAGGCCCCATATAGTCCTCCATACAGAATAATGGGCCTCACATAGTCCTCCATACAGTATAATGGGCCCCACATAGTCCTCCATACAGTATAATGGCCCACATAATCCTCCATACAGAATAATGGACCCCACATAGTCCTCCATACAGTATAATGGCCCCACATAGTCCTCCATACAGAATAATGGCCCCACATAGTCCTCCATACAGAATAATGGCCCCACATAGTCCTCCATACAGTATAATGGCCCCACATAGGGGTGGTGGTTCTGGTGTCGCGGACCAAATATAGCCACCTAAGGGCCGGAGTTTGACACGTATGATCCAAAGCCTGGGCGCTGTTGTGACATCTGCAGCCCCTAAGGCTATGCTTATGTTTTTATGATAGTCCTATAGATTTTCCACCCTGTGGATTAATGTCCTTGGCTTTGTAGTCATCGCAGTCGGTCATTGACAGTGACCATCTACGGCCTCGCTTATCTGTTATTATCGCCTCGTCACTACAAGACCATTGTCCGTAGATAAACCGATATAATGACGTCGTCCAACGTTTCATCACATTCTGTAATCACCAAAGGGACACGTAGTTCAATGAACACAAATGAAAGCAGCGATGTAGAAGAGATACTGTTAAGGAAGATGTAATTACAAGTGGTCCTGTCATGTAAATAGACGACTGCTGACAGATGGCGGAGGGTACAAGTCACATTAGTGTGTCACCGATAAATACAGCTTATATCATGAGTGGCTGTGCCGCGGGGAGGGGAGACGGCTCAGACGCATCACTCATCCCAACCGCAGGCTGCAAAAGGTCCAAGGTTTAATTGAAAGGCTGACACTACACTTCGGTTTTATAGGATATAATAGGTAAAGGGTTTTTTCTCCCCCTTTGTAGTCAGTGCTTCCATTTTTCCAGCGCTGTGCGGTAAAATATGACTCTGCTCGCAGCTCCCATTCCAGGCATTATGCTGGGCTTTAACTATTGTGTGAAATGCTTTGATAAAAGGGCTTTGTTTCATAATCGATCTTGTGTGCACTTTGCCGCCGGTAAATTACGTGTCTGCAGTTTCATTTTACACCACAGCAAGCCGTCATATGGGGGAAAGAATAAAATGTGCAGCGTCAGGCTCAAAGGCATTTACAGCCGCGCGGATGCAGCGGAGCTCAGAATGTTCTTTTGCAGCTTATATTGACCAAGAGAATAGCTGTTATATACATGTTGTATTATGGCATAATATAAGAAAAGGCCGTGGGGTTAAAGGGGTCCACAAGTATTAGAACAAACACTAAGGTATGTATATGGTGCCTGTCTGTGCCCAACCCCACTCTCCCCCAACAGGTGATGTCAGGGATAAGAAGGATCGGGCATGTCTAATTTTAACTCCCAGTGTGTTTGTTCTTAAAAAAGGTAGGCGGCCATTGTGAAGACCCGGGGTCTACCGTGGGCAGAACACTACTCAGACAACACAGGGTGATGGTAAACAGTGTGGCAATAATTTATTGAACTACCAGCAATCACTAACATATAGAACAGTCCCAGCAAATACACGAGATGGTGCAAATTAGACAGTCTCACCCTTCTGCTTGCCCACCGGGATTAGAGTCGTGCGATATGTGGCCAGGTGACCTGATTGTCCCAACCTGGATTCTTCAAATCGTCCATAACAGTTCAGCAATGGTTAATGGAGCAGTTCTGTATCTTTCCAGACAGGCTGTGGTCCCTTAGGCTGACATCTTGTAGAGTCTCTCAGAACAGACGCAGAGACCCCCTTTTTATAGTTCTCATTTGTTCTTTAAAGCCATTATTCACAAATCAAGGGTCAGGGATCATGATATTAATTCACAATGCTCGAGTATCCACAGCTCACCCCCACTCCTCCCAATGTTGGCTGGCAAACACCGTACGATGGTATTTAACACGTCGTAGCGAACATCCATTGTTCAGAGTCACTGTATTGCAAAACTGGCAGATGATACATTGTAAGAGCTGATATAAGATGTGAATAGCAGCCATTCACCAATTACCCAATATCACCTGGAGTGATCAGCATTCAGGTTTATACGAACAGTAGTCTGTGTTGAGCAACCAAAAGAAGAACACAAGTTGAAAAGTCAACATAAAAATAAAGGTATATTGCTCCCGGCCTGCAGAAAGTATGTCTGGCATAATTAAGAAGAAAAGCTGTGTTGTCACAGCCGTCAAAGGCAGCTTTCTTATCCTTGCCATTCAAAACACATGCACACTCAGCTGACCCGAGCATGCATTTGTATAGGAGAGTGGAGAGGAATAAATGTCAGCTGACAAAAACCTATTGAAGTATATGGCCAACATTAGGCTTATTATAAAAGCACAGACAAATATATAGTCTCTGACATCACATTTCTGCACTGGCAACTGAATTAGGGTGCAGTCGGACGGCTGTATAAATTGGGCCGCAATGCACGGACTGGCCAGCGGCTCTCCCTACCCGAGCGTATATTTCTATGCAGCTGTCACACTCGGGTGGGTAAAGCCGCCAGCCAGTCTGTGCATTGAGATCCGATCTTGGTTTGACTTATACAGCTATGCGCCCTTACAGGGATGATCCCATATACAAGATCCCTGGGGGTCCAACCGCCGGAACCCCACTGATCATGAGAACGAAGGTCCCATACCCCCATGTGAATGGAGCGGTAGTATGCATGCTTCGCGTGGCACCAGTCATCTTTACGGGTCTACAGGAGTGGTAGCGCACATATGTGGGCACGTCTCCCATAGACAGTGAATAAAGCAGTGGTCAAATATATGCACTACCACACCATTCACACAGGCTACATAAGATACCCATTCTCTTGAGCAGTGAGGTCTCAGCAGTTGGACCCCAGAACAATCATTTATCACCTATCATGCTGATTTTCCTTGGAATTACCCCTTTAACGGGAGCGTTGTGATAGGATTATACAATATTATATCATATAAAATAATAATAGCAGCCATAAATCACCTCCAGTTGTGAGGGAGTTCTGAAGACAGATTTATCATCATGTTCAATGGGAGCGATATAAATCAGTCTCTTGTGAGCTCCCCCTGGTGGTGGCTGCAACAAAATGATGAGAACCATTTGGATATTTATTAAGAAAAGCAGAACTCTGGATTTTTTATAGAAAAATAAATCAAGACAAAATGTTGTAACAATGTAAATGGGTCATCAAGTCCTTGGTAGTCTATAGATCATTAATGCCATGGATAAACTAGCCTGAGGCTATGGGTTTCTATTTTCCAAGATGTACACATTATTATAACACGTATATCACAGTATATAGAATGAGACACTTCTGAAAATATGTGGGACAAAATTCCTGCAGTCCCATGCAAGGGACACACCGCTGTGTAACTAGCTGAGCAAAATAGCAAAAAGATGAAGGCAATCCATAAAAAAGCCAACACAGAAGAGACGACTAAAGATCTGCAACTCATTTCAGAAGGAGCTTGTGCATGAATCAGCAGCAGCAGCGAGAGGTCTTGTCAGTTCGCCATCGTTACGCCTCCTTCCTTTGTCACGCGCAGCAGACGTGTTAGCTCTGTATCACTGCAGTGTATGACCAATTTCCATGTGCTGGAGGTAGTTCACATTAACTAAAGCAGGTTGTCATTTCTGTCACCGCAGATTACATTTCCCCTGAGCTGAATTCTGCAAATCACAGCATGATCCAATAATACAGCCGCAAAGTAACGGTTAATCTGTCTTCGTACCAGCGACCATTCATATAAATAAAATATGGGATTTAATAGACTTATAGTCAAAGTATTGTAATTACCAAACCTGGAAAAGTATTCACCGCCTTCCAGAAGTCACCTTTTATTGTGTCTTAGGCCCCTTCCAATAGTAACCTTGACTCATACGCCAAGTGTATCCATAGGGTCCCATTCATACTGCAGATGCCAAAAGACGATCCTTTTTCTATCCATCAAACTGTTTTACTTTTGCATCCAGCAAAAAACTATATAACGCCTGTGGGTGACATGCCACCATATGCTTATATGGTGGCACAGGTCTGATGTTCATGAAGGGGTGATCGAGGCATTAGCTCTGGGTGCTGGGTGTCACGGGGAGCACTTTGACTGTTCCAAAATACTAGGGTTAGGGCAGTACATTGAACCTAGTGTCCGGGATGAAGGAAATCCTACCTGCTAGAGTTGGTGCAAATTGATTTGCAGAACAAAGTCAGTAATATTTGGCTATCAGATGGGAGCCCTGAAAACCGCAGATCTTCTTTTGATTCTCCAGCCTGGCGGGACTTCACATTTCAATTACGTTGCAATGATAATGTCATGCCGGGCCGGCTATTCAAACGAATATGCCTTTGGGTAGGATGTGATTCTTAGGGCTCCTCTCCAGCAGCAACTGTTTACTGACCTGACCACTGGTCTGGGTCCTGCAAATCAATTTGCACCAATTTTATGGCCTGTAGCTCTGGTATACAATGCAAACGCTGAATGAATAGACACTAGTATTGAGCGAGCGTACCCTTTTAACCCTTTAAAGGAGCATGCTCGGGTGCTTGTTGAGTATTTGCGGCGTGCTCGGCATCTAGGTTTGATTGGCCGTGGCTGCAAGTGTCGCGGCTGTTATACAGCCACGACACATGCAGGGATTGCCTGTTTCTTAGGCAATCCGTACATGTGTCGCAGCTGCCTAACAGCGGGCGGATGAAACCTAGATGCCGAGCATGCCACAAATACTCGACGAGCACCCGAGCGTGCTCCTTTGAAGGGTTAAACGAGTACGCTCGCTCAAGACTAATAGACACCTGTAATAAAATGCAACCTTATTATTAGAAAACTGGAGGCAGCTAATACAGGATCCACCACTGACAATAGTTGATGGTTACAGCTCACCTCCTCCCCTCCCTGAAAAATAGCTTGAGAGAGCATGCCCACAACCACAACACTCTTAGTTATTTGTTTTTTTTTACTGAAATTTATATTGTCAATCTGGCTGCTATAAAGCAAATCCATAGATACTGTAAGGTAGCGCTATTCATCACGCTGAGGGCACTCGCTTCACCGGGTCAATTAAAGCACACATGCAACGTTTTCCGGTAATATGTAGTCCAGCAGTTTATTACACCTCATAAATTGTTTATAACATAGTCCATCTCAGAGGAATGTTACACATGTATCCTAGAGCCTTTTCAGTGGCAGCTATGCCCACTAGGCTTCAAATACAGACTTCAGCAAGGTACAGCAACAATATTCACTTAAAGCGCCGGTTTACCTTTGCCGGGTCTCAGCTGCTTCTATCAGCTCGGTCCTGCCACTGCTGTGGCTTTAATGCTCCCAGATGTAGTCTCCAGGCCACGTGCCTTCCAAGGCTACTGGTATCTCAAACACAGGGATCCAGGCTCTGCCTTCCAGGCTAGTGGAGTCCCACACAGGGACCAGGCCTCTTGCCTTCCAAGGCTACTGGTATCTCAAACACAGAGATCCAGCCTCTGCCTTCCAGGCTTCACCAGGCCTCTCTCTCTCCATTTCTAAACCACCAGGATTTATATATCCTTCTGTGCACACAGGACCTGTGATGATGTCACAGTCATGTGATAAGTCACCTGAGGGGGAGGTAAATGGTCAGCCAGAACACACCCCCTGGACATTTTAGCAATGCAGCAAGCAGCTGCATTACATATCCCCCCCTCTGTTCAAACTTGTGGGGTTGAACACATAATATACACAATCATTATAACCCACAGTTCACACAGAGACCATGTACTTGACATTCGCGCTGCTCAGCCCCTGGAACTTTAGTCATCAACATTAGCCCATTCCTTAGGGACCTACCATCTGTCATTGTCACAAACTTCGTCAAGTCACATTTCCGAGTCGTAACCTTGTCAGACCTCCCCCGCTCCCAGCGGTCAATACAGCAGTGTGACTCACTTGCCCTTGTATCTAAGGTCAGGTCTGACTTCGTGCTGTCCCGTACTCTATTGGGTCGTTTGTATAGGCCTCTCAGACCTGAGTTACTGGAGGTCTCACTACTTCTAAACCCACTCCCACTATCCTCAGGAAATCTTGGAAAGTCTCTAACTTCTACTGTAGCCATCCTATTATTTGAAGGGCCCTTTCTCTGTCTGGTCCCACAGCTTATAGATGGCTGCCTTCTTCTGCTGCTCAGACGATGCTGTCTTTCCATTCGCAGTCTGGCGAGATTCAACTGTTCTACCTCTCGCAGGTAGGTCACTCGGTACTCCATCAGCATGCGTATATATGCAAGATTTTCTTCCGTTCCGACAGCGGAGAATGACACCATGCCGTCTTCATCTGGTATCCAGCCCTGACGATCACGTGGACTGCTTACTTTTATCACACCAGACTTCTTTACCATCATTTGCATGGTTCGGCCATTTCTCCCAATGAGCTTTCTTACCAAAGCATGAGGCACCCAGATGTCTTCTTCCCGCAGACTTTGAGCTTTTCTCATAAGCTCCAGTTGTCTAATGGCTTGTTCCGTCTTCAACCGGACAAACCGCTTCGTGCGAATACATCGCCAGTGCATGTCACTTAGGATAGCCACCCTCTTCACTGTGACTTTGGTTGTGGACAGGACCACCAGCTGTTTAGCTCCTGAGGTCGAGTACACCTTCCAAAAAAACAAGGGGTAGGGTGGTGAAGCGCTGTGCTTGTGTGAATCTGTATTTAAAATGGGGTGCACGTGTGGATGACAATTGTCTGCTCACCTGAAGCAGTTATTTTTAGTTATTTTTTAGTTATTTTTATTCTGTGATTGAAGTGTAAATGACTACTGTATATCATTATTATTATACTATCGTTAATGTTCACACTTGAGGTTCTTATAGTATGTTTATAATGTGTAGATGTTGGTTTTTAAAATGTTTTTTTTTAGGCCCCTTGATTATAAATTTGTACTGTTTATGGTGAATAGTAATTAAGGAGTTAAGGACTAAGAAATTTTCTAGCACCTCCCACCGAGTTCTTTGACTCTATAAAGTGCCTGTTCTGTCATTTCCCCCTAATTCCAACTGATGAAGACAGCGGTTCGCTGCAGAAAAGCGTTGTGGGCATAAGAATATCCAAATAAAGAGGTTTGTTTCTTTTAGTCACCTGTCCCAAGTGCTCTGTTCAGTATCCGGCGCCCTAATTGACCACAACACTTTGTATATTGAGTACACCTTACAGGCTCCCACGGCCTTCTTGAACACTTCATGCACTGACTCTCTGGTGCATTCTTCTCTCAAATCTTCGGGTACATCTATGAGACACTTGTACCGAGAGGTTTCTGTCTCACCAGTGGTCTCCAAATGATCATCTGGCTCAGGTTTCAGGGACAACTGACTTTCAGCTTCTTCACCCTGTATGCTTCCCCTGAGCTGACTCACAGCTATGAATTCAAGAATTCTCGTCTTGACCACTTCCACTACATACTTATCCTCTTTTAACACTCTCTCAGCTCTCCTCAGGTCCACCTTCTCATGGTATAAAGGATTAAGCGCAACTTGTTTGCCCTTTTCCTTCTCCAAGGAGGCCTCATTCACTGACTGGTACTTTGCCAGGCGACCTTTGAGCTCGACAACTTCTTCCTCTAGCTCAGCTACTCGCCTGTCAGCAACTCATCTCTGAAGCTCTTCCTGCTTCAACTTCTCCTTTATGAGCAGAATTCTCTCAGACCTCTCTGTCTCCAATGCGCCCACTCGGCTCTCGACAGCCAGTCTCTCAAGCTTCTCTTGCTTCAAATGGGCTTGTAACGTCTCCTTGAGCTCCTTGATCTTACATCCACTGAATCATCCAAGCTCGCATTATTCGAAGAGGCATTTGCTTCATACCTCCCTTCTCCTCCATCCTGCAGATTCTATCCTTAAGGCACGTCTCTGCCTTCTGGAGATCACCACAGAACGTCTGCAGCTCCTTCACCTGAGCTTCCAGACCTGGGATCTTTCTGCTGAGATTATCATTCTCATCACGGGTGTCCTGTAGAGTAGTCTCAATCACTTGGCGCATGTGCTCTGCATCAGTTTTATCAACCTCTAGTTTTTCCTTAACCTTGAGGAGATCCTCATATTCTCTCTTGATTTGTTGCAGTTCCCTATTCAACTTTTCATGCCTCTTTTCTGCCTCACGGTCGTGACCAGACACTTCATCTTTTATTGCCTCTTTCAGGGCGGATAGCTCCCGGTCTCACTGGTACAGAGAGTCCACCAGCCGCTCCTTCTCCTGCATTAGAGGCTTTACTTGGTCCTGGAATTGCTGCAGCTCCCTCATGAGTTCACCATACTCCTTCTTGGAGTCACACAGCTCCCGGTTGAACTGTTTGCGCAGTCGTTCTAGGTTTTGGTCACGTCCAGAAACGTCATCCTGCAGCGCCTCTTTTAAGGCAGACAGCTCCCTATCCCTCTGGTGTAGACCCTCATCCAGCTTTTGCTTCACCTGCATCAGCTCTAAGTGTACCAGGGAGAAACTATATTTCATCTCGCACAGCTCATCTTCAAACTCCACTTTGTCAAGCTCCAACTGAAAAACCTCCTATTTATTTTTCTGGAACTTTTCCTTCCAATTGTTGACTTCCTTGCTGCTTTCCTCCAGTTCTCGCTGTAAGTTCCTCACAACCTGGTTTATTTTCTGCCGTTCAATCTCCAGGCTCAGATGGTCTGAGGACACGTTCTCCAGGTTTTTCCTTAGTTGCTGCACGTCACTCTGATACTGCTGCCTGACAGGCTCCAGATCATGGTCAGGATTGGCCACCTCCTCTTTCAGGGCTGCCGGTTCCTGATCCTTCTGTCTCATTAGATCATCCTGCTTGTAACCAATCTGCAGAACTGCATCCAACTCTTCCTCCTGATCTTCTAAAGGAGGATCCACACTCTTAATAAAGGCACACAACATTGCATTTTCTTTATTTTCCCTTTCAGCAAAGGCTACAGGAGCAACTTTTTTGTGGCCCTTGCGCCGTCGACGACGAGAGTGGGACTTTCTCACCTCGTCTAGCTCCTCCTGACTGAACTCTCTTTCTACTGTCGTAGTGTCACCGTCAGCCATGGGGTCTGTGTCACTGGTTGTTGTGGACCAACAAGTCACCTCCCACTTTGACATCAACCCCTTCTACTGGAGCTACCCCGTTATCAACGGTCAAATTGTCATTTTTAGGCGGTACCAACCCACAACCAGTAACCAACTTTGGTTTTCTATACTCCACGCTCTTTTGAGACTCCGCCCACTTTTGGACACCCACACCTGTAGGGGGATTTTTACAACAAAAACCAGCAATAGTCTTAGGACCCAGTTCACAACATCTCTTACTACCTCCCTGGGCACTCTGGGATAGTACCGGCACCACAGGAGAACTCACAGAATGGTCCGCTGCCGCCATTCTGTAATGCGTCAACAGCTCCTGCCGTTCCTGTAGCATGTCCTGCTGCTGCCGCAACAGGCACTTTAATCGCTCAATAGCTTCAATCTCATTTTCTGCTCCCTTCACAGCCATTTTCATCTGCTCCTGCACCTCTTCAGAAAACTCTATTTTGCTGAAGAGCGTTTGCAGCCGGTCATCTAACCACTTCTCCATTCCGTCTGGGGATACTGCTCCATTCATAGCTATCGCGGTACACTGTTCACACTAGACACTTCACACCGCTCTCCCCGGAAAATTTTCGTGGCCCCACCAAGCCACAGCAAACCAGGTTTGAGTGCGACGACAATTTTCGTAAGCCCGCCAAGTTACAGCCAGATGCTTTACTCTTCGTGACCCCGCCGAGCCACAGCAAACCAGGTTTGAGTGCGACGACAATTTTCGTAACCCCGCCGAGTTACAGCCAGATGCTTTAATCTTCGTGACCCCGCCGAGCTACAGCCAGATGCTTGCATCCACATTCGTCATCCTGTGCCGTTACCCCTAGCAACCAGGCTGCAGTTGCCCGCATTTTCCAACCACATGTAAGGTAGCGCTATTCATCACGCTGAGGGCACTCGCTTCACCGGGTCAATTAAAGCACACATGCAACGTTTTCCGGTAATATGTAGTCCAGCAGTTTATTACACATCATAAACTGTTTATAACATAGTCCATCTCAGTGGCTCGCAGGAATGTTACACATGTATCCTAGAGCCTTTTCAGTGGCAGCTATGCCCACTAGGCTTCAAATACAGACTTCAGCAAGGTACAGCAACAATATTCACTTAAAGCGCCGGTTTACCTTTGCCGGGTCTCAGCTGCTTCTATCGGCTCGGTCCTGCCACTGCTGTGGCTTTAAGGCTCCCAGACGTAGTCTCCAGGCCACGTGCCTTCCAAGGCTACTGGTATCTCAAACACAGGGATCCAGGCTCTGCCTTCCAGGCTTCACCAGGCCTCTCTCTCTCTCCATTTCTAAACCACCAGGATTTATATATCCTTCTGTGCACACAGGACCTGTGATGATGTCACAGTCATGTGATCAGTCACAAGCCGCTGCATTACAATACCAACTGTCCTGATATTCCGTAAAGAGCCATGGCAAATTATCGGTGTTCAGTGGCAAAAAGGGGTGGGGTTTGTGTTAAAAAGGGGCATTTCTAGGCAGAACCAATGATGGGACAAAAGGGTCCCTGAATTGCCAACACCAATGTTGGTAACTATGTAAATATTTGAACTGCAGCTCAAACAAGATGGTTACTGCCATCTAGGTAGAAAGCTAGAAATATAATTTCTACAGTCAGGAAATAAAAACAAATATGATTACTAAAGGGACAGAAAAAATGGCATTGATGCTCATAGCAAACAATCAGAGCTCAGATTTCATTTTACCAGAGCAGTATAAAAAAATAAAGCTGATCTGTGATTGGTTGTAATGGTTTTGATAAATGAGTCTAATTGTTTAAAGGGGACCGGTCACTTGCCACAAATATGTATGTTTTTTACCTAGTGTAAATGCAGCTGTTCTCCTGAATCTTATACTGTTTTTCTTTTGTTCCTGAGCCTCTCCGTTCCTTAGATATGGCCCCCTTTTTCTTGTATGTAAATCTAAGGTGGTTGTTTTTTTATAGCAATGGGGGCGTGGTTCTCAAAAAGACACCCACATAGAAGTGAACCACACCCACTTAGATAAAAAGACTCAAATTCTTTACAGGAAACAGGAGGCCATAACTCAGGAACAGAAAGGAGAATTAAAAATGAAACAACTCCAGATTCAGGAGAACAGCGCCATTTACTCCAGATGAAAAAATTACAAATGTATGAAACATGACAGGTCCCCTTTAAGTGTTCATCTTTTCTTTGTTAAAAAGGAACAAGAAAGTAACATTCACTTTAAGTCAAGCTGTAAATATCTTATTAAAATCTGATATTAAACCTAATTCATTTACGTTTAGTTCTTTACTGTTTCGATATTAAACCAATTTTCTTATAATCTCCACGGAATAAAACATTCAGATATAAAGTTGTCACATCTCCTCCGTTAGGTGTCTTGAGACATTGAGTCAGGAGAGGTGAGTTAATATGCGCGTCACATTTCCATCGTATTAATCAATTTGCCTTAAATCTAGTGGCAGACATTATTATCTGTAATCAAACTGCTGCGCTGTGCCGTGAGTGAAAAGCGATGAATTAATGCCGCTGAAACATTTGCTGCTGAATTTTCATAAGAAAGCTCATATTTGACGTGCACTTAATTAAAAGAAAACTGATGGAAATTGCAGGAATTAGGAATATCAAGGGTTTTACTTACAAAGTTACGACAAGAAGAATGACCCAGTATAATTGTAATACGTCAAATAACTATCTTTAAGGTGAACCGTATATTTGTAGCATTGACCACAAGACATGTTAGATGCAGTTTTATGCAAAAGTTTTCTCATCCCCTGGCAATAAGCTAAAATATGACATATGAGATAGTATACCACAACTTTATTTCATATCTTACTCGTAATCCTACTTATCATGATCCGTTTTGCTACACAACTTGGTGAAGCTCCTGGGGCAGAGGGGTTGGAGGGGATCTTTCATTGTTATTACTCAAAGACATCAATCTGAAGCAGTACTTTTTTGACAACGTTATAGAAGTGGCATCAGGAAGATTTGAAACATGGGAGCAAAAAGCAGCTATAACAAGCTAAATCTGGCAGAATTCTGGCACAATTTGCTCTTATGATTTGCACCAATTTTATTATCTTCTGCGCCTTGTCCAGCAAGAGGACATAACCTTGGCGGAAAGCCTAGGCGGAAAGGGATGAGTCCTGATGTGCAACACCGTGCAACATTTCTGGCAAAACGTATGCCATTTACTAGGTGACTTCATGTTACTGAGTCAAAAGTGACCAATTTTTGCTCTTATTTTATTCCCACTACTCTCCTGAGTATCCTGTTTTTATAAAATCTTTACCAAGGGCGTTACTCACAGGGCAGTAATACAGAGCAGCCAAAAGACACCATTCCACCAGAGAATCTTATAAAACAATGCCCCCTTGGTAAAGACCATAAAAATTGGTACTAAGTAAAAAAGGCCCCTATCTCTGGAACCGGATTGTGGATTTAAGAAAAAAAATGAATACACAGAGGAGCAATAAAATTAGAGCAAAAAATGGCCACTCTGGTGACAGGTCCTCTTTACTTTTTGTTTTTGAAGTAAGCGCTATAGATTGTACTTCTGCCAGGAATCAGACATCAGCTCCAAAAGTCCAAATCATTTTTCCAAATGTCTCTAAATCTCTAATGTTCAGACCGATCTTGGGTTTGGAGCTTGCCGTCAATGCACCCGGGTCTTTTTCTTGAAAACAAACGACTATTTATTGAGCTATTATAGGATTTGGTTCAAAGGATGAAATTTGCTGTCAGAGAAACAAACTAGCAAACTGAAATTTCTGGTGTCTAGTAATTCACCGCTAATTGCTTCATATTCAATTACAAGGAGCAGTGACATAGAAGATGGCCAGGACGGACTCGAACATTTATCAAAATGACGTATGCTGCTGCTATAGCAGCGGAGATGCAGGTCCGGAAGATGAAGAATACTCAGCCAATTTAAGAGTCATTTTAAACTGCAAACTAATTGCAAGAGGCTGCACGTTTACATCAATGCGGAACATACACAGCTAATTAACTTTGCAAATGGACACTCTGGTAATCTAGTTGCTATCAGCCTGCGGTCATTATTCAGTGGCAGACCTTCTGGAGTTATCCACAAATTTCTTACACAGCTCTGTTGGTAGATAGGCAGTTACAATTAGCAGTTTAAAGGGGTAGTCCGGGATTCGAAGAGCTTCTTTCCAAAAACAGCACCACAACTATTAAAGGGTCTTGCTTATTACAACCTACTTCTATTTTTCTCAAGGAAGATGAGTTCCACTACCAAAAAAACAATCCATTGATTGGTGTTGTGCTGTTTTTGGAAGAAACCAATATTTTCCTAATTGTGGATTACTTCTTCCATATTTTAATATTTGTCTTGATATCAATTATATCTATGTAAACGGACCATGTGTCCTTCCTGTGACTAGGCGAAAACACATAAGAGCATGGTACACTAAGCATGTGTGACCTTTTCCAACAACAACTCAGCAGGAGCGAGCAGTTATAGTTGACGAGCTTCCTAACTTTCTGGCTCATGTTCCTGTATGAGGCTGTGAATGGTCAACTTGGTTTTGGTCTTTAGGTTTCTTATGGTCAGGTTCATATTGGAAATGATTGTCCCTTTTTACCTTTCTTCAACTTTGCATTTTGGAAGTTTGATATTCAAGTCAGAGATTCAGTTTATGGCAAATCAATTTTTCATCTGTGTAGGTCCTAAGAATAGACCATCACTGTTATAGTCGTGGGGAAACACCTTTAATTTTTCCAAGATTTTGTCATTGCCTTACAATAGCTGATCAATAATGAAATAATGATCAATTATTGATGGCTTATCCTAAAAGCCGCTTTCCACAAGGTGATAATTCGCTTATCTATTGGTAAGAACGCTTGTTCCCAACCACTTGGCTGTGCAAATATGGCAGCAATTATCCCACAAACACATAAACAAAACGCTTGTTCGTTGGCTTCGTTTATGTGGGTCAGAAAGGCATTGTGGTCGACAGCACATATCCTGGTGTGAACGAGAGATGTGCTGCTGACATTATGCAATGTGGAACGATTTGTCCACGTATAGTTCATATCAGTCCATGTAAAAGGGCTTTTAATTGAACATCAATCAACTTCTTATTATATCATTATTGTTTTAACCTACCATAAAGGGGTTGTGTAATATCTTTCGTTCAGGAGCTTACCGATCCCTTGCCTCCTCACTTACTGTTTGCCAGGGGGCAGTGTGCTCCTGAAGATTGACAGTTTGCACTAGAGACATGGTCAAGCCTGCGTGTGCTCTCCCATGCTGCAAGAAGAGGCAGCTTTGCCTCTGCAACATCGGAGGGGCGCATTGAACCTGACCGGATCCAATAAGTCAGCTAGCTTCACAGCATGGCTTACCAGCTCTAAGGCAAAGGGTTTGTAAGCGTGTGTTCCTCGTCTAGTAAACCAAATACCTCTGAAAGACTGCAGAGGTAGCTGGCTATTTAGGTAAGGAGATACTACATAAAATTGAAAATCCCTTTCATTCTTAAGACCATAGAGGATTTTTAATAACTTTGAAATTTTACCCATTTAACAAATTTGTTCAACAATTTACTTGTTTGTCATTTACGGTATTCATGGTCTTACATCTGTTTTTCCAATACTGCCATGTATTCTACAGATCAAAATATTAAGACAGAGTAAATTTTTAGAACTGTTACATTAATTAATCCAGTCTCGCGAGTGTCATCAAAAAAGTCAGTTATAATTTTACTTGAGATTTTACTGGCCATTTACTAGCATTATGGCCTTGGGCAACAAATGATGAGTTTGCTGAATAATAAATAACCATAAAAGCACATACTGGACTGGTTAATTGTCAATTTGTTGTAAATAGCCCAGTGACATAAATCACTTACATCATAAAGTCTTTTATTTATTTGTTTCCAGGGGCTTGTACTGAATAAACTTGGGAGGAACTCACTGGCCGAGAAGTATCTCCGGGACGCCGTACAAAATCAGAGCACGTCTCATGATGCTTGGAAGGGACTGGGGGAAGTCTTACAAGACCAAGGGAAGCATGAAGCGGCTGTAGAATGTTTTCTATCTGCACTAGACTTGGAATCCAGCAGTCCAGTTTCTCCATTCACCATTATTCCTCGGGAATTGTAAAAAAAAAATTCTCAAAAAACTGGAACATTCCAATTCAGACCAAGAATTTCTGCATTACTGAATGAGATTTTAATTTTGTACTTATTTTAATAATTTTATGTTGAAAATTTATTGTAATTAAAAAAAGTGATTTTTTTATATGGTCTATGGTTTACCTTTTTTGAGACTTCAATTTGATAAAACAATAAATTTCTTGTAATTTCTGCAAAAAGACTTTAACTGAATAATGGGAAAAGTACTAATACCATTAACGGGCATTATTTTTCTTTTGCGTTCTTGATAATCCTTGAAATAATAAGGTTTTTGTCATGAAACAGCACTCTGCTTGCCAACAATTGTCAGGACAAACACACAATTGACTGACGATTGATGGACAAGGAAATGACTGCTTTTGCTACTAGGCAGGTTATTGGGCATTTCCCAATGTGGGGTCTCACGAGGCTTCAAGGGTGTAGTTTATAAAGCAAGAGGAACCAAGCTATATACAAATGTTATATATTTAATCCAGCAATTACAGTGTTTAAAAAAATATACAAAAGATGTTACAAAGGGTACAACACAATACAGTATATACAGTAACAGAAAAATAAACAAACAAAAACAAGTTACAAAAGAAAGTTACTAGACCTGTTGTCACAGGAATGGAGCAAATCTTGCGAAGTGGAGCTCTCTGTTCAGGAAAATGGTACAGTCCTTACAGCAAGATGTATCTACCAGCACTGAATAATGGTTGTAGGTCACATCGGGCTTTTGCCAGGTACAAGCTACTCTTACCTACCTCCCTTAGTGACCTCAGATGGGAGACGTTAAGTGAAATGCAGCTCAGGTACCAAAAATTAGGAGATCCACCGATCCTAAAGAGGTTGTCCACTACTTTTACATTGATGCCCTATCCAAAGGATAGAGCATCAATGTATGATCAGCCTGGGTCCCGCACACGGCACCCCCGCCGATCAGCTGTCATCGGCGGCGGCCGCCGGCCTTAAGTGCTCCCCTGCGGGGCTCCACCGTCAAGTGGTAGTGGCCGCCAAGGTTTACTGCAGATCTGCCTCCCATTGAATTGAATAGGAGGCAAATGTGCAGTACACCGCGGTGGCCACTACCATTTGACGGCGGAGCCCCGCAGGTGAGCACTTCCGGTCGCCGGCACCGATAACAGCTGATCGGTGGGGGTGCCGCGTGCGGGACCCTGGCCGATCATACATTGATGCCCTATCTTACAGATAGGGCATCAATGTAAAAGTAGTGGACAACTTCCTTAAAGATATCTACACCCATCCCCGGAGGTCCCAGGCGGGAGATATTAATGCCATATTTCCAATCATGATTTTAGCTTTCTATACACATGATACATGGCACATACAACTTTATCCATCTGGCCGATATTAATTCTGGGCTGATGTGCAGACCGCACAACGATTTAAGTAAATGCATTGTGTTTGACACTGCACCTTGATGCCGAAAATATGTCTCCCATAACTATAGACTCTACACCTTTCACCATAAACCCAATATTCATATCTGGCACCAACGAGTCTACATCATTGGCCATGTGTTGCTTTGAGTCCAAGAAGGACTTAACACCATTCAAGCCTGTTATTTACTATTCCCATTGACTACTCCACAGGAGGTGGTTACATCACAGAAAGGGGTCGTAGAGCAAAGGGTTGGAATGTTTTGTTAGCTCTTTTACAATTTATTATGAAGCAATGCTTTATGTTCAATATGAGGGTGACAGTTTTCCATACATGTTTTGATAGGGAAAAAAAATATTAGACAAGTCCACCCAAACATCCAACATTGACAGCCGCCATCCATTTAGTATTTGTAGCTGCCACTGATAGACCAATACTACAAAATAATAATGTCTGATGTAGCTCCAGACAGCAGTGGCTATCATTGGTTATGGTTCCAGTATAAACTATTCTGGATATCTACCTGAAGCTTGGCTCAGTGTCCACATGGAGTGCCGACCTAATATTTTATTCTTTGTGTTTCATGACTGTTATTTTAGTTTGTCTCAGATGTAGATTAGTAGTTGAGATGTAGTGAACACCTTCCACATTCACCCTTCATGGTTACATTGTTGAAACGTCTGCCATAGAAAACCCACATCTGACACCTGTGTAGCCCAAGTCTCCATATGAAATCATGACATGCTCCTTCAGACAGAATGTTACAAGCCTTAAAGGATATGTTTGCTCTTTCACAAAATGATTTTTTATTGGTCATTTGCTTCCTAAACACAAAGTTAAAGAACTTGCTAAATAACCTTCTGTCTTAGAGAAAAATTGTAAAGTCCATAAAAACATCTTTGGCAAGGGGACATATCACATTCACATTGAACATATGGAGTTAATTAGAACTGGGGAAGTGAGAAAGAGCTGACACTTCAAACTCCATTGAAGTAGGACCTCCTGCCGTGAACAGGTAATTAAAACTAGGGATCTGCTGAGAACCAGCCACCAAGTTTAGGATTCGTATACTCAGAGGCAGAGAAGTACAGGGGCTTCCTCTGTTCAAAGGAATTATTTCAGTCACTCTGAAGCAAGTGGTCAAATATCAATATTGGGGTTTGCATCGATCCAACATTTATGGGAGATACAGTGGGTACGGAAAGTATTCAGACCCCTTTAAATTTTTCACTCTTTGTTTCATTGCAGCCTTTGGGAAATTCTAAAAAGTTCATTTTTTTTTCTCATTAATGTACACTCTGCACCCCATCCTGACTGGAAAAAAAAACAGAAATGTAGACATTTTTGCAAATTTATTGAAGCAGAAAAACTGAAATATCACATGGTCATAAGTATTCAGACCCTCTGCTCAGTATTGAGTAGAAGCACCCTTTTGAGCTAGTACAGCCATGAGTTTTCTTGTCATTGATGCAACAAGTTTTTCACACCTGGATTTGGGAAACCTCTGCCATCCTTCCTTGCAGATCCTCTCCAGTTCCATCAGGTTGGATGGTGAACGTTGGTGGACAGCCATTTTCATGTCTCTCCAGAGATGCTCAATTGGGTTTAGGTCACGGCTCTGGCTGGGCCAGTCAAGAATGGTCACAGAGTTGTTCTGAAGTCACTCCTTTGTTATTTTATCTGTGTGCTTAGGGTCATTGTCTTGTGGAAGGTGAACCCTCAGCTAAGTCTGAGGTCTAGAGCACTCTGGAAGAGGTTTTCATCCAGGATATCTCTGTGCTTTGCCGCATTCATATTTCCTTCAATTGCAACCAGTCGTCATGTCCCTGCAGCTGAAAAACACTCCCATAGCATGATGCTGCCACCACCATGTTTCACTGTTGGGATTGTATTGGGCAAGTGATGAGCAGTACGTGGTTTTCTCCACACATACCGCTTAGAATTATCACCAAAAAATTCTATCTTCATCTCATCAGACCAGAGAATTTTATTTCTCATAGTATGGGAGTCCTTCATGTGTTTTTGAGCAAACTCTATGTGGGCTTTCATATATCTTGCACTGAGGAGATGCTTCCATCGGGGCACTCTGCCATAAAGACATGACTGGTGGAGGGCTGCAGTGATAGTTGACTTTCTAGAACTTTCTCCCATCTCCCTACTGCATCTCTGGAGCTCAGCCACAGTGATCTTGGGGTTCTTCTTTACCTCTCTCAGCAAGGCTCTTCTCCCACGATTGCTCAGTTTGGCTGGACGGCCAGGTCTAGGAAGACTTCTGGTGGTCCCAAACTTCTTCCATTTAAGGATTATGGAGGCCACTGTGCTCTTAGGAACCTTGAGTACTGCATAAATTCTTTTCTAACCTTGGCCAGGTCTGTGCCTTGCCACAATTCTGTCTCTGAGCTCCTTGGGCAGTTCCTTTGACCTCATAATTCTCATTTGGTCTGACATGCACTGTGAGCTGTGAGGTCTTATATAGACAGGTGTGTGCCTTTCCAAATCTAGTCCTATCAGTTTAATTAAACCCAGCTGGACTCCAATGAAGGAGTAGAACCATCTCAAGGAGGAGCACAAGGAAATGGACAGCATGTGATTTAAATATGAGTGTCTGAGCAAAGGGTCTGAATACTTATGACCATGTGATATTTCAAATTTTCTTTTTTAATAAATGTTCAAAAATTTCTACATTTCTGTTTATTTTCAGTCAAGATGGGGTGCAGAGTGTATATTAATGAAAAAAAATGAACTTTTTAGAATTTACCAAATGGCTGCAATGAAACAAAGAGTGAAAAATTTAAAGTGGTCTGAATACTTTCCGTACCCACTGTATATTTTCAGCTTCATAGCGAAGGGACGAACATAATGCATTCACTCAAATCACTGTGAGGCCAACCGAACACCTCCAACTTACAGATGACAGACAGACAGATGATTCTATCCATGCCATGTTTCATCTCTACAGAAAGGTAAAATTGTGATAGGAAACATGATAAAATTGTGAAGTGCTGCAGAATATGTTGGCGCTATAAAAATAAAAATTATTATTATATTATTATGACAACAATATCTGCTGCCTGGGACCTCCAGGGCGAAGATATCCTGAAAGTTTGGGATCTCATAATCTTCTAAAGACCTTGTACATCCCACGACCAGCCCCCCATTTGAACTCACGAAGGGGAGGTATGTGGGCGTAACCTCAATCTAATAAAAAGCAGCGTTTGGGTTGTCATTTGTCAGTTCTGGAAGACACAGTACTCTATGGTTCTGCCCGTTGCTCTAAGGAGTTGTTCTAAGGAGTGCTTCCCTCCGCTAAGCTCTGAGCCATTTCCGCGACAGGTTTAGTACTTTTCTTTTGTTATCCCTTTTATTCTATGTATTTGTATATACCGTATTGTTTTGTTCCCACTTTGTAACATCTTTGTATATTTTTTATAAACACTGCCTTCCTTTCCCGATTAAATATATAAAATGTAATAGCTCCATTCTTCTTGCTCTGGTGACAGTCACTGGTGATGTGTGTGAGGGGAGATATGTTTCACTGCGGCTACTAGCCTCAGTGAACTGAACCTAGAAGTTTCTTCAGCAGGTTAGGTGCTGAAGAGGTTAATCAGCTATCAAGGGTCTGGTTCTTTGTGAGTAGGTGTGAGATGGGCGGGACGCCTACTCGCCATATCTCCACCTCAAGGGTGTAGCTGGGGGAAGTTAAATGCTTAGTCACTGTTTTTTTTCTCTGGTCTGGTCTGGAGAAGGAAGTCTCCACACTGTGAGTGGAAACCAGAGAGCTCCACAGAAGGACTTTGCTGAACTGTTTGTGTTACCGAGAGCGGGCAAAACCCGCTCACCTATGAACTGTGCTATACTTTATTTTTTTGTTTTCCCGTTATCCCGGAGAGGACTTGTTTATTTTGTGTAACCCTGACGTGGTTTATGCCGTAAAATAATCCTGCAGGAAGTTAACCCGAGATGTGTTTTCTGTGTCTGCCAATGTGAGAGCCGAGAAAGTTGCTTTATCACAGTTGGTGTGAGAGTGCTGGCAAGATTCCAGGATATCCTGAGTGAAGGCCGTCAGCTAGCCAGAGATGTCTGGCAGCATGGAGGAGCTTATCGAGCATTTACTCCAGAGCCAACAGCAGCAACCCCAGCAGCAGTTACAGCAGCACCGGGAGCTACAGTAGCAGCAGATCCTGCAGCAACAGCAAGCTCGGCAGGAAACAACCAAACTGTTGCTACAACAGATCCAGTTGCAGCAGAAAGCGCAGGAGCAGCAGATACAGCTTCTGGCCGATGCCATCCAGGGCAGACAGACCGCCCCACCCCAGGGCCGACAGATGACTCACGCATCAGGAAGGCGGTAAGACGGGCCATGCAGAAGATGTCCCCGGGGGGGATGATGTAGAAGCCTTTCTGACAGTCTTTGAGAGGGTGGCTGATCGGGAGAGACTTCCACAAGAACAGTGGGCAGAGGTTCTGGCACCATATTTGTCGGGCGATGCCAAGGAATCTGACAAATTAAAGACAAAGATCTTAGCACTCCTAGGAGTGAATATGGCGGTGAGAGCCCAACGAGTCCACCACTGGGCGTATGCCGGCGACAAACCCCCTCATTCGCAGATATTTGACTTACTGCATCTGGTTCAGAACTGGTTGCAGCTGGAGTCTTCCACTCCTGCCCAGGAGTGGTGATTGACAGATTCACACTGACTTGGGTTGCACAAGGCGACCCTCAGAACGCAGACAACCTCTTCGGCCTAGTAGAGAGGTACCAGGTGGTTGAGAAATCTCTCGGGAAACCAGACATAGTCACTTCCCCGTATTGGGATACCCAAAAGGGAGCAGGTTCACCACGGAGAGGGTTTAAAGTGACAACTGGGGGGCGTCCCATTTCAATGAAGGTGCCGCAAAGACTGTTGTTAAGGAAGTGGTCTGTTGGCGGAGTCACAATCCTGGACACGTAGCCGCCCGTTGTCATATGTCCCCTGAGCCAATGGACTGCAGCCTAGGCAGACTGTGTTCCTATTATGCTTATCCGGCCTGCAGTGTAGGCTATCCACCCGGCGAGGGGCCGCAGGCGTGTGCCATGTCCAGTAATGGAGTAAAGGTGCTTGGATTGTTAGACTCTGGGAGTCTGGTGACCCTAATCAGAGCTACCCTTCCCCAAAAGTTGGTCCCTACCAAAACCATGGGCGTTCGGTGCATATATGGGGACGCCATGGACTACCCTGTGGCCAGAGTGACAGTGGGAACACACTGTGGTGCCCAGTCCCATGATGTCGGTGTGGTCAAGGACCTGATACATCCCATCATATTGGGGCGCAATTTCTCTTTGTTTTGGGACTTGTGAGAAAAGCGATCCGTACTGAGTCGTGTGAACAAAAGCCAGGTCCCTAGGGAAGTACCACCATCGAAATGTCAAGTGGAGGAGTTCCCACTGTGTGTGCTTGCCGGCGACGAGGGCGAGACGGTGACTGAGTTAGAAGCGTCCAGAGAGAACTTTGGGACTGCTCAAGTTCGGGACTTGACCTTAAAGGGGGCATTTGACCAGGTTACTGCCTGTAACGTGGTTGCTCAAGGGTCGGGGGCCAACACCAGATTCCCCCACTTTGCAGTTGAGGGGAGTTATTGTATCGGGTGAGCAAACTAAGGGGTGATGAGGTACTGGAACAGCTCTTAGTTCCAGGGTCATACCGACGGAAGGTATTAGATATGCCCCATTCACATGTTCTGGGGTGACATCTGGGGGTCGAGAAAACTCAGGAGAGGATTTTGAGGAGGTTGGTTTTATTGGCCAGGGTGTTACCGGGAGATCCTAAATTATTGTAAGTCCTGCCCCACCTGCCAGATAACCGCTCCCTCTTCCCACTTCCGTAGTCCTCTAATCCCACTATCTGTGATCGAAATCCCCTTTGAAAGGATTGCCATGGACCTAGTGGGGCACTTAATTAAATCATCACGGGACCACCAATACATCCTGGTGGTCATGGACTATGCCACCCGGTACCCAGAAGCGGTACCACTAAGGAACTCAATGAGTAAGAGCATAGCCCGGGAACTTGTCCATATATTTGCCAGGACCGGACTGCCGAAGGAGATACTTACTCACCAAGCAAGGTAATGAAGGAGCTGCGTAAGGTCCTCCAGATTGCCCAGCTGCGAACATCCGTTTATCATCTGCAGACAGAAGGCATAGTGGAGCGCTTTAATAAAACCTTAAAAGCGGTGCTCAAACAGGTCATAGAGAAGAATGGTCGTGACTGGGACTACCTGCTACCATTCCTGATCTTCTCAGTAAAGGTGGTTCTGCAAGGTGCATCTAGTCCAGGCACAGGAGGCCCAGGCAAGGGTCTATAACCGATCAGCAAGGCTGAGGCAGTTCCTGCCTGGGGACCGTGTTCTGGTGCTAATCCCCACAGTCGAGAGCAAGTTCCTTGCCAAGTGGCAAGGCCCGTATGAGGTGGTGGAGAAACTCAGCAAAGTTAATTATAAAGTCCACCAGCCAGGCCAAAGAAAGTCGCACCAGATTTATCATGTGAACATACTCAAGCCAGGGCGAGATCGGTAACCCGTGGAAGCTCCTTGCCTGGAAGCCGGACCCGAAGCCAAGGTGGAAGAGGTCATGATAGCGGAGACTCTATCAACACTCTATCAGAAGCAACAGTGTAAAGAACTGCTGCAGCGAAATAGTGACCTGTTCTCAGAGTGGCCAGGCATACGCAGGTCGTAGAGCATGATGTGTTGATGGAGCTGCATATAAGAGTGAACCTGAGAGCCCTATAGGATCCCTGAAGCACGCCGGGAGGTGATCTCAACCGAAGTGAAGAAATTAGACTTCAGCGTGATAGAGAAGTCAAAGAGTGGATGGTCGATTACCATCATTCTCAGGCAAAAGCCCAATGGGGAATGGAGGTTTTGCAGTGACTACCGCCGGCTGAATGAGGTATCCAAGTGTGACGCATACCCGATGCCCTGCGTTGATGAACTCATCAAGAGACTTGGACCTGTGAGGTATATTACCACCCTCGACCTGACGAAGGGCCACTGGCAAATCCCCATGTCCCAGAGGGCCAAGGAGAAGATGGCTTTCTCAACACCTGTCCAATACACCCGAATGCCTTTCAGACTGCAGGGGGCCCCAGCCACCTTCCAGAGGGCCATGGATTGGATCCTAGCGACACATAAGAAGTATGCCGCAGCCTACCTTGACGACATTGTAGTCTTTAGCCCAGACTGGGCTAGTCATCTGCCGAAGGTACAGGCAATTCTGGATGCTCTGAGGAAGGCCGGATTTACTATAAATCCAAAAAAATGTGTCATTGGGAAGGAGGGTGCCAAGTACTTAAGCTATGTCATTGGGAGAGGAGAAATTAAGCCGCAAGTCAATAAAGTCGAGGCAATCCAGAACTGGCAGCAACCGCTCTACAAGAAGCAGCTGAGAACGTTTCTCGGAATTGTGGGATAGTACCAGTGGTTTATCCCAAATTTTGCCATAATGGCCTTACCACTTACGGATCTCCTCAAAGGCACCAGATCAACGATGGCGAAATGGACGGATGAAACGGAGACAGCGTTCCAACAGCTGAAGCTGGCACTGTGTAAGCAGCCGGTCCTGGTCGCACCAGACTTTAATAAAGAATTCGTGGTCCAGACAGATGCTTCAGAAGTTAGCCTAGAAGCCATGCTCTTGCAAGAGATAAATGGGGAGGAACATCCCATTCTCTATATGAGCCGGAAGCTCTCTTCCTGCGAGAAAAACTACACTATAGTAGAAAAAGAGTGCTTACCCATAAAATGGGCCGTAGATACGCTGAGATATTACTACTAGGCCGGAAGTTTAAACTAGTGTCTGGCCATGCCCCTTTGAGATGGTTAAGGGAGAAGAAGGGTAAGAATACTCGGGTAACTAGGTGGTTCTTAGGTCTCCAGGATTTTTGTTTTCACGTGGAGCATAGACCAGGAAGTTACACGGTAATGCTTATGCCCTCTCTAGAATTCCCTGTCTGGTGTCTGAAGGTGCCCAAACCCCCGGCTTTGGGCAGAGGGGGGAATATGTGACAGAGTCACTGGTGATGTGTGTGAGGGGAGGCATGTTTCACTGCGGCTACTAGCCTCAGTGAACTGAACCTAGAAGTTTCTTCAGCATGTTAGGTGCTGAAGAGGTTAATCAGCTATCAAGGGTCTGGCTCTTTGTGAGTAGGTGTGAGAGGGTGGGACTCTTACTCACCATATCTCCACCTCAAGGGTGTAGCTGGGGGAAGTTAAATACTCAGTCACTTTTTTTTTTCTCTGATCTGGAGATGGAAGTCTCCAGACTGTGAGTGGAAGCCAGAGAGCTCCACAGAAGGACTTTGCTGAACTGTTTGTGTTACCGAGAGCGGGCGAAACCCGCTCACCTATAAACTGTGCTATACTTTATCTTTTTGTTTTCCCGTTATCCCCGGAGACGACTTGTTTATTTTGTGTAACCCTGACAAGATTTATGCCGTATAATAATCCGGCAAGAAGTTAACCCCAGATGTGTTTTCTGTGTCTGCCTCTGTGAGAGCCGAGGAAATCGCTTTACCACACTTTGTAAACCGCATCCCTGAAGCCATATGCTACCTGTAATGGGTGTTCAATCAGCCTGTATAAACGATTGGTGGTGGCAGCTTTTTGTTATTGTGGAGTTGGCAGTGACCGTACCTGGGTATGTATATATATTCCATATGTTGTAATTGGAGGTGTATATATCATACGCTCACTGTAAGTTCCCCAATAACTGGCCTAGTAGGGAGAACAGCCGCTGCCCCGTTCATCACTTGTCAGTGAATTGTGTAATTGTCCTGACGATTGAAGGCAGCAGTGTTGCGTCCCCTGACAAAATGGTGGCAAGCAGTGGGATCACAGAGCATTACCTCCAAGAAATCATCCCTGACACTAAAAACTTGCATGGTTCCTGCAAGGATTCCGTGCAGAGTTTTGAGGATCAAACTCAGTGTTTATACCTTGGACAATTCTGTGTGTAGCAGTTACAACCCTCCCCTCTCTTGTTTTTCTGTTTTATCTTTTATTTGGGGAGTGACTGATAAGATGGCAGTTGCTTATAAGAAGTATGAGAAAGCTGTGCTGATTCATTTGTGTGAGGAGCAAGGTCTCGAGTCAGACAAAACCAAAGAGATGTTGATCTTTTCCTTGGTGGTGGAGGATGATGCCAGGCACCAACACGATATAGCATCAGAGCCCAGGACCAGTGGAGCACCAGGATGCCAAGTAATGGATCTGGTTCCAGAACTGTCCGACTCTGTGCCAGCAGCAGCCATAGTTCCCAAAGTGGAATGAACTCTTGCCTGCCACTCATTCTGCAGCAAATGAGAGGGTGTGACCCTCAAATGCAGTTGCAACTTGTGCTACAAGAACACAGAGCATGAGTTTGTAGAGCGACAGGCCCAGGCTAAGCGGGAGGCTGCAGCACGAGAGTGACAGGCCGAAAAAGAGCACCAGCTGGACTTAATCCAACTCCAAAAGGAGCAATCTACCTCACTGAACAGTAAGTCCAGTAATGTCAACACCTTTAAACTATGTAAAATCACTATAAGAAACATGACGACAATATCTACCGCCTGAGACCTCCATGGTTGAAGATATCCTGTAAGTTGGGGATCTCATAAAATTTTTAAAGACCTAGCACATCCCACAACCAGCCCCCAGATCGGCTCACCAAGGGGAGGTATGTGGGCATAACCTTGATCTAATAAAAAGCAGTATTTGGGTTTCTGTTTTTGGTCATTCTGTAAGATATAGTTCGCTGTGAGATTGTTCCATTTTCCCAATCAGAGCGCTCCCCTCCATAAAGATAATAGCCATTCATGCAACATCAGGTTTAGGAATTCTCTTTCGTTATTCCTTTTTATTTTATGTAATTGTATACATTGTATTGTTTTGTTCCCTTTTTGTATCATCTTTGTATATTTTTTTTATAAACACTGCCTACCTTTCTGGATTAAATATATAAAATGTAATAGCTCCGTTACCCTTGTTCTGTAAGCCATGCGTTACCTGTAACGGGTGTCCAATCGGCCTGTATAAACTATTGGTGGTGGCAGCTAGTAGTTCCTTTTGTTATTGTTGGCAGTGACCGGACGGCGGTATACAGTACAGACCAAAAGTTTGGACACACCTTCTCATTTAAAGATTTTTCTGTATTTTCATGACTTTGAAAATTGTACATTCACACTGAAGGCATCAAAACTATGAATTAACACATGTGGAATTATATACTTAACAAAAAAGTGTGAAACAACTGAAAATATGTCTTATATTCTAGTTTCTTTAAAGTAGCCACCTTTTGCTTTGATGACTGCTTTGCACACTATTGGCATTCTCTTGATAAGCTTCAAGAGGTAGTCACCGGAAATGGTTTTCACTTCACAGGTGTGCCCTGTCAGATTCAATAAGTGGGATTTCTTGCCTTATAAATGGGGTTGGGACCATCAGTTGTGTTGTGCAGAAGTCAGGTGGATGCACAGCTGATAGTCCTACTGAATAGACTGTTAGCTGCTTTTTTCTTGCCATAATACAAATTCTAAGTAAAGAAAAACGAGTGGCCATCATTACTTTAAGAAATTAAGGTCAGTCAGTCTGAAAAATTGGGCAAACTTTGAAAGTGTCCCCAAGTGCAGTTGCAAAAACCATCAACCGCTACAAAGAAAATGGCTCACATGAGGACCGCCCCAGGAAAGGAAGACCAAGAGTCACCTCTGCTTCTGAGGATAAGTTTATCTGAGTCACCAGCCTCAGAAATCGCAGGTTAACAGCAGCTCACATTAGAGACCAGGTCAATGCCACACAGAGTTCTAGCAGCAGACACATCTCTACAACAACTGTTAAGAGGAGACTTTGTGCAGCAGGCCTTCATGGTAAAATAGCTGCTAGGAAACCACTGCTAAGGACAGGCAACAAGCAGAAGAGACTTGTTTGGGCTAAAGAACACAAGGAATGGACATTAGACCAGTGGAAATCTGTGCTTTGGTCTGATGAGTCCAAATTTGAGATCTTTGGTTCCAACCACCATGTCTTTGTGCGGCACAGAAAAGGTGAACGGATGGACTCTACATGCCTGGTTACCACCATGAAGCAGGGAGGAGGAGGTGTGATGGTGTGGGAGTGATTTCCTGGTGACACTGTTGGGTATTTATTCAAAATTGAATGCATACTGAACCAGCATGGCTACCACAGCATCTTGCAGTGGCATGCTATTCCATCCGATTTGCGTTTAGTTGGACCATCATTTATTTTTCAACAGGACAATGACCCCAAACACACCTCCAGGCTGTGTAAGGGCTATTTGACCAAGAATGAGAGTGATAGGGTGCTACGCCAGATGACCTGGCCTCCACAGTCACTAGATCTGAACCCAATCGAGATGGTTTGGGGTGAGCTGGACCGCAGAGTGAAGGCAAAAGGGCCAACAAGTGCTAAGCATCTCTGGGAACTCCTTCAAGATTGTTGGAAGACCATTTCCGGTGACTACCTCTTGAAGCTCATCAAGAGCATGTCAAGAGTGTGCAAAGCAGTCATCAAAGCAAAAGGTGGCTTCTTTGAAGAACCTAGAATATAAGACATATTTTCAGTTGTTTCACACTTTTTTGTTAAGTATATAATTCCACATGTGTTAATTCATAGTTTTGATGCCTTCAGTGTGAATATACAATTTTCATAGTCATGAAAATACAGAAAAATCTTTAAATGAGAAGGTGTGTCCAAACTTTTGGTCTGTACTGTATATATATATATACACTGCTCAAAAAAATAAAGGAAACACTTAAACAACAGAATATAACTCCAAGTAAATCAAACTTCTCTGAAATCAAACTGTCCACTTAGGAAGCAACACTGATTGACAATCAATTTCACATGCTGTTGTGCAAATGGAATAGACAATAGATGGAAATTATTGGCAATTATCAAGACACACTCAATAAAGGAGTGGTTCTGCAGGTGGGGACCACAGACCACATCTCAGTACCAATGCTTTCTGGCTGATGTTTTGGTCACTTTTGAATGTTGGTTGTGCTTTCACACTCGTGGTAGCATGAGACGGACTCTACAATCCACAGAAGTTGCTCAGGTATTGCAGCTCACCAGGATGGCACATCAATGCGAGCTATGGCAAGAAGGTTTGCTGTGTCTGTCAGCGCTACCAGGAGACAGGCCAGGAGACGTGGAGGGGGCCGTAGGAGGGCAACAACCCAGCAGCAGGACCGCTACCTCCGCCTTCTGTGCAAGGAGGAACAGAAGGAGCACTGCCAGAGCCCTGCAAAATGACCTCCAGCAGGCCACAAATGTGCATGTGTCTGCACAAACGGTTAGAAACCGACTCCATGAGGGTGGTATGAGGGCCCGACGTCCACAGATGGGGATTGTGCTCACAGCTCAACACCATGCAGGACGCTTGGCATTTGCCACAGAACACCAGGATTGGCAAAGTCAACACTGGCGCCCTGTGCTCTTCACAGATGAAAGCAGGTTTACACTGAGCACTGAGCACATGTGACAGACGTGACAGAGTCTGGAGACGCCGTGGAGAGTGATCTGCTGCCTGCAACATCCTTCAGCATGACCGGTTTGGCAGTGGGTCAGTAATGGTGTGGGGTGGCATTTCTTTGGAGGGCCGCACAGCCCTCCATGTGCTCGCCAGAGGTAGCCTGACTGCCATTAGGTACTGAGATGAGATCCTCAGACCCCTTGTGAGACAATATGCTGGTGCGGTTGGCCCTGGGTTCCTCCTAATGCAGGACAATGCCAGACCTCATGTGGCTGGAGTGTGTCAGCAGTTCCTACAAGGCATTGAAGCTATGGACTGGCCCGCTCGTTCCCCAGACCTGACTCCGATTGAGCACATCTGGGACATCATGTCTCGCTCCATCCACCAACGTCACGTTGCACAACAGACTGTCCAGGAGTTGGCGGATGCTTTAGTCCAGGGCTGGGAGGAGAACCCACAGGAGACCATCCGCAACCTCATCAGGAGCATGCCCAGGCGTTGTAGGGAGGTCATACAGGCACGTGGAGGCCACACACAATACTGAGCCTCAATTTGACTTGTTTTAAGGACATTACATTAAAGTTGGATCAGCCTGTAGTGTGTTTTTCCATTTTAATTTTGGGGGTGACTCCAAATCCAGGCCTCCATTGGTTAATAAATTTGATTTCCATTGATGATTTTTGTGTGATTTTGTTGTCAGCACATTCAACTTTGTACAGAACAAAGCATTCAATGAGAATATTTCATTCAATCAGATCTAGGATGTGTTATTTGAGTGTTCCCTTTATTTTTTTCAGCAGTGTATATTCCATGCATTGGAATCGGAGGTGTATATGCCATACGCTCAGTGCGAGTTCCATAAAAACCGGCCTAGCAGTGAAAGCAGTCACGGTCTCACCCATCACTCGTCAGTCAATTGCGTAAATGTCCTGACGATTAGAGGCAGCGGAGTTGCGTTCCCTTGACAAACTGGTGGCAATGGTGGGATCTGTGGGATCTTTCCGGGTGTCATCCGTGATAAGGTCCATAAAGACATGGATGGGGAGTTTGATGTGAAAGAACTTGACCGGCCGCACAGAGCCCTAACCACATTCCCATTGAACAATTTAGGGATGAACTAGAACGGAGATTGTGAGCTCGGCCCTCTCCTCCAACTTCAGCATCTAACCTCACAATTGTTCTTCTGGATGAATAGGAAAAAATTCCCACAGACTACTCCAAAATGTTGTGGAAATCCTGCCCAGAAGAGTGGAGGCTGGTATAGCTCCTTATTAGTGCCTATAGATTTACAATGACTTAAAGGCTTGTATAGGAGCCCCAATACATTTGTCCATATAGTGTACTTATTTTTCACTCCGAAAAACACTTTTCTTTGACTTGGATACATATCCTTTACCTATTAACATGTATCTATTTTGAAAAATGTGAATTTACAGATAAGCTAGAGGGAACTTAAGGACAAAAAGTGATATTATCTAGAAAATATTATTAAAGGTGACAGATCGGCTTCATTGTTTGTTCCATTAGAATCCACTTTTACGGTGACCTCCCGACACTCCATAGAGAGAACCCTTATTTACGCATGCCTTGTAGGCTGCATGTGTCACATTTACCTGATGTATGTTGCACTTTCAGCAGAGAAAATTATATATATATGTGACTCCAGCAAAACATTCCAAGCAATAAAAAAGGAAAATGTCTCAACAATTGGTATTTATATTTTCACTATGAAATAAGGAATAAAAACAACTCAGAGAGAAACAATTTATCTTTTTTAATCAAGAGTCTTCCAATTTTGCCATATTTTTTTTTTTTCGATTAGGCTAGGACTACATGCCAGGCCGCATGCAGGGTTGCCAACCAGCCAGAAATTCTGTAACAGTCCGTAAAAATAGGGTGCTGTTTTGCCCTGTCTGTAGAAATTTTTTAAGGCATCTGTGAATTTTTTTGAAGCTGAAAAAACTTATACTGATTATCTTCACTGTTATTATAATCATTTTACAGTTTAAAGTGAATGCAGATGATGTCTTCATATCAGAATTATGGGCTGTAGACATGAATTACTTATAATCATAATGATTTGTTGTGATTTTCCGACGTGTCTGTAAAAAATATTGTCTGTCCGTGATTTTTTGATAAGCCGTCGAGAAAAAATTAAAAAGTCAAGTTGGTAACATTGGCCGCATGTACTCAGACTCAATATAGCACAATCTTGATGTGACGTGGCTGCACATCTTTTTTTCTCCATTTCTTTTACGATGAGGCATTGGTAAGTCATGCAACAGAAAAGGCATTTCATTAAGGGATGTGACTGTTGTATTGCACCCTCTTTTAATTTCTGTACATTAGTAGTTAGGCTCTCTACGGTGTGATGTCAGAGCTGCTCTGTGTGCTCTGAACCAATCAAATGTCTTCTGCCTCCTGCTTTTTCCTTTTCAAGCTGTTACACTAAGAAACTGCAGCTACATCCCCCTCCTTCCTCTTTTTTTCATTAACAGTTTAAAATAGAAATTAAAAAGTCTCTAAACATTTGGGCTAGATGTTATTTTCGCCTAGTAAGATATATTCCACAAATTTTGTAAGCTTCATCATCATTTTGTTTCTTTTTTTTTGTCCTATATGTAGGCCCATCATATCATAGTATATCTTTATAGGTGTCAGAGTTACATTTTTCAATTACAGAGCTCTAAATTATACTTCCTCCTGTACAACCTTACAATTAAAAGACAAAATTCTGGTAGTAATAAACTGACAGGCAATCTATTAGGCTTTGTGTTTGACGAGTTGTAACAGGTATATAAGCATGGCAGATGTTATGATCTGCAACATGTACTAAGGAAAGAAAGGGGAAAACTGTCCCTACAGTAAGACTAAGCTGAATCCCTACGATGTAGCGGGCTGCCTGTTCCTTAGTCCTCGGCTAGTCTGAACGAAGACCTATAGCATGAGGGGAGGGGTCCCTAAAAGAACTAAGGACTGGGACAAAAATGGGACACCTCCTAAACAGAGAAGTTGTTGCAGAACACAAAAAGACAAACTGACAAAAAGGTACTAGAGGTCCCAGAAGGACCAAGCGAACTGACAGAGATAGGCACCGAAGCACCTGGCTAGAGAAACAGTCAAACAACAATGAAGTCCAGCACAGCCAAAAGGGCGGAGCTGGAATATAAAGGCAGATGGTCAAGTGACCGCAAAACACAGGAAGAAAAAAACAAACAGGAGGGTTCTAACAGTACCCCCTCTTTTATGAGGATCCTCCAGGCCCAGGCCTATCCGGAAACCTCTTGTGGAAAACTCAAACAAGCCTAGGAGCAGAGACATCATCCGTCCTTACCCAGAAGTTATCTTCGGGACCGAAACCCTTCCAGGAGACAAGATACTGTAATCTCCCTCTATGCCATCTAGAATTCAAGATACGAGAAATTTCATATTCGCCGTCTTCCACCACAGGAGGAACTGTGACAGTGACATCCCTATCTGATACCTCAGCCTTTTTCAACAAGGAAACATGAAACACAGGATTAATCTTCCAGGAAGTAGGGACATCCAACCTAACCGCAGACGGGTTAACAACCTGAAGCACTTTAAATGGACCCACAAACTTAGGACCCAGTTTTTTAGAGGGAATCCTCAACCGCAGGTTCTTTGAGGACAACCAAACCATGTCACCCACAGTAAACAAAACCTCCTTACATTTCCTGTCAAAATATCTCTTGGATTTCTTGTTAGCCTCTTGAAGGCTGCAATGTACATTAGTCCAAACTCTCTCCAAATCACCGGAAAAATTCTCCTCTTTCGGCACCGCGGACCCCAATTTGGAGAACAAACCAAAAGACGGATGTCTCCCAGTACAACAAAAAAAAGGAGAACACCCAGCAGAGGAGGATGTATGATTGTAAAGAGCAAATTCTGCGAGAGGCAGAAACTCAGACCACACCTCTTGATTGTCCGCCACAAACCAACGCAAAAACTGTTCTACATCCTGGTTCTTTCTTTCAGTCTGTCCATTAGACTCAGGATGATACCCAGACGAAAATGACAAATGGACTCCCAACCTGTCACAAAAAGCACGCCAAAAGCGAGCCACAAACTGAGGTGCTCTATCAGAAACAATATCCGTGGGAACGCCATGAAGCTTGACAATCTCCTTAACAAACGCCTTAATGAGTGTCTTGGCGCAGGGCAACTTAATGAATGGAACCAAATGACACATCTTACTAAAACGGTCCACGACCACCCAGATGACAGTAAAACCCTCGGACACATGAAGATCAGTAATAAAATCCATTGTGAGATGCGTCCAAGGCGCACTAGGAACCTCCAGAGGGCAAAGCAACCCCGCAGCAGGAGTATGTGAAGCCTTTGACCTAGCACACACCGTATATTGACGCACCCACTTGATGACTTCTTTCTGCCATCCAAGCCACCAAAAACTGCGACTGATAAGTCTCTTAGTCTCCGAAATTCCTGGATGACCTGCCAATCGAGACTCATGACACTCCACAAACAAATCTCTCCTAAAGGTTCTAGGCACGAACAACCTCCCATGGGGAGTGTTAGATGGAGCATCATCTTGAGCTTTCAGAATCCCATTCTCCAAAACGGAGTCCAATGCCGCCACCACAACTCCGTTCTGTAAAATGCTCTCCTCCTCCTCGGCACCGACCGTAGGGGAGAAGCTGCTAGATAAAACATCGGCTTTAACATTCTTAGTACTAGGGATATAGGTGACAGAAAAATGAAACCGAGAAAAAAAAAGTGCCCACCTAGCTTGACGGGTATTCAAGCGCTTGGCAGCATCCAGATAGATCAAATTCTTATGATCTGTGAAAACCTGAATAGGAAATCTAGCACCTTCCAAAAAATGACGCCAATGTTCAAACGCGAGTTTAATAGCCAGCAACTCCCGATTTCCAGCATCATAATTCAGTTCGGTTTCCGAAAAATTTTTCGAAAAGAAGGCACAAGGATGTACTCCATCCCTGTTCTCCTGAGACAAAACTGCTCCGACCCCCACCGATGAAGCATCGACCTTGACCAAAAAAGGCTTGGTCTCATCAGGCTGCATAAGGATAGGGGCAGAACTGAACCTCTCTTTGAGATACTTAAACGCTTCAATGGCCTCAGTAGTCCACTGGGCCGTATTCGCACCTTTCCTGCTGAGATCGGTTAGAGGCTTAACAATTACAGAAAAATTCTTAATGAATTTCCTGTAATAATTGGCAAAACCCCAAAATCTCTGTATAGATTTCAAACCAATAGGCCTAGGCTATTCCTGCACAGCCTGAACCTTCACCGGGTCCATCTCAAAACCCTCGCTGGAGATAATGTAGCCCAAAAAACTAATTTTCTGCACAGCGAACTCACATTTCTCCAGCTTAGCAAAGAGTGAATTATCACTCAATAACTGCAAAACTTCACGTACGCTCTACCAATGGGACCCTAGATCTGGCGAATAAATCAAAATGTCATCCAAATACACAACCACATTCTTACCAATCAAAGGTCTCAGGATGTCATTAATAAGGTTCTGAAAAAATGCAGGTGCATTGGTAAGACCAAAAGGCATCACCAGATTCTCAAAATGACCTACCGGAGTATTAAAAGCAGTTTTCCATTCATCACCCTCCTTCACTCGTAACAAATTGTATGCCCCCCGGAGATCAATTTTAGAGAACCCAGTGGCCCCCACTAACTGGTTAAACAAGTCAGGAATTAACAGCAATGGGTAGGAATTGCGTACAGTAATCTTATTAATTTCACGAAAATCCAGACTTGGACATAAACCCCCGTCCTTTTTTTTAACAAAGAAAAATCCAACGGCCACAGGCGACTTAGAAGGTCTAATGTGACCAGCAGCCAGGCTAGTCTCTATGTACTCCTCCAAGGCCTTTCTTTCAGGGATAGTCAGATTAAACAAGCGACTCTTCGGAAGAGTAGCTCCCGGAACAAACTCAATGGCGCAATCATAATCTCTATGAGGATTACCTCCTCCTTGCGACTCCTCCTCCGAAAAAACCCTCCAAAAATCTTGAATAGGTACCGGTAATTCCCCTTTTTCCACAGCCGCAATGTGACCATTACAACATTTATCATAGCACTTCGGACTCACCTTGTGAGTAATGCATTTCAAGGGAGTGTTATCAATTGCAATCACAGAAATAGGTGATGACAAAGGTTTGGATTTCAAGTTAAGTTTTTCCAAAAACCCTTTATCAATCACATTAAGTGTTGAACCACAACCCACAAATACCTGAAATTCAATTAAATCTTCCTGCAAAGTAGTACTCCCAGAAAGAAATACTCCTGCAGAGCGTAAACAAGCAATACGGGCGTACCTGACCTCTTTTTTTTTTTCTTTACTTAAACGAAGCTCACAATACTTAATCAAATGGTCAGCTTTACCACAATAAAGACACAATCCTTCTGCGAACCTCCGGTCTCTTTCCTGAGAGCGGAGTGACATCGCCCCAAGCTCCATCAGTTCTCTGCCGTCTGAGCAGATTTTCTGGGGACTAGGACCTGGCATTACAGGAGTCTTTACCTCATTCAGCCTGGACCTCAGCCTCCTATTCACAGGAACAGCTAATTGCATGGCATCCTGCAGAGTCTCAGGTGTGAGGAATGCAATTAGCAAATCCTTAACCCTTTCACTCAGACCAGCAAGAAATAGACATTTCAGAGTAGGATCATTCCATTTGACTTCTGAAGCCCACCTTCTAAAGTGTGTGCAATAATTTTCAACATCACCTGACCCCTGATTCAAATGCCTGAGTTCTGCCTCAGCAGATTAGATTCGATCAGGATCGTCATATAATAGCCCCATAGCAGAAAAAAATTCTTCTACTGACGTTAAGCATGAATCATTAGGTTGGAGAGAAAAGGCCCACCTCTGTGGTTCATTGCGCAAAAGTGACATAATAAAACCAATGCGCTGTGATTCATTCCCAGAGGACCTTGGTCTCAAACGAAAATATAACAAACAAGCATTTTTAAAGGAAAAAAAATCTTGCTGTTTACCATAAAAAACATCAGGCAGTCCTACCTTAGGTTCCACAAAATGCGCTCCAGAACAGCTACTCACGTGTTGCTGGAGCTCGGCCACCTCCAGAGACAATCCCTGCAAGCGTTGAGCCAAATCCTGGACGGAAACCATACTGATCCCCGAATTTCTTTCATTTTAGTTTTTTGGGCTGGACTTACTGTTATGATCTGCAACATGTACTAGCGAACAGACCCGCCTTAGTCCTCGGCTAGTCTGAACGAAGACCTATAGCATAAGGGGAGGGGTCCCTAAAAGAACTAAGGACTGGAACAAAAATGGGACACCTCCTAAACAGAGAAGTTGTTGCAGAACACAAAAAGACAAACTGATAAAAAGGTACTAGAGGTCCCAGAAGGACCAAGCGAACTGACAGAGATAGTCACCGAAGCACCTGGCTAGAGAAACAGTCAAACAGCACTGAAGTCCAGCACAGCCAAAAGGGTGGAGCTGGAATATAAAGGCAGATGGTCACGTGACCGCAAAACACAAGAAGAAAAAAACAATCAGGAGGGTTCTAATAGCCGACATGGGAGCCTTTGCTAGGTCCCCGATTGCCATGGCAGTCCATTGTTGACCACCCATCTTATAAGGGCTGCCAATAGTGAGAAGACCACCTCTCCATTGTAGACATGATTCCGACCATATGCAATAGTTATTAATGAGTATTAAAGGGTCAGGGTGCTGCAAGTCCATGAATAATATTTAGCCAATTTTTGTTTCTTAAAGTGATATGATAGGTTATGTGGATGTTTAAAAGGAACTTGGTTAAATTTAAAACCTTGGCACAATGGAGAAAATTAACTTTAAAAACAGCTGAGTGCCTTTCCGCCTAGGAGATCCAAGCTTTGATTGATGTCCCGCTTGACACGGGAATTCACATACTGTCAATCAAAGCTGAGTTTGCATGCAAGGGGCGAAACTGGTCCCCACTGCAGTACCGCCTAGATGTATTCAGGGAGCACAGCTGTTTTCAAAGATATTTTTTTTTCTCTGGTTTAGGTAACTAAAAAGCATTGAAAGTTTCACTTTAACACCCTCAGGAATGTCCATGAGGTGGATATTGCACAGTATTATCATGTTCATCTCAGTGCCATTATTAGACAAGTCTTTCAAAGATCTTTTCCTAGAAATAATTTCCTAATATTTTCCATGTCTCTCCCTCTTAAGAGAGCTATTTCTTACTTAGGGTCAAGATTTGTAATGTAAAACATCTTACTAATGTTTACGAATGGGCCATTAAAGGTATCTGAAAAATCCTACTAGCCTGAGAATTAATGCTCCACTGAAGTTGTGTTTATATTACTTGTAGAGCTGCATATGGGACTTTTTTCTTGTAGTAAAAAAACAACTATATCTGCATTTAGGTGCAACAGAGGTTTCAATAAACCATATCTTGATTTAATCCTGCAAATTTTTCTTCGTTGTTTTTTTTTCCTTCCCTTATTTCAGGAGCTGCAAGTTTTTTTATATATTTTCATCGACATAGCCACATGGGGGCTTGTTTTATGCTGGAATAGTGTGACATTTTGGAATAGCACAATTTGTTTTACCATATAATCTACTGAAAAGCAGGACATAGTGAAAAAAAAAAAAGGAATTCCATCTTTGTTTTTTTGGGCTTTGTATTTATGGTTTTCATTTTGCAGTATGAATAACATGGCAACCTGATTCTCCAAGTAAATATGATTTTGAGAATACCAGACTGATAAATTTTTATTTTTTTTTAGTGGTTAAATTTTTTTTTAGAACCCACTAAAAAAAATTGTTTTGGCCATCAATTTCTGAAACGCTTAACTTTTTTATTTTGCTGGATCTGTATGAGGACTTGTTTTTGCATGCTAGGCTGTAGTTTTTATTGATTACATTTTGGGGTGCTTGTAACATTTTGATCGCTTTTTATTGCATATTTTTCAGAAAGTGTGGCAACCGAAAAACAGAAATTTGGGATTTTCATTTATTCTTCTTTTCAACACAAGTTACAGTTTAAGTTTTTTTTACATTTTGACCCCATTTTGCTCACATAACACTGCCAAATATGTTTATTTTTCACATTTTTTAAATTCTTTATTTTTGAATGGGGAGAAGGGAGTAATTTAAACTTTTAGATACTTTTTATCATTTTTAGATTTTTTTTAAACTTTTTTATTTTTTAATTTTTACTTTGTGTTTTAGTCTCCTTAGGGAATTTGTACCTGCAATAATTTAATCACTTATACTATATAGTGTAATACTATGGTTTTGCAATATATAGCATAAACGATGTGCTCCTATGAAGCTCGGGCTGGGATTCATAGGTGAACTAAGATGGTAGCCGTGGAGGCTTTCAGCAGACCCCTGACTGCCATGGCAGCCCATTGGTAGGTGATAATTTTCTAATAGGTGGGGGTACAACTGTTGATCAGCAGATCAGGGAACTTTTATCCCAGTTACAAATGGAGCAACAGATTGGACGCTTGATCCCCTCTCTATACATTCTCTGTAGAACTCCCGGACAACCCCTTTAAAGGTCAAATATAGGGTGTTTTTAAAATCAGAAAACTGCAAAGCAATGAGAGAGCTATCTTTTTAATGTAATAAATGCCGGGCACGACATATTTGTCGCTAAAAAAGCAAATATGTAACAAATTGGAATAATTGCAAATTACACTTGGGAACATCAAGCATGAAACAATGTCCTTTGACTCACTTCCATCCAAAATTGGGAGTTTTCTGCTCAAACTACATTTTTGTTGCATATAGGTAATTGGTTAAAAAAAAAAAAAACATCTGAAGTGTCCATAATAGGAAATTAAAAATGATTTATTTATTACAATCTTAATTAAAAAAGATCCAGCGGCCGTTATGATTAAGAGCCCGTGTTGCGCTCGAACAATGTAAGCATTTTTTTAATTGTCACTTGTGAATTTTTTTTAAAGAAGAATGGAATAAATAATCATTTTTAATTCCCTATGCTGCACACTTCGGATGTGTTTTTGAACATAAAGTGTGCGCTACTTTTTGGAAAACTCCTCTGGGATTAAAAGGCTCACTATAAGGACTCGTGCAGACGACAGTATTTTTGGTCCGAGTGCGATCCGATAAAACATCGGATCCCACTTAGGCCAATGTTATTCTATGAGGTTGTGCACAAGTCTGATATTTTCCTTGGACAGAGGCGGTCCGAGGAAAAAAATCACTGCATGCCCAAGTTTGATCTTATATTAGGATCGCACTTTGCTATGCAAGTCAATGAGTGAGAGGGAAACATCGGACTGCACTCTGATGACATCTGAGTGCAGTCTGATTTCTGCATGTTCACACAATGGAGAAGATGGAGACATTTTTTCTCCATCTTCTCCTCATTCGAGAGAATTGGATCGCACTATGATCACACTATGATCAGAGTATCATCTGCATAATTGGCCCAATTCTCTTGGATGAGAGAATCTACATCCATCTGTACCTGCCCTAACTTTAAATGAGGGCTGCAGTTTCCAAAATGTAGTGATTTCTTGGGTGTTTTCATTGCATTTGTACCTCATAGCAATTGTCAATGCAAAAACCATTCCAGTAAGGCTCCAATATCCAAAAGACCCTTTTTTCCTTTAGAGCCCTAACATGTACCCAAGCAGCAGTTTACGACCACATATGTAGTATTACAGTTTGTATGAAAAAAATTGCTAAACAAATTATCGGGTGCTTTTATTTTTATTATCTAGTGTGAGAATTTAACATTTTGAGCTAAAAGTGTATATTATTGGAAAAATATTTTTTTTTTATTTTCACATTCCAATGTTAAAGAATTCTAGAAAATTGCAAACTGCTCTCAAAATTCCTAGAAAAATTCCTTGCGGGTGGTATTTTACCAAAATGGGTTCACATCTCAGGCGTTCAAGGCTCTCTACATGGCTGAATGGCCGCTCCTCTGTAATCTGCATTGGAGACTAAGCTGATACTCTTAATTGGCAACGATAACACTTTTTGTTGCTCACATTGAAGGCGTTTTATATTTTTGTAGAGTTTTTAGATTCTATTTTTTTTTTACAAAAAATACCTAACAAGGTTTATCCTTACCATTAAATTGACAAAAAAAAATTCTTGATCATTGTCTTCGGCCATCCAATAATTGTGTCCAGGATGCACAGAAATGTGTCTGTTTTTACTTACTCATTCTTGGTCTAACTTTCCCAGATCTGTCTGCTTCTTTTTAGGGTGAGATTCGTGAAAGTTCCCACACTTTTGCAGTATGTGCCCTGGAGCCATTATTTACACGACAGCATTCACATGAACCATGTGACATTCACAAACACTTGTCAGATTGTCAGCTTCACCCTAAACCCGCAGCAATTTAATGTGAGATTTGTTTGGCTGGCTAGACTAAAAATACACTGTGAAGAAATGAAAGCTTCGTTCTTGGTAACTGTAAGAATAAAGCCCGGCGATGGACAATGAGCCCTCCTTAGACGCAGGAAGCTAGATTATAAGAAATGTGAGAGTCTTTGAAGAAGGAACTTTGCTAGAAGCAATTTCTTACAACCAGATCATGCTGGTCTCGATATCAGCATGGGAATATTTAAGAAACAATCTGGATACAGAGGACACGTGGAACCAGGATTACATCATCTGCCCAGGTCCTATGCTTCCCCTCTGAAGAAGGGGTGGCCCACCGGATAGGTCGTCACTCCATTCAACCTCTTGGACCCACATCAATACTTGGCATGAAGGGGCAGTTTCTACTCATTGGGAAAATCAGAAAAAGAGCAGCAATTCTTAAGTAGAGTTGACAAATGCCCCTTTATTCTAAGGGGTTAGAAAGGGTCTCAGGGGCTTAAACCCCACCGATCAGGAAGTAATGATAAAACAGATGATTTTTTTTCACTTTTCATCTCGTTATTCCAAAAGCAATAACTTTGTCATTGACAAGGCTGAATTATGACTTATTTTTTTCAGGACGAGTCAAAGTTCTCATTTGAGACACATTTAAACTCCAATACCCAAATGTCACTTTGTTTCTTTGGAGGCCTGCCATGTGCCCAAATAGCAATTTATGGCCACACATGGAGAATTGGAGTACAAATGGAGACTAATTGTTGGGTTCTTTAACTTATGTTGCCTTATTGTCTAATTTTTATAATTTTTTTTCTCACACTTTCACTCCCAGCACAACTCATGCCTATCACAGACTGCTCTAGCCAGCTTTTCTCCTTCAGGCTTGGTATCACTACAGTGTACAGGCAGTGTTACTCCTCTTCCTGGGCCTTTCCCCGCTACCTTCCACAGGAGACACTACCTGCACCCTAGTAGGGAGAGTGAACACTGCAAAGGCAAACTCTGCTATTCTTAGCACCAAGCCAATGTTTTCCCCCTGTCCCTTGAACATTGCGACTCATAATCATAGTCTGCATGCTCCCAGAGTCCACTACAGCTCCTACACATTATCACTAACAACTTTAATGGAGACATCCTTACATCACCAGAAGTCAATCACTTTCTCCTGTTTTCAGGGGTGTAGGTCAAAAGTTTGGACACACTGCTACTCTGATGACAGCATTACACCCCCTTGGAATTTTGTCAAGAAACTTCATTAGATAGTCACTTAGAATGGCTTTCAATGAACAGGTATGCCTGTCAAGAGTTCATTTGTAGAATCACCAATGCTGAGCCCTCTTTACACAACTGTTCTAAGCCAGAATATGGCAAGAATCACTCAACTAAGTGAAGAGAAATGACAATCCATATTGTATCCTCAACGGTAGTCATGAAAACCTTCAATCGCTATGATGAAATTAGCTCTCATAAGGACCTCCCCAGGAAAAGAAGACCAGGAATGACCTCTGCTGAAGAGGATAAGTTCATCAAAGTTACCAGCCTCAGGAACTGCAAATTGACAGCATGTCAGATAACCTTTATGGTCAAATTGCTGCAAAGAAGACCACAAACAACAAGAAGAGACTTGTTTGGGCCAAGCAACGCAAAAACTGGACATTAAGTCAGTGGGAATCTGTACTGTGGTCTAATGAGTCAAAATTTGAGATTTTTGGTCCTAACCACCATATATTTGTGAGACGCAGAAAAGGTGAGCCGATGGTTTCTACATGTGTATTGCCCACAGTTACGCATGGAGGGAGAGAAGTGAGGGTGTGGGGGTTCTTTGTTGGTGACACTGTTGGTGATTTATTCTAAATTCAAGGCACATTTAACTAGCATAACTACCACAGCATTCGGTAATGTCATGCCATCCCATCTGGTTTATTCCTATTGGGACCATTATTTGTGTTGCAACCCAAGAGTAACCCAAAACATCTCTAGGTTAAGTAAGGGCTATGTGACCAAGTAGGAAAGGGATGGAGCTATCCGTCAGATGTAATGGCCTCCACAATCACCCAACCTCAACCCAATGGCGATGGTTTGGGATGAGTTGGACCCAGAGTGAAGACAAAGCAGCAAACAATTGCTTAGTACCTTTAGGAAGTCCTTCAAGACTATGAAAATGCCAAGGTTATGGAAAGCTGTCATCAGAATAAAAGGGGGATACTTTGAGGAATCTAAGTTTTAACACATATTCTGGTTTGTTTCACATGTGTTCTTTACTCCTTGCCTCCATATGTGTTCAGAGTTATTCTGCTTTCAGTCTGAATCTACAATGTTCACATAATAGGAACAAGCTAAACTACTGCATGAACAGGTATGTCCAAACTTTTAACCGGTACTGTATATGAGAAGATATTGCTGTTGCATCTGTGAATTAGGACCTGTGGTGGTCCCAAGGTTCCCTTGTAGCACTAGAGAATTTTGTGTGAACATAGGTGCCGAATTACAGACGTTGAATTGAGACCCAGGTCACTCCGCCTTTTCGTTCACAACAATAATGTATATGACCAATATTTGGCTTGTAGGCAGGGTCCATAAACTGTTATAGTCTAAAGTGCACATTATTATGAATACTGTGTACAACACAACATACTAGACATTTATGCTCATGTGACCCTTCGCCGCAACCTTAGACAAATATTCACTGAATAACTGAATCTTCTAGGAAATCCTGCCAAGAAAAGGTGCTATTTAAGAAGCGAGTCCCAGGATGTGATCACCATTAACTTTGTATTTGCTTTAAACATCAGATAATCAGAAAGTAATGTTTGGAATCTGTAATAAAAATATTTATTTAATTTCCACTGAATTTGATTGAAAGATTAAGATAAAAAAAAATCATGTGAATATTCTTCAGATTTTTTTAACTGTATACATTTGGTATCAGCATAATCTGAATTATCTGGTAGGTTTTACTGCACAACAAACACTGTAAAATGAGAATGATGATTTCTAGGAAGCGTAAAAATCATTTCACCCAACGAGTAAGCGTTTTGCTCATTCATCGGGTGATCAGCATGCTATTTGAATGGCCGATGATCAGCAGGAAACAAGCATTCCTAGTTGCTCTCTAATCAGCCAGGGTAAATGCTTTCTGGTTTGGCGATCTCTTTGCTCTTTTTGTCAGAGGTACCCTTCAATAACAGTATTAAACGTTTCTGCTCTGACTTATGGTGACAATTTTTTCCACACACTGGTGTTACTTTCTCTTGCAGTTGGGCAGGTTTCTTTCACTTGGGACAGACTAAATTTATAGTATTATTCAGGCTGGAGCATCCTGCTTTGCTCCTCCATAGCCTTGCCTACAAAACTGGAGAAGCACACCATACTTAACAAGCGCTACTCACCCCCACTACTAGCTAGCTATTATGCAGACACTGTCATGCCAAGCTGCATGTGTATGTCCAACCACTACTAACAGGGAATTGTATACCATATACTGTAAATAATAAAGTTATGTTTATTCCTTGTCTAGTTTAAAGTGGGTACCTTACAAGTATTGTATGGAGGAATGAATTACTGGATTGCTGTGAATTCCTCCTGTATTTCCAGTCCCCTTGTCTATACCAGATCTAGCCTGTGTGCAGCCAAAACAGCCCACCTTTTGCAGAAACTCCCTCCTGTTAACAGAGCTCAGATCAAACATCAAAGTAATCCTTTAGAGACCTCAAATCAAACATACAAATACTGTTGAGACCCCTTCTCTCTATGAGTTATAGTGGCACTTTTTATGGTGGATCTGGCTCACCCATAAATAAGGCTAGTTTGATATCATAACGGGCCCATAATGGGCTGGGCTAATAACACATTGGCCATACGGTTATGTCTACCATGCTTTTGTGTCCACCTAAAAATGTCATGCCTCACCAGACGGAGGACAAACTGATTCCATCTATCTCATTATTGTGAATAGTTCTGTTGGGTGTTTTGTATGAATCCCGTTTTTTAGGTCTGTAGATGGAAACACCCAGTGGAGTCATCATGACTACGTGGCTGAAACTTGATGTGAACACTGCCTTTAATGGACAACCATTTAGTTGACAAGTTGGCAGTGTAAGGATTCATTTTGATGTCAGTTTTCTTTCATGTACGGGAAAAACAGTCCTAGTTTCATCAGTGATTTTGTTCAGAGTTTCATTAGATTTTCTCGGATGGAAAAAAAATGTTTGTTCACCTTCTCCTATATTGCAATCCGTGAAAAACAGAACTTAGATGGCATCCGAGTACTGACCAATTTTTTCACTCATATTATATGGACCCATAGACTTGCATTGTCAATTTTGTTCCAACACTCAGATCATTATCGACATGCCTCCATGAATTGGCGTGGACCATTCTCCATGAGAAAAATGGACATCTGAATGAGCCCTTACTCACACCACTCACCACAGCTGATCCTTAAGGTTAGGGACTCTGGACTTGTTGTGAGACGCATCCTTTAAATATACACTCCCTGACAGAAGTTATGTCGCTTATCCATGTTATATAAATAAAAGCTTATAACCTGACGTTAAATTCATCCATTGTTTTTATAAATTACTCTTTTGAAAGCTGAAACCCTCCCAAATTTGGTTTAGGTAAAGAAAATAAATTGGCATCAATGCTGAAATATTGATCATTTAATGAACACAGAATGGTCCGATTTTGGCAAGACAAAAGTTTTGTCGCCCACAGAAAGTAATGCGATATTCAAACAAATAATTATCTTAAAATACAAATATATGTGGCATAACATTGGTGAATGGAGTTGTGGTGCTATTAGAATCATATTTAATATTTTGTGTGACTTCCATGAGCTTGAAGGACTCCATCCATGCGGTTCAACAATGATTCATACAATTTATTAATGAAGTCATCAGGAATAGCAAAGAATACAGTCTTACATGCCTCCCAGAGGTCATCTAGATTCTTTGGCTTTGTCTTCCAAGCCTCCTCTTTCATCCTTCCCCAAACCTGCTCAATGATGTTCATGTCTGGTGACTGGGCTGGCCAGTCCTTGAGCACCTTGATCTTTTTTGCCTGGAGAAACTTTGTTGTAGAGATGGATGTATGAGATAGAGCACCATCCTGCTACAGAATGTGACCCCTTTTATGATTTGGAATGTAAGAGGTAGCTAATACTTCTTGATATTTTAGGCTATTGATATTGCCTTTCACCTTGCAAATATTTCGCACACCCCATACTGAATGTAACCCCAGACCATGATCTTTCCACCACCAAATGTAACTGTTTTCTGGGTGTATTTTGGATCCATATGGGCTCCAGTTAGGTCTCCTGCAGTATTTGTGGCGGCTGTGGTGTGATTCTACTGAAGATTCATCGGAGAAATCCACCTTCTGCCACTTTTCCGCGTCCATCTGTTTAGCAGGCTGTGGGACTTTGCAAATGCCACACGGTTTTTTTATTTGCCTTTTGTTTAGTGCTGGCTTCTGGGCACTGATTCGACCATGGAGGCCATTTCAAGACAGAATCCTACAAACTGTTCTAGTTGACACAGGGACTTGAGGTGACCAGGCCTGTTGGAGCTCTGCTGCAGTGGAAGAGGGGCTTGCTTGGGATTTTCTAACCAACAAACATTCCTCCTGAGCAGTTGTCTTGCAGGGTCTGCCGGACCTGGGCTTGTCAAACACATCTCCAGTCTCTTCAAATCTTTTTTTAATTCTTTGTACTTGGCGCTGAGACACATTAAAGATGCCAGCCACCTCTGCAGTGGATCTGGTCTTCAGCCTCTTGATAATGAAGGCTTTGGTCGCAGGGTGGATGTTTGGCTTGTTGTCAGAGCTCAAGTTGCAGTTCAAGTGAAGGTTTGGGGTGCTGGGTTTCTTTTTATACACACCCACTAATTAACCAATCATTTGAGCACTGGTGACAAAACTTTGGTCTTGCCAAAATCTGACCATTCTGCGTTCATTAAATGATCAATATTTCAGCATTGATGCCAATTTATTTTCTTTACCTAAAACAAATTTTTCAGCTTTGAAAAGAGTAATTTATAAAACCAATGGATGAATTTAACGTCCGGTTATAAGCTTTTATTTACATAACATGGATAAGCGACATAACTTCTGTCAGGGAGTGTACAAGACCACCACACTGTCCATTATTATTATTATTTATTATTATAGCGTCATTTATTCCATGGTGCTTTACGTGTGAAAAAGGGGTATACAAAGCAAAAACAATTACAATAATCTTGAACAAAACGTGACGGCGACTGGTACAGGAGGAGATAGGACCCTGCCCGCGAGGGCTCACAGTCTATATTATGAGAATCATCAGCACGTTCTTCTTCGGTCTCTAGCAGGACCACCTCAGGGCTTGTTTCCTTCAATAAGATGTAGCTGATTCATCTTTTCTTGCTTTTCTGTGTATTCTTTTACTCATAAAATCTGGAAAACAAAGCCTGCTTTTGCACCACAGGTATTTATTGCTATTTTTTAATCTGCCTTTTTAATTACTTCTTTCTTTGTTGGCAACAAAATTTATTGTCTGGGGAAGACATCAGCATTTTGTCAAAACAGCTAAAAATTAGACAGTTCCTCTTTTCTTATTCTGCAAGGTCAATCACATATTCATTCTGTGCTCTGAATTCTCTGAGAAACTTTTAGTAGGAAGAAAATAAAGTGAAATGAGAAGAAAGTGAATTTAGATGAACAAAGAAAACAGGAGATGAATGTTCATATCACATAATCTACCAGTTCTCATGGATTCCATCAATTTCTAGTGGCTACACATTGCATAAAAAAACATGGTACAATTTAAGGAAAAACTCACTTCTCCTGACATGTATGTTTCAGCCCTCATTCATACCTCCAACTTTCACGTACGTGATCTCTCAGCATTTTTCACGGATAGAACTTGTAGCGATAATAATTAATGGGGCTGCTCACGTGTCCATGGAAAAATGCGATGTGGGAAAAGTACCAGATGGTGGGAGCAAAATGGGTTAGATCAATAAAGAACAAGTATTGTGTAACACCACTGCCTACGTCCCTGCATGGCTTCCCATCACACACCATGCAGGGACATCGACTTACTCACCACTCGAGGCCGTTCAGTGAGTTTCTTGTCCTCTGCTTGCTGTGTGCAGTGTGCTCCTTGTCCTCTGCTTGCTGTGCATGTCTCCTGGCTGCATGCTTAGGGCGGCCGTGCGTGCACTTCCTGATTCTTAAAGAAACAGTGCACACATTCCTAATGAGTCCCCAGCCTATTGCTGGGAGGCACTTGGTACTTAAGCCACCTCCACCTGTTGCGAGGTGCCTGAGCAACATTTTCTTTCAGTGCGTGTGCGCAACTACTGAGTTGCCAGGTCCTTTCCTGTTCCTAACATCCTGGGAGCTGAATACCCAGGCCTAAACCTTGAATCTGTACCTGTATCTGATCTTTTCTGTTTCTGCCACTCTGGGGCCTGTATACCCAGGCATGAACCCTGAACCTGTACCTGTGTCTGTCCTTGTCTGAATTAGGACCTATCCCTGAACCTGTTTGTACCTAAGTCTGGATCTTTTCCTAAATTTCCTGCGTCTGAACCTGTACCTATCCTTAAAACCTGCAGAGTCTAAACCAGTACCTATCTCTAAAACCTGCAGTGTCTGAACCAGTACCTATCTCTAAAACCTGCAAGGTCTGAACCAGAATTTATCTCTAATCTGTTGTCACTGTGCAACATTAGTGATTTGCGTGTATACTTGCTACTTCATCGGAAGTACCTTGTGAGAATCTGGATCTGTTTGTCCTGTCTGATCCTTACTCAGTTTGTCCTATGTGAAGCTGCTCCGGTCTGTCCTGTGGGAACTTGCAGTTCCCTGCCTGCTGCATCTGCTTTTCCCTGCTTGTCTGCATCTGCAGTTCCCTGCCTGGTCGCTCCTGCGGTTCCCTGCCTGTCCGCTCCTGCGGACTGGAACCTTTCATGCCAGTAACCCAGTTCTCCCTGAAGTGTTCATGTCTGAAATGGGTCCTATCCGTTCCTGTATTCCAGTTGCACCTGCCGTGTGACCGAGGTTAGTCCTGGTGTAGCATCTGATCACGCCTCCCCGGGTTCTCCTCGGATCGCGAGACCGTCATTTCCCGTGCATCCGGGGTCAGTCTTGGGGAAGCACTTAGTCACGCCCCTCAAGGCTGTCCTTGGTTAGTGGCACAGTGAGACCATGAACTACGCTTGCGCCTATCAATCCGAGCGTTAGAGTAACATGTTGAACATACTTACAGGCCCGTATGTGCCACTAGACAGTGGAGGTCCAGTGCCTTGATTGGCGCGGCACAAGGATCAAGATTAATAAAAATAAATACATTTCTTTTTGATCTCCCCTCTTCTCCTCCAGACTTTATAAGAAAACTGTAGTATTTGCAGAGGAGGGGGTTGTGACCCTGCATTCATTTGTGCGTGCATCTTTAAGATGCGAATAAGAATGTACCTCTGAGCACGCCGGCACTTCTGGGATCAGAAAAGTTCCAATCAGCTCCCTAACCCGATATTCTCATGCTGCTGATGTCATGGTAGTGCAATGAGTTCACCCTATCACTCTGCAGATGTCACTGCAGAGCAGTGATATGAGCTGCGGAGAAGTTGCCGGACTCGGGAGCAGGTAAACACTCACAGAGTTAAAGATACAGGGGAGCAGCATGGTATGGCCTCAGCATGGTTAAGGGGCAGCATGGGTTGGGATCAGTATGGTTAATAGGCAGCATGGGGTGGGCTCAGTATGGATGAGGGGCAGCATGGTTTGGGTTCAGTATGTAGAAGGGACAGCATGTGGTGGACTAAGCATGGAGAAGGTGCAGCATGAGGGGGGCTCAGTATGGAGAAGGGGACTCATGAGGGTCTCAATAAGGAGAGGGGACAATGTGAGCTCAGTATGGAAAAAGGGCAGTGTTGGGGGACAGTAAAAAGAGGGCTCAGTATGGAGTCAGGGGAATGTAAGGAAGATAGTGTGAAGAGGGGGCAGCATGGGGGACAGTGTAAAAAGAGGGCAGCAAGGGTTGGGGAATTGTGGACGTTGTACTTCATAAGTGAGGAGGGTGTGCTGGGTATAATAGGTGGCTTTAGTTTTTAAAGGGGCAAGGTTGCAGTCACAGTTCACAAAAGTGGACAGTGTGGTGGTCATAGTATATTATGGGGATAGTGTGGCAATAGTAGTATATAAGGGGGAATGGTGAGATGGGAATATTTTCTATGAGAGGACAGTGTGGAGGCTATGTACCATAATACTCCTAGACATTCAACACACAAGCTCCCCCTATGTGCATCAATACAAGATAAACTGACAATACTTTAAATTAAAGGGATATGCACCAGTGCACATCCTATGCTTTCTTCCTGGTAGCTGCCAACCTTTGCAACTGAATTTGAACAGCCAGGATATAATTAAGGTTATTTCTGTGAGATTTTATACTCAAAGCTCCTCTGCTCATTTTTTATATGAAAGTGAGTATAAAGATTGTACCATAAATAAAAGCTGCATTTGCCTAGTATTGGCATCATGTAGGTCAGTAAACCTCCAACATGTGTCTGTCCTGTTGACTGCGATCTCTGGTGGAGATTTTTGGAATTTCTTTGAGATACTGTCTTAATCTAATTTATGGAAGACTGTGTTCTTTCTATTGCTACCCTATTATCCATATCCAACCCTTTAATGTCCAACCCTTGCCAAAGAGCTTGGGACATTTAGCGAAACCAGACACTACTAGAAGGGACTCTATCAGCCCACACTAACAGAGTACATTCAGCACATAACCATGTAGGGGGTATAGTCATTAAAAAAATTACACCTTTAGTGTCTAATACCTGCCTCCATTCTGCAGAAACTGAAGTTTAATCTAATATGCTAATTATGGTGTTCGGTGCACCTTTGTTGTGGCCGAGAGGCTCAGGGCACCATTCCACCCACTAGTTTTGTATGCCCTGCCTCCCTCACTGATGATTGCAGCACTGGCGTCTTTGGAATAAGCACTTTCTGCAGAGAAAGAAAAGGCTGGAGCACTGGTCCAGGACAGTGGGCGGAAGCCGGCATGACGGGCGTTTGGCATAGGTGGAGCAGGGATAGTGATGGTGGGGTCAAGTGGGGGCCGTTTATAAAGTCACCCTGGGAGAGAGTCAAGATTCCCGCCCTCCCTGTTTGGTGAATTTCACGGGTCATAGTGGCGTTTTATCACATGCGGTATTCAACCATAACTTGTATATTGAGGAATTCTTCATTGTATTTGTTAATTAGCACGATCTATCTTGTATTCAACCATAACTCGTATATTTCACTGGTCATAATAGTGTTTTGTTTTGTTTTTTCCACATGCTGCATTCAACCATAACTTGTATATTGTGAAATGCTTTACCGTATTTGTTAAATAGCACTGTATATCTTGTACCATGTCCAATTTTGTCACAGCAAAAAAGAGTTAAGATTAGCGGAACATTTAAGCCCAAGGGAAGGGCAACCCTTCAGCCATGGTTCCATAGAGGTTTCCTCGACAGGGTTTTTTTCCTCTCCTGAGTGCTGAAGGGTGACTCTTTGTGAGTCGTAGGTTTGCCGAAGCTACCCTTTGCAGGGGCACGCATGCTTTAGGATCCTTGACGTTGGTTATAAATTGGTATGGGAGTGTCAACAGGACATGAATCCCTCGGCTATAAGTGGTATTTGGGTCTGGGGATTTATGGGACTTACGACAATGGAATGTCGAGTCCCGGGTGTGGCAGTTTCAACCGTTTCAGAACCCCCTTTCAAGGTGGTTCTTGGTGCTCCTTAGCTTGAGGTTCGCGGCTGGGAATAAGTGGGGTTTGTGTCATTGGGGTCACCAGACTCTTCTTAGCTTCAAGGACCCTAACACAATTGGTGTTGATAACACGGTTTTAATTGCTACTGTTATAATAGAGGGGCCACTGTGGCCAATTGTATCTAAGCCACGTTGTCTGTCGTTCTTGGGGTTAGAAGTAAGATGGGGGTGGGGGCCAACCCACCGAGGATTGGCAATACCAACGTCAAGCTCAGGCAAGCGAGTGCTGTTAATTACCAGTGGAGGAAGGCGGAGAATGCAAAACCAATTGGCAGAGCGGCATGTCTGGTCTTAAGCTACAAGTGTGCAGTCAGTTTGAGACTGCACACTTGTGAATCCCCAAATCGCTCACGCTGTGTGCAATTTGCATACTTCCGGCCACATTCCGACTAGACTGTATCTGGCCTCTCCCATCTAGTCGGCACATGATCGCATGTATGCAAATTGCACACTTGCGACCATGCGCCCATCACTTCCGGCACCTGGTCATCTTTCTGGTCAGACACAGCCATTACACAGCAGAGGCATATTAATAACATTATCTCAGCACAGGAAAAAAAAATTAACACATCCAATTGTGGAACTTATTTTTATTCCAAGATCTATTGATTAAAATAAACTTTGTTCATGGGAAAATCCCTTTAAGGTAGGGAAAAAATAGGTGCAAGTTGCAACAATGATCTGTTCTTAAGACTTTACATTAAATCCCCTAATGCAACCCAATGTGTCATGGTCCTCGTGGTTGTTAAGGAGCCCGGGCCATGCTCAGTTCACTATTGTTCTCGATGATGCCAGAGTCTGCTCTGTTCTAACATTTTGACATGGTCTTTTACTCTCATCATCAATATTTTATTGTTTTTTTTTTTATTTTACACACTACATTGAAACAATATAGAAATAGTCTCCATTACTGAAGAGTAACAGATGAGAAGTTCTTATACACAAGAGAGTTTCTTTCACATTTCTTAGAGGGAACTCGTGCTTGATGGTGACTAGCGGAGCAGATATAAATAAAATTCAATAAAGCTGAGAAAACATAGAGAACGTTTCTCAGTTTTGACGTTATTTATCCACCACATTATGTCTTGTTTGCATGTATTGTTTGCTATTTATAGGCGTAATGATGTTACTTTATTGCTTTATCATTTTATCACATCTCAAACACTCAGGCTCCTTGCAGAAGAATTCAGTCAATCATTTTTAAGATCCAATTTTGATTTAATCGCAGCGTTCAGAAGAGTCTTTTCATTTTTTTGGTGTCAGTTTACATCAATTTGCCATAACAGTAAAACTATTTGCCCAATATTGTGTAACACACCCTTGTTCCACCCAGGGACATCACAAGACCTGCTTCTCCGGCATCTAATACGAAGACATTGCAGTGGAACATTTGAAAGGGTTGTCCACCACTGAAACCCCTGAATGCTATACTCACCTTACCAGAATGCTCTTCTTCCAGCGCTCCCTCTGTCTCCCGCCAGTGTCCGTACTTCCTCTTCCTGTCGTACGAGCATGTGACTGCTGCAGTCAATCACTGGACCCAGCAGTGACCTGCTGCCAGTGATTTACTGCATCTGGCACAGGTACAGTATGGCCAGGATCAGTCATACAAAGATTGGCTCCGTATATCCTGATCCAGCCATACAGGTATATGACTACTTCAGCCAAGCACTGGGTACGCCAGTGACCAATGCATCATTACAGCTGTCATAGGTTGCATTGCCAGGTCCATATGTATAAAGATTGCCTCTGTACATACTGTTGCAGCCATATGGGAATGTAACCGCTGCAGCTAACCACTAGACGCCGCAGTGACCAACGCATCAGTACTGCTACCAACGATTGCCTGCAACTGACACCAGTTCTATGGCAGGGACCGAATATACAAAACATTGGATATGTACATCGTATTGCAGCCAAATGGGCATGTGGCCGCTGCAGCCAATCACTGGGTTTTGTTAATATGTCCAATGGGACACCAAAAGTTGCCAAGAAGTGATTATACATTTAAAAAACATTTGCTAGAAATTGATTTCTAAATACCATGTATTGAACACTAAATGTACCATGGACCTCTAACAAGAAATAATCAACAGTAGCAATATCCATCAGGCAGCAGAGATTATAACACTGACTAACAGAAATTTTGCACTGATTGATAGATGATTGACAGGACTCTCCCTTATCAAGAGACCTGGCATTCACCTGGAGCGGTGGTGGGAGAAGTCGGCCATGGTGGTGCTGGACTACTCTCATCTCTGGCTGTGGTCCCCTACCAGCTCTAACTTCTAACTATATGTTCTCAGAAACGCTGGGCAGCATGGATCAGCCAACAAGTTCCCTTTAAAATACGGCCTATATATACAGTTGAAACCAGAAGTTTACATACACTATATAAAAAGACACATATGCATGTTTTTCTCAATATCTGACATGAAATCAGAATAAACCTTTCCCGTTTTAGGTCACTTAGGATTACCATAATTTTTAGTATTTGCCAAATGCCAGAATAATGAGAGAGAGAGAATGCTTTAAGGCATTTGTATTACTTACTGCAAAGGCTATGTTCACACAAGTTGTGTTTTGCTGCGTATTTTGCAGCAGATTTTGATGCAAATTTTCAGATGCATCTTGCAGTACCAGCAAAGTGTATGAGAAACCAGAATTCTGTGTTCACACATGTTGCTTTTTGTTTGCTGTGTATTTTCTGCCTTGCTTGCATTTTTGGAAAATAGAGCATATCACTTCTTTCAGCGTTTTTTCACCCATAGGAAGTAATGGGTGGTGAAAAAAACGCTGAAAAAACGCATCAAAAAACGCAGCTAAATTTTTTTCAGCGTTTTTGATGGCAAAATATGGGTTCTATTTTGTGATTAACCATTTTGTCTTGGTCATTGAGATGGTTGTTTGTATTGGGAGAGTTTAAATAAATTAGTGATGTGTAAAGTGTAAACATTAGCTGACCTATGTGTGAGATTGAACAATACCTGTGGCCCAGTGAGGTGTGAAATTGAACAGTGCCTTTGCAAACTCAATGGCAGACCCCATAGTGTAAAAGCAAATAGTGTCATGCAAACTCAATGCATTGTCAGTGTCTAAATTATTCCTGAACAATTCACCTCCCCCACTATGCCAAAACCAGAATATTTTTTTTTTCACAGAACTCTATGTACATGAAAAAAACGCTGAAAAAACACATAAAAACACATAAAAAATGCAGCAAAACCTGCATTTTTGACTCAGCTGTTTTCCTGCCAGAGAAAAGTTGTGAGCAGATTTAGCGGCAGATACAGTCAAAAGTTTATATACACTAAGATTACTATGCCTTTAAACAATTCTGGACTGCCCATATGATGATGTCATGTGTGTTGGAAGCTTCTGATAGTTTTTTTGCAACATCTGAGTTAATTAGTGACACACCTGTGGATGTATTTTAATGCACACCTGAAACACACTGCTTCTTTGTGTAGCATCATGGGGAAGTCTAAAGAAATCAGCCAAGATATCAGGAAGAGAATTGTGGACTTGCACAAGTCTGACTCATCCTTGGGTAGAATTTCAAGATACCTGAAGGTGCCTCATTCATCTGTACAAATTATTATACGCAAGTACAAACAAGATTGGAATGTCCAGCCATCATACCGCTCAGGAAGGAGACAGGTTCTTTGTCCCAGAGATGAATGTGCTTTGGTCCGACATGTGCATATCAACCCAAAGACAAAAGCAAAAGACTTGTGAAGATGATGGCGGAAGCTGGTAAGATTGTGTCAATAACCACAGTAAAACGAGTACTGTATCAACATGGGCTGAAAGGCTACTCAGTCAGGAAGAAGCCATTACTCCAAAAGAAACATAAAAAAAGCCAGATTAATGTTTGCAAATGCACACAGGAACAACGACCTTAATTTTTGGAGACATGTCCTGTGGTCTGATAAAACTAAAATTTAACTTTTTGGGCATAATGACTATCATTACGTTTGGAGGAAAAAGGTGAAGCTTGGAAGAACATCATCCCAACTGTGAAACATGGGGGTGGCAACATCATGTTGTAGGGTTGTTTTGCTGCAAGAGGGACTGGTGCACTTCACAAACTAGATGGCATCATGAGAAAAGAAGACTACAGTGGTGGCCAAAAGTATTGGCACTCCTGCAATTCTCTCAGATAATACTCAGTTTCTTCCTGAAAATGATTGCAATCACAAATTCTTTGGTATTATTATCTTCATTTAATTTGTCTTCAATGAAAAAACACAAAAAGAATTGTCCTAAAGCCAAATTGGATATAATTCCACACCAAACCTAAAAAAGGGGGTGGACAAAAGTATTGGCACTGTTTGAAAAATCATGTGATGTTTTTCTAATTCGTGTAACTAACAGCACCTGTAACTTACCTGTGGCACCTAACAGGTGTTGGCAATAACTAAATCACACTTGCAGCGAGTTAACATGGATTAAAGTTGACTCAACCTCTGTCCTGTGTCCTTGTGTGTACCACATTGAGCATGGAGAAAAGAAAGAAGACCAAAGAACTGTCTGAGGACTTGAGAAACCAAATTGTGAGGAAGCATGAGCAATCTCAAGGCTACAAGTCCATCTCCAAAGACCTGAATGTTCCTGTGTCTTCCGTGCGCAGTGTCATCAAGAAGTTTAAAGCCCATGGCACTGTGACTAACCTCCCTAGATGTGAACGGAAAAGAAAAATTGACGAGAGATTTCAACGCAAGATTGTGCGGATGGTGGATAAAGAACCTCGACTAACATCCAAACAAGTTCAAGCTGCCCTGCAGTCCGAGGGTACAACAGTGTCAACCCGTACTATCCGTCGGCGTCTGAATGAAAAGGGACTGTATGGTAGGATACCCAGGAAGACCCCACTTCTTACCCCGAGACATAAAAAAGCCAGGCTGGAGTTTGCCAAAACTTACCTGAGAAAGCCTAAAACGTTTTGGAAACATGTTCTCTGGTCAGATGAGACAAAAGTAGAGCTTTTTGGGAAAAAGCATCAACATAGAGTGTACAGGAAAAAAAAGAGGCAGGTGGCCAGCAATGAGTCCAGACCTGAATCCCATAGAACACCTGTGGAGAGATCTCAAAATGGCAGTTTGGAGAAGGCACCCTTCAAATATCAGGGACCTGGAGCAGTTTGCCAAAGAAGAATGGTCTACAATTCCAGCAGAGCATTGTAAGAAACTCATTGATGGTTACCGGAAGCGGTTGTTCGCAGTTATTTTGGCTAAAGGTTGTGCAACCAAGTATTAGGCTGAGGGTGCCAATACTTTTGTCTGGCCCATCTTTGGAGTTTTGTGTGAAATGATCAATGATTTGATTTTTGCGTCATTCTCTTTTGTGTTTTTTCCTTGCAAGCAAATTAAATGAAGATGATAATACCAAAGAATTTGTGATTGCAATCATTTTCAGGAAGAAACTGAGTATTATCTGACAGAATTGTAGGGGTGCCAATACTTTTGGCCACCACTGTATGTGGCAGTACTGAAGCAACATCTCAAGACATCAGCCAGGAAGTTAAAGCTTTGGCGGAAATGGGTCTTCCAAATGGACGATGACCCGAAGCATACTGCCAAAATGGTAACAAAGTGGCTTAAGGATAACAAAGTCAATGTTTTGGAGTGGCCATCACAAATCCCTGATCTCAATCCTATTGAAAATTTATGGGCAAAGCTGAAAAGGCAGGTGTGAGCAGGCGACCTACAGACCTGCATCAGTTACACCAGTTTTGTCAGGAGGAATGGGCCCAAATTCCGAACACCTATTGTGAGAAGCTTCTGGAAGGATATCCCAAATGTTTGACCCAAGTCATTCAGTTTAAGGGCAATAGTAACAAATATTAATGAAATGTATATAAACTTTTGACTTTGCAGTAAGTAATAAAAATGCCTTAAAACATTCTCCCTCTCTCATTATTCTGCCATTTGGAAAATATATCAAAAAATTATGGTAATCCTAATTAATTGACCTAAAATGGAAAAGTTTATTTTGATTTCATGTCAGATATTGAGAAAAGCATGCATACGTGTCTTTTTATATAGTGTATGTAAACTTCTGGTTTAAACTGTATATATATATATATATATATATATATATATATATATATATATATATATACAGTACAGACCAAAAGTTTGGACACACCTTCTCATTTAAAGATTTTTCTGTATTTTCATGACTATGAAAATTGTACATTAACACTGAAGGCATCAAAACTATGAATTAACGCATGTGGAATTATATACTTAACAAAAAAGTGTGAAACAACTAAAAATATGTCTTATATTCTAGGTTCTTCAAAGTAGCCACCTTTTGCTTTGATGACTGCTTTGCACACTTTTGGCATTCTCTTGATGAGCTTCAAGAGGTAGTCACCAGAAATGGTCTTCCAACAATCTTGAAGGAGTTCCCAGAGATGCTTAACACTTGTTGGCCCTTTTGCCTTCACTCTGCGGTCCAGCTCACCCCAAACCATCTCGATTGGGTTCAGGTCTGGTGACTGTGGAGGCAAGTTCATCTGGCGTAGCACCCCATCACTCTCCTTCTTGGTCAAATAGCCCTTACACAGCCTGGAGGTGTGTTTGGGGTCATTGTCCTGTTGAAAAATAAATGATGGTCCAACTAAACGCAAACCGGATGGAATAGCATGCAGCTGCAAGATGCTGTGGTAGCCATGCTGGTTCAGTATACCTTCAATTTTGAATAAATCCCCAACAGTGTCACCAGCAAAGCACCCCCACACCATCACACCTCCTTCTCCATGCTTCACAGTGGTAACCAGGCATGTAGAGTCCATCCGTTCACCTTTTCTGCATCGCACAAAGACACGGTGGTTGGAACCAAAGATCTCAAATTTCGACTCATCAGACCAAACCGCAGATTTCCACTGGTCTAATGTCCATTCCTTGTGTTCTTTAGCCCAAACAAGTCTCTTCTGCTTGTTGCCTATCCTTAGCAGTGGTTTCCTAGCAGCTATTTTACCATGAAGGCCTGCTGCACAAAGTCTCCTCTTAACAGTTGTTGAAGAGATGAGTCTGCTGCTAGAACTCTGTGTGGCATTGACCTGGTCTCTAATCTGAGCTGCTGTTAACCTGCGATTTCTGAGGCTGGTGACTCAGATAAACTTATCCTCAGAAGCAAAGGTGACTCTTCTTCTTCCTTTCCTGGGGCGGTCCTCATGTGAGCCTGTTTCTTTGTAGCGCTTGATGGTTTTTGCAACTGCACTTGGGGACACTTTCAAAGTTTGCCCAATTTTTCGGACTGACTGACCTTCATTTCTTAAAGTAATGATGGCCACTCGTTTTTCTTTACTTAGCTGCTTTTTTCTTGCCATAATACAAATTCTAACAGTCTATTCAGTAGGACTATCAGCTGTGTATCCACCAGACTTCTGCACAACACAACTGATGGTCCCATCCCCATTTATAAGGCAAGAAATCCCACTTATTAAATCTGGAAGGGCACACCTGTGAAGTGAAAACATTTTCCGGTGACTACCTCTTGAAGCTCATCAAGAGAATGCCAAGAGTGTGCAAAGCAGTCATCAAAGCAAAAGGTGGCTACTTTGAAGAACCTAGAATATAAGACATATTTTCAGTTGTTTCACACTTTTTTGTTAAGTATATAATTCCACATGTGTTAATTCATAGTTTTGATGCCTTCAGTGTGAATGTACAATTTTCATAGTCATGAAAATACAGAAAAATCTTTAAATGAGAAGGTGTGTCCAAACTTTTGGTCTGTACTGTATATATACACACATATATATCTTATACATGTATATATATAATGTATGTAAAGCGCTGCAGAATATGTTGGTGCTATATAAAAATAAAGATTATTATAATTATATATCTCCTAAATATAATTTTGTATAATCATGTAGTATCGTGCCAATCATAGCCACTTTTTAACAAAAAATATACATACTGGGCAATATATGATGTTCTGAGCAAGCACTACATTACTTTACATCACTTACATAATTAGCAGGATTTTCTTCCTTTGATTATGTTTATTAATAGTTTTGAATTAGTTTTTAGTGACTATTAACAAATACAAAACTGTGTAAACATGAATTCTGTACTCACTACTAATATTCACATTTCAAAAATGCAAAATCCACATTTTACATTTTTCTGCCATTTGCAGAGTAAGATGGTGAATCACATTATTATTTTTAGATTTTTCTTTAACTCTTGCTCTCTAGTTTCTGGTCTATTCTTAGCCCTTTATGTCCTGACCACACATAGTAAATATAAAATAGCCTTCACATGTCAGGCTCCAATGAACATATAAATGGGTTGGAACTTGAAATATCTTTCTGGAAATATGTTCAAATTAATGGTAATATTAATGGAAATTCTCAAACAGCAGAACAGCAATGTGAGAACATTTTGTGTTACAGGAATATCATAATACTGGTGTGATCATGTAAGGTTGCTACTTGTAATAATTATATTATTACTCCTAGAATTACTCAAGAAAACTAGTTGGGAAGTGTTCATAGACAAAATTGTTGGGTTTTATCATGGATATTCAATACAGTGCTTGATTGGATCAATTAAAATATCTAAAAGATTGCCTCTTTGAAAAGACCACCCTGAATATAAGTCACCCCTGTAGGAGACAATCTTCTTGTATTTACGGATGGGAAGTCTTCTCAAAGGTACATGTTTTGTCTCCATTGGTGGATTTTGCTATGTTTATTTTCACTATAATGGAAGACAAACCAAAAAATGTAGACATAGATGTACAGTAAGTCGGGATGATGATGGCTCGGCCAAATATCGAATCATAAATGGAGATCTATTCAGCACTTCTAACAAATTTGGAAAGTGTTGTTCAACAATCTCTTTGCTATGATTTGGTCTTTCATGTTCTGAATGGAAAAGAGACAAAATGAACCCTGAATCTCTGGATAAGTCTGAAAATAGGAAGTCGTTCCACCAGCCGTGGTCAATGAGACCTTTCAATAGAAGGTCAATGACATCCAAATTACATTCTCTCATAATAAGAAAGTGAATCTTTGGGCTGCAAATAGCATTGGATTGGGGTGCAGAGAGTAATGGATCCCTTGGTTTTCTGCCTTTTCTTCCACACGGAAGTATGATCTTTTATTGCAGAACGATACTTAAGTTCTGGCCTACAGAATAGTCAACAGTTAACAGCTTAATGGATTGATGACAAAACAAAAACAAGAGCAGACATAGAGCCTGAAACAGGACCGTGAAGCATGCAACAGGGGTGTGGAGCTTGGAACAGCAATGTGGTCACAGAACTACTACTACTAATAATAATACAAAAACAGGCTAGGAACTAGAATCATGAAAGAAAAGACCATAAACCGACTAGGAACTGGAAGGATATTCCAGGAACAGGGATCAGAATTGTGTGCAGAATATTGGAGTTAGGAAATACCAGGAGCAGTGTGCAGGGGTAGGAAGAGGGACAGAACTAGGCTATATCAGTAACAGTGTCTTGGAGCAGGTGAAGGATTGAACCAGGATGCACCAAAAGCATCATCCAGGAGAAGGTCATGGGTGGAACCAGAAAATATCAGGTGCAGGAACCTTGTATAGGCCTTAGGCAAAAACAGGCGGCACCAGGAACAAGCATGGTCAAGATAAGAGCCAGATGTTATCATTTGGGTGAACAATTAAGATGTGACAGACCAAGGATAAAGGTGATAGATCCAAGCTTAGGAGCCTAGGGCCTAGGCAAGATTGTAGTCAGGTTTAGTCAGGAGTCTGGCCCAAGAATAGTAGCAGGGTAGTTAATAAAAGTCTAGGCAGGAATGCAATCAGGAGTAGCCAACAATACAGAGTAGGAGTAATATCCAAAGGCCAAGGAACATGTAACCAGGAATAAGGAACAGAGACAGGCTGAATGGATCAGAAACACTACAATGCTAGGTTCACACATATATAGTATGCTGAGCACTGCATTGGGGTTTCTGCTGGAATCCCGAAAAACAGAATGGAAGCCACGACAGAACCCCCTATGGAGTCGTTCACTATTATGAGGCCAACAGAGTCACTTTGAACTCCTTCTGGCCTCTGTCCTGAAAGTGTTCTTTATTTTCAGATATGCAAAAAAACATGGGCCTTGATTCATAGAAGCAATTTTGTGAATTACTTTGAAAAGTCGCAAAATTTTTGCGACCTTTGGTGTTTTCACGCAAGTTTCTCCCAGCTTCACGTGGCGGGTAATGGACGCCACAGCTCTTCTAATTGATGACAAGCTCTGGAATTCTGTACGTTCTGTATGTCTGGAGTAAGATTTCTGATGTGGTGCACGGAGTCACATGCCACTCATCAGAAGCTCCAGATTCATGGAGAGGCATGCACCTTTTCGTGAACCAGGACCATCTGACGTTACCACCCCCCCTCATCAAGACTGTCGAGAAAATTGCAGGTCTTGATGAATCAGGCCATGTTCTGCAATATTTTTGTGCCCATTTGAAAAGGACAAACTCTGGAAGGATGGAGGCCAGAGGGAGCTCAAAGTGACTCTATTGGCTTTATAATATTGAATGGTCCCGTCAGGGTTTCTGTCGCAATCCTATTTCTTGGGGGGATTCAGATGGGAACCTTGATTCAGTGCTCAGAGGAGAACACTGTAACCTAGTGTGAAGACCCGGGGTCTTCCATGGGCGTAACGCTACTCAGACATCACAGAGTGAGGGTAAAACAGCGTGCCAATACTTTATTGAACCACAAAGCGGAAAATAAACACACAGAACTGTCCCAGCAAATACCCAAGATGTTACAACATTACACATTCTCACCCTTCCTTCTCCATCCAACAGCTGCGACTTTGGAGACTTCCAGGGTCGACTACCTCAACCAGTGGCCCCCCGCTTCTGGTGGGCCTCCACAGAGAGAAGGTAGTGGCAAGCTTAGCAAGCTAGCAGTCCATCGAGGTACAAGGTCAGGAGACCTGAGGGTCCCAACCTGGCCTCTTCGAGAGTTTCCATGGGGCCAGATGACCAGTGGGTCCCTCCTGGCAACCCCAAACAACATATCCATGGGGCCAGGTGACTTCCTCGTTCCACCCTAGTCTCCCCAAAATGTATCCATGTCACTCTGATGGTTAATGGAGCAGATCCGTATCTTTCCAGTCAGGGCTAGAATCATGTAGAATACAAATCTGTGTCTCTTTGGATGCCATGCTATCCATCTACTTTCCTGAAGGATGTCTCTCATTCTCCTTGTAAAGTCTTTCTCATGCTCCTTGATTCTCTGTCCCAAGTCTGACTGCTACAAAAGCACATGTCCCTTCTGCTTCTCTGGGCTCAACCCCCTGAATGGCAGAACTGCTCTCACCCTCCCCCCCAAAGCTAAGTGACCATTAGTGGAGGTATCTTTCTCAGGTGACCTCATCACCTGGGTCTACATGTGAGACTCCCTGTGGTGAAGGCTCCACCGGATCTTCTTTCAGCACTTACACAATGGGCCTAGACGATTTTTTTGAACAATGGTTTAAGGCTCCTGAGATACTAATGAGATTAGTGGAATGCTGGACACTTTACAAGTTAAATTAGTGTACATAAACTGACGAGCAAACAGAACATTATTAAAACACAGTCAGCAATCTCTAATAAAACACAATAAGGTATTTCACTTGGATTAACAAATCTAATCGTCTGGCTAATTAAGATTTTACGCTGTATCGTCACACCTAGCCTAAATTGTAAATGACACTCAGTAAATGCGTGAAGGAACTGGCTGGGTCTATTGTGTTAATGAGCTCACCGGAAACAGCCCAGCAGAAAACATTATGTTGCAAAGCAACACAGTCCAGAACCAGGAGGTGCATGCGCTGCTTTACTGCCGCAGGGTGCAGCTGTACAACAGACAAAGTGACACAGGAACTGATTTGTGCTGTACTGGTGCCCAGGCAATGATCGTTATAAAAGTACCTTCTTGAATATTCTGCTGGAATTCAGTGGCACTCAGGGAGACTATCTGGTAATGGTATCATTGGTCAGGGGTGAATTAAGAGTAGCAAGGGCCCCGGGCAGTTTAGAAGGCACGGGCCCCCCACCCCACACACACACACCTGAAGTATCATGTGACATGTCACATGATCCCCTGTGATAGATCATGTGATAGTTCATGTGAAATTAATTTGGCACAATATTAATTATAATATTTTTTTTTTTTAGGCTGTGTGCCCACTATGCGTTTTTTTAAGCGTCTCCGCAGCGGCAATTCCGCTGCAGAAACGCTTAAAAAACGCTTGGTAGAAGGTCAACCATGTTCCCCAATGATAATCCGCATGTGCTGTGCACATGCTGCGGAAATTTCCGCTGCGGATTATCATTGCGGAAAAATCCGCAGCACTAACATTTATTTTGTGGAAGCGCGGCACTTTCGCCGCCATTGCCTTGCATTGGAACGCATGTAATCCGCATCACTGCATCTGTACATGCAGAATCCATGCGTTTCAATGTGCGGATGGTACCCGGGTGTGGAGGAGAGGAGACTCTCCTCCGGACCCGGGTACCATAGAACCTGTAAAAAAAAGAATAAAATAAAAAATAAATATTATACTTACCTTCTGATGGCCCCCGGTGTCTTTATCCGATGCGTCCTGGCTTGCAGGCAGCTCGCGATGGTCTGAAAAGGACCTGCCATGACGTCATTTAGTCATGTGATGGGTCACGCGACCGCTGACGTCGGCAGGCCATCAGAAGGTGGTTGCATGGATTTATATAGTGTGACTAAGTTGTCAAGCACTTTCCAAGTGATGCTAAAATCGCTTGGAAATCGCTTGTCAACCCGCATGCGGAAATGCATGTGAAGAACGCTTCACATCCGCATGTCCCTGGCAGGAAAAACGCATGTACAATCCGCATGTACAATCCGCATGCGTTTTTTCTGCCAGGGAGATGCAGAAACTCTCAAAAAAAATCCGGAGCATTTCTGCATCGTGGGCACATAGCCTTACATTAATTGTATGACTCAATATTGAGCACACGTAGCCATCTATACACAGCAGGAGGCCGCACGGAGCCATCTATACACAGCAGGAGGCCGCACGGAGCCATCTAGACACAGCAGGAGGCCGCACGGAGCCATCTTGACACAGCGGGAGGCCGCACGGAGCCATCTATACACAGCAGGAGGCCGCACGGAGCCATCTAGACACAGCGGGAGGCCGTACGGAGCCATCTAGACACAGCGGGAGGCCGCACGGTGCCATCTATACACAGCGGGAGGCCGCACGGAGCCATCTAGACACAGCGAGAGGCCACACGGTGCCATCTAGACACAGCGGGAGGCCGCACGGTGCCATCTATACACAGCGGGAGGCCGCACGGAGCCATCTAGACACAGCAGGAGGCCGCACGGAGCCATCTAGACACAGCGGGAGGCCGCATGGAGCAATCTAGACACAGCGGGAGGCCGCACAGCCCCCCTGTAGAGACAGCAGGAGGCCGCACGGCGCCATCTATACTCAGCAGGAGGCCGCACGCAGTCACGCACACAAACATATACATACACGCATAAACACATTTGAAACACAAAAATACATCAAACAATGATATCTGCCTATACATACATACACACACACACACACACACACACTCACCATCCCTCGGCTCGGCTCCAGTCCTCCTGGCTCCTGCTTCTCTCCGGTGGTAAGTAGAAGTGCAGGCCGGGCGCGCACGGCGTGACGTCACAGCTAGGAGACACGGCCGCGCACAGAGCCGTGTCTCCTAGCAGTGACGCGGCCGGGCCAGCACACAGGGAAGTTAACCGCTGCAGTGCTGGCGCGGCCGATGAAGAAGTAGCGGCGGCCGCTGCTGGGGGAGTGGTCCGGGGCCCCCCCTCCCGCCACTGCTACCGGTATGTGCCGCGCGGCCACACATATAATGAGGGCAATCCGGCCGTAGCCCCCCCGGAGCCCCGGACCCCCTGGAGCCCCGAGGCCCCGGGCGGTAGCCCGGATTGCCCTCATTATAATCCGCCTATGTCATTGGTACATGGCCATTGTATAGCAACATAACACATGTACTGTGCTGCTGTCACACAAGGTGAGGGAAAGACTAAGTGCAACATGAAGGGAACAGGGGAAGGAAGCCCAAACACTAGGGAAATGGGGAGTGGAGACCCCTAGGCAAATCTAATATCACCCTGCCTATCCTACCGTCCCTATATAGGTTCCGCACCTATCGCCGAGCAGGAACCTAAGCCCTGAATATCCCTAGAGCTTGGCCCTAGACAGGGAGGGGACAGGGTGAGCACTAGTGAAGCCCCACTACAAACTAAAGACAACAAGGTAGACAAACAAAGGGGATACACTTAGCTTGAGCAGACACCAGAGAGATAATGCCAACTGTTCTCCAAGGGCACCAGAGAAGAAACTAGCCAACTGTTAGTGTTCCAAGCCAACACATTGGTACATAGAACTATCACCAGCGCCTCTCAATCAGCAGCAGAAGGTGGAGGTAGCTGCTGGGTCTGAAAGGAAGAAGGATATAACAATACTAAAGAGATGAGAGGATCAAGAAGGCGTTTGCAATGCCAAGCACAGTGACCTTCTGCAGCCGGCTCCAGAGCGACTGTCTGTCACACCTGACACACCCGTGACAGCTGCACATAGGAAAATGGTGCTGCGATCATGAGACATACACTGTCTTTCCTCATAGCTATTTGCTGTAGGATATTCATTGACTCAGGTGGTTCAGTGCTCCATATAGTTCAGTGAGCAACTGATAGGGAAAGTTTGAGTGGAAGGTCTGGCACTCAGTTTAGTGTCGCTGTTCCCACCATCATACTATATAGTGTTATTTTGCATACTGTAATCTTAGTTTTGCATCAGTGCATTGTCTCTATATTCTGCCGTTCCCCAGCTACTTCTATCAGAGCACTTTCGTGCAGATGCCTCCATCATACCAAGACTCACACGTGGTGCAGTCATGCAAATATTGCTGCAGATGGCCCATGTCCCGTGGGAGATACATGCTTTGCACCCTGGTAATAACCCTTAATGTCAGAAAAGCAAAGCTTTTGTCTGCAATTGTGTTCCCAATACACAGAATATGTTTGCCCTTCCAGTAGTGCCTGGAGTTTACTGCCTATTATCCTACTCCTCGGGATGAAAATTGCATTAGGAATAAAATGTCAGTCCAAGCTCACATTTCAGTCCCTATTACCGTAAATATATGACTAATGAGGTCAGAAAAACACTAGTCTGAGGTTCCTGTCACAGCAGCTCATATCTTGGCACTGAACGCAGCTTTCTATCATACTAATTGACTGACGTTTTGCTTATATATAACTGCGATGGAAAATTTTTACCCATTTTCAAACACAAAAAAACCACCATGTTTGTGTAGCCCATGAATAGACACTCCACATGAAATGGAAGTTGCATTGTAGTATTTATCCTGTAGCAACGAAAAAACTCAGCTCACCCTTGATGGAAACCAGGTAAGTTTCTAGTGTGGAGAAGCCCGGAGTCTCATCTCTGTCATATTTTGGTATTGCTTGTGAAGGAAGTGAGTCCAGCTTCAATCCATAAAATCAAAATCTGATGAGACCAAGTTTAAGAAAGCAGCAGTCATCCGGTTTCACCTCTTTGCACCCCTTATCCCCAATCATGCCTACGCCAAGGAATATCTTAGTATTGCCATATCTATTTTAATTCTGAAATAATGGATTTGATTTTATGGATTGAAGCTGGACTCACTTCCTTCACAAGTGTTCATATAGTGCCTATCTGTAGTTACAGCACAGTATCTAATCCAAAAAGTGAAAGCAGGTGTTACACGCACGCCGCTAGGTTCAGATAGGGCGAGACGGGTTTCATGAATTCTTTGGAATCCTGGGGGAACCGTTACTCAGGGCGACCATAGGCTGCAGCTTCTCTCAGACACACGATAGATTCAATTGCTGACCAGACACATTCGACAAGAGTCTTCATAAACAGTTGAACAGTGGAGTTTAATCAAGTACGGCCATTACCATTTAACTCTTTGAAGCAACAGGCGTCACCACAGTACAGTCTACTCAAGCAGGCACAGTAACGTCAGTCTCTTCAGTAGCATAATTCAGCACAGATTAGATCTCTGCAGCACACTTCTATGCATACACAACCACAGGTTTTTCCTTCACATGGACACAATAGTGCACAGCATTCTTTATCCTTCATGGAGATGGGGGGGGTTTGATGAGGGAGATGATCCCTGTGACACAATTCCTTCCAGTCCTTATCTTTCTGCCCGATAATACTCCGCACTGTTAGCTCAGGGAGTTTATCTGACCTATGCTTAGCTTCCCTCCTGACCTGAATTCTGTTCACTTGCCTTCTGCGAGATACAGATCATACACCACCTTTCTCTTTGGCTCCAGCCAGACTAATAAACAAGTTCCCCACAATCCCCCTGGGGCTCGGCTAAAACACTCCCTGTCTCCTGTGACTGTGTTAACCCGTCTAGTTGCTGGATGCTTCTGAAGCACAACACTTTCTGTCTCCTGTGCTTGTGTTATTTGTAACGGTTGCTGGATGCTTTTGAAGCAACAGCACTATTTCTGCATGTCACACTCTTCCCTCCTTTTTGAATGTCATCCTCGACATTCATCTTAATTAGTCAATCTGACCAATTCTGAGACAGTGGTGAAAGTTGAGTAACTTTACATACAAATTGGCATAACATTTATAAACATTTAGAACAACCTATTCTACGACCTTTTTCTTGTAGTACTCCTGTAAGAAATAAACAATTAACACAATCAGCGTCTCTTCAGCTGGAGCTTTTTGTGCGTCTTCAACCAGCTCTCTCTCTCACTAGGCCTTAACCGTTCTTTGTTTCTACAAAATCGTTTAAGGAAAATCAAAGCATGAAAACAAGTCTTTCCATTAGGCAACATCTTCCATACTGACTCTTGGTGGTGAATACCACTCCAGTGGGCTTACCTTGTCCGTAGGCAGAGATACCTGTTTCCAGTCGACAGTCCTTAGCACTTGACTCGGTTCACCAAGTGTCTCATACGTCAGCATCACGGGCCTCCTCACTTCTCGAGTCGACATGATCCTGGTGGGTTGTCCCTCAGATACCACGGGTTCTTCAAGCACAGGAGTTTCTTCCGCCGCACTCATTTCCCGTGCTTCCTCAGATGCTCCTGGAACTGCCTCTGTAAGTTCCTGCACTTCTCCGGAATCGCCTGGTTCCACACGGTCTGGTAATTCCGCTTCTCCTGAGTGTCGATCGGTCTCTCCAGTAACCGGTGTTCGATCATCAGATCTGAATTGGACATCATCTGTACTCCTTGGTACAAACTCTGGAGCCTCGAGACTTAGTTCACTCTCCTGAGGATGGTACATCCCTCTCCTTGCTGGTCCAAGAAATACAATGGCGTGCGCTTCTGCATCAGAATTTTCAAGGTCACTATCCACCAACAGAGGTTCAATCTGTGGTGGTCTCTTAGTCGATCTTGGTCGTAGTCGGTCTGCTTCTGGGAAGTCTTGTTATGGTGGGAGATAATCACAGGGTAGTAATAAATTCTGATGGACTATTCTGGTTTTCTTGTTCCCTCTTTCCAATCGGATTTTATACACTGGATTGACATCGGCTTTTCTCTTTACAACCACATACACCTTGTCTTCCCAGTACGAACAAAGTTTTCCTGGACTACCTTTCTCACGTACTCCTTACTCTTACTCTTACTCTGTCCTTGCGTAACCACTTTGGACGCTATGTTGTATGCCTCTGCCATCCATTCCTTCCATTTCCGAACATACTCTGGATATGTTCTGTAAGTCTCTGACATCGGAGTATCGAACATGATGTCAATTGGCAGTCTTGACGATCGTCCATACAATAGGAAGAAGGGTGAGTAACCCGTTGCATCGCTCTTTGTACAGTTATAGGCATGTATGACTTTTGAGAGAGAACTCTTCCAGTCTTTCTTCTCGTTAGCTGTTAAAGTGCGCAGCATCGAAAATAATGTCCGGTTAAAACGTTCCACTTGTCCATTACCCTCTGGGTGATAGGGCATTGTGTGGGATCTCTGAATTCTACAGTACTTTCCTAGCTTGGCAAAAAGCTGGTTCTCAAATTCTCTTCCTTGGTGTGGTGTAACCTCGTAGGCAAACCTCAAAGCAAAATCATTGAAGATCTTCTCTGCTGCTGTTCGACCAGCTTCATTGGTGGTGGCATATGCTTGGCCAAATCGAGTAAAATGATCCATCACCACCAATATGTATTCGTAACCACCCTTGCATGTCTCGAGATGTAGAAAGTCTATTGAGACCATCTCAAACAGATACGTACTTTGGATGTTGCCCATAGGTGCCTGGGTTGATGTGTTTGGACGTTTATCGTTCAGACACCCACACTCCCTGGCCACGTACCTCTCAATATCTCTCTGCATGTACGGCCAGAAGAAATGTTCATGGATCAAGTTGGTTGTCCTTTCCACTCCCAGGTGTACCATGTTTTCATGGAGTTCTTTGAAGACCAACCTACGGAATACTCTGGGCAGTAACAACTGCCGCTTTTGTCCTCCTTTACGATACAGGATACCGTCTTCACTGAGGTAGAGCTTCGTCCATTCTTTAACTAAAAGAGATACTCCTGGTGACTCATTATCTCTCTCCTGTTTACTTGGAAACTGATTTTGGTCCACATAAAGTAGTATTCTACCAATTATCTGATCTCCCCGTTGTGCTCTATGGATTTTTCCTTTTGGTAGTTGTTGAATGGACAGGGGGTGATCTTGTTCTCTCGCTTTTATGGTGGTTTCCACCGTCAACGGACACCACAATGGTATGTCTTCCTCTTGATAAGCTTGCACTGCTTGGGTAGTGCTCTCAATTGCTTCCAGACTGACTTCCTAGGAGCATTCTTGCATGAACTCCTCAGGCTCTAGTGGCATTCTCGATAATCCGTCAGCATTCGCATTGCATTTTCCTGGCCTGTACTTGATGCTGAAATTGAAGTCAGCTAGTTCAGTGACCCATATCTGATCCGTTGCATTCAGTTTGGCTGTAGTGAGGACATAGGTCAAAGGGTTGTTGTCAGTGTATACCTCAAACTCTTTGCTGTAGTAGATATCATCTCTAAATTGTTCACAGATAGCCCATTTCAATGCCAGGATGTAATTCTTCTCGGTGTCTGTTTATGTCCTAGAACCGTAACCAATAACTCTCAATTTTACATCTTGATGCTCATACAGGGCAGCTCCCAGTCCAACCTGAGAAGCGTCACAATGAAGAACAAATGGTAAGTTGAAATCAGGATATCCCAAGATGGGTGGTTTTACCAGGTAGTCTACTAGTTTTTCCAATACCTCCTTGTGGTCTGCTGTCCAGGGAACTGGCTGTTGGGACGAAACGGCATTGTTTCTTTTAAGCCCGGTCCTACCTGCGTTCTTCTTTTTCTCCGTGGGTGTTGTGGACTCTGTCATCCCCCCCAAGAGGAGGTATAGGGGTGGCAGCAATCCTGGAGAAGTTCCAAACGTAAGTACGATAGTAGGAGAGAAATCCTAAGATCTGCCTCAACTCCCCGACAGTAGAGGGCCGCTTGTCTTTTAAGGCTAGTACTGGAGCGATTTTTGCTGGGTCCATGGTATAGCCTTCTCCGGACACAATTTTCCCTAGAAATCAGACTTGCCTTTTGAACAGTTCACACTTGTTTGGGGTAAACTTAACAACGTGTTGTTGATACCGCCGTAATACGGTCCTCACATGTTAAACATGCTCCCGGAAGGTTTTGCTGTGTACCACATTGTCATCCAAGTTGTCCACTGTTAGTTCAGGGAGGCTATATGACCTGTGTTTAGCTTTCTCTTCAGCTCCAGCCAGACTAATAAAAGTTCCGCACAATTCCCCTGGGGCTCTGCTAAAACATTCCCTGTCTCCTGTGACTGTGTTAACCCCTCTAGTTGCTGGATGCTTCTGAAGCACAACACTTCCTGTCTCCTGTGCTTGTGTTATTTGTAACGGTAGCTGGATGCTTTTGAAGCAACAGCACTACTTCTGCATGTCACACAGGGACCATTAGGATCATGGGGATCTGTACAAGAGCTCGCTCTGGGCCCATACTGTGACGGACTGTGATGGGGATTGAGGTGGGGCTCTACAGTAATAGGGGTCTCCATGAAAGACAGAAACAGAAAAAACTGACTGGCACTTCCAATGGCAGAAATATGTGTGAACAGGTGCTTACTAGGAGCCGCTACCTCCATATACAAATAACAAACAAAGCAGCACACTGTAACGCTAAGTATGCGAACATGAAATATATGAAATTTGAATAGCATTACTGCTCTAGAAAATAGAAATAAATGAGAAATCTTAGCGCATAAATTGGCCAATTCATGTGCACCTGGTAGTCGCGGCTTCCCACACATAAGCAGATGGATGTCCCTTAGAGAGGTATTCAGATTGGTAGGGTCCTGGTACTTTGTGAAAACGCCTTTATCGCGGCTACTCGCATACTTAGCATTATAGTGTGCTACTTTGTCTGTTATCCATGAAAGACAGAACCTAGGATAAAAACAAAATGAGCAAATACCCTGCAGTAAGTAAATAAATAATAATAGTACTGACACTATTTTGATCAAAACAGTGTAAAAGCCATCCGACCACGATAAGGTCTACCCAATCGGGATGGTCCTTAACTCTTGTAGTTCACCTCACTATGTGTCAACAGACTTCAATATAGACGAGGGCAGAGCAGGACTGATTTAATCAGCTGTCATGTGCCTTTAACAGCCGTGGGAGGATCAGAGTTCCTCCCATAGCCGTTAACCAGTTAAATTCCGCTGTCAATCACTAACAGCGGAATTGACACGCGCCGGACGGAAGCACATTATTCATCCTGCCCATCAGCACTCCTGTCACGTGATCATAGGGTGCCAATGGGCTGTCATGACATCTGGGGGTCTGCTGAAGACTCTCGTGCCTCTCATTACGATACTCCTGTGAACGCTGGCTTGTGGCCAGCGTTCATAGGAGATCGTGATATTTTCTATACATAGCAGTGTTGAAAAAAAAAATCAAAATGTCAGAATCATATTTTTTTGGCCGCAGCAACATTGCAATAAAACGCAATAAGAAGCGATCAAAACATTGTATCTATCCCAAAATGGTATCAATAAAAATGTTAGCTTATGGTGCAAAAAATAAGCCATCACACAGCCCCAGATCCCAAAAAATGAAAATGTCATGGGTATCGGAAAATGATGGCACAAGCAAAAAAAATTTCTTACAAATTCCGGAATTTTTTTTCACCACTAAAATAAAAAAAAAAAAACTATACATGTTTGGTATGTGTACTCGTACTGACCTGGAGAATCATATTGCCAGGTTAGTTTTACCATAGAGTGAACATGGTAAATAAAATATAAAAAAAAAACAGTTGTGGAATTGCACTTTTTTGCAATATGATAAAATGAATGTACAATTCATCTCGCAAAAAAAAAAGCTGTCATATGGCTATGGGGACAGAAAAATAAAAAAGTTATGGCTCTTGGAATAAGGGCAGGAAAAATAAACGAAAGCTGAAAAATGGAAAATTGCAAGATCATGAAGGGGTTAAAAAGAACCATGAGGAATACATGTAAGGAATGTCTAAGAAACATGCATTCCTCACATGTATTAAAGCTGTCAAACAGTCGCAAATCATCATCAAAGTTAATGTATTTATATGATATATACATAAAAAACTAGAATCAGGTATGAAACAACAAACAGTCCACAAAAAGAGACTTACATGGTGTCCATATTGTCCCTGTTTTATAATATGAATATAAAATTATAAATATAGGTGCAGGGATATATGTCAGATATGAGAAGAAGGATCAAGCGACATGTCGCTTGATCCTCCTTCTCATTCATAAAACAGGGACAATATGGACACCATGTAAGTCTCTTTTTGTGGACTGTTTGTTGTTTCATACCTGATTCTAGTTTTTTATGTATATATCATATGAATACATTAACTTTGATGATGTACCTACATTGTTATTGATACCTTTGTTTTCCATTTTTGTTTCACATATTTTGAAACTAGTTTCTAAAGCCCCTCACGAAAACCCGTGTGGGTTGAAACAGTGGGCAGGAGCCTCTTTTTGTACTTGGATTTCGTTGTATGTACATCAATAAAAGGACATAAAAAGAACCTTTGACCTCTGTGCAATTGTTATTTTGAGTGCCAGAACCTTATCTATTTTTATATCTTGGTTCCGGGCACCTTTACTAGTAGTGAGCCCAGTCTTTTTGATTGAACGGTGTTTTTTTGAAGACCGACGGGAGGTCAATCTGCGCATGTGCCACCACTGACTCTATTTTTTTGAAGACCGCCAGGAGACAAATCTGCGCACAAGCCACCCGTATGTACATCTTCTATGAGAAAATGTACATAGCCTTTAAAATAATTCTACAGAATTACAAAAATATAACTAGTATCTTAAAAAAAAAACAGCACCATGCCTGTGTACACGTTGTCTGGTATTACAGCTCAACCTTGGCCACTTCAATAAATCAATGATACCCTAGACACAAAACATGGACATATGCGGCACAATTTTGGAAAGAAAGAAGTCATCATTTTCTAATCATGGTCAACCCCTTGATTGTCACTCTTTATCTGAAGTTTGCCTTCATCTGAGGCAAAGGTTCAGTTTACTACCCTAGCTCCATATCTTTATACCCTGATCAAGGCAAAGTGGCTTGGTGATATCCCCTCTGGCACTAAACAGCCAAGTCACATGACCCGGTAGCCCTCTCCCGAGCTGCAGCCCTCGTCTACGTAAGGTTGATTGATATTCCACTATTGTTATCTTCATAGGAACATCATAGAAACCCTGACCAGAGGACTCAAAACCAGTTAATATTATTACTAGTTTCTCGTGGGCACAAGCTGAGAACAAATAATGTTTATTAATAATCACCGGGTAATTGAAGTGAGGATACTTAACCCCATTCTGCAGGGAATTAGGAGGCCAGCTTGTTACATGGATCACTATGAGGTTTAGAATTAAAGAGACAACTCAACTTTGAGTCTAATGGTGTTTTGTCTCAGCTGGTGTCAAGTGGATTATATTACCCAGCTAAAAGATCTATGCAGGTAATTTTAAACCTGACCTGATAGCGACTCGCAGATAGGCCTAATTGTCAGTGCGGGCCGGTCTGTTTGTGGCTTAGAGCGCTTTCCTACATGTTGGCAATAGGCTGTAAAAGCTACAGAACGGCTAACCAATATCTGCTCTCGACTTGTAGTGCAATTATTGAATAGTTCCCGGTGCCCACATAATTCTATCACAAACATGTCAAAGTTTATGAAAGTAAATCTTAATCATTGTAGAATGAAAAGTTATCTAACGTTCTAATGTTTTTTATATTTTCATATTTTTAAAGGATGGTACACTTTTTCTTAATCCCATGTCATTAGAAGGCTATTCTGAAAATAAGCTACATTTCCGCTGTGGAGAAATCGCCAGCGATCAACTATAAAAGTGTTTAGTTCTAACCCAGCGCCACCATGGGAGACATGAAGCATTGCATAATCCCTATTCAAATGAATGGGCTATCTGAGTAATGTATAGATATCCTGGGTCCTACTCTCTAGGTAATACATGAAGCTCTGAATGAGAGACACTCTGCTAGTGATTTGCCCTAACATTATTTTAAATTTGAGTTCCAGAAACCAGAAACCTTTAAAGGGGTTGTCCACTACTGGACAACCTGTTATTACCAGCTCCGGGTTGCTGGATAAAGTGAAAAAAAAAAAAAATTCTGCTTACTTTATGCTTATGTCCCCCATCCTAGTCTATATGTCCCCCATTCTTGGCCCCTTCCTGGTATATATGTCCCTTATCCTGAGCCCCTTCCAGGTATACAGTATATATCCCCCATTCTGGGTCCCTTCCTGGCATATAGGCCCCCCATCATGGGTTCCTTCCTGGTATATGTAGCGTCGGCGTCCCTGCCTCCTGCTAGGCAGGGACGCTGTTCCCCTCACCTCTCCGCTCCGTGCCCGGCGTCCTCCTCCCGCTCTGCTGGCAGCGCGCGCTGCTTCCCGGCCACTGTGCTTAGGGCGCGCGCGCGCGCGCTCCCCCTCTCTTAAAGGGGCCGCGCGCACCGTCCTAAGGAGTCCCCGACCAATGGCCGGAGGACCTCACCATATATAAGGCACCTCCTCCAAGATGGAGGTGCCCAAGCAATGTTGTTGCATAGTCTATCACTCTGCTTCAGCCCTCAGGTCCCGTTACCAGTTACCTGCCAGATTCCTGCTTGATACCTGCCTGATACTTGTCTATCTACTTGCATTCCTGCGGTCCGACAGTCTGCCTACCAGCCCTGCCAGTCTGTCTATGGATCTGATTGCCCGCTCACCTGGGAGCGCTCATCTGCTACCTGCCTGCTAGCCTACCTGGAGGCTCTGCCGTCACGTGCTGTGACCACCTGCCTGCCCAGAGACTCTTACCCGCTCACCTGGGAGCGTCCGCCTGCTACCTGCCTGCTAGCCTACCTGGAGGCTCTGCCGTCACGTGCTGTGACCACCTGCCTGCCCAGAGACTCTTACCCGCTCACCTGGGAGCGTCCGCCTGCTACCTGCCTGCTAGCCTACCTGGAGGCTCTGCCGTCACGTGCTGTGACCACCTGCCTGTCTAGAGACTCTTACCCGCTCACCTGGGAGCGTCCGCCTGCTACCTGCCTGCTAGCCTACCTGGAGGCTCTGCCGTCACCTGCTGTGACCACCTGCCTGTCCAGAGACTCTTGCCTGCTCACCTGGGAGCGTCCGCCTGCTACCTGCCTGCTAGCCTATCTGGAGGCTCTGCCGTCACTTGCTGTGACCACCTGCCTGTCCAGAGACTCTTGCCTGCTCACCTGGGAGCATCCACCTGCTACCCGCCTGCTAGCCTATCTGGAGGCTTCGCCGTCACTTGCCGTGACCACCCGCCTGTCAAGAGACTGTTCCCATCACTTGCCGTGACCTCCTGCCCTTCTACCCAGAGACTGTCCCCGTCACTTGCCGTGACCTCCTGCCCTTCTACCCAGAGACTGTCCCCGTCACATGCCGTGACTACCTGCCCGCCTACCCTGGGAGCCACCCGCTTCCTTACAAGGACTGCCCCTTTGTATCGTAGCTCAGAGGTTCCACCTCCCAGACCCGTTACAGTTTGCTCGGGCCATGGAACCCGGTGGCACCCAAGCTCCCTCGCTCTCGGACCTATGTCATGAACTGTCCCGTCAGAGGTCCCAACAGGAGTCCATCCTGAGTCATCTGCGGAATGTCAACTCTCGCCTGGACACTCTGACTGCTCCACCAGCAACCACCGCTAGTGTCATGACTCGCAGCCCGGCAGCGCCGCTGCCTACCAATACCATGGCATCCTGCCCCGGACCCCGGCTTTCTGCACCTCCTCGCTTCGGAGGCGACCCCGCTCAAGCTCGGGGCTTCATAAACCAGTGCACCCTGCACTTTGAACTCCTGTCCCACCAGTTTATCTCCGACCGGGCCAAAGTAGCCTTCATCATGTCCCATCTCACGGGGGAGGCACTGGCTTGGCTAAATCCTCTGTGGGAGAGAGGAGACCCCCTGGTGTCCAACCTGCCAGCCTTTCTCACGGCTTTCCGGAAAGTCTTCGACGAACTCGGACGGAAGACCTCATCCACATCATCTCTGCTACGCCTCCATCAAGGAAATCTCACCCTGGGCCAATATGCCATACGGTTCCGTACCCTTGCTTCGGAGCTGGCCTGGGATAACGACGCCCTGGTGTCTGTCTTTTGGGAGGGTCTGTCCGGCCGTATTAAAGATGAACTCGCCGGTCGGGACATACCTACCACTCTCTACGACTTAATAACTCTTGCCACCCGGATTGACATCCGGTTCCAGGAACGCGCCAAAGAGGTCACCCGTGAGAGGAGGTTTCCACGTCTAGCCCCTATCTTTCAGAAACCTGTCACTTCTCCCGCTACTCCCCAGGCGCACTCACCCGAGCCTATGCAGGTCGACCAGACCAAGATGGTCAAGACCCGTCAAGAGTTACGCCGAGCCGAGGGGAGCTGCTTCTACTGTGGCAGTAAGGAGCACCGGATCCGTTCCTGCCCGGAGAGGTCGGGAAACGCCTGTGTCTAGGATCGATCAGAGAGGTCGTCCTAGACAAGAGTAAGCCCTCTCCATCTCTGTTGCTGTCGGTCTCTATCATCTGCGGGGAGAACCGTTATTTTGAACTAGCCCAACTTGACTCTGGAGCTGCCGGAAATCTCATTTCTCAGTCCCTGGTAGAGAAATACCGCATTCCCACCAAACCTCTAGCTGTACCCTTGTCTGTCGCTGCCGTAGATGGGGGCCTCTTACCACATCCCATCCAACTTATCACCGAATCCATAACCCTGCAGGTGGGAATGCTGCACTCTGAGAGCATCTTCTTTCATGTTCTGCCTGGACTCTCTCACGCCCTCTTGCTAGGCCTACCTTGGCTTCAGAGACATGCACCCGTGCTTGATTGGCAGACCGGAGAAGTCCTTCGCTGGGGACAGGACTGCCATAAGACTTGTTTAGTTCCCGTCCATCCTGTCCGTCCTTCTCCTACCCCAGCCAATCTACCTGGTCTTCCGGTTCCCTATTGGTCTTATGCGGACGTCTTTAATAAAAAGGAGGCAGAGACATTACCCCCTCATAGACCATACGACTGCCCAATCGACCTGATGCCCGGCGCTACTCCTCCCCGTGGGCGTATTTACCCTTTGCCCGCTGCTGAGACCCGGTCCATGTCTGAATATATTGAGGAGAATTTGGCCCGGGGATTTATCCGGAAATCGACCTCCCCGGCGGGAGCAGGCTTCTTCTTCGTCAAAAAGAAGGACGGCTCACTCCGTCCCTGTATAGACTATAGAGGCCTTAACCAGATCACGGTGAAGAATAAATACCCCCTTCCACTCATTCCGGAATTATTTGACCGTCTGAGGGGGGCTAGAATCTTCACCAAGCTGGACCTCCGTGGGGCGTATAACCTGGTCCGTATCCGTCAGGGGGATGAATGGAAGACGGCATTCAACACCCGGGACGGCCACTATGAATATCTGGTAATGCCCTTCGGTCTCTGTAACGCTCCCGCCGTCTTTCAAGAGTTGGTCAATGACATCTTCCGGGACCTTCTCTACTCCTGCGTAGTGGTGTACCTGGACGACATATTGGTCTTCTCTCCGGATCTTCTCACTCACCGGAGGGATGTTCGTCAGGTCCTGCTCAGGCTCAGGCAGAACCACCTCTACGCTAAATATGAGAAGTGCCTCTTTGAGCAGACCTCGCTTCCGTTCTTGGGCTACATAATCTCTCAGACCGGCCTACGAATGGATCCTGAGAAACTGTCTGCCATCCAGAAGTGGCCCCGACCAGAGGGGTTGAAGGCTATTCAGCGGTTCCTGGGCTTCGCCAACTACTACCGCCTCTTCATACCGCACTTCTCTTCCCGGACTGCCCCAATCTCTGCACTCACCCGTAAGGGCACTAATCCCAGAGAATGGCCGCCCGTAGCAGAGGAAGCCTTTCTTTCCTTAAAACAGGCTTTCTCTTCCGCCCCGGTGCTGCATCGTCCGGACGGCAACAAACAATTCTTCCTGGAAGTGGACGCCTCCTCCTCTGGAGCCGGAGCGGTACTTACCCAAAAGTCGTCTTCCGGAAGAATGGTAACCTGCGGCTTCTTCTCCAAACTCTTCTCCCCTTCTGAGCGCAATTATTCTATAGGAGACCGAGAGTTATTGGCCATTAAGCTGGCACTGGAGGAGTGGCGTTACCTGCTCGAGGGGGCTCTTCACCCGGTAATTATTTACACGGACCACAAGAACTTGACTTACCTCCAGAGCGCCCAGAGACTTAACCCGCGCCAAGCCCGGTGGTCCTTGTTTTTTGCCCGCTTTGATTTCGTTCTTCATTTTCGCCCGGCAGACAAAAACATCAAAGCTGACGCCTTGTCCCGATCCTTCCTGGTGTCTGATCTAGAGGAGGAGCCTAAGCACATCATTGATCCCGCCAGAGTAATGCAGGTGGCCCCCGTGAATCTAAATCGTCTCCCTCCCGGTAAGACGTTCGTAACAGTACCTGATCGGAAGAAGATCCTACACTGGGGTCATTCGTCTAAGCTAACTGGCCACGCCGGTCAGAAAAAGACCCTCCAGCTTATTACCCGGCATTACTGGTGGCCTACCCTGCACAAGGACGTAATAAACTTTGTTTCAGCCTGTGTGTCCTGCGCCCGCAACAAGGTTCCGAGACATCTGCCAGCCGGTCACCTCCTTCCTCTTCCAGTACCTGCTGCCCCGTGGCAGCATATAGCTATGGACTTTATAATGGATCTCCCTGTCTCTGCCGGTTGTACGGTCATTTGGGTGGTCGCTGACCGCTTTTCCAAGATGGCTCACTTCATTCCCCTGCCGGGCCTCCCGTCTGCACCCGAGCTGGCTAAAGACTTTATCCGCCACATCTTCCGTCTCCATGGCCTGCCCCTCCACATCGTGTCGGATCGTGGGGTTCAGTTCACCTCACGCTTCTGGAGAGCCACATGTAAGCTGCTGGACATCACCCTGGACTTCTCCTCCGCTTACCACCCACAGTCCAATGGTCAAGTGACGTGGATCAATCAGATCCTGACCAGTTACCTCCGGCACTTTGTTAATGCCCACCATTCGGACTGGGTGGATCTCCTACCATGGGCCGAGTTCTCTTACAATAATCACGAGAGCGAATCTTCCTCCAAATCCCAGTTTTTTGTAGTCTTCGGTCAGCATCCTCGGATCCCATTTCCCGTCTCCACCTCGGTGGACAATCCGGCTACGGAATCTCTCGTTAGCGAATTCTCCTCCATTTCGGAGAGTACTCGATCCGCACTCCTTCAGTCGTCCGAGCGGATGAAAAAACACGCTGACGAAAAACGCCTGGATCCTCCACAATTCCATCCTGGAGATAAAGTCTGGCTCTCGTCCAAGTATGTCCGGCTCAAGATTCCTTCCTACAAGTTAGGGCCTCGGTTCATCGGCCCACTGGAAGTTATCAAACAAATCAACCCAGTGGCTTATAAATTGAAACTCCCGGCCAACTTGCGGATCCCTAACTCCTTCCATGTATCTCTCCTCAAACCCGTGGTACTTAACTCTTTTTCTAAGTCTACAGGTACGCCTCCTGCTCCGGTTTCCGCTGAAAACGAGTTTGAGGTAGAGAACATTCTGGCCACCAAAAGGGTAAGAGGAAAGACCTTTTTTCTAGTGGATTGGAAGGGGTTTGGTCCTGAGGAGAGAACTTGGGAGCCCCGGGAGAACATCCATGCCCCTCTCATCCTTGATAAATTTCTGTCTGGCCTAAAAAAGGGGGGGCCTAAAGGGGGGGGTACTGTAGCGTCGGCGTCCCGGCCTCCTGCTAGGCAGGGACGCTGTTCCCCTCACCTCTCCGCTCCGTGCCCGGCGTCCTCCTCCCGCTCTGCTGGCAGCGCGCGCTGCTTCCCGGCCACTGTGCTTAGGGCGCACGCGCGCGCTCCGCCTCTCTTAAAGGGGCCGCGCGCGCCATCCTAAGGAGTCCCCGGCCAATGGCCGGAGGACCTCACCATATATAAGGCACCTCCTCCAAGATGGAGGTGCCCGAGCAATGTTGTTGCATAGTCTATCACTCTGCTTCAGCCCTCAGGTCCCGTTACCAGTTACCTGCCAGTTACCTGCCAGATTCCTGCTTGATACCTGCCTGATACTTGTCTATCTACTTGCATTCCTGCGGTCCGACAGTCTGCCTACCAGCCCTGCCAGTCTGTCTATGGATCTGATTGCCCGCTCACCTGGGAGCGCTCATCTGCTACCTGCCTGCTAGCCTACCTGGAGGCTCTGCCGTCACGTGCTGTGACCACCTGCCTGCCCAGAGACTCTTACCCGCTCACCTGGGAGCGTCCGCCTGCTACCTGCCTGCTAGCCTACCTGGAGGCTCTGCCGTCATGTGCTGTGACCACCTGCCTGCCCAGAGACTCTTACCCGCTCACCTGGGAGCGTCCGCCTGCTACCTGCCTGCTAGCCTACCTGGAGGCTCTGCCATCACGTGCTGTGACCACCTGCCTGTCCAGAGACTCTTACCCGCTCACCTGGGAGCGTCCGCCTGCTACCTGCCTGCTAGCCTACCTGGAGGCTCTGCCGTCACCTGCTGTGACCACCTGCCTGTCCAGTGACTCTTGCCTGCTCACCTGGGAGCGTCCGCCTGCTACCTGCCTGCTAGCCTACCTGGAGGCTCTGCCGTCACTTGCTGTGACCACCTGCCTGTCCAGAGACTCTTGCCCGCTCACCTGGGAGCGTCCACCTGCTACCCGCCTGCTAGCCTATCTGGAGGCTTCGCCGTCACTTGCCGTGACCACCCGCCTGTCAAGAGACTGTTCTCGTCACTTGCCGTGACCTCCTGCCCCCCTACCCAGAGACTGTCCCCGTCACTTGCCGTGACCTCCTGCCCTTCTACCCAGAGACTGTCCCCGTCACTTGCCGTGACCTCCTGCCCTTCTACCCAGAGACTGTCCCCGTCACTTGCCGTGACTACCTGCCCGCCTACCCTGGGAGCCACCCGCTTCCTTACAAGGACTGCCCCTTTGTATCGTAGCTCAGAGGTTCCACCTCCCAGACCCGTTACAGTATATATGTCCCCCATCCTAGCATATATGTCCCACATCCTGAGCCCCTTCCAGGTATATATGTCCCCCATCCTGCACCCCTTCCAGGTATATATGTCCCCCATCCTGGTGTATAAATCCCCAAGCCTGGGTCCCTTTCTGGTATATAGGTCCCTCATCATGGGTTCCTTCCTGATATATATTTCCCCCATCCTAGTCTATATGTCCCCCATTCTTGGCCCCTTCCTGGTATATATGTCCCCCATCCTGAGCCCCTTCCAGGTATATATGTCCCCCATCCTGGGACCATGCCAGGTATATATGTCACCCATCCTGGGCCCTTTACTGGTATATATGTCCCCCATCGTGATATATAAGCCCTCCATTCTGGGCCCCTTCCTAGTATATATGTCCCCCATCCTGGTATATATGTCTCCCATTCTGGGTCCCTTCCTGGTATATATGTCCCCCATCCTAGGCCCATTCCTGGTATATAGGCCCCCATCATGGGTTCCTTCCTGGTATATATGTCCCCTGTCCTGGTATTTATGCCCCCCATCCTCTTCCAGTTAAAAATAATGGCTTGTCGTCAGGTCCCCCTCCCGCACCTGCCAAGACATATAAAGCAAGGTATTTGCAAAGTTTTTCAATTCTTTTGTAGAGGATATGTGTTTAGATGATGTACAGTGGTGCCCAAAGGTGAACCTATATTTTAACTTGACAAGTGTAACTGGCGCATGTTTGATGTAGACCTTGATTTTTGCAGTGTGTAGATGACTTTTCTCTCTTTTTCTCTGGAAAGTGAAGTGGTATGTATGGCGATATTCATATTTCAGATATTTCACAGTAAACAGCTGAACCAAACCATTTCTAAACTAATTTTTTTTAATCTCCTGTTGAGATCATAATTTCAGCCTTGAGTGTGAATTGAGAGGTCTGATCCTTTTCCTTCCCTGGATAATAAGCTTAAAATGGTTTTGAACGTGAATTGGGAAGAAACAGCAATGTCACATCATCAATCTAAACTCTTTAAACCATGATGGATCCAGGATCACAGTTTAGATGAGCAGCTACTGACAGCACTTGCTTATCTCCGGCAGTTCCATAGACAAGGAATGCAGCACACTTAGTTAAAGTTCTATTTTAAAAGGGTATTTTAGACCCATACTCAGGTAGGGTGGGGTTCTCAGCAGTCAGACAGCCAATATAACTATTTAAAGGGAATCTGTCACCAGGTTTTTGCCACCTAATCTGAGAGCAGCATAATGTAGAGATTCCAGTGATGTGTCGCTTACTAGGCTGCTTGCTGTAGTTTTTTATAAAGTACACAGTTTTATCAATAGTAGATTATTATTAAAGGACTAGAAAATCTTCTGCCAGGTAGTCCTCCATATCCACGACCTCTGTATAACCTCACCCACATCACTGATTGACAGCTTTTTGCTTATACACAATGTACACAGAAAAATGTCAATCAGTGGTGTGGGTGGGGCTATACAGAGCTCTGCATTCAGAGAACTAGTAGATCTGCAGCAAATAAAACATTCATTTTATCAAAACTACGGCAAGCAACCCAGTCAGCGATACATCTGTTATGAATGTGTACCTACTCACACACGGGTAGCGGTGAAAGGGAAGTTCAACCACAGGGAGACGCCGCACCTACACCCAACTGGTCCTTGTACAGAATAGAAAGGCCCTAGCCACACAACTAAAAGCGCAACCTTGGGCCTAACTCTCTAAAAGGCTGGTGAGGGGTTTCTCGTATCTCCTGATGAACCAGAGGGTAGGCTGCAGCACACTGCAAACAAGGGAAGAGGAAAGTGTGAAGGAAAATACGAAAACCTCGGGCGAGAAACTAAAACACGTTCATATTGGGTAGTGAGGAAAAACTAAGGAGAACCTAAATAAAAGGAACAAGTAACCTCCCAGAAACTTAACAGTGGAAAAGGTGCTGGATAGGAAAACAAACAGGCTCACAGCAGGAATACAACTGGAGTTTAACAAACAAGGTAAACCCCTTGACTGAGGGCTGGAACTCCTGAACACACATTCACCAAGAGGTATAGCCAGCAAGGAAGTGCAGTGAAGGGTGAAAATATAAAACCTCACCCAGAATGTGATAGGGCATACAAAATGAGAAAATGAGAAACACCTGGAGAGGAGCAAACCAAGAATGGAAAACAAAGACAATAAAAACCATCAGAATTTGGACAGGGAAGAAAGGGCAATAGTTCAGAGGAACCAACCACGCTGCAACAGGTCACCATATTGAATCCCCAAACCGAGCCATTACAACATTACTGGAATCAGGGTCTCTGTCCGTACATCATGCTGGCCTCAGATGGGGTAGCAAAACCTGGTGACAGATGCCATTAAGTCCTTCCCGACATATGTATGTCACATGTCGGAAAGGGTGCATGGAGAAGGCCCAGAAACTGGCATCTGCAGCTAACAGCAGCAAAGCGAGTTAAAGCGCACCTATCGCTAAATTTTTTATTTAAATTAAATACAGATGTAATAACATTTATCATTTGACCAAAACATTATAAACAAGGCATATACCAAGTGGGAGAAAAACTCCCTTTATTGGCAGGAGCTTCCACTGAACTGAGCCGATTTCAGCTGAAGTGGCCTCCAGGCAGGGGAATTCCCCCTTCTCTGCTGTGCTGACATCACTCTCCCATGATGCAGTGCAACAAGGAAAGTGAAAGCAGTCAGTGGATCTGAGCCCAGGCAGCACTGTGACTGAGCTGGATGTGATCAGTCTATCAGCTGTGGGTATGTGCTGTGCTCCATAACTCACCAGGCAGTGAGCTGGAGACTTGTCTTGTGTTTCCTCCTTCACCTCCCTGTTCCCTTGCTCACACTGTCCAGCAATGAAGCCTGCTGGAGTAGTGATTGTGCCCCTCCCCACTGTCATCACAAACACCTTGAAAAGGAGAAAGATGTTGCCAACAGCAGAAACTAAACACTGAGGAAGATCTGTCCAAGAAAAGAGGGATGTTATTTATTACATATGGTCAGTGTATAAATAATTGTGTGTACACATGTGTGATATGTCTGCATGTATGTGAAAAGTGCATGCAGCAGTGTATGGTGCATTTGAGAACTGTATGTAAACATATATGTATGTGTGTGTGTATATATGAACCATGTGTATATACTGTATGTATGCAGTGCAAGTGTATATATATGTGCAGTGTGTGTATTTTTATATATCTGTATACCTGTCTGCAGCGTGTGCATGTATATATATATGTGTGTGTATATACAGTACAGACCAAAAGTTTGGACACACCTTCTCATTTAAACATTTTTCTGTATTTTCATGACTATGAAAATTGTACATTCACACTGAAGGCATCAAAACTATGAATTAACACATGTGGAATTATATAATTAACAAAAATGTGTGAAACAACTGAAAATATGTCTTATATTCTAGGTTCTTCAAAGTAGCCACCTTTTGCTTTGATGACTGCTTTGCACACTCTTGGCATTCTCTTGATGAGTTAAAGAGGTAGTCACCGGAAATGGTCTTCCAACAATCTTGAAGGAGTTCCCAGAGATGCTTAGCACTTGTTGGCCCTTTTGCCTTCACTCTGCGGTCCAGCTCATCCCAAACCATCTCAATTGGGTTCAGGTCTGGTGACTGTGGAGGCCAGGTCATCTGGCGTAGCACCCCATCACTCTCCTTCTTGGTCAAATAGCCCTTACACAGCCTGGAGGTGTGTTTGGGGTCATTGTCCTGTTGAAAAATAAATGATGGTCCAACTAGCGCTGCTCCGGTGAGCTCCTTTACGGCCCTGCTGACCGTGAAAAATTCCCACGGTACAGCAGGGCCGTAAAGGAGGTCACCGGAGCTGCGCTGACTGAATGCACTCTGGTGACCTCAGTCAGGGGCTCACGCTGCCAGGAGCAGACGTGTTCCCGGCAGTGTGAGCATACAGCAGCCATGACTGCTGTCACATCTCCAGATGTGACAGCTGTGCATGGGAGATCAGCGCTGGAACGTGGACAGGTAATTATTTTTTTTAGTAAATTAATAATTAAATAAAATTGTGTCATTTATTTAAAAAAACCAATTTTTTTTCTGGATCTAGTGTTTTTTTTTTAAACTCTTTGTAGGTTAGTAATGGGGGTGTCTTATAGACGCTCCTCATTACTAACCTGGGCTTCATGGCAGCTGGTGCTGACATGAACCCCACCACTATTACCCCCTGCCACCGCACCAGGGCAGCGTGGAAGAGCGAGGCTAAGTGCCAGATGTGGCGCACAAATATGATTCACGAAAAGAAAAAAATAAATAAATTGATGGCACCTTCCCTTTAAAGGGTGTGCGGTTTTATGTGAATGGCAAAGAGGGCGGGACGCCATTCCCCCTACCTCCCCTCAGGGTGTGACTGAGCAATGTGTAAAAGCTCAGTCCCTTTTTTTTGCTCTTGAGTGTGGTCTGAAGAGGGAAGTCTCCAGACAGTATTGTGGAAGCTGCAGAGCTTGTTACCTGGACTTTACCTGTGCAGTTTATGCTACCGAGAGCGGGTGGAACCCGCTCACCTATGGGCTGAGTTATACTTTGTTTTGTTTTTCCCGTTTAACCCAGGGGGGTCTTGTTTATTTTCCTGCGGAACCCTGCATGAGTTTATGCCAGATAATAAACCAGCAGAAAGGTAACCTGAAAACGTGTGTCCTGAGTCTGCCTCCGGGAGAGCCGAGCAAGTCGTCTTGCCACAGTTGGTGTGAGAGTGCGTTCAGGATTCCAGGAACACGTGTACCTGCCACAAAGACCGGTGGATGTCCTGGGTGAAGGCTGCCAGCCAGCCATAGAAGTCCAGCAGCATGGAGGAGTTCATTAAGCACCTGGTCCAGAGCCAACAGAGCATGCAGCAGCAACACCTACAGAGCCAGCAGAGTATGCAGCAGGCCCAGCAGAGCATGCAGCAGCAGCACCAGGAGACGGCCAAACTGTTGCTTCAGGAAATCCAGTTACAGCAAAAGTCACAGCAGCAGCACCAGCAGGAGGCGCAACAGCAGATACAGCTTTTGGCAGACGCCATCCAGAGCAGGGCGGCCGCCCCACCCCCAGGGCCGACTGATGATTCTCACGTCAGGAAGGCGGTAAGGCGGGCCATGCAGAAGATGACCCCTGGGGATGATGTAGAAGCATTTCTGACTGTTTTTGAGAGGGTGGCTGATCGGGAGAGACTTCCACCAGCACAGTGGGCAGAGGTTCTGGCGCCATATTTATCGGGTGAACCCCAAAAGGCGTATTTTGACTTGGCGCTGCAAGATGCTAAGTAGTATCCCAAACTAAAGACAGAGATCTTAGCACGTCTGGGAGTAAATATGGCGGTGAGAGCCCAACGAGTTCATCACTGGGCGTATGCTAGCGACAAACCCCCTCGCTCGCAGATGTTTGACCTCCTGCATCTTGTTCAGAAGTGGCTACAACCGGAGTCCTCCACTCCGGCCCAGATGGTTGAGCGGGTGGTGATTGACAGATTCATGCATTCCCTTCCTAAGCCAGTACAGACCTGGGTTGCCCAGGGTGATCCCCAGAACGCAGATGACTTCATCAGCCTGGTAGAGAGGTACCAGGTAGTTGAGAGATCCCTTGGGAAACCGGATGCAGTCACTTCTCCCTACTGGGATACCCAAAAGGGGGCGGGTTCAGCTCGGAAGGGGTCTAGAGCCACCACTGAAGGTGCCGTTAGAACGGTTGGTAAAGATATAGTTTGTTGGCGGTGTCACAACCCTGGACATGTAGCCGCCAGGTGTCAAATATCCCCTGAGCCCATGGACTGCAGCCTAGGCAGACGGGTCTCCTATTATGCCTATCCAGCCTGTAGCATGGACTGTCGACCCGGCGATGGGCCGCAGGCGTGTGCAGTGTCCATTAATGGAGTAAAAGTGCTTGGGCTGCTGGACTCCGGGAGTCTGGTGACCTTGATCAGAGCAACCCTTCCCCACCAGTTGATCCCTTCCAAAGCCGTGGACGTTCGGTGCATCCATGGTGACGCCAAGGACTATCCCGTGGCCACAGTGACAGTGGGGACAGACTGTGGTGCCCAGTCCCATGAAGTCGGGGTAGTGAAGGACCTGATACACCCCGTCATATTGGGCCGTGATTTTTCCTTATTTTGGGACTTGTGGGGGAAGGGAACTGGACTAAGTAGCATGGGGAAAAGCCAGGTCCTTGAAGAAGAACCCCTGACAAAGTCTCAGATGGAGGAGTTCCCACTGTGCGTCCTTGTCGGTGATGAGGGTGAGACGGTGACCGAGGAGGCTGACCTCCCTGCGTTAGATATGTCCGGAGAGAACTTTGGGACTGCTCAAGTTCAAGACCTGACCTTAAAAGGGGCGTACGACCAGGTTACTGTATGTAATGGGGTTGCCCAAGAGCCGGGGGCCGACACCAGATTCCCCCACTTTGCAGCGCAGGGGGAGTTGCTATATCGGGTGGCCAAACTGAGGGGCTGTGAGATAGTGGAACAGCTGTTAGTGCCGGGGCCATACAGACGGCGGGTGCTAGATATGGCCCATTCACATGTTCTGGGGGGACACCTAGGGGTCGAGAAAACTCAGGAGAGGATACTGAGAAGGTTTTATTGGCCAGGGTGTTATCGAGAAGTTCAAAACTATTGTAGGTCCTGCCCCACCTGCCAAATAACCGCTCCCTCCTCCCACTTCTGTAGCCCCTTAGTCCCACTACCTGTGATAGAGGTTCCCTTTGAGAGGATTGCCATGGACCTCGTTGGCCCCTTAGTTAAATCAGCTCGGGGCCACCAATATATCCTGGTCATCATGGACTATGCGACCCGGTACCCTGAAGCGGTTCCCCTAAGGAACTCGTCCAGTAAAAGTATAGCCCGAGAGCTGGTCCATATTTTTGCTCGGACAGGTATGCCAAAAGAGATTCTGACAGACCAAGGAACCCCCTTCATGAGCAAGGTGATGAAGGAGCTTTGCTGAGTCCTTCAGATAACTCAGCTTCGGACCACAGTTTTTCATCCACAGACGGACGGCCTAGTGGAACGCTTCAACAAGACCTTGAAGGCAATGCTCAAGAAGGTCGTTGAAAAGGATGGGCGAGACTGGGACTATCTGCTCCCATTTCAGCTTTTCTCGGTCAGAGAAGTTCCTCAAGCCTCCACTGGCTTCTCTCCATTTGAGCTCCTATATGGGCGGCATCCAAGAGGTCTCCTAGACATCGCCAAGGAAACATGGGAGGCTGAAGTCACGCCACACCGGAGTATCATCGAACATGTCGCCCAGTTACAGGAGAGAATGTCAAAGGTGATGCCCATCGTGAAGGAACATCTCCTCCAGGCGCAGGAAGCCCAGGCGAGGGTCTATAACCGGTCGGCGAGACTAAGACAGTTCCAGTCCGGGGACCATGTTTTGGTGCTGATCCCTACCGTCAAGAGCAAGTTCCTCGCCAAATGGCAAGGTCCATACGAGGTGGTGGAGAAAGTCAGCGAGGTTAATTATAAAGTCCACCAGCCTGGCAGAAGGAAGCCGCATCAAATATATCATGTAAATTTGCTCAAGCCGTGGCAGGACCATGAACCTGTGGAAACTCCTTGCCTGGGAGCCGCACCAGAAGGCAAGGTGGAGGAGGTCACTATTGCAGAGACTCTATCACCGGCCCAGAAGCAACAGTGTCGAGAATTACTACAGCGGAATCGGGAGCTGTTCTCAGAGTTGCCGGGGCATACTCAAGTGGTAGAGCATGACGTGCTGACAGAGCCGCACGTACGAGTGAATCTGAAGCCGTATCGGATTCAGGAAGCACGCCGGGAGGTGATCTCGGCTGAGGTGAAGAGGATGTTAGACCTCGGGGTAATAGAGGAGTCAAAGAGTGGGTGGTCGAGCCCAATCGTCCTCGTGCCAAAACCCAATGGAGAGTGGAGGTTTTGTAATGACTACCGCCGGCTGAATGAGGTATCCAAGTGTGACGCGTACCCGATGCCCCGCGTCGACGAACTCATTGAGAGGCTTGGACCGGCGAGGTACATCACCACTCTTGACCTGACAAAGGGCTACTGGCAGATCCCCATGTTCCAGATAGCTAAGGAGAAGACGGCTTTCTCAACACCTGATGGGTGTTTTCAATACACGAGGATGCCGTTTGGACTACAGGGGGCCCAGCCACGTTCCAGAGGGCTATGGATCGGATCCTAGCCCCACATAAGAAGTATGCCGCAGCCTACCTCGACGACATTGTGGTCTTTAGCCCAGACTGGGCTAGTCACCTACCTAAACTACAGGCCATTTTGGAGGCGCTAAGGAAGGCAGGATTTACCATAAATCCGAGAAAGTGTGACATCAGAAAAGAGGAGGCCAAGTACCTGGGCTATGTTGTTGGGAGAGGCGAAATAAAGCCGCAAATCAAAAAAGTGGAGGCAATTCAAACCTGGCCGCAACCGCTCTTGAAGAAGCTGGTGAGAGCATTCTTGGGAATGGTGGGATACGACCGGCGGTTTATCCCGAATTTCGCCATAATTGCCGCGCCACTAACGGATCTTCTAAAAGGCACCAAATCAACCATGGTGAAATGGACGGAAGAAACGGAGACCGCGTTTCAACAGTTGAAGCTAACACTGTGCAAGCAGCCGGTCCTGGTCGCGCCAGACTTCAAGAAAGAATTTGTGGTCCAGATGGACGCTTCAGAGGTTGGTCTAGGGGCTGCACTCTCCCAAGAGATAAATGGGGAAGAACATCCCATTCTCTATCTAAGCCGAAAGCTGTCCTCCTGCGAGAAGAACTACGCCATAGTAGAGAAAGAGTGTTTAGCCATAAAATGGACCGTGGGATACACTAAAATATTACCTACTAGGCCGGAAGTTTAAATTAGTATCAGACCATGCCCCGTTGAGATGGTTGAGGGAGAAGAGGGGTAAAAATGCCGGGGTAACTAGATGGTTCCTAGAGCTTCAAGATTTTAACTTTCACGTGGAGCATAGGCCCGGGAAGTTACATGGGAATGCAGATGCCCTCTCTAGGATTCCCTGCCTGACGTCAGAAGGTGCCCAAACCCCCGGCTTTGGGCAGAGGGGGGAATATGTGACAGGGTCACTGGTTTTATATGTGAGGGGAGGTGTGTGTCACTCAAGATGCTCTCCTGTGTGAACTAAGACCTACTTTATTTTTCTGCCAGCGTGTTATATGCTGGTAGGTTTACTCTGTTAAAGGGTGTGCAGTTTTATGGGAATGGCAAAGAGGGCGGGACGCCATTCCCCCTACCTCCCCTCAGGGTGTGGCTGAGCAATGTGTAAAAGCTCAGTCCCTTTTTTTTTCTCTGGAGTGTGGTCTGGAGAGGGAAGTCTCCAGACAGTATTGTGGAAGCTGCAGAGCTTGTTACCTGGACTTTACCTGTGCAATTTTTGCTACCGAGAGCAGGCGGAACCCGCTCACCTATGGACTGAGCTATACTTTGTTTTGTTTTTCCCGTTTAACCCAGGGGGGTCTTGTTTATTTTCCTGCGGAACCCTGCATGAGTTTATGCCAGATAATAAACCAGCAGAAAGGTAATCTGAAAATGTGTGTCCTGAGTCTGCCTCCGGGAGGGCCGAGCAAGTCGTCTTGCCACAATATATACTACTAGCTATTGAACCCGTTCTACGCGAGCATTTTTATTTGTATATGGTCTCCCATGCTTGTATGTGCTGCCCCCCTCCTGTCCCCACCATCCTATCCTGGTGTGCATGGCACCCCTTATCCCCATCCTGGTATGCATGGTACCCCATCCCTCATCCCTATCCTGGTATGTATGGTATCCCTCATCCTGGTATGCATGGGCCCCTCACCCACATCCTGGTATGCATGGCACCCCTCATCCCCATCCTGGTATGCATGGCCCCTCATCCGAATCCTGGTATGCATGGCACTCCTCATCCCTATCCTGATATACATGGTACCCCTCATCCCCAATCTTGGTATGCATGGCACCCCTCATGCCCAATCCTGGTAATCATGGCCCCTCATCCGAATCCTGGTATGCATGGCACTCCTCATCCCTATCCTGGTATGCATGGCCCCTCATCCGAATCCTGGTATGCATGGCACCCCTCATCCCCAATCCCGGTATGCATGGCACCCCTCATCCCCAATCCTGGTATGCATGGCACCCCTCATCCCCAATCCTGATATGCATGGCTCCTTCATCCCCAATCCTGGTATGTATGGCTCCCTCATCCCCAATCCTGGTATGTATGGCTCCCTCATCTCCAATCCTGGTATGCATGATACCCCTCATCACCAATCCTGGTATGCATGGCTCCCTCACCCCCATTCTGGTATGCATGGCACTCCTCATCCCTATCCTGGTATGCATGGGCCCCTCATCCCCAATCCTGGTATACATGGTACCCCTCATCCCTATCCTGGCATACATGGTACCCCTCATCCCTATCCTGGTATGTATGGCACCCCTCATCCCAATTCTGGTATGTATGGCCTCCTCATCCCAGAAACCTGGTATGCATGGCACCCAATCCCTCATCCTAGTATGCATGGCACCCAATCCCTCATCATAGTATGCATGGCACCCCTCATCCTTATCCTGGTATGCATGGTACCCCTCATCCCTATTCTTGTATGCATGATACCCCTCATCCTGGTATGCGTAGCACCCCATCCCTCATCCTGGTATGCATGGTATCCTGCATTCCTATCCTGGTATGTATGGTACCCCTCATCCCTATTCTGGTATGCATGGCACCCCTCACCCCCCAATCCTGGTATGCATGTATGCATGGTCCCCTCACCCCCCCCAATCCTGGTATGCATGGTCCCCTCAACCCCCAATCCTGGTATGCATGGTCCCCTCATCCCCCAATCCTGGTATGCATAGTCCCCTCACCCCCAATCCAGGTATGCATGGTTCCCTCACCCCCCAATCCTGGTATGCATGGGCCCCTCATCACCCAATAATGGTATGTGTGGTACTCCTCATCCTGGTATGCATGGTCCCCTCACCCCCCCAATCCTGGTATGCATGGTCCCCTCACCCACCAATCCTGGTATGCATGGTCCCCTCACCCCCAAATCCTGGTATGTGTGGTACCCCTCACCCCCAATCCTGGTATGCGTGGTACCCCTCACCCCCCAATCCTGGTATGCATGGTCCCCTCACCCCCCAATCTTGGTATGTGTGGTACCCCTCACCCCCCAATCCTGGTATGCATGGTCCCCTCACCCCCCAATCCTGGTATGTGTGGTACCCCTCACACCCCAATCCTGGTATGCGTGGTACCCCTCACCCCCCAATCCTGGTATGCATGGTCCCCTCACCCCCCAATCTTGGTATGTGTGGTACCCCTCACCCCCCAATCCTGGTATGCATGGTCCCCTCACCCCCCAATCCTGGTATGTGTGGTACCCCTCACACCCCAATCCTGGTATGCGTGGTACCCCTCACCCCCCAATCCTGGTATGCATGGTCCCCTCACCCCCCAATCCTGGTATGTGTGGTACCCCTCACCCCCAATCCTGGTATGCATGGTCCCCTCACCCCGCAATCCTGGTATGCCTGGTCCCCTCACACCCCAATTCTGGTATGTGTGGTACCCCTCATCCTGGTATGCATGATCCCCTCACCCCACAATCCTGGTATATGCATGGTCCCCTCACCCCACAATCCTGGTATGTGTGGCCCCCTCATCCCTTTCACACTGTACACACATACAAAAAAATAAACAGTTATACTCACCTTTCTTCTCTGTGCTCCAGTGCTGCTGCGTCCTGTTCTGCCTGAGGGCGGGGGAGGAGTGCGGTGCCTGAGCACCGTGCTGTCCGGCGCCATTTTGCTGAAGACACACTGTAAATGTGTCTTCAGTAAAATGGCGCTGGATAGTGTTATGCGCATGCGCCGATTCCGATGCCTTCACTCCACCCCCGGTCTCCGGCCAGAAGAGAGGCGCCGTGGCAACGCTCCTCCCGGTCAGGTAAGTATGTAAGTATGGCGCCGGAGATCGCGGTATGCGTTCAGTGTCTACACATACTGTGATCTCCAGTGCCATGCACTCCTCTTACCTGTAACGGCTGGATGCCTGCTTCTGTCTGGAGCCAGACTGCGAGTCGCGCATGCACAGCCTATCGAGGCTTCAGACAGAGATGCGCATCCCCGGTTATATTATAGATATATATATATCTATATATATGTATACATATACACACACGCATATATATATATATGTTCGTGTATGTCATAGAGAGAGATGTGAATATCTCTGTATAATATATATACTACTATATATTACACAGGTATATTTGTGCACACATACATAATTATATATAGCAAGAGAGAGTGCTATATATATAACGTCTATACCTGTGTTATATAGACAGAAGGGCTCAACCACATAATGTGCAGTTACATAAAGTTGCGATATATATAAATCTATAGATAGAGAGTCAAAATCGGAACAGCACCATATCTTCAAAATATCAGGTGCAAGTCCCCCAAACAGATATCCATAAGTATAGTCAGTATAGCAAAAAAATGTCAGGCAGCGCTCCAAAAGTTCTTTGAAAAAATATGGACTTTATTAGCCCGGCGTGGAGACGTTTCGGATGCGTTGCAGTGATCAAGCAGTGATGAAGGTTGTCCGCAACTGAAACATCGCCACACCGGGCTAATAAAGTCCATTTTTTTTAAAGACCTATTGGAGGGCTGCCTACCATTTTTGCTATAGGTATAGAGCGATATATGGAAAAATATCAGCAGCCAGCCAAAAACCTTCAAATTAGGAAAAAATAGAATGGAAGCAGCACTTCACTGAAATAAGTGATACAGACTTTACTCCCCCATCTGATCTGGATGGATAAAGTCGGCCTTTCTCACTTATTACCCCTGCAGCGCTGCTTCAACTCTATTATTCAACTTGCTCCATTTTTAGCCAGGAGATGTAAATGTGGATTTTTATTAGCAGATATGGGGGATACACGCTGTGGTTACTCTGTAGTCTTTTCTCTGGCTCTACACACAGTATATATAGACAGGAGACCCCTTTATATACATTGTCCCCCTTTCTATTATGACTATTTGATAAATGAGCTCTTAGCGTCACAACACTGCTGACCAGAGGCGCTGCCTAGCAACCAGCATCAGGGGGCGTGTCTCAGAACACAGCACGCTGAGCTGCCAATCCCAAGATGGCCGCTCCCATAACTGTGATTCTCTTATTTAGTGATGAGCGAGCACTAAAATGCTCGGGTGCTCAAGTTCGGGTCGAGCACATTGGAATACTTGGGTGCTCGACCCGAGCAACGAGCCTAATGTAAGTCTATGGGAAACTGGAGCATTTTTCTGGCGGCCCCCGGCGTTCTGCAGAAGGTCAAAAATTGCCCAAATCGATGGGAACAGTGCTCAATTAAACGTCAGGCAGGCAGAATATATAGGCAGGCAGGGTATATACAGTACAGACCAAAAGTTTGGACACACCTTCTCATTTTAAGATTTTTCTGTATTTTCATGACTGTGAAAATTGTACATTCACACTGAAGGCATCAAAGCTATGAATTAACACATGTGGAATTATATACTTAACAAAAAAGTATGAAACAACTAAAAATTTGTCTTATATTCTAGGTTCTTCAAAGTAGCCACCTTTTGCTTTGGTGACTGCTTTGCACACTCTTGGCATTCTCTTGATGAGCTACAAGAGGTAGTCACCGGAAATGGTCTTAGAAACAATCTTTAAGGAGTTCCCAGAGATGCTTAGCCCTTTTGCCTTCACTCTGCGGTCCAGCTCACCCCAAACCATCTCGATTGGGTTCAGGTCTGGTAACTGTGGAGGCCAGATCATCTGGAGTAGCACCCCATCACTCTCCTTCTTGGTCAAATAGCCCTTACACAGCCTGGAGGTGTGTTTGGGGTAATTGTACTGTTGAAAAATAAATGATGGTCCAACTAAATGCAAACCGGATGGAATAGCATGCCGCTGCAAGATGCTGTGGTAGCCATGTTGGTTCTGTATGCCTTCAATTTTGAATAAATCCCCAACAGTATCACCAGCAAAGCACCCCCACACCATCACACCTCCTCCTCCATGCTTCACGGTGGGAACCAGGCATGTAGAGTCCATCCGTTCACCTTTTCTGCGTCGCACAAAGACACGGTGGTTGGAACCAAAGATCTCAAATTTGGCCTCATGAGACCAAAGCACAGATTTCTACTGGTCTAATGTCCATTCCTTGTGTTCTTTAGCCCAAACAAGTCTCTTCTGCTTGTTGCCTGTCCTTAACAGTGGTTAAGCAGCTATTTTACCATGAAGGCCTGCTGCACAAAGTCTCCTCTTAACAGTTGTTGTAGAGATGTGTCTGCTGCTAGAACTCTGTGTGGCATAGACCTGGTCTCTAATCTGAGCTGCTGTTAACCTGTGATTTCTGAGGCTGGTGACTCGGATAAAATTATCCTCAGAAGCAGAGGTGACTCTTGGTCTTCCATTCCTGGGGCGGTCCTCATCTGAGCCAATTTCTCTGTAGCGCTTGATGGTTTTTGCAACTGCACTTGGGGACACTTTCAAAGTTTTCCCAATTTTTCGCACTGACTGACCTTCATTTCTTAAAGTAATGATGGCCACTCATTTTTCTTTACTTAGCTGCTTTTTTCTTGCCATAATACAAATTCTAACAGTCTACTCAGTACGACTATCAGCTGTGTATTCACCAGACTTCTGCACAACACAACTGATGGTCCCAACCCCATTTATAAGGCAAGAAATCCCACTTATTAAACATGACAGGGCACACCTGTGAAGTGAAAACCATTTCCGGTGACTACCTCTTGAAACTCATCAAGAGAATGCCAAGAGTGTGCAAAGCAGTCATCAAAGCAAAAGGTGGCTACTTTGAAGAACCTAGAATATAAGACATATTTTCAGTTGTTTCACACGTTTTTGTTAAGTATATAATTCCACATGTGTTACTTCATAGCTTTGATGCCTTCAGTGTGAATGTACAATTTTCACAGTCATGAAAATACAGAAAAATCTTAAAATGAGAAGGTGTGTCCAAACTTTTGGTCTGTACTGTAGGATGGTGCATGAAAAACATAGCAGGGCACTTGGAACACACTAGTGCCCTCCGATTTTCATGCACCCGTCTCTTTAAAAAAGCCGGCAATTCCTCAGCGGCATACACCGGTACCCGACAATTTAGCACAGAAAGAATAGAGCATCACACATAGATTAGATAGAAACATGTCAGTCACATATATAATAAGTACAGTGACAGTGTTGGTTACTGTACTTGTCATTTAGTGTTAAAATAAAGGATTTATTAAAAAAAAAATTGGCATGGGGTTCCCCGTAATTTTAGTCTCTAGCGGAGGTTAAGCAGATGGCTGGGGCAGATGTTTGAAGCCTGGGAAGGGGGTAATACCCACGGAGCTTCCCAGGCTACTAATATCAGCCCCCAGCTGAATACCTAGCCTTTACTAGCTATTAAAATGGGGGACCCCCAAAAGAAATGACGTGGGTTCCCCCCTATTTTAATAGCTAGCAAAGGCTAGGCAGACAGCTGGGGGCTGATATTAATAGCCCAGGAAGGGTGCCATGAATATTGGCCCCCTCCCAGGCTAGAAACACCAGCCGTCAGCTGCCCCAGAAATGGCGCATCCATAGGATGCGCCAATTCTGGCACTTAGCCTCCCTCTTCCCACTGCCCTGTAGCGGTGGCAGTGGGGTAATAGGGCTGGGGTTGATGTCAGCTTATAATGCCAGCTGACATCAAGCCAAGGTTAGTAATGGAGAGGCATCTATAAGATACCCCCATTACTAACCCCATAGTGAAGGTTAAAAAAAACACAAACTCCCAGAATAAAGTCCTTTAATTGAAATAAAGACACAATTCTTTAATGTTCTAAATTAAACTCTACTTACCGTCACGCCCATTCCAGCTGAAGCCAACGAACTCCTGCAGTAAAAGTAAAATAATAAACCAACCTCATCCTTACCTTTCCATGGTTCCCAGGACGGCTTCAGCTCTGCTACATTGACATGACAGGCTGGATGGCAGCAGAAAGCTGCCATCCAGCTTGCCATGCCGCAGACACTGAGAAGCCACTCGGGGAAGCTCCTCAGTGTCTGGCTGTGACGGCATCCAGATGAGCCGAGTTCATGTCCAATGAACTCAGCTCACCTCATGCATGTCACTGACAGCGTGGGAGAATTCTCCTGCTCAAGCGGTGCCGGCAAATGACGTCACTGCTTGAGCAGGAGAATTCTCCCACGCTGGGATGCCATTGAGATGGCAGGCTGGATGGTAGCAGAACGCTGCCATCCAGCTTGTCATCCTTCAGAGACACTGCGGAGCGCAGACATTGCAGGCATTGCGCTCTGCAGTGTCTCTAAAGGATGACAAGCTGGATGGCAGCATTCTGCTACCATCCAGCCTGCCATCTCAATGCCATCCCAGCGTGGGAGAATTCTCCTGCTCAAGCGGAGACGTCATTTTTTTTTTTTTAATAAATCCTTTATTTTAACACTAAATAACAAGTACAGTAACCAACACTGTCACTGTACTTATTATATATGTGACTCACATGTTTCTATCTATATAATCTATGTGTGATGCTCTATTCTTTCTGTTCTAAATTGTCGGGTATGCCGCTGATGAATTGCTGGCTTTTCATGTTTCACTGTGAGCACAGTTCCCATCGATTTGGGCAATCACTGTAATGCCACAACTACCATGGCTGTGACATTACAGTGAGTGGCAGACAATCCCTGCATGATTGGTGCTCTAAATAGCGCCAGACATGCAGGACGGGGACCCGAGCTCCCGCCCGAGAATCTCGAGTACTGAGATGCTCGGGCGAGTACCGAGCAGTGGCGAGCATGCTCGCTCATCACTACTCTTATTTCATAACGCAAGTAATTCTTCCAAAAGTGATTTATTTCATGTTTATTTATATCTACAGTCTCCTTGCTGTAATATACCATAATATAATATAATATAACTCAGTTTCTTGCTTTCTAACCATTTAAGGCTGGATTTCATAGGAGATCACTACACAAAAACATCAACAAAAGAATAAAAAAGCCACAGGTCTCAGAAAATAGTAATACAACCCATTTTTTTTCTGAAGCTCTCAAGTTCCGAATTTTTTAACCACTAAAATATAAAAAAAACCTTGTTTGGTATTACTGTAAACAATAAACTTTACTGAAAAATCATGATGCCGGGACATTTTTACTGCACAATGAACGACGTACAAACATAACTCCAAAACAATTCCAGAATTGCATTTTGTTCACCATTTCCCGTCACTTAATTTATTTTTCTGTTTTTGTTTTTCAGTAAATTATAAGGTAAAATGAATGATTATATTCCAAACTACAAGCTGTCCTGCAAATAATAAGCTCTCATACGGCTATGTTGATGGGAGAAGAAGAGGAAAGAAACAAAAGCATAAAATGAAAAGGGGCTAGAAGTTGTCAAAAAGGGGTTGTCTACTACTTGGAAAACTCCTTCTTAAATGCCTGAGTCCCTCGAGTAAAATAAGAAAAGCTTATACTCACCTACCGCATCAGCTCTTTTCTGGCTGGTCTCCTGCAGCTCATTCGACATTATGTCACATGGGCGCTGCAGTCAATCAGTCAATCCATTTTAGAAGTTGATTTTTTGGAAAAAGGTAAAGTGATCAAGGATGAGGAGCTTAGCAGCTTTTACTAGCGCCATATTGGGATGGCTGGATTCAATACAACAAGTCTTGTGAGTGTTCCCAGCAGGCAGCAGTTAGTACCTACCAGAAGTGTTGGTCAACCAGTGATCCAGCGGCAGGATCATGGGTGCCAGGCTCATTGATGATGCTCATGGAAGCTAAAGTGGTACAGAAGAAGCACAAACTGCTAAAAGGGTTAGAACAGTTTTGCGTTGCATATACATTGTTATATATAAGATGTCGCTGTGTCTGACCCTGCACGTTTTGATGTCTGGAGTTGGGAATAAAGTAGACAAGTCTGCTCTTCTCACCTCATTTACAATGAATATTTATTCATTCCCAGATATACATCGCGAATAAATATAACTTTTCTCCGAACGTTGGTTCTAACATACCGCCTACTGGCATGTTGGCAGCGCTCAAGTGTTTCCATTCAGTGAGCGGATATAACCCTTTAAGTCTAAAAGGAACTGAAACATAATATACCCATAGTAGATCCCCCCAGAACTTACGCACATGTAAGCCTTTTAATTATGCCTTTTGCTGTGTCTGAATATTATGTGGAAAAGATCCAAATGGATTTGTGAATTTAATTTATGTATAGAAATATTAGACCAAATCCATATCACGGGGGGAATGTGTCAAAGCCTTTGACTCAGTGTTTTGTTTTTTTCTTGCTAAAAATATAAAACTTTTATTTATATTGCTCTTGTCATTTTATAAAAAGTGTGTGTAATCTAGGTGTGGTTAGCTATGCAGTGAGGGGTTAAGTCAGATTTATGAATTGGGAATTTTTTGAAAATTCATACAAAAAGTTGCAAAATTCTTCCACAAAGGGAAAATTATTCCACAAAGGGGGGTAGGGGGGAGTAAAAAGTGTAAAATCTGCTCTAGGCAGAATATGTGGCAAAGTTTTGAACACCATGAAACACTTTGGTAAATTTAGTGCAAACACAAGGCAACACAGCTACAAGCAAAATGTTATCAATCATATATCCATCTATCAGCGATCTATCACTATTATCAATCTATTGTATCTCTATCTATCTATTATCTATTGAATCTCTATCTATCTATCTATCTATCTATCTCATATTTATTATCTATCTTCTATCTCATATCTATTATCTATCTATTATATCTATATCTATCTATCATCTATTGTATCTATATCTATCTATCCATCTATCGTCTATCTAACTCATATCTAGACTCAATCATTTAATTCAGCATGGTCTCTCTTAGGCTATGTTCACATGTTGTGTTTTTCTGCGTTTTTTTCTGCAGGCAAAACCTGTTCTTTTGCCAGTAAAGAAGCTACTTACAAAAATCAGGTTTTGTTGCACTTTTTGCAGCATTTTTCAGGATCCCAAAGTTCAGATTTGCTTCTGTGTCACCCTGGCCTGGATGCCACAAGTGTAATTAAAGCTGTGTCTGAGAGCAAGGGAGAGGTTCTCTAGTCAGGGGAACATTAGCATGCAATGCCTCCTGTCTCAGGCCAGTAGGGGGAGCAGGCTGCCCCTATAAAAGCTGGTGCTGGGAGCAGGGTTAGAGAGAACCCAGATGACCTGTCTCAGGACTGAGATGTGTCTCAGCAGAGCAGGGACAGACAGTTGCACTGCACCTAAGAGGAAGTGTGGCAGAAGGAGAGCCACAAGCCAGAGACAAGAGGCGAAGAGAGCCTGTCTTGGCAGAGAAAATACTTAATTTTACCAGACTTTGGTGTCTGAGGCTGGAAGGATTCCACATCCCCCAGCAGATAACCAGTCCGCAAGGGACTGTACATTCCTTGGCCTAAGAAGCCTGGAGGCCCTGCCACAACCGAAGGGACCAGTAAAGCCGTACAAGGCTGGGAGCAGAAAGGAACCCACGTCGCAGGCCATACAGGCGAGGAAACACGGAAAGCTCGGAAATGTGGGCTGTTACCCTATAACGAGGAGATAGCCAGAAGGAGCGCAGAAAGCACGGTAGGCCTACACTCTCACCCTGACCAGGGCCAATTTCCCCGTTGCTCTCAGACATCCAGGTGCCCTCCTAGCTGGGACTATTTATGGGTCAGTTTACCTGTTTTAGTAAAGACCCTGGACTGCAACTTGTTGTCTGTGTGCTCCTTGCTCCTCCAGCACTATCAGCACCGGGACTCTCACTACCATCACTCCCACCATCAATTATACTGCCCTGGGGCCGCACTCTTCCCGTGGGGAGTCACACTACCCTAGCTGCACACCTCATCAGCCCCAGCGGTCTGCATGCAGCGGCGGTTCCTAATAACCGCAATCCACGGGTGGCGTAGTCGGACATAATCATCAGCGCATAACGGACTACCACTGGCCTGACCACCCTGAGCCACGGAACCGGGTTGCCACTACTACTCCCATCGTCCCCCTACTGCCCGGATCCGAGTGCCCCATAGCCCAGGGGGCGAGTCAGCTTTGGCGTAGTCGGCAGGATTTCGTGCCCGCAACCACCGGGTACTGCGTGCCTGAAAAAGACTTTTGTAACTTACCTGTGGCGAAGTTTCCCGCCGTCCGGAGTCGTTTCCCGCCATCCGGAGCCGATTCCCGCCATCAGACGCCATCTTGGACCGTTTCCCGCCGTCTTCTGCCGACTTCCCGCCATCCGCAGCTGTTTCCCGCCATCGGACGCCATCTTCAGGACGCCGCGCGGGAAGAAGAGGGGCGTGGACGTCAAAACCGCGCGAGATCCGAAGCTCCGCCCCACGCACCGACGCTGCGCAAGGTCCTGGAAGGGAGAGAGAGCGACGCTGACGTCATCAGGACGCAACGCCAGGTCCTCGTCCATAGCAGCAGCAGCGGAGCCGCGGCCTACAGAAGAGGATCGTCGGAAGGTAGACCACGCTTAACTAGGGGGGAGGAAGATGTCGGACACAGAGGCCCCCACTACCACCAACGCAGCTGCAGCAGCGGTGATGCCCTTTTCCCTGCCCTACATCCCTGGAGCGGCCTGGCTGCCCAAATACTCAGGGGAGCCCCATGCCCTAACTGACTTCAAGGAAAGGCTATACAGTTTGTTCCACGTTTACCCCCTGACAGAGGAGCAGAAGGTCAGCATATTGACAGGGCAGTTAACTGGCGCAGCCCAAAGGGAGGTAAAATCATGGCCCACTGAGGAGAAAAGGACTGTGAAGGGTATTCTGGCCCGGCTGCGGGGTACCTTTGACACACGTACCTCTGCTGAGATTAAAATGAGGTTCTATGGGTGTAAGCAGCGGGCACAAGACAGCATCAGAGACTATGCCCTAAATCTGCAGGAAGCCTTGAGGGCTATTCAACAAACTGACCCTGGCAGTGTGCAGGAAACGGATAAGCTGCTAACAGAACAATTCATAGAAGGTCTGCTGTCTAGCGCCCACAGGGCCCAACTGCGCCTCATGTTCTTTCAGAACCCCGACCTGACCTTTGCCCAATTTAAGGACAGGGCCATAAGGGTGCTCCGTGAATCTGCAACCAGTGGCGCTATAAACCCCCGGCGCCCTACTCTCACCTACCACCAGGAGGCGGCGCCCTCCTCTATGGACCCCGTGGGGGCTGATGCACAGGCCCTGAACCAAGCCCCGTCGAAAGACCTGCACCACCAAGTCCAGGAGCTGACCAGGAGCGTCGCGGCTTTGACCAGGACCGTCCAGGCGTTGCAAGTGGACCCGTCAAGACCCATCGAGCTGGCTTCAAGTCCGGAGGATGTCCCGTGGCGTCGACAGAGGAGGATCCCGTCGTTCCGAGGGAGGCCCACAGACCGCTACGCAGAGGATGGACAGCCCATTTGCCGTCGATGCAACCAGCCCGGACATATTTCCAGGTACTGTAATTTAAACGGGTCCAACCTGGGGCAGAGGGCCGACCCTCAGGGATAAGATCACCAGGCCCTTATAATTGGCGTGATAAGTACGTTGGGGGGCGCCCGGTTTTACCCGTGGTGCTGGACGGTATCCCCATGAACGCCTTGCTGGATACTGGGTCGCAAGTAACCACAATCCCTTATGTACTTTTTAAGCAGTATTGGACTGATGCTGATATCACACGGTATCCAGACAGTAACTTGAGCATCATCGCCAGTAATGGCTTACCCGTGCCGCAGATGGGGTTCAAGGAGATGACCATTAAAATTGGTAAAGTTGAACTGCCGGCAAAGGGAGTGATTATTGTGGACATTGACCGTCATGAAAGTCACCCTAAAATAACTGTGGGTACTAACATAATTGAAAATTGTCTTTCAGAGGTAATTGTAATTCTACAACAGGTGGCGGTGAATGCTAGTTCCAGCCAACAGAGAGTCCTCAACAAGGAGATAAAAGCCCTGATGAGACGGCAGCAGGTAGAACTGTCTGGTGGTGAGATCGGTAGCGTAAGACTGAGTGACCCATTCCCCATTTCCATGCCTCCCAAAAGTGAAATGATGATCTGGTGTCGGACTGCAATCGGGTTGAGAGGTAGAGACTACCAAGCCATGGTAGAACCCGTGTATTCAGACAGCAGGCCCACCATTTTGACAGCCCGGGGGGTGGTGGATGTCCGTCATGGGAGGGTGCCCGTCCGCATCCTCAACATTGGGGAGAGGGAAGTACACTTACCCAGGTACGCTGCACTCGCCAAACTGTTTGTTGTCGAACACAAAGCTATCAGGGCCGTGGAACCCTTGCCTCCATCTCCACAGGCGGAGGGTAATGGCTCTCAGAAACAAAAGGAGGACTGGTGCCAGAAACTCCATGTGGGTGCTGAATCCACTCCCCTGCACCAAAAACAAGGAGTCTACCGGGTGGTACAGGAGTACGAGAGAGTCTTTAGTAAGCCCCCGCTAGACTTCGGCAGAGTAAAGGGGATAGAACACCACATCCCCACAGGGAGCCACCCACCAATAAAAGAGAGACACAGGCCTGTACCCCCTGCACATTATCAGAACGCAAAGGGCATGCTGAGAGAAATGAAAGAAGCTGGGGTCATTAGAGACAGCTGTAGCCCCTGGGCAGCCCCCTTGGTTCTGGTCAAAAAGAAAGATGGCACCATGAGAATGTGCGTGGACTATAGACAAATCAACCGTTTCACCCACAAAGACGCATATCCGCTGCCTAGAATAGAGGAGTCTTTAGCCGCACTAAAATCTGCTAACTTCTTTTCTACTTTGGACCTTACTAGCGGGTACTGGCAGGTTCCTGTGGCAGAGGCTGACAAGGAGAAGACCGCCTTCACCACCCCGATGGGACTGAGTGAGTTCAACTGTATGCCCTTCGGGCTCTGCAACGCACCAGGGACCTTCCAGAGGCTGATGGAATGCTGTCTAGGGCACCGAAACTTCGAGACGGTCCTCCTTTACCTGGACGACGTGATCGTCTATTCGAAGACCTACGAGGACCACCTAAAGCACCTGGCCGAGGTGTTCGAAGCCCTGGCAGGCTATGGCCTGAAGGTAAAACCATCGAAGTGTCACCTGCTGAAACCAAAGGTCCAGTACCTAGGGCACGTGGTAAGCGCGGAAGGAGTGGCCTCCGACCCTGACAAGGTCACGGCAATAAAGAGCTGGCCAAGCCCCTCGAACATCAAAGAGGTGAGACAGTTTCTCGGGTTGGTAGGCTACTACCGAAGGTTCATCCCCGGGTTCACTAAGATGGCAGCTCCTATGCAGGACCTCCTGATCGGACAGTCTAAGTCCAGAAGTCAAAAGCCGCCCTTCAAGTGGGATAAACCGGAAGAGGAGTCCTTCCGCCAGCTAAAGATGGCCCTCACGGGGGATGAGATCCTGGCCTACCCTGATTATGGCCAGCCTTTTATCCTTCACACAGACGCCAGTAATGTAGGACTGGGAGCCGTACTGTCCCAAAACCAACAGGGCAGAGAAAGGGTGATCGCGTACGCCAGCCGGAAGCTGAGACCCACCGAGAGGAACCCGGAGAATTGCAGCTCCTTCAAGCTAGAATTCTTGGCGGTGGTGTGGGCCGTGACGGAACGCTTCAAGCATTACCTGGCCTCCGCAAAGTTCACAGTGTACACGGACAACAACCCGTTGACACACCTGGACAATGCAAGACTGGGTGCCCTAGAACAGCGGTGGATGGCCCGTCTCTCCAACTATGACTTCGTGATCAAGTACCGGGCCAGCAAAACCAATGCCAACGCAGACGCCCTGTCGAGGATGCCTCACTTACCTGAAGGTGACGAAGACCCAGAAGAGCTGGAGGAGGTAGAACTCCCCGCGTTTCACCGGTATGGAGCCGCTCAATACTCACACCGCGTGAAAGAGGAGGATCTAACAACCGTGATGATCAATCCCCTACCTCACCACAGCTGGGCCGAGACCCAAGATAGTGACCCTGCCATCCGTCTGGTGAAAGAACTGCTGACCCAGGAAGATGCCCGCATAGATCCGGATGCTCCAGAGGAAGCCAAGCAGCTATGGAAAGAGAAGAGCAAGCTGTTCCTCTACGAAGGCAAGTTGTGCAGAAGGATTGTCAACCACCGGACGCACGAGCTGACCTGGCAAGTCGTGGTCCCAAGGCGGGATGCAGCTATGGTCCTGGGGGCTTACCATGACAGAGCGGGGCACTTCGGTTGGAAGAAACTGGAGTTCCTGCTAAGAGGAAGGTTCTTTTGGGTCAGCATGAGAGGAGCTGTAGAAAAGTGGTGCAGAGACTGTGGCCCTTGTCACCTGAGGAGGAAGGACCGCACCAGCCAGAAGACACCCTTGAGGCCCATCGTCACCACGCAGCCTCTTGAGCTGGTAGCTCTGGACCATGTCAAATTGGCTCCCAGCCGGTCAGGATACATCTATTCCCTGACAATCGTGGACCACTATTCCCGTTTTCTAGTGGTGGTCCCGGTAAAGGACTTGACAGCCCAAACAGCGGCCAGAGCCTTCCAGCAATACTTCTGCCGTCCACACGGGTATCCGGAACAGGTCCTGACAGACCAGGGTCCAGCGTTCGAGGCTGAAATCTTCCAAGAGTTCTGCAACCTCTATGGCTGTAAGAAGATTCGTACAACGCCTTACCACCCCCAAACCAACGGGATGTGTGAGAAGATGAACAATATAGTCATTGATCTCCTGAAGACGTTTCCCCTGGAGGAACGCAGCCTGTGGCCAGAAAAACTGCCGGACCTGATAGACTTATACAATCATATCCCGGTGAATGCTACCAACTGCACCCCGGCTTACCTGATGCGAGCCAGACCGGGTAAGCTGCCCGTAGACCTGGAGATGGGAGTCCTAATACCTGAGGACACCTCCCCGGATGCGGACTGGGATACGGAAAGGCAACTGCAGTACAAGAAGGTACAGGAGAGTGTGGAGAAGAGCCTGGCCCAAGTGAGAGAGAGGCAAGAAAAACTCTTCAATCAACACGCCCCTGCTGGTCCCCTAGAACCTGGTGAGCAAGTCCTAAAGCGAAAAAGAAGGCTACATAAGTTGGACGACCAGTGGGAAAGGGAACCCTACACCATACTGCAGTCTGACCACGACAACCCAAAGGTGTGCGTAATCACCAAGGACGGAGGAGAAACCACTAGTGTCGTCTCCAGAGACCACCTCAAAAGATGCCCCGAGCAACTCCGTAGTGCAGAAGAGGATCAGAGTGACCTTGAACCCGCAGAGGACAAGGAAGAAATGATCAGCACCGTTCTCGGAGAGTTCCCTCAGTCCTGGACTCGCATAAATGATGCCATAGTGGTACCCGTCCTGCATTTCCTGCAACCGGCACAGCAACAACCAACACCAGAGCCGGAAGGTGAAGAGGAGCAAGCAGTTCCAGAGGCAGAAGAGCCTGTACCAGCAGCCCAGGAGAGTCAACCCTCTGCTGACAGTGAGCCTGCCATGCCTGCGGTAAGCCAAAGGACCCGCAGACAGCTGCCTGCCCTACCTGTACACCCAGCTGGTAGCTGTACCCCTAACGCTAGTGGGGAAAGCCAGGTTGGTCCACCACCAGACAGTGGGCTACGTAGGTCAACCAGGAGCACAAAGGGACACATACCCACTCGCTGGAGAATATAGAATGTACTAAAAGTGTAAATAACCCTGTTGCCAAATGTTGAATCGTTTGAAAAGTTAAATGCATGTTTGGTAATACTCTGTTTCAGTTTCTTGCAGCTACCGTAAGGACTCAAAGGTTATGGACTTTGTATAACCGGGACCTTGTATGGACTGCGTTCGGAGCTTAACCCAGGAATGAACTAAGACTGTGAAGGACTTGGGGTAGGACAGACCCCCACCTGGTTAAGGCTCCCCGTTGTATTGGTGATATGGACACCCGGTCACAGGCCACACTGTGACCTTAAGAACTCAATTTGTGCGTCGTCTGTCTATTAATGTTTTATGGTTATGCATGTTATTCTTTATTTACTGTTTAGTCCCGGAGTATTAAATTTTACTAGGGGGGAATGTGTCACCCTGGCCTGGATGCCACAAGTGTAATTAAAGCTGTGTCTGAGAGCAAGGGGGAGGTTCTCTAGTCAGGGGAACATTAGCATGCAATGCCTCCTGTCTCAGGCCAGTAGGGGGAGCAGGCTGCCCCTATAAAAGCTGGTGCTGGGGGCAGGGTTAGAGAGAACCCAGATGACCTGTCTCAGGACTGAGACGTGTCTCAGCAGAGCAGGGACAGACAGTTGCACTGCACCTAAGAGGAAGTGTGGCAGAAGGAGAGCCACAAGCCAGAGACAAGAGGCGAAGAGAGCCTGTCTTGGCAGAGAAAAGACTTAATTTTACCAGACTTTGGTGTCTGAGGCTGGAAGGATTCCACATCCCCCAGCAGATAACCAGTCCGCAAGGGACTGTACATTCCTTGGCCTAAGAAGCCTGGAGGCCCTGCCACAACCGAAGGGACCAGTAAAGCCGTACAAGGCTGGGAGCAGAAAGGAACCCACGTCGCAGGCCATACAGGCGAGGAAACACGGAAAGCTCGGAAACGTGGGCTGTTACCCTATAATGAGGAGATAGCCAGAAGGAGCGCAGAAAGCACGGTAGGCCTACACCCTCACCCTGACCAGGGCCAATTTCCCCGTTGCTCTCAGACATCCAGGTCCCCTCCTAGCTGGGACTGTTTATGGGTCAGTTTACCTGTTTTAGTAAAGACCCTGGACTGCAACTTGTTGTCTGTGTGCTCCTTGCTCCTCCAGCACTATCAGCACCGGGACTCTCACTACCATCACTCCCACCATCCATTATACTGCCCTGGGGCCGCACTCTTCCCGTGGGGAGTCACACTACCCTAGCTGCACACCTCATCAGCCCCAGCGGTCTGCATGCAGCGGCGGTTCCTAATAACCGCAATCCACGGGTGGCGTAGTCGGACATAATCATCAGCGCATAACGGACTACCACTGGCCTGACCACCCTGAGCCACGGAACCGGGTTGCCACTACTACTCCCATCGTCCCCTACTGCCCGGATCCGAGTGCCCCACGGCCCAGGGGGCGAGTCACTTCCACCACAGAAGCATGAACACAGGTCACCAATGCAAGACATATGTGAAACCATAAAACCATTATTGGAAAAAGGGCAATTTGATCAAATTATTTAGTGAAAAAAGATTTTGTCTGAAAAAATAGTGACTATTCTGAAAAAATACACAATTACAAATGTAGCAGTGGGGGGAGGTGAATTAGTCAGGAATAGTTTACCTTGGCAGTGCATTGAGTTTATAGGGCACTGTTGGCCAACCCTTGAGTTTATCAGGTATTGTTCAATTTCACACCTTGGGCGGCCAACGTTTACGTTGAACATATCACTAATTTAATTAAACTGTATTAATCCTAACTGCCATTCTCATGTGAAAACACCAAGACATTATGGTTTAAACTTAGGAAAATCACAAAAATAAATGGGTTTCACATACTGTTATAATCATAGGTGTATCTAGGTTTCCTGGCACCCAGGCAAGAATTCAGTTTGGGCTCTTCCCACCCACCAAGCACATATGTGATTTGCACACTTAGTCACGTGCCGACGAGCTGCTCTCCCTAATTCTCTCAACGTTCAGTGAAGAACTGAGGGAAGCAGGAAGAAAAGCGAGTTGTCAGGTGACCATCAGTATGGAAATCGCATATGAGTGAAGTGGCCATGTGATGACTGCTGGAACCAGCAAGCAGAGCTGAATCCTGAAAGTGAGTATATTACACATTGTTAGGATTGCCATACTACAGGGCTTAATTTTATTATTAAAGGGCTTGTTCAGATTTGAGATGAAAGTCTGCAGTCATTCTATGTGACTGCAGGATTCTGAATTCTCACAGCGCATGCACTGCACTCTTTTAGGATTCTCCCTTTCCGGTGCCAAAAGTGGACGGTCATATCAGCACAAGTATGCGATTTGTATACTTCTGGCCACATTCCGACTAGACGTGTCCGATCCCGCTCAATTCATTTTCATTCAGTGAGGACATGCATGTCTAGTTGGCATGTGACCGTATGTATGTAAATCGCCGGCATGAGAGAATTCTGACTGCGTCCAGTGCACACTGTGAGAATTCAGAAGTCTGCAGTCACATAGAATGACTGCAGACTCATCACAAACTTTGACAATCCATCTAATACTCCTAACATAAATAAAAATATGAGAATTAGTCAGTATCACAAATAAACATTTACATACAGGTACCTGATAGTTAACATCTCTCTCTTTATTTTTATCTTCATCTTGTCCAGATTCCATGATGACTTTTCTCATCTACAGCTCAGCTCTGCAGACTTCTATCTTCTCGGGTCTCCTTCAGCACATCCCCACACGATGCCCTTAAAAGTGTCATTATAATGCTCTTGAATAAAAATATCTGCCCTAAGCTGAGCCCCTGAATAAAAAATTGCCCCTCACTATATTCCCTGCACAAAATATGATCGCCACACTGTCCCTCTTATGGTACATCCCCTCCGCACTGCCCTCTCCTTTCCATACTGGGCCCTGTCTTCACACTGTCCTTGAATACTATGTTCCCCCTATAAGACCCAGTCTCTATACTGTGCCCCCTCATCACACTCCCCCTCCTTGGCATACTGTCCCCTCCTGGCTGTGCCCTTACACTGTCACCTCATGCTACCACCCCCACACTACTCAGTCTCTATTCTGTGCCCAATCACACTTTTCTCCCCCCATATTGTCTCCTCACACTATTTCCCTCAATGGCCTCCTCACATGTTTCCCCCTCCCTCCTCATGCTGTCTACTCTCAAGTTCCCCCCTCTAACCATACTGTCTCCTCACCTCACATTTACCCCCTCGCTATCCATTCTTCCTCCTCACACATGCCCCGACTCCCCATACTGTGTCCGCACACATCCCATCACCCTCGCTCTCCATACTGTGTCCGCACACATTCCATCATCCTCGCTCCACATACTTTGTCCGCGCACATTCCATCACCCACACTCCCCATACTGTGTCAGCACACATCCTGTCACCCTTGCTCCCCATACTGTGTCTGCACCCATCCCGTCACCCTCGCTATCCATACTGTGTCTGCACCATCCCATCACCCCCGCTCCTCATACTGTTCCTTACACTGTGTCCGCATACATTTTTCCCCTCACTACTCATACTGTGTCCGCACCCATCTCCCCACTCACCATACTGTGTCTGCACCTACCCCCCCTCACTACCCACAGAATAAATCCCCCCTCCACACCGAATAAATCCTCCCTCCACACAGAATAAATCTGCCCTCCACACAGAATAAATCCCCCCTCCACACAGAATAAATACCCCCTCCACACAGAATAAATCCCCCCCACAGAATAAATCCCCCCACACACAATAAATCCCCATCACACAATAAATCCACCCCACCCTGAATCTTGTCTTCAGCTCCACAGCCACGGGAGCACTTACCACTGATGCTCTTCTCTCTTCTGGGCGGCGAGTGATGTCAGCAGCATGATCCCATGACCTGATCATGCTGCTGGCATCGCTGTGACCCGATGGTCAGAGTTTCAATTTTGTACTTGCATCTGAAAGACGCATGTACAATTCATCACTGGGAGCCAATGTGCCGCAGCTTATCTGAGCCGGTTGTCAGCTTGACAGCCGGCTCAGAGAACTGCCAACTCCTAGTCCGTGGGGCGGCAGAATGCAATCACTTGCGGAGACACTTCGAACAGCCGCATTAGGTGGCCCAACTGCGCCCCCCTGCTGGCTGCACCCGGGGCAGATGCCCCAGCTGCCCCCTCGTAGATACGCCTCTGGCTATGCTTGGTTTTTTCACTAAAATGCAGCAAAACCTGATACCTACATTTTTTGCTGCATTTTTGCTGTGTTTTTGCACTTACTCATTGCTTTCTATGGGTGAAAAAAAGCTGGAAAAACACCGAAAGAAGTGACATGCTGCAATTTTCAAAAACGCAGCAGTTTTCCAATTCAGTCAGGAAAAAAACATGTGTGCATGAGATTTCTGAAATCTCATAGCTTTTGCTAATACTGTAATTAATTTGCATGAAATTGCATAAAAACGCAGCAAAAATAAAATGCAATGTGTGAAAATAGCCGTAGCCTTGAGTGCAAGCCGCTACAGACCCTCCACAAGGTGCAGACCCTCCACAATTTAAGAAGCTGATCACCATTTTGCTAAACTCGCACAAAACAAAAAATTCTAATTCAGGAAGATCCAAATTTTTGGGTAAAGTTTGAGACAAATTCAATTCATCTAGAACTAATTCAGTCATCTCTAGTTATGACTTATTTTTTTTTAGCCCAGTAGTGCTCCTGCTCATTATGTTAACTGGTATTATCATTCATTTACAGGTCACAGTACATGACGCTCATGTGATCATATTAGTATCCAAGCTATAAACATACATTATCTCTCTGTAAATGGTTTCTAAAAAAAATTATAGTATATCTACCAGCAAAGAATGAACACAATTCCCATTTCTTTCTAGTGTTGTCAAGAATGAGAAGTATGTATTGATAAAGAAAGAAAAGGTTAAAGAAAGAAATTGCAACTATTAGAAAAACAGAAATTCCACAGATTTAGAGACAGTAAAAATATATAACCTTGTACCGTGTAAGCCAGTAGATAGAAAAATATTAAGATTTGATAGTCCTCAGTGGTTGCTACTAGCCACTGCTCGGTACTCGCCAGAGCATCACTGTGCTCGGCGATCTCGGCGAATATTTCCGGGTGGCTCGGGCGGAAACTCGAGTCCCCTCCCTGCATCTTTGGCGCTCTTTAGAGAGCCAATGAACATGCAGGGATTGCCTGCCATGCACTATAATGCCATAGCCATGTTGGTTGTGGACATTACAGTGATTGGCTGGCCACACAGCGTCATCAGGTGTATATAAGACCGGGAGCCGCCATGCTCGTTACAGTCTACTCCGGAACCAGGCAGAGTAGTGGGAGGTGCTGCTGAGTCAGGGAGAGATTTGCTTGTTTAGAGTTAGTATAGGTATTCCACAACATATATCTATATCCATCTGAACTAACAGTCCTTCTGAGGACTAATCCAGCTGCATATATTCAGTGGTGATAGCAGGAGTTAGGCAGGCAGGCAGGGTATGTCGCAGACTGCAGTGCATGATACATCACAAAAGGGTCCATTCAACAGCCTGTTAGTATACAGTACAGACCAAAAGTTTGGACACACCTCATTTAAAGATTTTTCTGTATTTTCATGACTATGAAAATTGTACATTCACACTGAAGGCATCAAAACTATGGATTAACACATGTGGAATTATATACTTAACAAAAAAGTGTGAAACAACTGAAAATATGTCTTATATTCTAGGTTCTTTAAAGTAGCCAACTTTTGCTTTGATGACTGCTTCGCACACTCTTGGCATTCTCTTGATGAGCTTCAAGAGGTAGTCACCGGAAATGGTTTTCACTTTACAGGTGTGCCCTGTCAGGTTTAATAAGTGGGATTTCTTGCCTTATAAATGGGGTTGGGACCATCAGTTGTGTTGTGCAGAAGTCTGGTGGATACAGAGCTGATAGTCCTACTGAATAGACTGTTAGAATTTGTATTATGGCAAGAAAAAAGCAGCTAAGTAAAGAAAAACGAGTGGCCATCATTACTTTAAGAAATGAAGGTCAGTCAGTCTGAAAAATTGGGCAAACTTTGAAACTGTCCCCAAGTGCAGTTGCAATAACCATCAAGCGCTACAAAGAAACTGGCTCACATGAGGACCGCCCCAGGAAAGGAAGACCAAGAGTCACCTCTGCTTCTGAGGATAAGTTTATCTGAGTCACCAGCCTCAGAAATCGCAGGTTAACAGCAGCTCAGATTAGAGACCAGGTCAATGCCACACAGAGTTCTAGCAGCAGACACATCTCTTCAACAACTGTTAAGAGGAGACTTTGTGCAGCTGGCCTTCATGGTAAAATAGTTGCTAGGAAACCACTGCTAAGGACAGGCAACAAGCAGAAGAGACTTGTTTGGGCTAAAGAACACAAGGAATGGACATTAGACCAGTGGAAATCTGTGCTTTGGTCTGATGAGTCCAAATTTGAGATCTTTGGTTCCAACCACCGTGTCTTTGTGCAACGCAGAAGAGGTGAACGGATGGACTCTACATGCCTGGTTACCACCGTGAAGCATGGAGGAGGAGGTGTGATGGTGTGGGGGTGCTTTGCTGGTGACACTGTTGGGGATTTATTCAAAATTGAAGGCATACTGAACCAGCATGGCTACCACAGCATCTTGCAGCAGCATGCTATTCCATCCGGTTTGCGTTTAGCTGGACCATCATTTATTTTTCAACAGGACAATGACCACAAACACACCTCCAGGCTGTGTAAGGGCTATTTGACCCAGAAGGAGGGTGATGGGGTGCTACGCCAGATGACCTGGCCTCCACAGTCACCAGACCTGAACCCAATCGAGATGGTTTGGGGCGAGCTGGACCACAGAGTGAAGGCAAAAGGGCCAACAAGTGCTAAGCATCTCTGGGAACTCCTTCAAGATTGTTGGAAGACCATTTCCGGTGAGTACCTCTTGAAGCTTATCAAGAGAATGCCAAGAGTGTGCAAAGCAGTCATCAAAGCAAAAGGTGGCTACTTTGAAGAACCTAGAATATAAGACATATTTTCAGTTGTTTCACACTTTTTTGTTACGTGTATAATTCCACGTGTGTTAATTCATAGTTTTGATGCCTTCAGTGTGAATGTACAATTTTCATAGTCATGAAAATACAGAAAAATCTTTAAATGAGAAGGTGTGTCCAAACTTTTGGTCTGTACTGTATATATATACATATATATACCAGGAAGGAGGGAACCCGGTCCAAAGCTTGTTGCATCGGGGCCAATCAGACTCTAATTACGCCACTGGTAACAGCCACAGATTTCCACTTACCTTGAAGCTTTATGACCTGAAGGTTCTCCATTACATGCACAAAAGGGATCCTGGATACATTTAGATTTCACCAACATAGTACGATTTTCATTTTCGCTCCTGAAATGTAAATATATCCACTATGGTCCCTTTAGTGTACAACTAATGCAAGACAATCCTGTGGGAGATATTATTCCACCTCATTTCCCCTAGACATTATCTCCGGTCCATGGTTTAACTATTTACATGACTTAAACAACCAGAGAGTATTTGCTTTATATTTGAATAAAAAGCTCAAAGTTTAACTACAAGTTCAAGTCAAATATTTCCTATGAAGTGATAGCACCGTATTATATGGAACCGGATGATATAGTCACAAATGCACTAATGTAGAACATACGGCGCGAAGAAGAACACAAGTAAAGTATCACATGATGATAAAATGTGGAAGCCAAACTTAAATTTATAGAGAATTCATAGAATTCCTGTCATGTCCCATGATTTGGGAATCAAACAGACAGTGTTGCTGTCTCGTTGCTATGCAATAAGGTTTGCTCTCTTTAGAAGTTTGTCCTTCCTCTCTCCCTGTCTCTCTTTGATGCAGCTCTGATGTCAGTAACCCCTCCTTTCTTCCTTATTCTTCTTCCTAATTACTGTCTATCAGCCATCTTAGTAGCCCATGTGTTTGCAGCTCTGGACAGAAATGTCTTTTTTACCTGTTGTATGTGTGCATATCTGCAAGAATTCAGCTGGAAAACATGAACTTCTTGTGATATCTCAGTCTTATGGCAAAAATTGCTCAGTGATATCAACAGCCTCTCTCAGCCTGCTTCTCTAAAACTACCACTAGAGGGAGCCCTAGGACAACTGTGCTCAGTTTATGAAATCTATACCAGAAAGATGAATGAATACATCACAATTCTGCAGAGGGTTAATACATCTGATTCTCTTGAAGAGTTGCAAGGGTTCCAACAACTAAATTCTGAGAGAGAACGCATAGTGCACAATATTAAAGCTAGGACAGAGGCAAGAATCGCATAAATATCAGAGACGTCACCTCACATTGCTGAGTTCACCAGGCAGTCAAATCGATTATCTAAGTCACACTATTCGAAATCTTCAATGCTCAGCAAACAGCTTATATGAGCACATGCAGAAGCTGAAGCTACTAAGATACAAGCCACCTTTGCGCAAAGGAAAACTGAGATGGAAGTGTAAGTAGCACGCAAAAGGCAAAAATAGAGGCCCTAGAGTAGGAATGTGAACACGCCACAGCCATGGCAAGGTTAAAGGTCCTGGAACAAGGTATCAGTGGGAGCGAAAGAGACAGCATCAGTTTAAGTGATTTTGATACTGAAGACCATCTTAAGCGCACAAGAGACAATGTACTGAGCCAAAATAGTGCACCCCTGACTCCAACAATCATTCCTGACAGCACAGACATTCCTCTAATGCAACAGGACACAGATCCTTCACCAGCATCCTGCATTCAAGGTCAGTACAACTGCCAACCCCTCATCCTGTACCTCCTTCATGTACCAGAATGTACCAGGTCCCTGAACCTCTCCAAACTCTATACACAGAAGCGCCTATACAAGCTAATAAGCAGGCAAGTCATCACATTCCGGACAAGCACACAGTTCAGTTCCATGCATGTGAGAAACTATGCACGTTAAACCAGTTACTGAATTAAATGCCTATGCTGGGCAATACTTTCCTGTGTTCCTAGGTCAAGATGCCACAGACCATACGAATAACACTACTCAGCCAGTCATTGTCTTTCAAAATCAAAGAAAACTGAGATGTTTGACATTGTAAGATACAGTTATATGAAAAAGTTTGGGCACCCCTATTAATCTTAAGCTTAATGTTTTATAAAAATTGGTGTTTTTGCAACAGCTATTTCAGTTTGATATATGTAATAACTGTTGGACACAGTAATGTTTCTGGCTTGAAATGAGTTTTATTGTACTAACAGAAAATGTGCAATCTGCATTCAAACAAAATTTGACAGGTGCATAAGTATGGGCACCCTTATCATTTTCTTGTTTTAAATACTCCTACCTACTTTTTACTGACTTACTAAAGCACTTTTTTGGGTTTTGTAACCTCATTGAGCTTTGAACTCCATAGCCAGGTGTATGCAATCATGAGAAAAGCTACTTAAAGTGGCCACTTGCAAGTTGTTCTCCTGTTTGAATCTCCTCTGAAGAGTGGCATCATGGGCTCCTAAAAACAACTGTCAAATGATCTGAAAACAAAGATTATTCAACATAGTTTTTCAGGGGAAGGATACAAAAAGCTGTCTCAGAGATTTAACCTGTCAGTTTCCACTGTGAGGAACATAGTAAGGAAATGGAAGAACACAGGGACATTTCTTGTTAAGGCCAGAAGTGGCAGGCCAAGAAAAACATCAGAAAGGCAGAGAAGAAGAATGGTGAGATCAGTCAAGGACAATCCTCAGACCACCTCCAGAGAGCTGCAGCATCAACTTGCTGCAGATGGTGTCACTGTGCATTGGTCAACTATACAACGCACTTTGCACAAGGAGAAGCTGTATGGGAGAGTGATGCAAAAGAAGCCCGTTTCTGCAAGCACGCCACAAACAGAGTCGGCTGAGGTATGCAAAAGCACATTTGGAGAAGCCAATTTCTTTTTGGAAGAACGTCCTGTGGACTGATGAAACCAAGATTGAGTTGTTTGGTCATATAAAAAGGCGTTATGCATGGCGGCAAAAAAACACAGCATTCCAAGAAAAACACTTGCTACCCACAGTAAAATTTGGTGGAGGTTCCATCTTGCTTTGGGGCTGTGTGAACAATGCCGGCACCGGGAATCTTGTTAAAGTTGAGGGACGCATGGATTCCACTCAGTATCAGCAGATTCTTGACAATAATGTTCAAGAATCAGTGATAAAGTTGAAGTTACGCAGGGGATGGATCTTTCAGCAAGACAATGATCCAAAACACCGCTCCAAATCTACTCAGGCATTCATGCAGAGGAACAATTACAATGTTCTGGAATGGCCATCCCAGTCCCCAGACCTGAATATCATTGAACATCTGTGGGATCATTTGAAGAGGGCTGTCCATGTTCGGCGACCATCAAACTTAACTGAACTGGAATTGTTTTGTAAAGAGGAATGGTCAAAAATACCTTCATCCAGGATCCAGGAACTCATTAAAAGCTACAGGAGGCGACTAGAGGCTGTTATTTTTGCAAAAGGAGGATCTACTAAATATTAATGTCACTTTTCTGGTGAGGTGCCCATACTTATGCACCTGTCAAATTTTGTTTGAATGCAGATTGCACATTTTCTGTTAGTACAATAAACCTCATTTCAAGGCAGAAACATTACTGTGTCCAACAGTTATTACATATATCAAACTGAAATAGCTGTTGCAAAAACACCAATTTTTATAAAACATTAAGCTTAAGATTAATAGGGGTGCCCAAACTTTTTCATATAACTGTACATGCTTCGCCGTTGCCTCAGTGACATCACTGTGAGCTCCGTGAGAATCTAGAGGCATAGATCCATGGCCCCTTCCCTGGCTATTAATATCAGCCCACACCTGTCTGTTTAGCCTTTGCCAGTTAGATTTTATAAGTGGACTCTACATCAATTCTTTTCTGGGGTCCCCATGTAATCTAGCCAGTAAACGCTAATCAAACAGCTGCGAGCTGTTATTAATAGCCAGTGAACATGTAGGCCTAATGACCCCTTCCCTGGCTAGTAAAATCAGCCCCCAATGGTCGGCTTTCCCTCTGCTGGTAATGAAAATTATGCGGGAGCCCACGCCGTTTTTCAATTTATTTTATTTATTTAAGTAGTGACAATAACACACACAAAGCACTGATTATATACAGCTCTGGCAAAAATTAAGAGACCACTGCAAAATTTTCAGTTTCTCTGATTTTTCTCTTTATAGGTATATTTTTGAGTAAAATGTACATTGTTGTTTTAGTCTATAAACTACTGACAACATGTCTCTGAAATTCAAAGCTAAAAATTTTGTATTTATTTGCAGTAAATGATAAAGCGTCAAAATACTAAAAAAGAAACAGTGCTTTCAGACCTCAAATTACTCATGTTTTAACTCAGGAAGAGTTCAGAAATCAATATTTGGTGGACTAACCATGATTTTTAATCACAGCTTTCATGAGTCTTGGCATGCTTTCCACCAGTCTTTCCATGCTTTCCAATGGAAAACTGTTCAGTGGTCTCTTAATTTTTGCCAGAGCTGTAGATATCAATGATATTTTTATATCTATCTATCTATGATCTGTTCTCCCTCCTGCAAGTCCTGTGTTATTAAATTTCTTGCATTTATACTTTACAAACAAATTGTTTAAATAGCATCCGTTTTTTTCCTGGACAAAACACGGATGCTGCATACGGACACACGGATGGCACACGGACATATGGATAGCACACGGATGCCAGATGGATGTCACATACGGACATACGGATGGCATACGGACCATAGATTTCACCAGTACTGTTTTTTCCTGTACAGGAATCACCAGGACGTGTGAAGGAGGCTTAAGCCTGGTCTCACAAGGTTCAATGATCAACCTGAAAACTACAGAGCTTTGGAAATGTGCCTTTACAACCGTAATTAGTGACCTCGGCCGGCATCACTGCTGCTGAAGAGTTAGATTTGCTGATCAGGTTGCTTGAGCCACAATCCACAGAATGGGTCAAGAGATTTAGATTTGTCCACATCAGTATTCCAGCGGATGGTGTCATGGCTGCATGGGAGAGACTAGAATGAAGCTATGGTAGTCCTGAAGCCATAGAAAATGCACTGTTCAAGCGACTACAGGATTTTCCAAAAATATCGAGTAAGGACAATTCAGCTAGCCAAAGGAGACACGCACACCTACCTGGCCTCAGCTACCTGGACACTGTGGGGTAAACTCAATAGTTTCTAAACTACCATACCATATACAAGAAAGGTGAACCACAATTGGGTGAAGATACAAAAGAGTCAATCATGTCTCTTTTCCTCAATTTTCCTACTTTTGTAAGTTTATTGTAACATACCTGGCGGCGTCCTTGCATAGAGGTCCTTCTCCCACTGTGCAAGAGCGCGCACTTGATCTCCAGTCCAGAATGCCACTCTGGCTTCTTTCCATGTTGTCTGCTTTGCTTTGCTCTTGCTGTTTAGGGCGACGCCCGCTGAACTTCCCGTTTCTTGTAGCTGCTGCTGACACTCCCCTGATGCGTCCTCAGCCTATTGCTGTCTGTCACCTGGTATTTAACCCAGCTCCTCCTTGGAATCCTTGCCTGAGCATCTTGTTCTGTCAGTTGGCTTCTTGTCACTGATGTGCCAGGTCCTGTCTATGTTTCCTGCCTTGCGGTATCAGTTCCCGTGTCTGAACTGTGTCCTGTCTGTGTACTCTAGCCAGCTGTCTGTCTGCCTTCCTGGAGGCTGTATTTCCAGGCCTGTCTGAACACGCTCCTAGCCTGTTCGTCTCACCCTCTGGGGGCCGCATACCCAGACTCGCTCCTGTATTTGTTGCAGTACAGTTCCTGTCTGAACAGTCTCCTAGCTTCCTACCTGTTTTGTCTTTATGTTCGTTTGTTCCCTTTTTCTGCAGTGTCTGAACCAGCACTTGGCTTTACCTAGGCTCGTTCCTGCATTTTGTTGCAGTAACTGTTCTTGTCTGAACTGTCTCCTAGCTTCTTACCTGTTTTGTCTTTATGTCCGTTTGCTCCCTTTTTCTGTAGAGTCTGAACCTGCACCTAACTTTTACTTGTTGTCATTGTACTTCCGTTTGTGAGTTGGAGTCCTTTCGCTACTTCTTTGCAAGTACCTTGTGTGCATTTGGTTCTGCCTTTCTTTTCCAGTCTGTTCCGTGTGAACAGAGCTCTGTCCCCTTTGCTTTGTCTTTGTTTACCTCTTCGGCGATTTATCTCAGCCCTGTATACCGCGTCTGCGGTTTCACTCTGCTCAGCCTTGTCCACCGCGTCTGCGGTTTCGCTCTGCACAGCCCTGTCCACCGCGTCTGCGGTTTCGCTCTGCTCAGCCTTGTCCACCGCGTCTGCGGTTTCACTCTGCTCAGCCTTGTCCACCGCGTCTGCGGTTTCGCTCTGCTCAGCCCTGTCCACCGCGTCTGCGGTTTCGCTCTGCTCAGCCTTATTCACCGCATCTGCGGTTTCGCTCTGCTCAGCCTTGTCCACCGCATCTGCGGTTTCGCTTTGCTCAGCCCTGTCCACCGCGTCTGCGGTTTCGCTTTGCTCAGCCTTGTCCACCGCGTCTGCGGTTTTGCTCTGCTCAGCCTTGTCTACCGCGTCTGCGGTTTTGCTCTGCTCAGCCTTGTCCACCGCGTCTGCAGTTTCGCTCTGCTCAGCCTTGTCTACCGCGTCTGCGATTTCGTTCTGCTCAGCCTTGTCTACCGAGTCTGCGGTTTTGCTCTGCTCAGCTTTGTCTACCGCGTCTGCGGTTTTGCTCTGCTCAGCCTTGTCTACCGCGTCTGCGGTTCTGCTCTGCTTAGCCTTGTCTACCGCGTCTGCGGTTTTGCTCTGCTCAGCCTTGTCTACCGCGTCTGCGGTTTTGCTCTGCTCAGCTTTGTCCACCGCATCTGCGGTTTCGCTCTGCTCAGCCCTGTCTACCGCGTCTGCGGTTTCGCTCTGCTCAGCCCTGTCTACCGCGTCTGCGGTTTCGCTCTGCTCAGCCTTGTCTACCGCACCTGCGGTTTCGCTTTGCTATGTTTGATTACCACATCTGCGGCTCTGAACTCCCAGTCTGTACTGGACTCTACCCAGCCTGTGCTCTAGCCTGCCTGTTCCTGTATTCACCAGTGTGAGTCAACAGCCGTGTCCGGAGTCTGACCTGGAGTAAACCCTGGTCCCTCTGCTCGATTCCTCCCTGGTGCACTGGCGTCGTATGCCGTCGTGCGACCTTGGTCGGATCGAGCAGATACTTAGTTACGCCCCTCCAGGCAATCTCCGGTTCATGGCATAGTGGAACCACTAAACAGGCACACGCCAGTCAGTCCGGGCGTGTGCCTTACAGCATGCTCAGGCCATGGTTCCCGTTGAGCCCCACGGCCTTCTCCCTCTGAGACCTTTTTCAGCGAATACTTGCATCTGGAAGAAATTTATTTATTTATTTTTATTTTTTTGCTACAAGCTGAGTTCCAGGCGAATTACGCACCCGTCCAGATGGAGCTTTCTGCACTCATTCCTACGGATCCGCCACGGTACTATGGGGATCCAAGACTGAGTCGTGCATTTGTGGAGCAATGCATGCTACACTTCAAGTTCTACCCTCTTTGTTTTCCCACCGATCGGGTTAAGGTGGGATTCATGATGTCTTACCTAGCGGGTGATGCCTTGAAGTGGATCACCCCCCTATGGGATGCCCAGGATCCTATCGTCCTGGACATAATGGCCTTCCTGGTGGCCTTTCTAATGGTCTTCGATGACCCTAACCCGGAGGCTCCTGCTGAAGCTTCACTTCCCAATATCCCGGAGCAGCCCCGATGGGTAATGTGTGTGGGTAGCGCACTAGTCCTCCTGCCCGATGAGACTACTGCCCACCCAGAATCCACACAGGATGACTACGCTCTCCAGAATACTTCTCCCAACCTCAAGAGGCAGTCCAGACGTGCTAGGCGTAGAGGCAAGCCGTCACGCCAGGGTCTGTCCTCCCAAAGACCTCCTGACCCCAACCTTGAAGTCCCTGCTGAAGCTTCACTTCCCAGTATCCCGGAGCAGCCCAGACGGGTAATGTGCGTGGGTAGCGCACCAGTTCTCCTGCCCTAAGAGACTGCTGCCCACCCAGAATCTACACAGGAGGACTTCCTGCACCCGGTATCTAATACCTCGCCCGCTTCGTCCAGTGAGTCTGACCTAGTCTACTCCAAAGCAGAGGTTACCCCCGAGTCTCTACACCCTTCCGACCAGGCGGAGGACCTCCAGTTGTCTCCTGAACCCTTCGCGGTGCTACCTGGTAGCGAATGGACAGAGACTTTCCTATACTCTGCACCTGATACCTCGCTCGCTTCGTCCAGTGAGTCCGATCTAGTGTACTCCGAAGCAGAGGTTACCCCTGAGTCTCTACACCCCTCCGACCAGGTGGAAGACCTCCAGTTGTCTCCTGAACCCTTCGGGCTGCTACCTGGTAGCGAATGGACAGAGACTTTCCTATACTCTGCACTTGATACCTCGCCCGCTTCGTCCAGTGAGTCAGACCTAGTGTACTCCAAAGCAGAGGTTACCCCCGAGTCTCTATACCCCTCCGACCAGGCGGAGGACCTCCAGTTGTCTCCTGAAACCTTCAGGGTGCTACCTGGTAGCGAATGGACAGAGACTTTCCTATACTCGGCACCTGATGCCTAGCCTGCTTCGTCCAGTGAGTCCGACCTAGTGTACTCCGAAGCAGAGGTTACCCCCGAGACTCTATACTCCTCCGACCTGGCGGAGGACCTCCAGTTGTCTCCTGAACCCTTCGGGGTGCTACCTGGTAGCGAATGGACAGAGACTTTCCTATACTCTGTACCTGATGCCTCGCCCGCTTCGTCCAGTGAGTCCGACCTTGTGTACTCCGAAGCAGAGGTTATCCCTGAGTCTCTGCATTCCTCCGACCCGGCGGAGGACCTCCAGTTGTTTCCTGAATCCTCCGGGGTACCACCAGATAACAAAGGGACAGTGACTTTTCTACACCTTGTACCTGATACCTCGCCCATTTCATCCTGTGAGCTTGACAAGATGTACCCCGAAGCAGAGGTTACCTCCGAGTCTCTGCACCCCTCCAACCTGGCGGAGGACTTCCAGTTGTCTCCTGAACCCTCTGGGGTGCTACCTGATAATAGGTGGAGAGAGACTTCCTTGTGTGCTGTTCCTGGTACTCCACCCGCTTCGTCTGGTGCTGAGGATGGCTGGATAGGAGGTAGCATTCTAGCTACCCAGATGAGACCAGTTTTGTTTTTTCCTGTGGACAGTAGAAGTAATCTCCTTGAGGAGAAGGATTGGCCCTCAAATTCCCTGCGGAGGATTCTGGCGGGCCTGAAGAAGAGGGGGCGTAAGGGGGGGGGGGTACTGTAACATACCTGGTGGCATCCTTGCATAGCGGTCCCTCTCCCACTGTGCAAGAGCGCGCACTTGATCTCCAGTCCAGACTGCCACTCTGGCTTCTTTCCATGTTGTCTGCTTTGCTTTGCTCTTGCTGTTTAAGGCGACGCCCGCTGAACTTCTTGTTTCTTGTAGCTGCTGCTGACACTCCCCTGATGCGTCCTCAGCCTATTGCTGTCTGTCACCTGGTATTTAACCCAGCTCCTCCTTGGAATCCTTGCCTGAGCATCTTGTTCTGTCAGTTGGCTTCTTGTCACTGATGTGCCAGGTCCTGTCTATGTTTCCTGCCTTGCGGTATCAGTTCCCGTGTCTGAACTGTGTCCTGTCTGTGTACTCTAGCCAGCTGTCTGTCTGCCTTCCTGGAGGCTGTATTTCCAGGCCTGTCTGAACACGCTCCTAGCCTGTTCGTCTCGCCCTCTGGGGCCGCATACCCAGACTCGCTCCTGTATTTGTAGCAGTACAGTTCCAGTCTGAACTGTCTCCTAGCTTCCTACCTGTTTTGTCTTTATGTCCGTTTGTTCCCTTTTTCTGCAGTGTCTGAACCAGCACTTGGCTTTACCTAGGCTCGTTCCTGCATTTTGTTGCAGTAACTGTTCTTGTCTGAACTGTCTCCTAGCTTCTTACCTATTTTGTCTTTATGTCCGTTTGCTCCCTTTTTCTGTACAGTCTGAACCTGCACCTAACTTCTACTCGTTGTCATTGTACTTCTGTTTGTGAGTTGGAGTCCTTTCGCTACTTCTTTGCAAGTACCTTGTGTGTATCTGGTTCTGCCTTTCTTTTCCAGTCTGTTCCGTGTGAACAGAGCTCTGTCCCCTTTGCTTTGTCTTTGTTTACCTCTTCGGCGATTCATCTCAGCCCTGTCTACCGCGTCTGCGGTTTCGCACTGCTCAGCCTTGTCCACCGCGTCTGCGGTTTCGCTCTGCTCAGCCCTGTCCACCGCGTCTGCGGTTTCGCTCTGCTCAGCCTTGTCCACCGCGTCTGTGGTTTCGCTCTGCTCAGCCCTGTCCACCGTGTCTGCGGTTTCGCTCTGCTCAGCCTTGTCCACCGCGTCTGCGGTTTCGCTCTGCTCAGCCCTGTCTACCGCGTCTGCGGTTTCGCTCTGCTCAGCCTTGTCCACCGCGTCTGCGGTTTCGCTCTGCTCAGCCCTGTCCACCGTGTCTGCAGTTTCGCTCTGCTCAGCCCTGTCCACCGCGTCTGCGGTTTCGCTCTGCTCAGCCTTGTCCACCGCGTCTGCGGTTTCGCTCTGGTCAGCCCTGTCCACCGTGTCTGCGGTTTCGCTCTGCTCTGCCTTGTCCACCGCGTCTGCGGTTTCGCTTTGCTCAGCCCTGTACACCGCGTCTGCGGTTTCGCTTTGCTCAGCCTTGTCTACCGCGTCTGCGGTTTCGCTTTGCTCAGCCTTGTCTACCGCGTCTGCGGTTCTGCTCTGCTCAGTCTTGTCTACCGCGTCCGCGGTTTTGCTCTGCTCAGCTTTGTCCACCGTGTCTGCGGTTTCGCTCTGCTCAGCCCTGTCTACCACGTCTGCGGTTGCGCTCTGTTCAGCCCTGTCTACCGCGTCTGCGGTTTCGCTCTGCTCAGCCTTGTCTACCGCACCTGCGGTTTCGCTTTGCTCTGTTTGATTACCGCATCTGCGGCTCTGAACTCGTGTCCCAGTCTGTACTGGACCCTACCCAGCCTGCGCTCTAGCCTGCCTGTTCCTGTATTCCCCGGTGTCAGTCAACAGCCGTGTCCGGAGTCTGACCTGGAGTAAACCCTGGTCCCTCTGCTCCATTCCTCCCTGGTGCACTGGCATCGTATGCCGTCGTGCGACCTTGGTCGGATCGAGCAGATACTTAGTTACGCCCCTCCAGGCACTCTCCGGTTCATGGCATAGTGGAACCACTAAACAGGCACACGCCAGTCAGTCCGGGCGTGTGCCTTACAGCATGCTCAGGCCATGGTTCCCGTTGAGCCCCACGGCCTTCGCCCTCTGAGACCTTTTTCAGCGAATACTTGCATCTGGAAGAAATTTATTTATTTATTTTTATTTTTTTGCTACAAGCTGAGTTCCAGGCGAATTACGCACCCGTCCAGATGGAGCTTTCTGCACTCGTTCCTACGGATCCGCCACGGTACTATGGGGATCCAAGACTGAGTCGTGCATTTGTGGAGCAATGCATGCTACACTTCAAGTTCTACCCTCTTTGTTTTCCCACCAATCGGGTTAAGGTGGGATTCATGATGTCTTACCTAGCGGGTGATGCCTTGAAGTGGATCACCCCCCTATGGGATGCACAGGATCCTATCGTCCTGAACATAATGGCCTTCCTGGTGGCCTTTCTAATGGTCTTCGATGACCCTAACCCGGAGGCTCCTGCTGAAGCTTCACTTCCCAATATCCCTGAGCAGCCCCGATGGGTAATGTGTGTGGGTAGCGCACTAGTCCTCCTGCCCGATGAGACTACTGCCCACCCAGAATCCACACAGGATGACTACGCTCTCCGGAATACTTCTCCCAACCTCAAGAGGCAGTCCAGATGTGCTAGACGTAGAGGCAAGCCGTCACGCCAGGGTCTGTCCTCCCAAAGACCTCCTGACCCCAACCTTGAAGTCCCTGCTGAAGTTTCACTTCCCAGTATCCCGGAGCAGCCCCGACGGGTAATGTACGTGGGTAGCGCACCAGTTCTCCTGCCCGAAGAGACTGCTGCCCACCCAGAATCTACACAGGAGGACTTCCTGCACCCGGTATCTAATACCTCGCCCGCTTCGCCCAGTGAGTCTGACCTAGTGTACTCCAAAGCAGAGGTTACCCCCGAGTCTCTACACCCTTCCGACCAGGCGGAGGACCTCCAGTTGTCTCCTGAACCCTTCGGGGTGCTACCTGGTAGCGAATGGACAGAGACTTTCCTATACTCTGCACCTGATACCTCGCTCGCTTCGTCCAGTGAGTCCGATCTAGTGTACTCCGAAGCAGAGGTTACCCCTGAGTCTCTACACCCCTCCGACCAGGTGGAGGACCTCCAGTTATCTCCTGAACCCTTCGGGCTGCTACCTGGTAGCGAATGGACAGAGACTTTCCTATACTCTGCACCTGATACCTCGCCCGCTTCGTCCAGTGAGTCAGACCTAGTGTACTCCGAAGCAGAGGTTACCCCCGAGTCTCTATACCCCTCCGACCAGGCGGAGGACCTCCAGTTGTCTCCTGAAACCTTCGGGGTGCTACCTGGTAGCGAATGGACAGAGACTTTCCTATACTCGGCACCTGATGCCTAGCCTGCTTCGTCCAGTGAGTCCGACCTAGTGTACTCCGAAGCAGAGGTTACCCCCGAGACTCTATACTCCTCCGACCTGGCGGAGGACCTCCAGTTGTCTCCTGAACCCTTCGGGGTGCTACCTGGTAGTGAATGGACAGAGACTTTCCTATACTCTGTACCTGATGCCTCGCCCGCTTCGTCCAGTGAGTCCGACCTTGTGTACTCCGAAGCAGAGGTTATCCCTGAGTCTCTGCATTCCTCCGACCCGGCGGAGGACCTCCAGTTGTTTCCTGAATCCTCCGGGGTACCACCAGATAACAAAGGGACAGTGACTTTTCTACACCTTGTACCTGATACCTCGCCCATTTCATCCTGTGAGCTTGACAAGATGTACCCCGAAGCAGAGGTTACCTCCGAGTCTCTGCACCCCTCCAACCCGGCGGAGGACTTCCAGTTGTCTCTTGAACCCTCTGGGGTGCTACCTGATAATAGGTGGAGAGAGACTTCCTTGTGTGCTGTTCCTGGTACTCCACCCGCTTCGTCTGGTGCTGAGGATGGCTGGATAGGAGGTAGCATTCTAGCTACCAGATGAGACCAGTTTTGTTTTTTCCTGTGGACAGTAGAAGTAATCTCCTTGAGGAGAAGGATTGGCCCTCAAATTCCCTGCGGAGGATTCTGGCGGGCCTGAAGAAGAGGGGGCGTAAGGGGGGGGTACTGTAACATACCTGGCGGCATCCTTGCATAGTAGTCCATCTCCCACTGTGCAAGAGCGCGCACTTGATCTCCAGTCCAGACTGCCACTCTGGCTTCTTTCCATGTTGTCTGCTTTGCTTTGCTCTTGCTGTTTAGGGCGACGCCCGCTGAACTTCCTGTTTCTTGTAGCTGCTGCTGACACTCCCCTGATGAGTCCTCAGCCTATTGCTGTCTGTCACCTGGTATTTAACCCAGCTCCTCCTTGGAATCCTTGCCTGAGCATCTTGTTCTGTCAGTTGGCTTCTTGTCACTGATGTGCCAGGTCCTGTCTATGTTTCCTGCCTTGCGGTATCAGTTCCCGTGTCTGAACTGTGTCCTGTCTGTGTACTCTAGCCAGCTGTCTGTCTGCCTTCCTGGAGGCTGTATTTCCAGGCCTGTCTGAACACGCTCCTAGCCTGTTCGTCTCACCCTCTGGGGGCCGCATACCCAGACTCGCTCCTGTATTTGTAGCAGTACAGTTCCAGTCTGAACTGTCTCCTAACTTCCTACCTGTTTTGTCTTTATGTCCGTTTGTTCCCTTTTTCTGCAGTGTCTGAACCAGCACTTGGCTTTACCTAGGCTCGTTCCTGCATTTTGTTGCAGTAACTGTTCTTGTCTGAACTGTCTCCTAGCTTCTTACCTATTTTGTCTTTATGTCCGTTTGCTCCCTTTTTCTGTAGAGTCTGAACCTGCACCTAACTTCTACTCGTTGTCATTGTACTTCTGTTTGTGAGTTGGAGACCTTTCGCTACTTCTTTGCAAGTACCTTGTGTATCTGGTTCTGCCTTTCTTTTCCAGTTTGTTCCGTGTGAACAGAGCTCTGTCCCCTTTGCTTTGTCTTTGTTTACCTCTTCGGCGATTCATCTCAGCCCTGTCTACCGCGTCTGCGGTTTCGCACTGCTCAGCCTTGTCCACCGCGTCTGCGGTTTCGCTCTGCTCAGCCCTGTCCACCGTGTCTGCGGTTTCGCTCTGCTCAGCCTTGTCCACCGCGTCTGCGGTTTCGCTCTGCTCAGCCCTGTCCACCGCGTCTGCGGTTTCGCTCTGCTCAGCCTTGTCCACCGCGTCTGCGGTTTCGCTCTGCTCAGCCCTGTCCACCGTGTCTGCGGTTTCGCTCTGCTCAGCCTTGTCCACCGCGTCTGCGGTTTCGCTCTGCTCAGCCCTGTCCACCGCGTCTGCGGTTTCGCTCTGCTCAGCCTTGTCCACCGCGTCTGCGGTTTCGCTCTGCTAAGCCCTGTCCACCGTGTCTGCGGTTTCGGTCTGCTCTGCCTTGTCCACCGCGTCTGCGGTTTCGCTTTGCTCAGCCCTGTCCACCGCGTCTGCGGTTTCGCTTTGCTCAGCCTTGTCTACCGCGTCTGCGGTTCTGCTCTGCTCAGCCTTGTCTACCGCGTCCGCGGTTTTGCTCTGATCAGCTTTGTCCACCGTGTCTGCGGTTTCGCTCTGCTCAGCCCTGTCTACCACGTCTGCGGTTTCGCTCTGCTCAGCCCTGTCTACCGCGTCTGCGGTTTCGCTCTGCTCAGCCTTGTCTACCGCACCTGCGGTTTCGCTTTGCTCTGTTTGATTACCGCATCTGCGGCTCTGAACTCGTGTCCCAGTCTGTACTGGACCCTACCCAGCCTGCGCTCTAGCCTGCCTGTTCCTGTATTCCCCGGTGTGGGTCAACAGCCGTGTCCGGAGTTTGACCTGGAGTAGACCCTGGTCCCTCTGCTTGGCTCCTCCCTGGTGCACTGGCGTCGTATGCCGTCGTGCGACCTTGGTCTGATCGAGCATATACTTAGTTACGCCCCTCCAGGCACTCTCCGGTTCATGGCACAGTGGAACCACTAAACGCGCACACGCCAGTCAGTCCGGGCGTGTGCATTACATTTATCAAGGATATTGCAGAGTGTAAGACTGACCCAAGCTTTTCCTATGGAGAACTCAATGGCCCTGGTTCATCTTCAAAGTATGAGAGTCCACGTTCTAACATCAGAAACCGCAACAGTCCACCCAGTGTCAGAGAAAAATACTGACATTCTTTCACACCTACATCAGCTCCAAACAAGAGCTGCCAAGGTGAAAAGGTTGAAAATCCTAATCAAATGTGTCCCATTTATAAGAAGCCATATTCCCTAAAAAAGTGCATCAGTTTCAGAAAAAAAATGTTTCCAAGAATGCAAGGAGCTTCTAAAGAAGTTTAGAGTATGTTACAGATGTTGTGCTTCTACTGAACACCTTGGCCAAGCCTGTAAAATTACTATTAAGTGTTTGGAGCGTGACAGTGAGGACCATGTACAAGCGCACCATCCATCCCTACCTAACTCTGCACAGCTTAGACCTTCTTTGCCCATCACACGTCATGGCGGTGAGGATGCAGAACAAGCAGCAAGCCTACCACAATATCTTCTTCATGCACAGAAGTCTGCGCAGAAGACCTTTGTGACAAGTCCTGTGCGAATATATGTCTGGTGAATGTGCATCCCAACAGTTAACCATAGAAAACGGTAAACATGTACGCCATCCTGTACGATCAGAGCAACTGATCACTTGCAAGGTCAGAACTCTTTGATCTGTTCAGTTTAAAGGGAAATGCTTACCCATACACTTTGGCTACCTGTAGTGATGTTACAGAGGTCTCTGGGAGAAGAGCCAATGGACTCATAGTATCTTCTCTTGAGAACAATGTGGAGATACCCCTATCGACTCTAGTCGAGTGCAACCAGATATCATCCAATAGAGGTGATCCCAACACCAGAAGCTGCTCTTCATCACCCTCATCTAAAAACTATACCCAACAAAATACCAGCCCTTGACAACAGTGCAAATATCCTGATTCTGCTTTGGAGAGACATTCTCTGGCTACACAAAGTATGTCAGAAAATCAGTGGACCACATGATGCACCATTTCCTCAATGCTTTGATCTAGGCTGGGTTATCATAGGTAATGTCTGTGTAATAGTGGGGAAGGGCGTAGCCTTCCCTTGGTACTGAGATAGGTAAAAGGAAGTGTTCCTGAAGTCGGACCTCTCTAACTGTGGTAGACCAAGCTAAGGGGGTTAGCTTTAGTGGTCCAGTTAGTACAGTAGAGGGGGAACTTAGTGCCTGATCAAGCCTTGAGTAACATAGAGCTTGTTCCTGGCATAATTCCTTGTGGACTGCAGTACCTGTAAACAGCCACAAGATGCCACTGTTCTGGGTGCAGATGTCAGGTTGAGTCTGCTAGCAGGGTTACAGACAGTGAGGAGTTAATGCTGTGTGATGACAGCTCACCGAGGGTGGGTGTAGCACCCTGAGGATTCGGCTGCTACAGGGGTATTGCACCTCAACCCAGAGGTGTGATATTCCACTCCCGGGTAAGGAAGGAGTGTGGAACTGAGCTCGGTAGGCTGCATGCACTACACACATCCCATTTCCGAGGAACAGACCAACGGTACTCCCACTTAGAAATGTGCAGGTACGACCGAGTCTGTTCCTGGCTGGAGTGGGAGGGGGGTGGTACATCCCATGTAGTGTAGGGGCAGATAGGGGGAGCAGCCTGGGTAAAGATAGGAGCTCATTGGGTGCTGGTCACCTGAGCTCACACATAGAGGGTGTATATAAGGTGGGCACCAACTAAGATCAGGGTCAGTCTGTCAGAATCAGGAAGAGGAGCAGAGCAGAGCCCTAGAGAGAGAGAGAGTGGAGCAGAGAAAGAGAGACCCAGAGGGGGAAGCAGAAGAGAGGACTCCAAGATCCCAAATTAAAACAACGGGTGAAGAGCCGGCATCAGGGTACCGGAACCCAAGCTGGTGGGGGCAGAAACACACCCCAGCCAGAGACCGGAGGCCGTGGGCAGCGTCTGCCACGGCCACCCACCACATCCACCCCGAAGGCATACCACGCGGAGGGTCAGGGAACCCAAGGCCAAGGGTTACCCAACAGAAGGCCCAAGGGAGCTGGACCTGGGTGGATCACTAGTGGGGACGGCCAGAGAAAGGACAGAAGGAGAGCTCAGGGTCACGCTCCGGACTCGCTTGGGGGTTGGCTGGATCCAGGACCTGGTGGACGCAGCACGGCTCGGGTGGTCACTAGCAGCTGGAGTGACCGGAACATCAGCAGTGAGTAAATACCCTAAACTGCACAACCCGACTCTGTCTTCCTTTAACATCTATGCTGCACCACCACAACCCCCATCCTCTGCACCTGACCCCCTGAGGCTATACCCCACCCGTTGGGGGTTATACCATCAAAAGCTGCACCTACACCATCAGCCTCAGCGGACCCTGCTGCAGCGGCGGCCATAGTGACCGCAATACAACGGGTGGCATAGTCGACACAAAAGAACTTTAGTAACATCTGTAGAACTGCCACATCACACTGAGCTTGACGCCCTGGGCACGGGACCGGGTCACAGCCGCTCGGAGACTACAACCCCCCATCTGATCCGGTGCCGGGTATTCCCCTCAAAAAGGAATATGTCCCAGGGGGCGCGTCAACTTTGGCGTAGTCGGCAGGATTACGTGCCCGCAACACCCGGGTACTGCGTGCCTGAAGAAAAGTGCAAGTTTACCTCAGAAAGAAGTCTCCCGCCGGTTCCGGAGGGTCCACGCCATCGGACTCCATCACCAGTCGTTTCCCGCCGATTGTCCGCCATTTCCAGCTTGTTCCCGCCATCTGCAGAGTTTCCCGCCACTGGGCGACGCTTCCCGCCAAATCCGCAGATTTCCCGCCTTGGAAGAGCAGCGGACGCCATTATGGGCGTGCCAAAGGAGGGCAAGAGGCCACCTCCCATCGTGGGCCGGGACAGAAAATGGCGCCAAAAGTGGAAACCGCCCCCACCAACAGAGACTGTGATGCTGGAGGTGTCTGTCAGCGTGAAAGAACTACCCCTGGAGCTGACAGTCACCGAGTTGCCCCGGGACCGCCCTCTAAGTGGGAGGAGACGAAAGAGAAGAGAAAAGATGGGTGCCGCTTGGAGCAGTCTGGAGCGAGCGGACCCGGAGGCAAGAGGTCTAACGAGGAGTAGCGGAGGAGCTCACCCGGAGATGGAGAGAAAGCAGAACAGCACCGGCCCGCTGGCCAGGAGTCTGCTAGAGACCGAGGAAGGAGGGCAGAGCAGCACCGGCCCGCTGGCCAGGAGCCTGCCGGAAGAAGAGCAGAGCAGCACCGACCCGATGGTCAGGAGCCTGCTAGAGTCCACAACCCCGCTAGGTCTAGCGGAGATCTTAGCGCAGCTCCCCCGAGACCGGGAGTGTGCACAAACTGCCTTGGAGGGCCTCGCAAGGAGGATGGCCCGGGTGCAGCGCGAGATACTGGCGGAGTGGAGCCGGGAGATGACCCAGCAAGCTGAGACCAGTCAACGGAGCACGCTACCCTGGAAGAGGAAGCAGACCGCCTCTGAGGATGGCGCGGGAGGACCCAAGGCCGGAGACGGCGCCGAGAAGGGAGCCGAACGCATGGAGGCAGGTAAAGGGGACGCCTATACCCCAAGCCATGACACCGCTTACCTGCCCCAGCTCCCCGTCGCAGAGCCCGAAAGTCCCCCTGCTGTGCCCGTAGCCGCCATGTCACCGCTATGGACTAGGCCCCGACCGGAAGCCGCCGCAGCGACCCCTGTGACGTCACGCGCCTCGACCCGGAGCGTGACAAAGCAGGAAATACCACCAGCCTGGTCGCAAGGCCTAGTACCCCCGGGCGCCGCATCACCAACAGCGCCCCCTACCTCCGCGGAGCCTCCGGCCTGGCCGCAAGGCCAGGTAGCCCAGGGTGCCGCCGTCCTAACGGTGCCCTTCACCTTCCAGGTGCCCCAGGCCTGGCCGCAAGGCCTGGGCAACCCGGGCGCCACCACCACCGCGCCCGCGCCCGTAAAACCAAGGGTGCCACACCTGGGGGAGGACTTGTTCAGCCAGCTCACATGGCCGGACGGGCGGCCCTTCATCTGGCCCGAAGGATACCATGAGCTGGAACGGCAGCAGAAACTAAGACCCCTGGATGAACCCCTGATTCCGGCTCCGAAGCCCGTGGCACGGATCTCGCCCCCGCTAGCGGAAGCACAGTTTGAGTGGGACCCCACCGGAGAAGATTTGATGGGGTTCACCGGAGAAACTCGGGCAGTCGCCGCTGAGCGTACTGAGTGTTGTCGTCAGCAGCTAGCAGAGTTTGCGAGAGAACGGGAGGAGAGGCGGGTCAGAGAACAACAGGCCCAAATCCGGAGCGCGGAGCAGAAGAGCCGGACTAGGAGGAACCCCCGTGCAGCGCACTGTCCCCGCACCATCGGGACGGTGATAAAGTTCAACCCGCAGCATGGGTGGGGCTTTATTCGGGACCGTAACAACCGCGGTGACGTTTTTGTGACCCGCAGAGACGTCGAGTCCCACCTGCCGGAAGGTCACAAAGGCCGTGACCTCTACGTAGGAGACGAGGTCACTTTCACCCGGCACAAGTGTGCCAAAGGACCTTACGCCCTCCACGTACACCGCTTGACGGAGGAGGAGTTGCGGTACGGGGAGGAGGAGCCAGAGGACCCGGACGGGTCTGAAGCAACACCATATCACCAAGAAAAAGCAGGAGGGAGCCGTCGTTGAGGACGGGAGTAGAGACTGTATATAGTTGCCCGTCGGGGCACAGTGAACCGTTGCTGCTAAAATAGTCCCCGTTGGGACCAGTGAACTGTTTACCCGTTAACCCCTTCATCCTACAGGCTGAGGACTGTGAGCAGCCATTCCCTTCCCTCTACCTGGCCGAGGACTGAGAGCGGCCATACCCTTGTAAATAGTTGCGCGTCCTAAAGCGCCCCCTACCGGTTTTATAGGAAAAACCAGTTTTTCTAAGAGACTGTCGTACTTTTCCCGGACACACGTTGCACAGTGTCCGGAGGAGGAACCAGAAACAAGAGACGACGAGAATGTTATATGAAAAGTTTTATATATATAATGTTTTATATGTTTTATTATGTTTATAAAAAAAAAATTTGTATGTTTTGGTGTTTATGTCTTACAGCCCGAGGACGTGCTGTGATTTACCAGGGGGGAATGTAGCACCCTGAGGATTCGGCTGCTACAGGGGTATTGCACCTCAACCCAGAGGTGTGATATTCCACTCCCGGGTAAGGAAGGAGTGTGGAACTGAGCTCGGTAGGCTGCATGCACTACACACATCCCATTTCCGAGGAACAGACCAACGGTACTCCCACTTAGAAATGTGCAGGTACGACCGAGTCTGTTCCTGGCTGGAGTGGGAGGGGGGTGGTACATCCCATGTAGTGTAGGGGCAGATAGGGGGAGCAGCCTGGGTAAAGATAGGAGCTCATTGGGTGCTGGTCACCTGAGCTCACACATAGAGGGTGTATATAAGGTGGGCACCAACTAAGATCAGGGTCAGTCTGTCAGAATCAGGAAGAGGAGCAGAGCAGAGCCCTAGAGAGAGAGAGAGTGGAGCAGAGAAAGAGAGACCCAGAGGGGGAAGCAGAAGAGAGGACTCCAAGATCCCAAATTAAAACAACGGGTGAAGAGCCGGCATCAGGGTACCGGAACCCAAGCTGGTGGGGGCAGAAACACACCCCAGCCAGAGACCGGAGGCCGTGGGCAGCGTCTGCCACGGCCACCCACCACATCAACCCCGAAGGCATACCACGCGGAGGGTCAGGGAACCCAAGGCCAAGGGTCACCCAACAGAAGGCCCGAGGGAGCTGGACCTGGGTGGATCACTAGTGGGGACGGCCAGAGAAAGGACAGAAGGAGAGCTCAGGGTCACGCTCCGGACTCGCTTGGGGGTTGGCTGGATCCAGGACCTGGTGGACGCAGCACGGCTCGGGTGGTCACTAGCAGCTGGAGTGACCGGAACATCAGCAGTGAGTAAATACCCTAAACTGCACAACCCGACTCTGTCTTCCTTTAACATCTATGCTGCACCACCACAACCCCCATCCTCTGCACCTGACCCCCTGAGGCTATACCCCACCCGTTGGGGGTTATACCATCAAAAGCTGCACCTACACCATCAGCCTCAGCGGACCCTGCTGCAGCGGCGGCCATAGTGACCGCAATACAACGGGTGGCGTAGTCGACACAAAAGAACTTTAGTAACATCTGTAGAACTGCCACATCACACTGAGCTTGACGCCCTGGGCACGGGACCGGGTCACAGCCGCTCGGAGACTACAACCCCCCATCTGATCCGGTGCCGGGTATTCCCCTCAAAAAGGAATATGTCCCAGGGGGCGCGTCATGGGCACTTTAGGAAAATTTCTGCTTAAGTTTCCAGAAAGCAGGAGGAGTCACTCATTAAGAGATAGTACAGTGAATCGTTCAGGCAGCCTGACTATATTGGCTAGGGTAGACGGGAGCTCCATACCCTCAGACAGTGGGATCACCAGTGTGCAAGTCTCCCTACACAAAAGCACGAGTCCTGTTAGCCGGCCGGAGAAACTCATCAAAGGTAGTGAGGACCCGGGGAACTTCTAGTCTGCAGGAAGCAGAGGAAGATAAATAGGACTCCAGGCTAAGATGTGGGGGAGAGATCGGATCCAGGTCACTGTCAGTGTTACAGAAGAGTCTCTTGGGCCAGAGTCACAGAGATGCTTCACTTAAAGAGGGAACCAGGGCTGAAGGAGTTACCAGCGCCTGTGAGAGAGATGATAACCTGTCGGGCCTTATCCATTATATCTGCCTGTAAATACTGTACATATTCCTCTTCCCCAAGTAAAGTCCAAGTTCTGGTTAAGAACCTCGTGTCCTCTGAATTTATTGCTGCCCTGGTACCAGAAGAGAAATGCCTGGAGACAGCCGCGATCGGATGGCTTGAAGTAAGTGAAGAGCACTACATACACAGCCACACTTCAGAGGGAGGACATGTAATGTCTGTAGGGTGCCATAGCGAGAGGGGGCTACAGCTCGCCCACGACTACCTCGCTGGGGCACCTTACATTTGCATAGATAAGATGAAGAAGCCTACATAAATTTCCTCATTTAAGACTCATGTCTTGCCAAATGGTCACAGCATTTACGTTCAGCCATGTCCACATCATCACTGGGTGAAGGAGAAGCTGAGTGACAGAAAATGGCAGCAAGAAACCCCATGATAACATGAACATGTTCATGTTCTGTAATGACAGTCTTGAGTCAACAGTGTTCAAATCTACAAGAGAAGACAACAAGCTGGCACCTGAATGAGAGGACAAAGAATTCATAAGGGTTAAGGAAAGGAATTCACTCTGGATGCTTCCAACAGCTGGGTGGCACCTTTACCCTTTTGTTCTCCAAGAACAAAGTTGCCAAACAATCTGCATCAAGCAACTACAAAGTTTTCATCTTTAAAACACACCCTAAAGAGATAACCAGAGATGGAGAAACATTTTGTCAAATTCATGCAGAATATCTTTGACAGAGGTCATGCAGAGACTGCACCACCACTGAAGTAAGGAGAAGAATGCTGGTACTTTCCATCATTTGGTGTCTATCACCCTCGCAAACCTAACCAAATCAGATTGGTGTTTGACTCCAGTGCTCAGTATGAAGGCATCTCTCTCATTAACCTGCTCCTCACTGGGCCTAACCTAAACAACAACCTTATAGGAGTAATGATTCGCTTCAGACAAGAACCTGTTGCAGTAATGGCCAACATTCAGCAAATGTTTCATTGTTTTATTGTAAGGTAAGACTGTAGAAACTACCTCAGGTTTCTGTGGCACAAGGACAATGACATCAACAACAAGTTCATAAATAGAACACAGAAAATGCTTTCTGCAGCAAACCTCAGGCTTTATAAGATCATCTCCACCAGCCAGGAGGTAATGAGGGCATTCCCATATGAGGACCACGCAATAAGCATAAAGGACCTCAATCTGAGTTATCTGGGTTCTGATGTTCCTCCTATGTAATGCAGCCTTGGTCTGTTTGGGACATTAATCAGGTTCATATTCTAGGTGTCAGTCTGTGATAAACTCTTCACCAAAGGAGGAGTCTTATCTGTTGTTAAAAGCATCTATGATAATCTTGGGTTTATAGCACCTATCACCATTCAAGGCAAGATACTGTTGAGACAGTTGACCGCTGAGAACACGGATTGGGGCACTCTGCTACCGCCCTAGAAACAGCAAAGGTGGGAGACATGGAAGAAGTCTCTGAAGGTCTTAGAACATCTCCAAGTCCCAGGTTGTTATTCCTTAAAGTCCCTTTCAGCTGCTATCAGAAGAGAAGTTCACATCTTCTCTGATGCATTTACAGAGGCCATAGCTGCAGTAGCCTATCTGAAGAACTCAGAAGCCAACAACAAGGTGCATTGTGGATTCGTCCTGGGTAAGGCCAAACTAACCCCGAAACCCACATACTCTGTACCAGGGCTTGGACTTTGTGTTGCTGTACTGGCAGCGGAGGTTGCCGATAGATTCCCCTGAACAATGGCACCACTTCTCCACTGGCCTGAAATCAGCTGATCGAGGAACAGGACTCATGGCTGCATCTAGCCTTTGCAACAACACCTTGCTGTCATCTCCAAACCTTCTACACAATGTTCTGTTAATACCAGCAGCACATATGAGCTTGAGGAACTGGAAGCCGAAGGGGAGATCAGAATAGCTGTCACAACATGCTGCACATCTATGGCACCAAGTTTGAAGCAGAGGCCTCATCACTCTGGACGCTCCTAGATCTGGTCAACTGTCGTGCAGGCTGGTATTTGTCTGACTTATATTGCCAAGTGCTTCATGAGAGAAGGCATCACATGAAGGACATTGCTACTGGACACAGCTCAAGGCGGGGAGCATGCCGCCATATACCTTCAGCTGTGTTAGGACATGTAACTTTCACCGTATGGATTGTTGGGTTGGTGGAAGTGTTTGCAAGTTGCGGCTTCCCCAATCCTAAAATGGGCTTCCTATTGGACTTGGATTATCCTACTGTTAGGGACTTTAGGCCACCAACCACGAATTTGGACTTACAACTGTTATAGTTTATTGCAGTATGTTTTTGTGCTTCTTTTTTATCTTTCAGGCTCTAAGAATGGCGGTGGACATCATCAGAACACAAAACGTCAAAATGGAATCATTGAGAAATCTAAAGATTTCAGATGGGGAGTGTCATGTCCCATGATTTGGGAATCATACAGACAGTATTGTATTTTCATTGTGTTGTTATATTGTTTGAGGGCCCTGTATGGTTGCCATTGATTGGGGATATGTTTTGTCTGCCACTGTATCGAAGACAAATAATGGCAAACACTTTGGGGGGGTTGTTACTCTTGCTGGCCTAGTGTATGTAACGAGCAGGTATGAGAGAGAGACTTTCTATCTGATGCCTCATTCCAAGCCTGAAGAAGAGAGAGACTGCAGGGAAACGATACTCTGCAAAATATGTACCTGCAGGTGCTCAGACAAGATGGAGCTTACAATGTCCTATGCAGTAACAAATGAAAGTGACAAACTTTAGAGCGCTAAGAGTGGAGATGTGCAACAGTGGAACAACATTTGGGATCTGTACAGGAGCTGGCGCTGAGCGCTACTACTGTAATAAAGAATAAAGGACTGCTGGTCAGGTAATCACCATGCTTATTGTATCTGTCTTGTTGGAGCAGACATGTTGAGAACTGACCCTTTTGTGTGTAAGGTCGATTATGAAAAGTCAAGTTATATACCCTGAAGTTGGGTTTTATTACACTGCCATGCTAAGCATTGTGTGAATATGTCCTATTGCTACACTGAAGCACATTTACCAACTTTTGGGAGTGACTGTTAGGGAGTTTTAGCAAAATTTTGTGGACAAAGACATGCCGCCTTTTGCAGACCACACCCCTTCTGCATTCTCACATAACACTAATATTGCCACCATACAATGATTATATTGCGGTTATACACAGGTGCTCTATAGACTATACATATGTATCTAGTGACTCCTCTGGTCACTTTGTCTCTGTAGTTTCTCACTTTCCCTTTCCTCCTCTATTTGACCCAGGCCATCATGACTTATTCCATCCATGAGTCGTCTCTGCAGAATATAGCACACAGACATGTATGGTTGATCATTTTTCTAGCACTGCTATACAAACAACATAGTGCTGCATCCATCCAAAGTGCACGAGACAGTGATAATGCCCTCTTATGTCCCCCATAGTAATAGTATCCCCCAACAGTAACAACAGTAACAGGGTATCTTTTGTACCTTCACATAGTAATAATGCCCCCTTTGTGCCTCAATACAGTAATAGTGCCCCCTCAGTGTCTTCATACAATAATATTTCCTACGATGTGCCTACATGTAGTTATGTGACACCCCAGGGGTCTGGTTGCCACAGTGATAGAGATATTACGTCTGAGAGCAGGTGGGAGGTCTCTTGGTCAGGAATCCTGTGCATGCCACACCTCCTGCCCAGTCCTGGGAGGGGAAGAACTTCCCCTATATAAACCTGGGGCTGAGGCAGGGTTAGAGAGTTCAGAGGGAGAGTGCAGCCAGGAGGGCTGACAGGGAGCTGTGGCTCCGGCTGGGCCCAGCTCCTGGGCCATGCCAGAAGTAGAGAAGAGAAGCAGCATAGGAAGAAACAACAGGAGCTCTGTGGGAGCAGTGTTACAAGGAGTCAGGGGCTGGCAGCTGCAGAGCTCGCCCTGACTGAGAAGATTTCTTACCGGACCCGGAGTCCGAGGCTGTGGGGACTAACTCCTACCCAGCAGCAGAATCCGTCAGGCAGGGGATTTCAGGTCCTCTGGCCAAGAAACCCGAAGGCACGGTCACACGCATGGGACCAGCACCGCCGTCGTGGAGCGGAAGCTACTAGAAGGCCCCGAGTCACCGGCCATACGGGTGAGCACCACACGGTACACTCAGGGATGTGGGCTACTTATACCCGCTTCTAGCAAGGTAGCCAGAAGAGTATCGTTAGTTTGGGAGGCCTACAACTCCGCCTGGCCAGGGGAGATCCCATCTGCTCAAGGACTGACCAGGCCCCAACCGCTAGCCAGTACTCCGGGAGGGTCTATCTTTGTCACCAGTAAAGACCCTGAACTACACCGCATCGTCTCTGAGTGGTTCCTGCTACCCCCATCATCCACGTCGGCTGCCCTGAGGCCATACCCCTCCCGTTGGGGGTTATACCATCCACGCTGCACCATCCTTCCACCGGCCTCAGCGGTCTGCCCTGCAGCGGCAGCTCCATAGCTGCATTCAACGGGTGGCGTAGTCGTCCATCATCTACCACTAATACAGCGCCACTTAGTCTGACTCCCTGGGCACGGACCGGATCACCGCCACGAGACTACAATCTACAAGAGATCCGGCTCCGGGTAAGCTCCCGCGTGCGCAACGCAGCGCGACACAGGCCCAGGGGCGCGTCAACTTTTGGCGTAGTCGGCAGGATTTCGTGCCCGCAACCACCGGGTACTGCGTGCCTGAAAAAGACTGTTCAAACTTACCTGTGGTGAAGATTCCCGCCATCCGGCGCCATCTTCCGCTTCCTTCCCGCCATCGGTGGAGTTTTCCCGCCATCCGGCGCCATCTTCGGCCTTCTTCCCGCCATACGTGGAGTTTTCCCGCCATTGGACGCCGCGCGGGAAGAAGAGGGGCGTGGACTCCGAAAGCGCGCGAGAACTGAAGCCCCGCCTCACGTCCGGACGTTGCGTAAGGTCCTGGAAGGAGCCCAGCAGACGCCGACGTCACAGGAGCGCGACGGAAGGTCCTCAACCCTGACGATCCACTGCGGAGCCGCGGCCTACGGAAGAGGATCATCGCAAGGTAGGCCACGGTCCACTAGGGGGGAGAAGGATGTCGGATACGGAGGAGAGCTTCACCGCTTCAACCCCCGCCAGCGCCACCGCTGTTGCGGTCATGCCTTTCACCATGCCCTATATCCCGGGGGCAGCCTGGCTACCCCAGTACTCAGGGGAGTCACATACCCTGCATGACTTTAGAGAAAAGCTGGATAGCCTCTTCCAGGTGTACCCCCTCACAGAGGAGCAAAAAGTGAGCATCCTGGTGGCCCAATTAACCGGAGCAGCCCAAAGGGAGGTAAAGTCCTGGCCACCTGGGGGGAGGACTGTCGCAGAGATACTAACCCAGCTAACCGAGGAGGAGCTGCAGTACTACCAATACGAGGAAAGCCAAGAGGACCCGGACGGGTCTGAGGACTACCCTCAGGAGGGAGCACAAAGAGGACATAGCTACTGAAGGGAAGTAGCGTGAATAAAGAGCTGTAAATAGTTACCCGTAAGGGTACAAGGACTGCTGCTAATTAAAATATGGTCCCCGTTGGGATTAGTGAATTGTTCCCCGTGTGTCCCTATCCCTTACCAGGCTGAGGACTGTGAGCAGCCAATCCTTATCCCCACTGGCCGAGGACTGAGAGCGGCCATATCCTGTAAATAATTATGTGTTTCTAGTTATTTTTAGGAGTCCTTGGTGGATTTACCGGGAATCCTTGTACAATTAGTTGGAGCGTAACCCAGGACGGACTAAAGACTGTTAAGGACTCGGGGCAGGACAGACCCCTACCTGGTTACGTCTCCCTGTTTTGGTGAAATGGACACCTTGCTTTCTTCAAAGACTGCACCCGGTTACGGACACGCCGTAACCATCTTTATGTGTTTTTCTTATTGCATTCTTATTGTTTATACCTTGTTATGTTTTTCTAAAAATATGTTTAGTCCCGGAGTACTAAATTTCACTAGGGGGGAATGTGACACCCCAGGGGTCTGGTTGCCACAGTGATAGAGATATTACGTCTGAGAGCAGGTGGGAGGTCTCTTGGTCAGGAATCCTGTGCATGCCACACCTCCTGCCCAGTCCTGGGAGGGGAAGAACTTCCCCTATATAAACCTGGGGCTGAGGCAGGGTTAGAGAGTTCAGAGGGAGAGTTCAGCCAGGAGGGCTGACAGGAAGCTGTGGCTCCGGCTGGGCCCAGCTCCTGGGCCATGCCAGAAGTAGAGAAGAGAAGCAGCATAGGAAGAAACAACAGGAGCTCTGTGGGAGCAGTGTTACAAGGAGTCAGGGGCTGGCAGCTGCAGAGCTCGCCCTGACTGAGAAGATTTCTTACCGGACCCGGAGTCCGAGGCTGTGGGGACTAACTCCTACCCAGCAGCAGAATCCGTCAGGCAGGGGATTTCAGGTCCTCTGGCCAAGAAACCCGAAGGCACGGTCACACGCATGGGACCAACACCGCCGTCGTGGAGCGGAAGCTACTAGAAGGCCCCGAGTCACCGGCCATACGGGTGAGCACCACACGGTACACTCAGGGACGTGGGCTACTTATACCCGCTTCTAGCAAGGTAGCCAGAAGAGTATCGTTAGTTTGGGAGGCCTACAACTCCGCCTGGCCAGGGGAGATCCCATCTGCTCAAGGACTGACCAGGCCCCAATCGCTAGCCAGTACTCCGGGAGGGTCTATCTTTGTCACCAGTAAAGACCCTGAACTACACCGCATCGTCTCTGAGTGGTTCCTGCTACCCCCATCATCCACGTCGGCTGCCCTGAGGCCATACCCCTCCCGTTGGGGGTTATACCATCCACGCTGCACCATCCTTCCACCGGCCTCAGCGGTCTGCCCTGCAGCGGCAGCTCCATAGCTGCATTCAACGGGTGCGTAGTCGTCCATCATCTACCACTAATACAGCGCCACTTAGTCTGACTCCCTGGGCACGGACCGGATCACCGCCATGAGACTACAATCTACAAGAGATCCGGCTCCAGGTAAGCTCCCGCGTGCGCAACGCAGCGCGACACAGGCCCAGGGGCGCGTCAGTTATAGTGTCCCATATATCCATATAGTAACAGTAACTTCTCATTGCCTCCATTGAAATATCACCCCTACACTGCAGAGGTACTTCTCTGTGTACCCACACAGTAATGGCCCCCCTCTGTGCCCCCATAAGATAATTGTGCCCCCAAATAGTAATAGCGACTCTCAGTGCTCCCACACTGTAATAGTGCCATCACTGTTCTCCAACACAGTAATAATGTCCACTCTGTGTCTCCAAAGAGAAAATCTGCTCTCAAATAGTTCTTTTATGCTTAATGAAATATGCAAATTGCCTCTTCAGAGAGGAACAGGACTTCAACTCTAGTGCTACTTATTGGAAGTAGCATTGCTTAGCCTTTAAGTCTCCTTACACTGGCATGTCAGTCATGTCACTCTTCACAAGCAGAAATGTTACCATTTAGACTACAGAGGCCTCTCATACAGCCAAATCAAATCTCATGCTTTGCACTGAGGAGGGCCAACACCCTGAAACATGTGTCTGCAAATTGAGATTCTCGTTTGGCTTTTTATCCTAAGTCATATGGCCAGACTCTATAGGGTCAATATTGACTTTTACAATTGCTACTTCCAATAGGTGGTGCTAGAGTTGAAATCCTTTTCCTCTCTGAAAAGGCAATGTGTATATTTAATTTCCCAGAGGAGGATTGCATGGCCTATAAGTCTCCTTACATTGGCATGTCAGGCATGTCACTCTCCGCAAGGAGAAACATTAACCCTTATGCCTAATGAAAACAATAAATACATTTAAACTCACTTCAGCCACTCCCGTGAAAATCAGTACTGCTCTTCTTCTCTCCTGTAGTATATATATGGTCAGGCAACACAAGGAAATGATAACATCATGTCACTTGACGTGTTCCAAAATTCCGGACCTAGTAGGCTGCAGGCTGAAAAACATACCAGAGTAATGGCCGATAGCTCTCTGCTCCCTATAGCTTTCAAGGAAGACACAGTCAGTACCTGTCTGGGAGATCTGCCAACTCTTCTTGAAGTCCGGAATCTTCCCAGACATTTTGGGAGTGTTGGCAAGTATGCATTGAAGTATTGAAGCTATTCCGTGTCAGTAAATTCGCGTGCAAAGTAAATTTGTATGAAAATTAAAGTTTAATGTTTTGTACCATTTTAGTTTAGCATCCGCCTGTCTTTATTTTCACACCCAACAACCTTCTTCTGCACTTTACTCCTGTATAGGGGGAGGGGGACACACTCAGATTAGCTCGGTAATGCTATACGCCCCCGCTGCTAAACTACATTTTAAAGATGAAGCATTTGTTGTTATTCAATCATTGATTGACATGAAGCCTGTGCTATCTCTAATGGGAGAGATTCTTCAGCAACTGAAATATGCTGAGTAAGGAATAATGTATCTGCTGCAATAAATTATTTTTAAAAATAAGTTATTATAGTTAAAAAGGAAACAAGGGACAAAGAAATAATGTTATAGGTACATCATTGGGATAAAATAATCAAGACTGTAGCCCAGTCAACTTGTAAGAGGGTTGAAAATGGGTTCACCATCGCATATATTTACTATGCCATGTGCTTATATGTATGCTGCTACAACTGTGAAAAAGAACTAGTGATCCAGATCTAGATGTATGTGTGATGCAAGGGATTGATCTTGTGTGCATCAATACATAATGTAGGAGATATGTCCTGGTCCTAACATGCCCAGGCAGGATGACACTGAGCAGAAGGGATGTCGGAAGTGATGGATGCAGAGTATAGAAAATTAACACACTGAGATGCTGTGTGAAATTCTGAGCTATTGGGAGTGTAAAGTTAGCATTAGCATATCTGCCTATGGCCCCTGGATGTGTACAGAGAGCTGTAGGCTGTAGCATGGAAGATATTTGCCTGATAGGTATCTACCAAGTGGGGTGTGTGTAGTACTCGCCGTTTTCTGTGCAAACATGTAAGTAATCCTGCACACCCCTGTCACAACTCTGTTTTTGGGTATCCCGGGGACAGGGGTTCCTACTCTGTCCTTAATGCTAGGGGTGCCCTATCTGGCCCTGTTCCCCGAATTACTTCTGAAGGTGAGCATAGGGGAGCATAGAGGCTTATTCCTGACTGTGAGCTTTGTCATACAAGGAGAGTGTAGAGTTCTGATATGTACTGGTATCATAGGAAGTGACTGTGAGAAGGGGCTGAAATCAGCACCATGGATGTTGCACTGTGAAGTACATAAAAAGATTGTTTATGTGTGCTTGAAGCGCAGCTGAGGTGTTTGCTTGAAAATTCTCACAAGTATCAGTATAGTGTCAACAGTGTTAGGTAATTGCTTTATACCTCTTGTCATAAGTGGAGTTATGAGTTATACTGATCAAAGGCTGGAAGCATTGGATCACTGCCTCCACCCTTCACTGTGAACAGGTAATTGAAGAAGGTTATCTGATGAACAGCAGACATGGAGTGTGCATGCAGAGTAATTAACAGGTAACCATCAATGTTGGATAACCATTTGGGCCAGCCAATGTGTCCTGTATGCCTCCACTGGCACACAGGTGTTAAACACAGGGGCATTAATGCTTTCTCCTGGAGCAGCCATTCCTAATCAGGGCATGGTAAAACAATATTTATTAAAATTCTACCTTTACAGAATTTATGGTAGCATTGCTATCAGTATATGGAGGATCAGCTCTCTGATAGCATTGACCCGCTTTATCTTTACAGCAGAAGTTTGGAAGGAAAATAAAGATAAAATTCTGTAATTGTGCTATTTTAAGGCTTCAGCAAATCCATACGAACTAAGGTTAGCATAGATCAATTTCCTCTTGCTGCTTGTGCGCATAATTTCATTTCCGTTACCATCCTACTGTGTATAAAGTAATTAAAATAAAAATACATGAAGTATCTCATTGCCAGAGCTGCTGTCCCTCAAGGCGGTGGTTGCTGTGGTTACCAGGTAAAACAAGAGCGTATGCATTCTACAGCGATATTGTATTTTAAAGGAGCAGCGTCACCAATAAAGACCTCCCAGTTATATAATTGTTCATTAATGAAAAACAGTCCACCTGACTCCATATTTTTGCATAACTCCTGTTTATTGATAAATGGCAGAATCATAGCCAAAATCAAAATTCGCTCCCCAGTAATAAAGGTGTTTTATTCAATAAAGGCTGAGCATCCTTTCACTAAGACATAGCAGCCGCATGGTTCACCATAACATGTACAACTTTGGTCCATTATTTTTTTTCCCCTCTTAATCCAACTTTTATTAATATTAAACTTTAGACTACAAATGTGTGAAATGACATTATATGACTAGTGCTCGCTAATAAATTACAGAAAGAACATCATTGCCTTGTAAGCATTAGGACAGATGTAATAAAAAAACACAGCCAAAAAACAAAGAATGGAACATCGTCATATCACTAAACTTTTCAATATTATTACTTACAGGAAATCTGTCACTTGGCTTTTGCTACTCTGATAGCTGCATAATGTAGGGGCAGAGAAAACAGGGATTGTATCAAAATGACAGCAAGTAGCCCTGTAAGTGACACATCGCTGGAATCAAGAGTCTGTTTCCCTACATCATGCTGTTTTCATGTTACATAGCAAAAACCTCCCTTTAACTAAGAGCACATAGCTGAGGAGATCTGTGTCATGACTATATAGTAGTTGGTTATACTATGGCATATTGTATTGACCATCGTCAGTAGGAGATAACTGCTTTAGGCCGGATTCACACGTCCGTATATTTCTGGTACCGGAAAAAACGGTACCAGAAATATCTATGTCCCGTGTGTCCGTGTGTGCCTCCCGTGTGCCGCATCAGGATCATACAGACTGGCGCCTAGGAATCTGTGTATCGTTAGCGCTGTTCCCAAGTACCGGGTGCTGAACGCTGCCCTCATCATGGTTCCTGCTTGCGCTGCGATCAGCACCAGCAGGGGATAATGATGAGAGTAGTAGTAATGTCGGCTCCCGCAGTGTCCACCTGTAAAAATAAGAATACAATAATAAAATCCATATACTCACCTGTTCGGAGATGTCCCCGCTGTAATCCTGTGACCTCAGACGCAGAGGAGCCGGGGAGAATGAGCCGCTCCGTCGAGCGGCCCCAGAGCTGAGCTCAGGAGCGGTGTCCTGTCACTCACTGAGCGCAGCTCCGGAGCCGCTCATTCTCTCCGACTTCTCGGCGTCAGCGGTCACAGGATTACATCTCCGGACAGGTGAGTATATGGATTTTATTATTTTATTCTTATTTTTACAGGTGAACACTGTGGGAGCAGACTACTACTCGCATTATTGTCCCTGCTGGTGCTGATGGCAGCGTCGGCAGGGAACCATGATGAGGGCAGTGTTCAGCACCCGGCGCTTGGGAACAGCGCTAACTGTAGCGCTGATTCCCAGGCGCCAGTACGTGTCACACGGATGACACACAGATGGCATCCGTGTGGGACGTTTTGCGGACCGTGCATCCACAAAAAAATGGACATGTCAGCGTGTGGAGCACATGGACACACGGTCCGTGGAAACACACTGACATGATTAATTGAATGGGTCCGCGTGTGTCAGTGTCTCCAGTACATGTGGAAACTGTCACCACACATACTGGAAACACAGCCGTGTGAAAGAGCCCTTATAAAGTTTACAATACTAATGACAAACGTAGTTAGTAGTAATGACAACCGTGAACAAACCGACAAACAACAGTCTTATCTTGTGCAACTCTGCTCATACATTAAGTAGCAATTTCTGGCTCCAGTTGAAAAGGAAAAAAAAACAAACACTTGTAAAGGTTTCATTCCTTGTCATATATCTACAGACGGATCTAGGTCTGACCCGCGCAAAGTACGACCCATGGTCTACATCCGGCTCACTGGCTGTTACAGTCCAGCCCACGGACCAAGACAGCTGAAGGGCTGAAAACACTGGCCCATGGGCCGGATCATACAGCTGCCAGTCCCCACCGGCTCCTTCTTCCACCAATCAGTGTGTGAGACTGACACAGCAGACGCGATGACGTCACTACATCACATCTGCTGTGCAGAACGTCAGTGCACAGCAAACACCGGAGCAGAGCGCCGGGAAATCGGGAGCGAGGTGAATATATGTTGGTTTTTTTATATGTGTGTGGGATTTGTGCTTGTATATAGGGGGCTATATGAGGGCTTATACTGAATATAGTAAGCCTATGGGGATCTCATACTGTATATAGGGGGACTATGAGAGGGCTCATACTGTATATAGAGAAGCTATGTGAGGGCTCATACTGTATATAGAGAAGCTATGTGAGGGCTCATACTGTATAAAGAAAGGGCTATGTGGGGTCTTATAATGTATATAGGGAGGCTACGTAACGGCTTATACTATGTATCCGGAGGCTATGTGAGGGCTCATACTGTATACAGAGGGCTGTGTGGGGGCTCATACTGTGTATAGGGAAGCTATATTGAGGATAATACTGTATATAGGGGACTGTCTGAAGGCTCATACTGTATATATGGTGCTGTGTGTAGGTTCATGCTGTATATAGGGGGCTGTGTGGGGGCTCATACTGTGTATAGGGAGGCTATATTGAGGCTAAGGCCACGGCCACACTATCAGTATTTGGTCAGTATTCGGTCAGTAATTTTTATCGGGAGAGGGAGCCAAAACCAGGTGAGGAACAATCAGAGAAAAGGTATAATAGAAACAAGTCACCAATTCTGCATTTATCACCCACTCCTGGTTTTGGCTCCCACTCCTGAGAAAAAATACTGATAGTGGGGCCGTGGCCTAATACTATATAAAGCTGGCTGAGTAAAGGCTCATTCTGTATATAGGGGGCTATGTGGGGGCTCATGCTGTATATAAGGAGCTGTGTGGGGGATCATACTGTATATAGGGGGTGCTTTGTGGGGACTCATACTGTAAATAGGGGGCTTTGCGGTGGCTCATACTGTATATAGGGGGCTGTGTGTTGACTCATACGGTATATAGGAGGATGTCAGCATACTTAATTCTCCTCAATATTAAGTGATACAATTAATATTATTATAAAATAATATGTTAATATTAATATTGAGCAGAATTAATTTCAGCCTATTGGTTCGGCCCTCCCCAACAGTCACGGTCTCTCATGCGGCCCCTCAAGAAAATGAATTGACCATCCCTGATCGAGGTAGATCTTCTGATTTCTGCTCCTCAGTTGTGTATGTCTTTTTTATGGAATTATTTAATTGTTAGAAGAAATAAAGTTGCCAGTAGATTCATTTAAAAACATAAATAAA